>NC_037593.1:11137400-11845734 GCF_003073045.1 Pomacea canaliculata
TAATGTGAAGAATATACTGGGTTTAACGAGAACATAAAGTTGGCAGAACAAGGAGGCACTGTCTCTGTTACAGCTGACGAGGACGACAGGTTTGTCATCTTAACAAGAGCCCTCTGTACAGTAAATCCGACGATATGGCGACATATTCCACTTCATGCCACTCTCCTGTACTCGGCGAAACATATAAAGTCTCTTAAACCTTTCGTTGTCAAGACTTCGTTAACCAGCGTCGTGACCTACGACTATGTAACACGTGATGATCGAGGTTCTTCAACTCTGGGTCACTGTGTCTCGCGTTCAGTAACTGGTTTGAAAGATATGTTGCCGCTAAGGATTTACAAAGTTTGCAAAACTTCGTTTGCTCTGCCGGTAAATTTACGATTTTGAATTATTTTTCTGGAGAAATATGTCGCTGCAACGTTGAAATGGTGTGAGTTGCCATGACACGGCAAACGCCGTTTTCAAGGAGCGTTTGGTCAACAGAGGAAGAAAAACAGGTTCCCTGAAAATATCAGGGAACAAACACATCACAGGTCACCTTGTCAGCTGCTGTATGCGCCAAATTCTCCCTCTCCTCCTATAAAGACCACAAAGATCAAGGTAATGATCATGTAATCTCATGACCTTATGGTCTCTGGGTCGCGAAGTGTAGGAGACGTTCCCTCTTCTCGGGGTCAGCCGCTTGGCCTCTTGTTTATACCTCGCTTATTGGGAAATATGCCACTGGACGTTTGTACAGCAGAATGGGACCTTTGGAGTACTTCATATTCATACCTGAAGATGATGATGACCAACCTGGCCATTGAAATGTCGCTTTTGTAATCCTGATGTGGACGCCCGAAAGTGTAGTGCTGTCCTTGCAGAAGGATGTCTCCCAAGTATTTACAACTATCCACCTCTTCAAGCTGCACATTGCCAGTGCCAGCCTCCATTCTATATGCGTACGCACTGTCTATGTGCTGGCAAACTCTTTCAGCTAATTGTTGGTACCGCCATCAGATCAACGTCATCTGAAAAACCTCCTCTCGTTTTACTTTCGAGCAGTACTACGTTCGTTGAGCTCTTATACTACGGTTCGATGACTTGGATGGAAACCCTCTTCGATGCTGAATGTTTACGCCACATGCTAAATACCATCGTGCCACACTCTGTCAAATTTTTTTTTAAGTCGATGAAGTTGTAGTCGAGATCTCGCTGGTGTAGTAGACGTTTTCTATCAAGATGCAACAGTTAAAGATCTGTTTAACAGTCTGAAGCCAGCCTGTTCGTTTGCCTTCAACTTCAAACTCATTCAGCTTGATAAGACAAGTTTATACACCAGCAACTGAACTAGACCTAGAACTGGCTAAAGCCTTGCAAATATTTAAAACATCGACAGCAGGTTGATGTCCATTTGTTTGTGGACCAGATCATCTGAAGATTGCAGTCTCGGATTCCTTGTGGAGATGAGGATATTCTTTAAGGTGAGTCCTGGCTCTGTATAAACTTCATTGTCTTAGGCCCCCTGTAGTTGGCTTCACCTGGGCAAAAATTTACCTACCATTCCTACTCATTGTAGATACTCGAAGCGCTGAACTGAACATGTTGTCATCGAATGAGTTAATTATCCACAGCTTTCAGGTGCCTCAGGTTCTTACACTGACTGTGACTGCTGTGAGTGGTACAGCGAGACCAGTCTGGCACTAATTACAGTGATAAGAGATAATGCATACATCATTTACCTTTGTCTTGAGCCAGACAGGTTGACAACACGTCCCCTCAGGTGCGACAGACCAGCACGTTCACTAACTGCTCGCAGGATATTTTAGCTTCAAACAAAGGACACTGGCGAGGCGTGACGTCACCCAGACAAAGGCGCGGCTTTGTGCATGCAGGATGTCATAGCAACGGTCGACAGCACGTGGTGTGGGGCGGGAGTCGGGGTGGGGAGTGGGCCACTTCCGGTGGTATCAGTAGAGAAGAGTTGAAAAACGTCATACTACAATACGTAATACTTGTGGTGTCGTCATATTACAATACGTAATACTTGTGGTGTCGTCATATTACAATACGTAATACTTGACGTGTCGTCATATTACAATACGTAATACTTGTGGTGTCGTCATATTACAATTCGCAATACTTGAGGTATCGTCTACTTCTTTTCACCTCTTTCTTTCTCTATACATCTCTTTCTCTCAGTATCTTTCTCTCTCTATCCACCCTTTCTTTTCACTCTGTTTTATTTTGTATCTTGCTTACATAACGCAATCACGCACTTAGCTCCCAATGTGTGTGTGTGTGTGAGAGAAAGAGAACTATCAGAATATGTGAGGAAGTGTGTGTGAGATAGAGAGAGAGAGAAAAAAAAAGAAGGGGGGATAATTACGAGTGGACAAGCGCTTTAGAGTGAAACTCTGGGTGAGGGTGGAATAGTTAGTTGTTAACATATGTTGCGTGTCTTTTGACACACTGACCCTACTGTTGTACTTTGTGTTGTTTTTGACACACTGACCCTACTGTTGTACTCAGTGTTGTTTTTACCCCGCGACTGTAACAGTCGTGTGTCCAGATGACGAACGTTGACTTCTTGTTTCCTACTCAAGCGAAGGTCGCAAAATTAATTACGAGGACAGGTAACTAACACAACCTGTCATCTCCGATAATCCTATCTGTCAACTGAATCCTGGTTACCTTAACCGTGCCGACTGCCTTCTTTTTGGTTTTTAAACTGATGGAGGCACAGTGAGTGGAAGAAAGACATTGCCTCAACTTGATGACAAGAAACAAGGGTCAGCCTTGTCTTTTCCTGCCTTCTTCCTCTTTCTTATTTGTATCTTATTCTTCTTTCACTCTCCATTATTTTTCTGTCTAAAATTTCAACTTTCTGTGTCTTCTCGAAGCACACATTACTCGTTGGCAGGTTAGTCTGAAGTAAAAGAAGTCACTTAGCTTGGTAACATCTATAAAATGCATTACATATTACTATATGTCAGACTGTCAGATTACAGACACAATCACAGACGGGAACACACACAAATATACATAAACAGATATGGAGTAAAACAGTAATATTTTAATGTGTCAAACTGCTTTGCAACAGGTCATACATAATAGCAGCATCAACAGAAATATACATATGAAATCCACCTTGAAAAATATGTTTCGATGCTGTATTAAAGTACAGCTGATGTACAAAAAAAAAAAAAATCAACCAAAAATAAAAGAAAAACCAAACAAAACCCACACAGTTTCAAAACCGCACACGCTAGGAACATACCGGAGGAAAATAAAAAGTGAATCAGCATCAATCTTTCTGCCTGTCTCAGCAGGCTCCGATTGGGTACCCTACAGGTAAGCAGCAGGTAAGTGTCATGAGCTGTGTTCCTGATGTCTAGAAGTTGCTATGTGCTACTGTTTGCTCTGTTGTGTGTGTGTATGTGTACTTTGTGCTGCGAGCTAAGAATAACCAAGTTCCAAGCAAAGTCTGCTGTCAACAGAGGAAGGAGAATTAAACAAATAGCTGCACCAGTGGGAGGAAATACTTCAACAGGAAAAGGAATACAATGGCAGCGATGTAGTGGAGAACTCGTCTAGAGAGGTAAAATGATGTGGACGGATACAACCTAACAGCAATGAATAATAATACGAAGAAAATTCACACGCACACGCACACACACACACACACCCACACACAGAGAACTACACACTTATTTCCCGGATCTTGTCCAATGCATTCAAGCCATCCATCCTTGCGCTCACGGACACACACAAACACACCTGCCAAGCAGAATAAGCATCTTTAACGAGCCACATCTTGAACACAAGCAGAAGCCTAGAACCCAGACATTGCAGCTTGTGTGGTAGTCATGCAACATGCACTGTTGTCTGTAGTAGTCTGTATGCAACATGCACAGAACAGTTGGGATGAGCCAAGCGATGTGCACACATCCAGGCCCACACCAACAGCCATTACCTGACTTTCCCTCCGTGTAAACGCTAATCCCACTTCCCTTTTTGTCTTAGACCTACACTTTTCAGAATTTCCCCTTTTCTAGTCATCATGATACTGTCTCAGCATTTTTTCTTCTCTTGCTCGTATTCAAAACTAAAATTTAAAGGAAGCTTCAGGAAAGCATAGCCCTTAGCCAATTAAATTCTTAGACTCAAACAATTAAGTATCTAGTCATCAGACAGTTTAATGCCTTGAACACAGACAGTTAAAATGTCAAGCTCGAAAACAATTAGATACTTAAATTTCCAAAAGATAAATGCCTGGACTAGAAATCTATTTCGAGGTATTTCATTTGTTTACTCCACTTTTTGAGCTACATCTGAATTCCCACAAACGGTTTTTTTCAGGGTTAGCAAGCCGTTTGTCAGCAGAAAATATTTGCATATATCTACAATTGGCGTGATGATAGAGTTTTAAATACTTCACCTCAGTGTTAAAATGACTAGTTATATAATTAAATACCTACACTTCAGACATTTCAACGTCTAAACCTCTGACAGCTACATGTCCTTCAAACAGTTAAGTATGTAGACCTCAGCTCAAAACGAAGGAGAAACTCTTCGAAATTTTAGACGGTTTCAAAAGAAAAACAAAATGACTTGCAGCTCTCACACTTGCCAAGACATGACACCTTGACCGGCTATGCCAATTATGTAGTTCTCTAGCGCTTGAGAACGACAGAAGCGACGATGATAAGGACGCCAGCCACGCCGAAGAAGATGCCTCCGACGATGCAGAGAGCAAAGGCCCACGACAGGTGGTCCTCTTCCGCGTCGTTGGCTCCGAATATGACTGTACCCAGCAGGATGCAGCCAGCTGCCGCACAACATAAAATGTAAAGTACAGAGTTATAAAAGTAGTAACAGAAATAGTTAATCAACACTAATAGTTTAATAGTTAACAATAATGATAAATATGGCAAGATTAGATACCATCCATCCACCATCCATCTTAGGCAGACACGGAATAGCGCGTGTACACACACACATACACACACATACACACCCCTATGCTCTACCAACCTGCTGCAATGCTGCAGATGCCGCTGAGGATGGGCAAGATGCGGCGATCCCGACAGGTGGCGACACACACGCCCAGCAGCAGCAGCACGATGGACGCAATGGCGGCTATGAGTCCGACTGTCTCGAAGAACTGCGTTGCCCGAGTGTAGCCTGAAAAGAAGGTCAATGGAAACTGTAGATGACCTACATCACTACACTGTTGTTGAAACAATTGGCTGCGTCCAGAAGAAAAGGGAAAAAAACTTAAATTAAATTGCACACAGCTCGTATCTTGGAAATTAAAGATTTTAGAAATAAATTAGAATTTTGACACGTAGCTTTAATTTAGTTGGATAGCTAACACTAAAGGTTATCATGAAAAAAGAAAAGGATATATTGGAGACTTATTGCCGAGTCAGTTATTTCTAATGATGTGTTCTCTATGGCTGATGGCTCATGTTTCGCTTTAGGGAGATGTGTGTAAATTATGCGAAATATTACGATTATTTATTATTATAGCAGTATACATTATTACTAACTACTCTAGGGAATCGGTCCAAAACAGTGAGTGTATGCTGTTACAGTGCACGTGACAGGTGGCGTACAGATGTCAGTGAGTGTTAATGCTGCACAAGGACAAACTTTTTTTCACAGTCTAAACAATGAACTTTTGACCTTTTGCTTTTGTTTTCCTTCTGCGCAGAGCTGTACAGACTGGTGATGAAGAGTGGTCATGTGATCAGCTTTATATGGCTACACCCCGTGATACCTTGTAATAGGCTTGGCTTACATGTCAGGTCTAATTGATTGCTCGTTCCATCTTTCCTTCTACGTTCGTTGCCCGAAGTGTTTCGCCATACAGTGCATAACACCGTGTACAATATGTACATTGTCAGGAAAATACCTATAGGGTCGTTTGTTTAGTATTTAAAAAAAAAAACGAAAAACAAAATCAGTAAAAAAAGACATCAACAAAAATCCACAACCCTCGGATGATCGAGTGACTACATATTTATGTCAAATCACACTGTGCAGAAGCGATGGAGGTAAATTTAATGTGATAACAACATGTAGGCCTCGCATAATCTTGTCTATGACAACAGTCAATACTGTAACAATGACCACAAACATAAACGTAAACAAAAATGTCATTTGTCTAAAAACAACTCAACGCTAAGTTTAATATCTTATGAGTCACAGTATACAGGTTAGTATTGCTTTGCCTTTTATTTTGTTTTTATGTGTTTAAAAGTGTCAAAGTATTTACAGTGTAACCAGCTGCATTGCATTTCTATTATCTCCATCCTCATCCTCTGGCTTCCTCTACGCCCTCACCCCACCCTCAACCCCAGCCAGAAAAAAACCGGTCACTTGTCTGATCGACCCTCTGTAAAGATGTTTACTTACCATGTGCATGATCACCCGAGATCAAAGATGTGCACACTTCCACGATCACGGTCCCGAAAGGACCTTTCTCTACGCACCGCTTCCACAGACCGTAGTAGAAGTGATAAGTGACGTAACGCTCATCGTGCCAGTAGGGGGCAGCGTAGCCAATCAGATCGAACAAGGCTCCCAGCCCTTGCAGTATCAAGGCGACATTCAGCGAGAAACTGATGTTATCCATGGTATAGTGACTATAGTCTATTTCTTTCGTTTATTTTTCTTCTTCCTCCTTTTTTTTTTTTTTGTCGCTTGCTCATTCAATATATCACCAGTGAGGTTTTCATCCGCGGTCTTGTAGACCTCTTGTAGTCAGTTCAAATCTCAACTAATTAACTCTCACGGAGTGTATTTTAAACAACAAGAAGCAAGAAAATTAGTTAAAAAATTTTAAGCACAACCAAAGTGCAAAAAGAAACTGCTGGACTGGATTCCTACCCAACCCTATAAAACAACGCGGCGCGTGATCCTCCAAGTAGTGTGACTCTGACTCGTGGATAGTAACTCGAGGTTTGTCCGAGGACCGCAGCCCCGCACAAAGTAATGAAGTTGTGACAATTGGACTAATTGTTTACTGTGGATGGAGGCAGTGGTGAGTTGAGTCAGCAGACGAGTTGATGCAAGGACTTGCTGCTGAGCAGCGCCGCGGCCACGTGCGCCCCACATGACAACAGCTACACGTGCCGGTGAGTGCGAGAAAAACAATCTCGCCAAGCTTTCTCTGACTCAAGTATCAGGGTAAAAGCAAGGGGGTTACAAAATATTATACACAATGGAAAGTGAGTGCGACAGTACCAGCAACAGGGGAACAGGCGGACGACGGGCGGACAGGCAGGCAGACAAAGATATAAATTTATGGCTTTGTAAGTGAGATATAAATAGAATATGTGCGTGGGTGGGAGGAAGAAGGTGGGTGTGGATGTGTAATCGTTCGTCATCGGTGATTTAAAAGCGAGGAGGTGAGAAACGGAGCGAGTAATTTAAGTAAAATAAAAATACCAAGGTTGACCTTTTCACGCTTTGCTGAAAAACAAACAAACAGAAAGGAAAATAAAAACTTTCTTGGATGCTTGCCATCAAGACGGGCGTTACCTAATAACCAGGGGCTTCCTGAAAACGTCCTGGCATCATCCAGAATTGCAGCCGCCCTCTTAGCAGCAGCTTTCTGCACGCCTCATTTCGTTGTAGACAGATTCGTGCACAGAAACGACTACACCAGCCACAGCCAGATGTTTCTCTTATCTACACCTGCTTGAAAAAGCTTAAAAACAAACCAAGCGAAATTTATGTTACGATAACTCAAAGCCAATTCCCAAAAAAATGCAGGTCTGATTTCACAGGCAGTGGGACGAATTGAAACTCAGTTAATTTTCTGGCGAAGAATTCACTTACCTACGGCAATGCCCTCCATATACATCCACGGGACACTGCATTTTGTGTCGTTAGATAGGTAGATAAATATTCTTCTTGTTCTTAGTCATGGAAAATCTTTCACAGACGTACCGTATATCAGTCTCCTCGGCATGAAATAATGTTTTCGTGATTTTTTTGTCGTGTAGCATTTGTCGGGCTTCAAAGAAATTTCACACCTGGCCCCAGAGAAGGTAACGGCGACCGTGGAAACGGTTTGTGCTTCGCCATCTGAATGCCTTGCCATAGTTACTTATGTTTAATATCCACATGCTGTACCCCAGTTACTGATGTTCAGTGTCCACATACCTTGCCCTAGTTCCTTATGTTTAATGTCCCCATGTCCCTATTTTTTAAATGATGGTTATGATTAGGAGGAGGTGAAGGAAGGCGATGAAAAGGAGATATAAAAGGGTTAAGAAAAAAAAACTTAGTAATAAAAGCTACAGTTTTTATGCACTTAATAAAATTTATATCCCTACACACCGATAGACAGACAGGAAGACAAACACACAGACAGAGGCAGAACAGAGTGGGGTCGATGAGAGAGAAGGTAAAATAATTAAAACAAAGTAGATAAGGGGAATGAGGAAGATATACTGATGACTCGAGACCGGAAACACAACGCAAACAGCAGATCAAAGCAGTGGGTAGATGGGGAATGGTGTGTGGACGGCATGTGTCTCCATCCCCCTCTTACCTCTGTCATACTGGCTGTCCACAATGCTGGTGCACACCTCCGGATCCATACTACGTCTGTGCCAGGAGTTGTAACAGTAGCGCCAGAGGCCATAGGTCACCCTCACCAGGTAACGCTCTGACGTCATCCACTCCTGGTCGTGCCACTGAGGGACAGCGAATCCGATGATGTGCAGCAGCAACCCGATGCCCAGCAGAACAAAAGCCACGATCAGCGGAGTTGCGATGGACGCCATTCTTGACCAAGACTCTGTGTCCGACCTCACTTACTGATCAAATTCTTTTATATCCGTGATTAATTCACAATTTCCTTTTTTGTGATTGTCCAGGCGGACTGTATACAGAATGAGCGTTGATTTACAGTTCAATCCAGACACACTTTATACCGATTTCAGCAGGTGATGTGGGTTGAATGTCTCTGCAGTCGGTCCTATTGAAGCCGGTCAGTCTTCTTCTCTTACAGCGTCTGACTTCTAGATCCCGAACTTCTCCGGTGTTCCTTTTCTAGGTTGTCAAAGCACTCGTTTCACTTGTTCAACAGGTGATCCACCCACCCCGCTGCAGTTTGAATCGTGACAGCAGTGCACGGAATTGAAAAGCCGCCCATCAACAGGTACAAGACCGAGCTGGCTGCCAGCTCCAGCGATGGTGTACAGTGGCGGGATGCAATGTCAGCCAAAAGGCAACCCAACAGCCACTCCCTGGCACTGCTAATAAAAGTAGCAACAACAGCAGCAGCAACAGCAGCAGCAGCAGCAGCAGCACGCATCGAATCAGTGCGAGAGAGGGAAGCAAGCCGACTTCTGGTAATGGTGCAGCGCAGACTCACAAATTCTCCTGATTAAGATCACTTGATCATTATTTTATTGCGAGCAGGTATTTGTATGTGGTCAGAACCAGACACACCTGAGAATAAACGTTCCTTTTTTTCTAAAGTAAACGGTTTGGTTAACTAGCAAGTGGTTAAACATCCGTTTTAAGGGATATGCATGCACCTGGTCAGTCGAGGTTAACGATCTCAAGAAAGGTAAGGGTTACAGCGGTCTGTCAGTCAGTCAACCGTGTGTACACGAGAAGCAGTGGATGGCACACACACAGACACACAGACACACAGAGGGGCGTAGACCTGTCGCACGTAGAGCAAGAGTTGTTCCACCTCTGGACCGTTTCTGATAGCAATACAAACATCAAGGATGCTGAAGGGCAAAGGTCAAAGACAATTAATTCAAAGATTCATGAGCGTGTTGTGTTTAGATCGTGCACGAACCACTGACACGTGACCACTTTCGTTACCCCAGACAAAGACTGACGGCAACCTGGAAAATGTGGGCCGACTGGCCAAACTTGTTGCAGGTGCAAGATGCCTGTCTGAAACCACCGACGAGTAACACGCTGCAGTGACTTTTGTAATTTTACTTGGACTTGGAGCCAGAAGGGTACAGACTAAGAGATAGTCGAAGGAGAATATTGAGAGAGTAGGAAGTAAAGGAAGGAACGAAAGAAGATGGTGAAAAAGCACAATTCAAACACCAGAAGCATCTATAGACGAAAGAAAGAAATAAACATTTTCTGCTTGATATTTTTTTCGGACTCTTGTAAGGTTGCACTCAAAATACTGCTGTTAAAATAGTCCACTTGAACCGACCATTTGGAATGCATTACCAGTAAGTCTCAGGAATATCACAACAGAGACATCATCATGATCATCATCATCAATCATCATCATGATCATCATGATGATCATCATCAGCCTAGCCCATCAACATGATTAGTGTCTGTGGGAACTTTTCCTCTTGTTCTATAGGAGTTGAATGGAAGAGGAGAAAACGCCAAGAACCAAATAATTTAAATGTCTACAACATATTTTTCTGACAACATTAGGAAACCACTACTGATGTGTTCTGTAGAAGATGCTGTGGCAGTGATGTAGTGAACACATGAACACTGGCTTTGGCCTTTACACTGCCTTTACTACTCCAGTCTATGTCTCTGAATAGAAACGTGTGTGTCTGTGTGTGCGTGTGTGTGTGTGAGAGAGAGAGAGAGAGAACTAATAATGAAATGGAAAGGCTACAGACACTTTATGTAAACAAATTGACTGTGAATACTCCTCCAAACCCTTGGCAGAGCGCCGTACAGGTAAGATAGGGGTATGGAGAGACCTGACAAGCACAACTGCTAATCAAGATCGTCTGCACTCAGGCCAGGGTGAAACAATGTTATACACATGCACACACACACACAAACAACCGAAAATCAGGTCACACGTGTCAAAACAAGACTACATTATGCTTTTCAGAAAGCATTGCAAGGTAAGCTGTTTCTCTACGTTTATTTAGTTAATTTTTCTCTGAGGGGTGGTGTAAAGATAGCAGTCATCTGGGTCTGCTTACAAATGCTAAATTAATAGATGAAAGAAGGCTGAACACATTTCTTTTGTCTTCTTGATTGTTTATAACCTCAAAGTAGGAATGTACTGCAATGTAATACATTATTCTTATACGTAATCCGAGTACATATACTTCGGATGAACCATAGGTCTGTCGGGCATAAGCAGGTATGCTTATCACTTCCACACCCATCAGAACTTTCAATTCTTTCTAATGTAAAATAAATGTTTCCGTGTGAATTACTTCACAATTGATAAAGATATCTTCTCTCAACTTTATTAAGAGCCATCGTCTTGACTGACGAAGACATTTGTCACACCTTTGGTTTATCTTTTTAACCCTTTCTCTGCATGGTTCGGATGCCTGATGAAGTCACCTGATAAGGTTGGCACTGCGCATGCGCCGATCTACAGTGTAGCCCTTATTCCCGGGGCGCACTGCGAGACGGAGGATGGAGCCGTCAGCAGACAGGACCTGCATGATGCACGCGCGCCCAACACAGAGGCATAAACACAACTATGACGTGCATACTCGCTGTTGGCAAGTTGTTGGCAAAGCCAAGGCCGGGGTGCGAGATGGGTGGCGAGGCTCAAACCAACGCTCGCAGACGTAGGAATGCAGATCCAAGATGTCTGCGACGTGACACCTGGACGGAGGACGCGCACTGACGTCACGCACCAGGTGAAGCAGGTACGGAGCTTAGCGCGGAGAGGCGGAAGCGGTAAATTTCAAAGTAAATAAAGTGGATGGTAACCATGGCACCACAAGAAAGGGTGTTAAAAAAAAAAGAAAGAAAAAGCGCTGAGAAGACATTCGACTGCCAAAGGTGTGTAGGTGTAGAGTGACCCAGCTACAAGCTGGCATCGTCGGAACACACTGGAAGCAGAGTCGACTCGTACAACCTCTAACCTCTTTGTCGTTGCTAGGTGCGTGCGTTTTGGAAGACGTACAAGATTGTGAAGTTTGATGGCAGCAGAAGGCGAGCACATGCACGCAAGTACACAAACACGCACACAAACACATGCACATCGCACAGGTGTGTGAGTGCAAGCGCTTCTGCGATAGGGGGTGTGCACAGTCACAAAACAACCAGGGCAAGAGTGTGTGAACTTACCCGTGAGGGGGAAGGGTCCGCACCTGTCCTCATCAGAGGTGCCCCGCTGGAGGCGAAATCTGGGCAGCAGACATTGCCGCCAGATGCCGTAGCTGATGTTGGCGCTGGCATTGGAGGCCGTGACATTATAAGACCTGCGCCAGTGAGGTGCGGTGAAGGCGATGAGGTGAAACAGGAAGCCTAGACACATGCAGACGAAGGCCACCTGGATCATCAGCTGGACGTCCGCCATGACACTACTTCCTGTCCGTCAGCTTTCGTGTGGCCCTTCCACTTCCGCTTTGCGCCGCGCTCCGGCCATCGTTTCAACGCGATTTTGAGAGGCAGGGAGCAGGAGGTAATGATACAGGAGTTGAAAGGGTGAGTAGGGGGTGGGGGGATGCTGTTTTTCACGCCCCTTTTTCTGAGAGAAGACGGACGGACTTATCAGTTTGTTACTAAATTTAGCTTAACGACTCATCAGGCGGTGTGCTGTGTAACCTGGGACGCACGTCGTTTAGTGTGTTCGTTTTGTAATCAGTGAATGTGAATGTGAATGATGCTGGCGTCTGACATTGTTTGATGAGTTTTTGTTAGTCTCTCTCTTTCACACACACAAAGAGTAGCGTGTATGTGTGATTAGAACGAGGAGAACATCTAGTATCGTCTAGCAGGCCATCAGCAGTTACTCTTCGCCATCTTTCTCCCGACAATATACCTGTATCTTTGTTCCATACGTGTGTGTGTGTGTGTGGGGGGTAAACCAGTGAGGTTGCGGGTACCTATATGCATGCATGTCTACTTGTTCACAGAGATAACCAAGAAACGACCACGTAACTGTTTCATCGTACTTTGCCTGTTTGTCTATGTGTGCGTACATTTGTCTGGGTACGCTTACATACTGTTAGGTCGCATACATACCTACTTCCTCTACCCTTATAAGTGATTCCAAGACGTCTGCCGTGTTGTCATCTTCTTCCAACGTAGACCAAGATTTGTCGAATGCTCACATGAGTCCCTCGATAGCTTCTTGCCACCCAATCTGAGTGTAATTCAGCCTAAAGCCCACTAAATATAAGTCAGTCCTACAAATTTTGAAGTCCGACGATTAAAAAAAAATCATACAAAACACCTGCAAGGTGGCATTCAGTCACGTGTTCATGACGCCGCTAATGGTGTATGAGTTATGGCCGACCCCTCTGACTCCAGGAACGCCCAAAGTGCCGGCGGTTTTTTCTTTCTCTAGTCTGTAAGGGATCTTTGCCAGGAAAGCATGTCAAATTTAATGCAGGAAACATTTTTCATTTCCAGTTCTGACTTTGGATTGAACAGACTAAGTGACAAAACTGTCTGCCTAATATGCACAGCATGTTATTCCATTAGATGATGTCAGCCCTGAAGCCAGTACAGCATCCACGTTCTCTCACTACCCTCACCACAAAGAGACTGTGTAGTGCCACCAGACCCTCAGTACAGTGCATGCTTGTGCTAGAAGGTTGCAGTCTGTGTTTCGCCATTTCTCATTTCGTTGTAGCCGTCGAGGCGGGTGGTAGACAGTGGTCTGAGTGTTGGCGATCTCAGGGATGGCAGAGACAGGGAGACCTATACACTTCGCGGAGTTGTGGAAGATTCTGGTCAGTTTCTTCTTCGCAGAATGGGACATCATTTGATGGATAGTGGTACAGCGTGTATTTGATACATTTTGATGGTGACGACGAAAGTCAGAGCCGAAACAGCGAAGATCAAGGAACTACAAGAATTGGCTGCAGCAAAAAAGAAACAGACCGGGGGAGGAAGGAAAAGAATTGGCCAGCTTCTGTAAGTTTGTCTTCTGCCCATAAGTGTTTCTCCAGCACTACGCATGTGCATCCACATCCCGCGCCCTGCTGCTGACGCCAGAATATTCGCCGGGCCGCGTTCAGACACGTGCTACACGTCACGTGGTGCTGGTACCCCGTAGCGTGACAGAGTGATGCGGATTGGACGGGTATGAGAGAGGCAGGGGTGGGAGTGTACCTCACCTTATGAGCAGCGAGCAGACCATTTCATGGAGTTTACAGGGCGGTCCAGCTGATGAACTCCTGGTCTGAGTACCGGAGACTTATGCATGCAAGCCACCTTCACCATGTTTGACCTCTTTTGGTTTTGATGTCGGCTGATGTGTCCTTTAAAAAAAAGATTGGGAAGTATGATCTGAGCACACCGCGAGCATGTCCACAACATGCGCACGTTCCCCTCCCCACAGACTGTCTGAACCACGTCTGTGCTAGTAAGCAATCGCCATCAGAACATTGTTAGCAATATTAGTCTCATTGTTAATAATTGACCTAGTTTCTCCTGAATGTTCTAAACATAGCAAACAAGAAAAAAAAAGCTTTGACTAATTTAAAATCAACATTTACAGCAGACGATGGACGTCTCTGGTTTCAGCGGCGTGATGCTTCGTCGACATCAGCACTTTCAGTTTCAGAGATTTTCTTTTCTACAAAATGTTAGGGTACAGACACCCTGCTCCCGACTCGATGCTCGAGCGCAGCTTCTGATGAGGGCGTGCATCATAACAAGCTCTTTTTTCGCAAATACAGTGTTAAGGTAAAGGTCGTGCCCTCATCTTTTGAGGTCGTCGGAGGTGAGGTGTTTAGAAACCTCACTTTTCTCGCAGCCAGCTTTACAAGAGGGCGGTGCCAATCTCCTCTCCCTCGCTGCCTTACCTTCCCCAACCCTCTAAGGTGTCAGGTACCCATTCCAGCCAGTGGGTCAACCGAGGAAAGTTTGCTGCGCTCAGTTCCGACGCTAACGCTCTCACCACTCGGATATCCGCTTCCCTAAGTATAGTGTACAAGGTTCTTTTGCTGTCTTCACTTAGGCTCCCTTTTATTTATTCAGCTTTGACACGCTAAGTATTCAGTTCAAGGAATTGTTGCTTTAGTGTACGCGGAAATATGCCCACCTCAAAACTGTATACCAGTGGACTGTATGTCAGTGACAAGGTTGACCGCTTCCTTACCTGCCCCTAAATGTTTTTAATTTTCTCATTCTAGCAGCTTGCAAAGCCTTGCCGTTCTACATACCCCATAAAGTTTTATGCAGATTGGTGTTCTGAGCTGCTTTTGTCTTCTTAAATGACCCATTCTCTCTCTTCACACACACACAGATGGTTCCTGTACACCTTTATTTACAATGCAAGAATACAAGTATAAACCTGATTTTCCACTAAAAATATCTTATGGCTTAGCAGTTATCCTCATTCTTTCCAAACAGATTATTCTCCCCTGGCATCTGACCCTCACCCCTACGCCGTTAAAGAACATTTCTTTCAACAGTAAAAGGCAAGTGTCTCAAGGTGGTGTTAATGCGTGCTAAACTATTGGTCTGCAGTTTTCTTTAATTTTTTTTATAATGAGCAGTTCGGTTACTAATGATGTATTCATTTTCATTTCATCTGAATGCATGTGCATACCTGGATAAATTAAAAATTTGTCAAAAATGAGAAGTTATTTCATGCTTGTTCTTTTCGGCCATATATGAAGTACTTCTCATTTAATGAAAGTTGTCTGTGAATAGTGTAGCACTGCATCAAATGCCTTGAATGTGAACCAGGAATTATTAAACGCAGTATACAGAAACACCTGGCAAATTCCACCCATTCTTACCACTACAATTTATACATAAACCCCCAAATGCCACAGAACATGTAGAATTTTTGGAGAAATCATTTTTGCTGTTTTTCTTGATTTTATTACCAGTTTTTCTGATGTCCAGATGCACACACATATAAGATTTTATGAAATTTTTTGAATGGTGTCTTATTAAATAAAACAAACAGTCCAACAGTAACAAGGTTAGGCAAAACTAGGAGTCACTTAATTTGTCTGAACTGCCTTCGGCTTATTGTACTCCTCCATGCGACGTTCAAGCTCTGGACGGAAGTGACGAATAAGTCCCTGAAAAAAAGAAAGGTGGTGATAAAATAAATTAACACTAACATGGGATGTAAGTGAGTGGCTGCATGATTAATTCTTTCATGTTTTCATCGACCATTTTCCTTGTTTGAGATTCTGAATCTATGCAAAGTCAACAACTGTAGACTGACCCTCTGATCTTGTCTACAATTGTGCCTCCTGCTCCATATTTCTTCCCTGACATTGTGTTGATGCAACCTCCAAGACAGATAGCTATGTGTACATCCAATAATGCACAACGTACATGTAGTTTATAAAGCACTTTGAGCCAGTCTTAATTGTCGGGAAAAGTGCTATATTAATTTATTATTAGTTAACTCACAGTCAAAGCTAATAACGCTAATAGTACCACGCTAAGGTTACGTTATCCCTCATTCTCACCTGAACAGGCCAGGCAGCTCCGTCACCAAGAGCACAGATGGTGTGTCCTTCAATCTGCTTGCTCAATTCAAACAGCATATCAATCTCGTCCTTTCGGGCATTACCACTGGCTGAAAATGGCATGAAAATACTGAACTTTTTGGATGAAAATGGTATCATGGAAGATGAAAAAGACGAGAGATTCGTAAATGCATGTACTCAACCTACCAGGCAGACTAAGGAATGAAGAGTGTGCTAAAATAAGATACATTAACAGCACTCACTAAATCTTTGCATGATCTTCATCATCCAGGTCACTCCTTCGCGACAAGGTGTACACTGAAATGAAAACCCAAATTCTCACCCATGTTGCTGATGAAAAACACAAACCAGCCTACTTTCTTAACTCCAGAGCATCTTTCATACCTTGACTCTCAAGAAACAAATGTATGTTACTTTTTAGGTTGCTTCTATGACATTAGTTTAGACTTTCTCTTTAATCACATTCTTTTCTTGCTCAAGCAATCATATTCTTATCCCTCTATACTCCATCTTTTATCATTATAGCTCAGGATGTACATGCATACTGATTTTAAAATAATGTTGCACTGTAATATAAATAGCAACAAAGTAATAATTATCTCTACTAGCCTAACATGGAATGTTCTGTTCAAGAACTTTTGCATTATTATCATCACCTGGCCACAACTTTCATGCTTGTAGAAGTCAATAAGTCGTGAAATGCAGCGCACAACATCAGCATCTTTGTTCATGACAATGACAGCTGCTGTTCCCAGGGCAGTTTGGGCCTGAACAAGCCCATCGAAGTCCATGAGCACATCATCACATACACTGCAGCAAAGTCCACCATTGCATTTTAATGCAACAAAGTCCCCAACGAACACTCTGCACTTGAGCAGTTTTAAAATTTAATGCCTTTTAGAATGGCCAGGTTTGGTCTAATACATGATATTATTTCCTAAATTTGAGCAAATAACACTCATTCTGCTCACAAACTGGAGGCCATTTATATTAAAATCATCCATATTAAGAGAAATGTTGACACTCCAAATCCTGTGGCATCTGCGATGTAGTTGAAGCCAACTATCACAGTCCTAACATTAACATGCCTTCACTGAGATTAAAAAAAAACAACAACAAAACAAAACAAAAGAACACTCTGGCAAAAAAGCTACAATATGGCAAGAGAGATGTTGAATCAGTGGTTTGCCATTAGAACAGTGCTACACCAATTTTCACAGAAACAGCACCCAGTGAACAGCCTACAATGTCTAAAATACACTGAATGAAAATGACATGCACACATGCAGATAAGCTTGATTTCATGTGTGGAAAAAGTTTGTTACCTCTTGGGGATTAGTGGAGTGGAGGAGCCACCAGGAATAACAGCCAGCAGATTATCCCAGCCTCCAATGACACCACCTGAATGTCTTTCAATGAGTTCTCGCAGAGGTATTGACATTTCCTCTTCAACAGTGGTTGGGTTGACAACATGGCCTGATATGTTGAACAGCTGGTGCAAAAATTACAACTTATACACACCCTTACCTGCACAAATACTTGCACAAATACACAGAAAAATAATAAACCAACTGAAAAATGCTATCTGAAGATATGCATGCACAAAGATGCTGTTACTTTCTCCCCTAACTGAATTATTTGCTTCATAACAGTCTTAGCTATACCCAGCAATGTATATCTAAATAATTCTAGACCTTTCCAGTTGAAGTATCTGTCATAAAATTTTATTATGAAGCATGTAAAAAATACCTTTGTGCCCCTGTTACGTTCACGTCCAAAACTGGCAAACCATTCTCCTCCCCGCCGACAGATGGTCTATAATAATAAATTACCTTATTAATCAACACATTCAATAGCTGTACATAATCTATCAAAGGTGTCTCTTAAAAACCTGACATACTTATAGTTTATATGTTCTTTAAAATGTTACTTTTATTCAGTTAGCACATTAAGAATACAATGTCAACACCATGTGAAAGTATTCAGTTTAAACATGTTTTCAAAAGGGGAAACCCTTTTCTTTTACAATTAAATTACCTTCTAAATGATGAAATAACACTGTCCTATTTGTCCATGTCCCCAACTGTGCACAAAGTGTCTTACTAATAAGTGTAACTAGATGTTTCAGTTGCTTCCATACACAAGTGTACATATAGTAAACTCTCACGCACATACCTTTAGTAAACATGATCTTCCACACATTCACATCCACCCACAAACACAAACATGATCATTTAAAAATCACACTAACTGGTGCAACTGCCACAGTCTCGACATTTGACACAGTGGTGGGGCAGCCAAAGACACCGATGTCAGCAGGGAAGGGTGGCTTCAGACGGGGCTTTCCCTGCTTTCCTTCAATCGACTCAATCAGTGCCTAAACAGGGAGGCCAACAATCATTTGATCAATGCATCGATCAGGTTTCAACAATACGGTTTGCACAATCAACAGCAACATACAACTCCACTAACCCTTAAGTCTATGATGCTGCCATCACCCTAATTATCTCCTTTTCCTGCAATCCTAGAATGTGCTTTGCCAGGTTTTCAACTTTGGTAAAGTTAAGGAAAGTCTCTTGAACAAAGCATTTTACAAATTAATGAAATCTAACATATTTCTTCTTTCTCATTCCAATGCCTTGTCTAGAATGCATTTACAACTACAAAAAAGAATAGGCAAACATTTCATTTAAACAAAACCCTAAAAAATGTCCTTAAAAACAAGGTGATGGTTTAGTTGCAACTTACTGTCTCTCTCCACAAATATAAGCCCCAGCTCCACGGTGCACAAAAACATCAAAGTCATAGCAAGAGCCACAAGCATTCCGCCCAATGAGGCCTGCTTCGTATGCCTGAATAGAGATACACAGCACCATGAGTGAGTAATGTGCACGCCTAGGTATTAAAAGATGCAAAAACCACTGGCACAGAAAGGGACTGAGACGAAACCATTTAGTACCTACCTCTTTTATAGCCACCTGCAAACTGCAAGCCTCATTGTAGAACTCTCCACGAATGTAGATATAGGCTGAACAGAAACACAATGATAATTAGCATGTTTAAAAGGAAGCTGAATAATGGCACTTGTAATTCTTTTGTCTGTAATTATGGTGATATGAAGAAGAGTGTGTGTGTGTGTAAAAATAAAAATTGATTTCTCTATTCTAGATCCTACAACTACAAGTAACTGGACAATAAGACAATCCATAATTAACATTTATGACTGACCAGCACAAGCATGCATAGCCCGGCCAGCAACCAGACAGCCTTCAATCAACTTGTGGGGATCATGTCGTATAATCTCACGATCTTTACAGGTGCCAGGTTCACCCTCGTCAGCATTGACCACCAGATACTTGGGCCTGATACAGCATTAGAAATAATGACCTGTGATGAGGTATACACGACAACACAAAAAGTACCCCTTACTTGAGTATTTCATAAGCTCTAACTTAAACTCAGCGTTAACATAATTACCAGTTTCTGCTAAAGTGAGTGTCACTTCTATAATTAATAAAACTTACCTGCCATCAGAAGGTTTATTCATGAAGCCCCATTTCATGCCTGTTGGAAAGCCAGCGCCACCACGACCACGAAGACCAGATGTAGTAATCTCCTTCAGAATCCAATCGTGGCCTTTGAGGAGAATCTCTTTAGTTTTGTACCAGTCTCCCTAAAATACCGACAGTTTTTTCAGGGCTGTCAAATGTCTGACCATGTTTATTCTATAAGAAACAATTCTTCTTCATGGCATAGGTTTCTTAATTTTCAACTGCCAAACAAGCAGATTATTTAATCTGACATCAAGAACCACTATATTAACAATTGAATAAAATTTAAGCTTTATTTTAATAAAAAATACACAATTTTTATTATGAAAAAAAAAACAAGCATCTAGGGATCAGATAACTTTTATTTATAAAGGTATAAAATATTCCTTTCATCTAAGGCTTAACTTTTTTTTTTTTGCATTTAGCCTAAGATGTTCAGAAATTAAAAAAAAACTCAGAATACTACTTTTTACTTCCAAAAGAAAAAAAAGTGCTTACTCTGCTTAATGCCCCATTAAGGCGCCAATCATGTCTCCCATACAAGTTTGTAAAAATTCTGTCTTCATCACTCAATGGACCAAACTTTGTCTGTAAATATGAAATTCAGGTAAGCTATATATTTCTAAGAAAATTATGTTTCTGAAAAAAACAGCACCAGTCCATTATCCTGAGGTTCCAATTATGAAAAATACTAATAATAATATTGCAAATATAATTAGACACCCAGTGTTAAAAAATGATGACTAACTTTATTCACTGTGTGCACCATCTGTGCATAGAATCAACTGCAAATAATTATGGACACAATTATGGATTTAAATGCTTAAATGCAGTTAAACCAATATCTTGCAGTGTGAAAAAGAATAAAATTTAGAAATATTCCTTCATCCCCCTAAACACACATGTCATTACTAAGCACCATAATTTATGACATATCTTTAAAATTTGTGTTGACTAAATGGATGTCTTTTAGTGTTAAGTAGATGCTTTATGTATAACTTGTAACTCTTAACGCTGCACCTTGCAACAAACTTTATTCTACTTTTATTTTCAACTTTTACTGTAACTAGAGCACCTTCCCGTGTTCAAATTGCCCACTGGGACAAATAAAGTTGATCATTGTTATTGTTACAGAAAACACTTATGCTGTAAGTTCTTACAGGCATCTAATGAAGGAAATTTTCCAGTACATTCTCAACATGCATATGGTAACAAGTATTTTGTACACTATAGTTATTTAGGTATTATTGCACTGTTGGTACCATCTGAAACTTACCTTCTCTACCTTTGGGGTTGGTTTTTGAGCTGTACTATTATTCCTAAAAAACACAGTGACCGGCGCCCATGTTTGGTTCCGAGCTAAACAAAACAAATTATCTGATCAGAAAATGCAAAACAAGCCATCAATAATTTATATTTAATAATTTCTTTAAATGCGATTCTGCATAATTTTAAACGATGTTTTAACCAACAGCGTAAAGCTGTAAATGTTTACTCGTACTTACGACTGCAGTTTATGCAACCTATTTGTCAGTTATCCATATTTATAACAATTCACCTCACATCTTTCTTATTTAATTGTGAAATAATGCTAGGAATATTTTGAGTATGAGTTACATAGTAATTGCTATACTCGCTGCGAATATTAGAAGAGTTTTCTTAATCACTGCACGAGTAGAAAACATCACAACGGACGCCATTCAATCACTACTTCACTTTCAGCGACCAATGATAGCCAAATACTTCACCTAATGATGGTGCAATCACAGGCGAAAGTCGGGAGAGACTCGCCATGACTGTTTACTGAAATATATGTGACACAATTATATGTAGTCGCTGGAATTACCGAAACGATAGGGGTTATATAGGTAATGTCGACCTTTACGTAACCTACAGTATGGAGGCGCCCATTGTATGACAGTCCCGCAGAAAGAAACACAAATAAAGCAAAATAAAATATAGTCAAAAACAATTCTCACTAAGCAAAAAAAAAAAATCCGGAGTAAAATATCACAATTGTACTGATAAATATAGCCTAAAATCGTTAATTTGCTGAAGTCCACAATTTTCTCCGGCTCTTGAATAGGGGTGTGTTCTTCTAAGGTACGCGCTTGCAAACGTTTATGAACGTTTGGGACAAGCAGGTCATATATACAGTATAGATGTTTGACACTTATATTCAAGAATAATTTCTGGACTGCATGATAGTATATATATATATATATATAACTTACAGAATGTATGTTTTTTTCTCTTATTTAAAATATATTACTCTATTGCCGCTGTTCTCAGCCCGTACCCTTAGGGGTAGGGTTATACAAGGGTACGCAGAGACGTCATAAAAAGGCGTCGTCTGCATGAGCTCAATTTCGTAAAGGAAAGATGTAAATTCATAAAAAGGAAGGAGATCAAGACACGATGTACTGTTGCTGAATTTTCTTTTCTACACTCAGATGGAATTACCTTGTCATGTCCTAAAGATATATATTGGCACTAATCACATGGAAAAATTATAACTCAATAATGCACCACTTACAAGAGAGAAAAATAATATTAATATACGTGTACTGCAATGACCGTGATTATCACCCATTACATTTTGATCTGAAGAAAACTTACTTACAAGTCTGTTGAGTGGATTTGGTTTGGACCTTTTATTTTTTAACTGAAGTCAAGCTTAATTGGGCTTTTAAATAGAATTAAATCGTAGGGCTCTATTCAAAACTTAGCCTTTTCATTTTCTGGCCAGAAAATCGCTTCTTGATCGCGACAACCTGAGCGATATTTCTTCATTTGACATGTTTAAATTTGTTGAACTGATCAGTTCACACCACACCAGGGACAGCGAAGCTGTTACAAACACTTACTCACAAGCAACGGAGCTCTCCAGTGTGTGAGTGTAATTTTCGTCTGCTTTCCCAGTGGCAGTTCAGAAAATGCAGATGTTTGCAGACTTATATCTTGAAAATTAAACACCATCGTGCACTCAAATTGTGGGAATTATTATTTTAAAATGAAAGTAACCCGATTATAAAGGGAAAAAACCCCCCAACTGTTTCGCTCGAATGTTAGCCGTTTATAGCGATAGCGGTAATCAACACTCAAAGGGAAAGAACTGCCTGCGTTGTTCATGAAATCAAACGCCGCGCGTCTTTTGGAATTGTTGCACGGATGTCTTTGAAAATCTGCTCATTACATTTGCTCGATGAGATCAAAAGTTGTTATTAAAGAGATAAAAGCACTAAAAAACTGATGCACGGTTTTCAGATCGATGAGTTGACCACAAACAGACTTCTTGCGCCCTTCTATTACAAAAAAAAAAAAAAGCATTGCGCACTTTGCGACCGAACTAAGGATCCAGTGCTAAGTGCAGATCGACGCTCTCGTGGTTCACGCGCCATCTAGAAAATTATCACTCGTCCCCTGCACTCATTAACAGCACGGAGTTAAATATAACAACAAGTAACCAGAGGGCACACTCCGCGTGCTGATTAACCTGCGTCGATGAAGATTCGTCAGAATTAAGCTTTCACAAGAACATGCCATTCAAATCGCATTGGCCTTGGTTCATCTTGTCCTGCAGAAAACGGTTAATTAGTGGGTTAATTTAGGATCGAGTTTTCAACGATAAATCTTGGTTTTCGAAAAAAAGAAATACGCGTTGGTGAACACGACATGAAAGAAGAAACAAATTTACATTTTTGAAAATTAATAGATTTTGAGTAAACAAAAGGAGTTAAACTCGCTGTTTCATTTTTATCACCCTTGCATGAATGCATGTATAGGTGGTTTACCACAATAGTACATAGTGGCGACAGGAAAAGTCTTACCACTGCGCTACCGCGCCTATCCGTGATGACGTTTGGCATCTCGCTCAAGGCTAGTTAACGAACGTCACAGGTGAAGATTGACAGGTGAATAAAATACTCAACCATCTTGGTGAGTGCGCAGTCACCCCAAAACATCAAATTTACGAAGAAGACAACTAGAGCGTGGAGAGAGAACTGACAATGAAAGGTCGTTCACTGTTTTCACCAGCGAGGTTGTTTTCCTCTCACCAACAATTATGTGCAGCAGTGTTGTCATTCTTAAGCCGCAGTTCGACCTGAACTTCTTGTTTTGTGTTAGCTTTTGTTCTTCTTTCTTCTTCTTCTTTTTTTTCCAGGTTGTGTCCATGCTTTCCATTCACATATAAAACGATTGCTTTGCCGAGGGCCAATTACTGGTTCTTGTGGTTAAGAAAGCGCACTTGAAGGGTGTAATGTTTACCTTGCGATGTTAGAGGATTGATTGGTGTGAAGAGGTGCGAGTGCGACAGCTGGTGGAGGGGGACGGGGTAGGAGCAGGTAACCCGTGCTGCAGCTTTCATCGTCGTTGTTTCCTGTCCACACATCTCTTCGCACGCTAAAGGAATATCCAATCTACCCGAACTGATCAAAGCAAACTCGAATAAAACCACCACCACCCAAATAACCCAAACAACATTTTCAGTGTGCAGGAGCTAGCTGTGAGGCGGGGGAGACAGAGGCCACGGTCCGCTAGTCCGTTGTTTCTGTTCGCGGCAACTGGGTCCGTAGTGATGAAGCGAGAGTAAGTCGCTTCCCTGAAGCAAAAGTTGGAACTCAAGAAGAAGCAACTTGTTTCCAAAGCTGTAAAGCGGTTTCCAGACTCCACAGACATTGCTTTTTTTTTTAACCCTATGACACCTTTGCCACCATTTTATAACTACAGCTTGAGGGTACAACAGCTGGGTGTATACATTATTTATAATTTTGGAAACAAGACGCTTTTCCTTCAATTTTCCATGTTGTCCCAGGGCAACAACTTACCCTCGATTCATGACTATGGGCACTGGAGGTTAAATCAGATCAGACTGAATTACCACCCTTAAAGAAAGTGAGTTTAGTTGCAGTGGGTGTAGTTGTCGGTGGTCAGGGAGAAATAAAAAGAAGGCTACCATGATCATTGCTTGTCAGTCAAATAACAACATGTCGACCAGTTCCCATGACCTTCGCATTGTCCTGTGTAATAAAGAGAACAGGCTGAATGCACCCTTGACATGTCAGAGAAAAACAGCTTTTATTCCCGTGCTTTGCTTACAATTACTTAAACTGTTTTTCTCCTGAAGATTGGCCTATGAAAGTGCACTTTTTAAACTAATTTATTTCCATTACACTTAATGTCTACAAGACCAGATCTGGAGTTCGCTATGTTGTGTTCAACCGCAGATAGTGAAATAAAATTCGGAACAATTCCACGAAAACCTGATATCTCTCTCACACACGCACACAATAGTCACACACACACACACAAGTTCTCTGTTTTTGTTGTTATGAACGCATCATTAGTGTTGTAAGGAATATTTTGTCTGGTATATACAGAGGAAACTATTAACCGATCCCATCATGTAATTGCATGGATTGTATTTTTATTTACCTGTTAAGTTGGAGTTCCTTAGGGTGTAAAGCTTCAGAAAGAACAAGATGCTCTGACTGTTTATTGCAAAAAAACTGTAGTTTAAATACTAAATAAACGCAAACTGTAATACGTCCGTGAGGCAAGAGAAGAAAAGTTCTACATCCATTTTTTAAACGATAAAACTGGCATTGGATAATAAGTAAAAAGGAACACTGCTTCATAACAACAAATATCAGTAAATAACGATATGCTCACAATCACGAAATGCAGAAAATTTGAAATACCCAATGGCGCTCATGTTGATCTCTGACGAGGCGAAGTTGAGATTTATGAAAATGTGCTAAGTGTAAAAACTATCACACCAACATGTATAGTAATGGGGGAGGTAGGCAATTTTTCCGTGTCACTTTTTGCAAAGTACAGGTCATTCATTGTGCTTCTAGCATAAGCTATGTCTCGACACAACTCTTAATCATAAAAATTATGTATCCTTCTGTTTCATCTGTACAACACTGTGTTGAGTAATTCGTCATATAAACTATCCTGATTCGGATATACAAATCTCACAAGAAAGCTATGTTTGCGCGACATTTTCTGCATTACTCCCAAGCCCTTCAACTTCATCAACTTATTGATTGTAAATCTTAAACAAAACTTAAAACTTGTAGCACATTCATCCTTTTATCAATGTTCATGTTTAAGTAGTTCTTATAGTCCTTTTTGTCTCGTTTAGTTCTCTCCCCTTGTAAATGTCTCTTTGCTTGTTTGCCATATTGTATATTTTGTGTCATCTCGTTGGTCTAAACTCTAAAGCATACCACGTACACGTAATTATTATTGCATTATATATATATAAACTGTATTTGGCTAAGATGTCTCACGGGGTTACACCCACCTGATGAAGCCAAAAAAAAAAAATATGTAAGCGTTGAGCCAAGACATAAGAGGAACATACTTTTGAATATTTTCTTGGAAAATAGATTTTCCATCTTAACCAATGCGTGTACCGATGTTTTGATTATCGATTTATCTGACGATGAAAGTTTACCTAACGCGTTAACGTGTTTTAATGTTATGTATCTTGTGAATATTTCCTGGTTTGTCCCTCCTACAGCTATTTCAAAACATACCGAAGTGATAAACACTCGCACATTCTGTATCTCTTCCTCTCTTTGTCTCTCAAGGCTGATGTGATAATTGGCTGCACAAGCCCACCCCTGTCTTTCCCTCTCACACAAAGAGCAAATTACAGGGTCCGTAAACATAAACACCCTGAGGTCTCAGGCGGTCAGACCTTCCTACTGATCGATCTCTAACCACACCAACACATAGATTTTTGTACAGTTTCCAAGGAAAGAAGAAGCATAGACAGGCTCTTCCTTTGTCCAACTTCTATAACCTCGACCCTGGCGTGTTTGTTAGTCACAACACATGATCTGAAGGTGTTTATGACAGTGCGGTCGAGGTCTCCACTCTCTACAAACACTCAGCACAGAGAGCAGGAGAACCCGCCAACGTTTCCTGATTTAGAAATGGATACACTCATTACTAGCATCCGGGTGCATTATGTCCAGTCTGAATAAATTAGCTTGGATCGTGTAAGCCAGACGCACCGGGTCATTAGTTGATGGCCATGAAACACGACGACAGCGTTGTCTCTGTGTCCCGAGTTCTTTCTGGTGGGGCTTGGCGATGGTGGAGGGGCTTAACCCTGGAGTCGACATCCCAGGGTCGTTACCAACAGAAGAACGTTTATCAGTAGTCCAGCTTCCGTTGGAGGACTCCTGGCACTGAACTCCCTTGTCGGAGGTGACAGGGTTAGGACAGCTTTGAGTTCGAGACGCTTGTTGTCTTCCCTCGTTCAGAGGCCACTCTCCGACTGAGTCATGGACGATGCCAGAATCCGAGGTCAGTGACCCGTGACGGTCTGGGGTGTTCTGCCTTGTTACCTGGTCTCTGGGAGGCAGAGTGTAGGTGGTGATGTGGAAAGTTTTGATGCCCAGCACTCCGCTTTTATTTTTACACACCTTGCGGTACTGGATGTACGTTAGTAGCTGAAACACGCATGCGAACAGCAATGGTCAAACA
The DNA here is from genome assembly GCF_003073045.1 of Pomacea canaliculata. Classification (NCBI taxonomy): domain Eukaryota; kingdom Metazoa; phylum Mollusca; class Gastropoda; order Architaenioglossa; family Ampullariidae; genus Pomacea; species Pomacea canaliculata. Next base: position 11,164,852 of record NC_037593.1, read on the forward strand.
TAGCACAGACTAACATAAAATGCGGAAATATATTTAAATTCAAACGACAAAGATCTGTCTAGTCCCTTCTGGCATATGCCAGGTTGTATTTGAATTATTCTTAAGTTATTTTGGAAAAAAATCACAACAGTAGCACGTGAATGTTTTGTACTAATTGTTGAGATGATTATTGTGATACTACTGCTACTACTACTACTACTTCTTTTGCATTAAACAAGTATTAAAGAGCGTATTTGACTAATTAAAAACAGTGTAATATTAAACGACACTGATGCAAAATACAAGAAAAACGTGACACAAATAGAGATATAAGTAAAAAAGAAAGAAAAACAGAAGAATGAAAGAGATAATGAGATAAAAAGAAAGATATAATAATAACGAAAGAAAGCGACAGAAAGAGAGATACAAAAAATAAAGATGAAACGAATAAACAAAATGATGGAAAGGACGAAAGAAAAAGGAACGAAAGAAAACTAAAAAGAATAAAAAAAGACATTCTAAACAAGACTAATCATATCTAGGAGTCATCGTAAGGAGCAGTATAACACGGACGAGGACTGCAAGGCACGCTCCTTAGTAACAAGGAATGGGTTTCACTTCGGCTGCTGATAAAACCAATTACAAACGTGCAGTCTCCTCCTTCTCCTCATCATCATTACACCAACAATAATAGACCAATAAACAAAAAACAAAGAAACCAATGGAAAATTTCCAAAGAAGCAGAACCTTAGGAACAAAGATGAAGCACTGGGTGAGCGTTGTGGCGGCGAAGACGATGACGGACTGGATGAGAAAGTTGACGTGAGGAGGCTGGGTAGTGGTCAGCGTGAAGATGATGCCCAGACTGCCCAGCACCACCACGTTGTAGATGCACATGCCGATCCAGCGGGAGTCGTTCAGCTCCGGGATGGACGTCTACGAGTGAAGGACAGACTTAGGGTACAGGCCCCGTATGCAAGAAACACCGTTAGCCAATCGTAGCGATAGAGCCTTTCGGTCCGAAAGCTATAGCAGCGATAGTCTCCCAACTAACGTGGTAAGCAGGGACACACCGATAGAGCTCCACTAGCTTTCGGCGCGGGAAGGCCGTTCTATAAATAGCTTCCGGGTAGGCCCAATTTTCATGCGCTACTGCGCATGTATTTGTTTTAAAAGTAGCGTTTACTTTTTCTCCCTGACGATGTCCTAGTTGCAGAAAAACGGGAAACGAAACGTATGCGAAAAGCCAATTTCAGTGACATGGAAATAAAAATTTTGTTAGAGGAGATATCCATGGAAGACAAAATTCTTTCCAGCTGCTTCTCCAACAAAAGAACGATACCCCCCCCCCCCAAAAAAAAAAAACAAAAAAAAACCCACCAAACAAACAAAACAAACAAAAAAAAAAAAAAGAAATTTGGAAAAAAAAATCGCGGCCAAGGTGTTGGCAAGCAGGGTGGCTGTTCTGTACCAGAAATAAAAGATAAATAGATCTACAAAATAGACAATGCTTCAAAAAAAAAGCGTTAAGTAGCGTGAAGTTGGAGTGCGCGGCGTGATACTCATTACATTATTGTAGTATATATTGTTATATGATACGTGGCACTACATGGCATCGCTCGGAATTGCTATTATTACTAGGCATGGCATCACACAATGTTACACGGCACTACATTGTTTTTGCACTACACTATATTGCATTACACACCATAATATTACATGAACAATCGTAACATTGGTTAAGATAAGGTGAAAATTTATGGCAAGCAGCCATTGCTGTGTGTCTTAACTATCTATCTATCTATTCCTCTTTGTGCATCAGGTTGCACATAAGGCCTCAACCAGAGTCCGCCACCGATGTCGATCGGCTGAAACCCGCTCTAGGTGACCCCATGTCCAGCCCTTTCCTTTCATCTCCCTTTCCACTGTTCTTCTCCAAGTTTCCTTTGGGCGGCCTCGTTTTCTTCGGCCGTCTGGAGTCCATCGTAGGGCGACTCTGGAAAGGTCTGCTGTCTGCTGGCGGAGCACATGTCCAATCCATCGCCAACGCCTTCGTTGAACCTGCGTGGTGATGGACTCGGTTTCACTTCTTCGGTGGAGTTCTTCGTTGGTGATGGTGTTTGGCCAAAAGATGTTAAGTATGCGCCTGAGGCATCTGTTTTGGAAGACGTCAAGCTTGTTACTGATGGTTTTGGTCATCTTCCAAGATTCTGATCCGTAAAGGAGGGTGCTGATCACATTTGACTTGAAGATTCTCAGCTTGATCTTCTGGCTGATGTTTTTTGCCTTCCATGTGCTCCTGAGTGAGGCAAAGGCCTGACTGGCTTTCGCCAGTCGGGCTCGAATCTCCACCTCCGCATCCCCGGTGTTTGACATTTTGGACCCAAGATAGGTGAAACTGTCAACTTCCTCAATCTCTTCTCCATTTAGTTTGATGCTGTCTTGGACTCTGGCGTTCACTCTCATACTGTTAGTCTTTTTTGTGCTGACCTTCAACCCAAGGTTTCCAGCTGTTTCTGAGAAGGCCTTTGTTTTTTCCTGCATGTCTTGGTGGCGGTGTGACAGCAGGGCAATGTCATCAGCAAAGTCCAAGTCTTCCAGTGCGTTGTTGCTGTCATAGTCATGGTCCATCTGAGCCCTCTCCTCTCGCTGTCGGTGGAAGTCTTCATGATCCAGTCCATGGCCAGGATGAAGAGGAACGGCGACAGAATGCAGCCCTGCTTCACCCCGGTACTGACGTTGAAGGGTCTGTGAGCTCCGTGTCACAGACAACCTGGGATTTGAAATCGCTGTACAGCATTGCAATGACCTGAACAAGTTTTGCAGGGACTCCGTAATGCCTCAGGATCTTCCATAAGGACTCGCGGTGGATGCTGTCAAAAGCCTTCTCCAGGTCGATGAAATTGATGTACAGCGGTGTGTTCCATTCGTTGCTCTGCTCCAGAATCTGTCGCAGAATGAAGATGTGTTCGGAGCAGGATCGCCCAGGGCGAAATCCTGCTTGCTGTGGTCGGAGGTCTTCTCAAGAGTTGCCGTCAGTCTTGACAAAACAATCTTGCTGAAGACCTTGCTGGTGAGGGAAAGAAGTGTTATGCCCCTCCAATTATTGCAGTCTCCAAGATCTCCTTTCTTGGGTAACTTGAAGATGAGCCCTGTCTTCCACGCAACAGGGACCTGCCCTGATTCCCAAATTTGCCTGAAGATTTCAGTCAGCTTGGGAGCTGTCACATTCACGTCTGCTTTCAACATCTCTGCTGTTATTCCATCTGCCCCTGGTGCTTTGCCGCTCTTCATTGTCTTGACTGCTGCTGTCACTTCTTCCAGGCTTGGTGGGTCTGTGCAGATGTCAAGGTCTATAGCTGCTGGCTGGATGTCTGCAAGCTGAGGGGGATCTGGTCTGTTCAGAACCGACTCAAAATGCTCCCTCCAGCGCTGTAGTTTTCCTGCCTCTCCCTCAACGACATTACCGTTCACGTCTTTCACTGGCACATCACTGTTCTTAAACCCGTTGTTTAGCTGTTTGTTTATCTTGTACAGTGTCTTCAGGTCATTTTTACTTGCTGCATTTTCTGCTTCATCTGCCAGTTTCTCTATGTGATATCTTTTGTCGGTTCTTGTCATCCTCTTTACCTCTTTGTTCAGTTTTGCATATCTTTGTCTGTGTTGTTCCTTCAGGCGTTCAGATCTGGTGCTGTTGATTCTTTGTTTGGCTAACTTTCTCTCTTCTATCTTCCTCCATGTCTCTTCTCTGATCCACTGTTCTTTCTTTTTCCGTTGGAAGCCCAGTATTTTCTCTCCTGATTCCTGTAAGACTCGATTGAAGTCGTCTAAGGTCATCTCTTGTTGGTCTCCTAGTGCCTGGAACCTGTTCTTTACTTCCATAGCAAAGGCCCTTTCGGTGGCTGGATTTTTTAGTTTGCCGGAGTCCACTCTCTGCTGACGTGCCTGTTTTCCTCGTGATCGACGCAGCTTCAGAGAAACTGTGGCTATCACAAGAGTGTGGTCACTGGCAATGTCTGCTCCTCTGTAGGCTCTAACATCTTGAAGTGAGCTCCTCCATTTTCGGTTGATGATGACATGTCTATCTGGTTCTTTGTGATCCCATCTGGTGATGTCCATGTTGCCTTGTGGATGTCTTTGTGTGGGAAGAGTGTGCCTCCAATCAGTAGGTTGTTTTCTTCACAAAAGTCTGCCAGTCTCTCTCCGTTGTCATTGATGGTTCCGATTCCATGTTTGCCCATGACATGCTCCCTGCAGGTGTTGTCACTTCCCACCTTGGCATTGAGATCGCCGATGATGAGCAACATGTCGTGGGCTGGAACGCTTTCTGAGGCTGCCTGGAGCTGATCGTAAAAAGCATCCTTGTCTTCTGCCTCAGAGTCATTTGTTGGTGCATAGCAGGCTAGCACTGTCAGCTTGGTGTACTTGAATGGAATCTTGCTCTCAAAAGCCTGGGTCCATAAGGCTTCCATTCCAGCAGTGCCTTTTCCGTTTTCTTGTTGAGGAGTAGAGCTACTCCTTCAGAGTGCTGAGCGTCTGATCTTCCTGAGAACAAGATGGTATGTCCTGACGCTAGTCTCCTCTTTCCCGTGCCGGTCCATCTGACCTCACTGACTCCCAGGATGTCCAAGTTGTAGTTGTCAAACTCCTTGACTAATTGGAGCATCCTGCCAGTCTGGTACAAGGTCTGGACGTTCCAGCACCCCACCCTCAACTTCTGCCTCGGCTTCAGTAAATCCACTGTCGGGGCGCCAGCTCCCTGTCGGTTTGGCTGTCGTCCGTCATTAGTCCAGTCTCCTGGTGTGCTTCATTACCTTCGCCATCTGTGACGAGTTCTCTGGTTTTAGTTTCTGTAACAGGATTTTTTTTACATGGTGGGGTTGTTAGCCCTACCACAACCTATTTTACCTCTAGGTGAGGTGTCCACCTTAGTCGCCTCTTACGACATGCCTGGCTGGATGGCAGGGACCCTATTCTTGCAATGCTTGCTAGGCAAGCATACCCCGGGGTCCCACAGGGGACATGTGTGTCTTAACAGTCCACAGAAAACATGCCGAATCGTGACATTTTTATTCGACTTCAAATCCCTTTACTGCTTCTTGCTTTCTGTTTTTAATCTTTTTACCCCAGGACTTATAAGGGTAAAATATCACCTGACCATTGGGCAGGGAGTGAGGTGGTAAAGATTGCACTTACCCTGGGGGAACTTTTTTGTGAGAAAGAATATATATCCTTTCCCTCCCCAAACGCTTCTAGGAATCAGGTTTTCATTCAACACGAGAATCACCTCTATGGAAGCGAAGCACATCCGGGTTAAGATGTCAGTTCTGTAATTACCCGGATATCTGTTTCTAGTATATAAATTAAATGGACAACCAACTAACGAACATAAAGATAAGTTAAGTAAACCCCACCAAAAAAAAATTGAAATGAGAGAATGATAACGCCACCTTGCGGGTCTGCCAAGCCAGAAAGACCCCAAAGAGGATGAGAAGAGCCTGCAGGGAAAGTATGGCGGCAGTAAACTGTTCCATGTACAGCGAGCGACACACCAGGCTCTGCTCCTGCACCGCGTACTCGCCTACGTCGATCTGCGCCACACAGAACGAGATCCGCACTGAAAGGAAACTTAGACAGGTGTTATTGAAAGAAGCTAATAAAAATAATCATCATCCTCCACCATCACCCATCATCCATCCATCATCATCCGTCCATCATCATCCCATCCATCCATCCAACCATCCTCATCCTCATCATCAAGATAACAACAAATTAGCTCCAAAAGGAATGTTAGCTTTCACGCCAAGCTGTTCGTTCATTTGTTCGTTCATCATCTCTTCAAATGAACCAGCAGCCACCGCGGCCTCTCCATGTAACGATCACCCACTGGGTTGCCGACGTCCACGGGGACCACGGTGATGTGGTCCAAGACAGTTCTCAGAACGAGCACGCCCAAGTTCACCACCACCAGCGCTCCCACGGTCAGGAACAGACGGCTGTCGCGCAGCACCTGCCATGAACAATGAGACGAGACCTGTGTCATACTAGTGCCTGAGCTGTGCCTTCAGACCTCTCATTACGAGTAAATTACATGGTGTAACAGGTATCAGGTGTAACGGGTGTATAGGTGACAGGCGCGTGCATAAAACGTATGCAACACTGCAGTAAGGAAAAATGAAAAAGAAAAGCAGATAAGCAAGGAACGAAAAAAAAAAAATGCAGTGGAGTGCAGAGTCTGTGAGTCGCAAGTTGACTTTTGCCCGCGAAAAATATAAAGATCGAGGGAACAGAGGACGATTTTTCGATCTTTTTAATTAAAGAGTTTGCTGCAGGAGGTGCTGGGCGTTGCTGTAGTCATCAGCTACAAGACGAGGCCGAGGAGATTACGTCATGTTCTATTTTTAACCCGCACCCGGCAACCTTCCGCCATTTTGACACCTATGATTTTTTCTGGTTGTTGCCTACCCTCCCTTCTTCAACCTCCCCCCGTAGTTAGCCGTTTCTTCAGTTGTTCTCTCTTCTCTTAATATAAAAGGATGCTTGTTCTTGCCTACCGATTCCTTTACTCTAGAGAAGGTTCTGGTTTGGAAGAACTGACAGCTTTTCTTTTAGGGGACTTGCAGAGGGTGAGCTTTTAGGAAATATTTTCTTCTGGAAGACATTTTATTTGTTCACTGACACTTGGCTGCTGGGTGCATTACAGGGGGTGTAGCAAGGGCAGAAAAGTCGAATAATGTGCGGTTTGAAGTACTACAAACGGCTGGCAGCGTGACCCCTACTAATGAGTGCTTACCTTTGACTTGAGTCTGACACTGGCGGTCATGATCTCATAAACCCGCCATGTCTTGGCGAAGAGGGCTCCATAGGCAAGGGAGAAACCGAGGATGAGAAAATACTGCCGCAGCTGAAACCGTGCAACGCATTACACAGGACTGAAATATCGGTTAAAACGCACGCGCGCACACACACAGACGCTCACGCACAGGTGAATTTTGTAAATCTTTAAGGTCTTTGATGCCATTCGGTACCTTTAGTAGCGAGAGATTCCAAAGACAGATGACTGAATGAATAAAGAACAAAAGGAGGAGCACACATTGATTGATTGATCGAAGGCATAACCACCGCTTACGTAGCAAAGGACACGCAGTCCTTCGGCGTTGATGTCCTCCATACCGATGGTGCAGTAGACGAGGAGGCAGCCCGCCAGGATGAGGTTATTGATGTTTGGGGACGACATTTTGATGAGTCTGCCGACAGCCAGCGGACACTAAGCAAGCTACACACTGAGACATTCATCGTCGTCTCCACATACCTGTCGGGAACATCTGTGCCTACCTTGGTGCCTCTTGAACTTACAAAATGATGTGAAGTACCTTATAGACCCCACCAAGTAAACTACCCAAGCTGGACAGAATCTATACCGACCCACCAGTTACACAACATATAACAGAAAACAGAAGATATATTGGTTTTGAAGAAGTGCCCCTAACGCAAGCAGATTTCTAAAAGTCCTTGCTAACAGGATGAACATGGGTTAGCTTTGACTAAGTCTGGAAAAATATTTAAGCGATAGTTGTATAAACACTTTGCCTACCCATATCGTGTCCATATTTTTCTCCGGTTAATAAAAGAACACTCGATACACAAGAACAACGTGGGTATCACTCCAGCCACGTCAGATTTTGTTAGCGCATGCACCCTGATTTAACCAATTCAGATCGAACTCTATCAGTAAATAAACTAATTTTCTATCAACTTATAATTATGTTTCTATAAATGTCTGTTAAACTGCTACTTTTAAAACGTACAACTGTGTTAGTCAGATCCGTACATACGCAAACCACATTTCGCACTAAATGGAGGAAGTGTGGGAGAGATAATGAAAATGGTTTGAATTGGGAGAGGCGAAGAAGGCAACCAGAATACCCAGATAAAACACCAGATGGCCACCCTTGAGAACAGATGTTACAGTTAGTGATGTTCTTGTATTCCGAGATTAGATCCTCACTACACCGCCCTTCCACCCTTTGACCATACCTTCTCCCCCTACCCCCGGTCCCCCACCCTATCTTTTCCTTCGGCAGTGCTACCCGTTCAAAGCTTCACCTTCCGACATCTGTTCCACTCGTCTGTCCACACCGCACGTCATCAGGTGCAACCTTGGGGAGGGGAAAGGTAAACACACACGCACGTGTCACGCAGGCTCGACAGGTGGTTGTCATGGTCATGACCGGCGTTTTGCACGTGAGAACCGTTGCGCTGCCAGTCTTAATATTTTGATATTGCATTGATGATTTGATATTGCGGTAGCTTTACTAATAATGCAGAAATTAACAGACTTGGGGTATGTGTATCAATGCCAACATGCCTGTTTAGATGTCGCACTGGGTGTTATGGCACAGTGCGGACAGCAGTCTCATCACCTAGGTGTTAACGTCTTGAAGGGGTTTACGTTGCCACTGGCATGTAAGGTAAGCTGCTCTGACGTCACCTACCTGACTTTCCGGCAGATGAGGTTGAAGGCGAGAAACATAAAAGACAGAAGGATCCCCGCCGCTGCCATCGAACTCAAACCGATGTATAGTTGCCTTGGCAACGGCTTCCACATGTAGTTCGTGCGTTTGTATGAATAAGGTACTTTACCTGCAAGGAAAACATAAAAACGAACAAATAAAATATTGAAAAAATCTACTTTACATTTATGGGCATAATAAACTAATGACGGTTGCACAAAAGACCTGTTAAATCACTCAGAAAATGTCGGAAGTGTATAAAAGTGTCTGTGAAAAAGGTGAATGAATTCAATTTCATGTAAGGGCGCGGTGTTGCTAAGGGATGTTGTTATATCCTGATCATGATTTTGTCCGAAAACTAGATGACAAATCTCCGACATACTTGTAATAAAGGGGAAAGGTCTTCAAATATTTTGAACAGCAAAATCAATCAAGAAAAACAGATCGAGAATCCAAAATTCGATTATTATCTAAATGCACATCTATGCCAGTTGCACATACACTTATCAGAAAAATCGAACTCCTAACAAGACACCAATTATCAAGAAATCTCACATAAAATGTTCCACAGAATTATTTAAAAAAAAAACCCTTCAAATGAGAACCAAGATTTCAAAAGATTAAAAATCCATTTTGATGCAAAGGTGATCCTTTCTTCTTAATACGCTTACTATTCACTTTGGTTTTAAAGAACTTGCACAATTTCAATACATATTTGAAAAGAAATTCGTAACTAAGAGCCTTCAGTTTGAGGGAACAAAGAAAAGAACTTTCCGTTATGATATTTCTTACTATGTTTTCACAAAATATTTAAGCTTGAAGTAATTATTTGCGGTACCACAATATTTATTCATGCATACACTGAGCTTTTACTTGCGAAAACTATAGTTTTTTTTCTGTAACCTGCCTTCGTTTCTAGGGATTTTCCTAGACGATAAAATATACATTTATACCCGATTTGTTCTACAATAAAAGTTAACAGCAATAGAAATCGGCAGGAAATTGAAGCTGGCTTTAGTGTCTTTGATTTCACCAACTCCCATCAAACAGCTTCACTTAAAGAAAGGATCCATTAAGGCCTCTTCACTTTATGGCAGTTCATCGATATTCTGGTTAGTGTTCAGGACTAATAGCACTATAAAACCCTTCTTGAGTGCGATTTCTCGAATGAAAGACCCCGGGACTAGCAGCAATGGTCGACAACAAAACTGGAACAAGACCATTGGAGAGAAAAATCAATCAGTGTAACGAGAGCAGTAAATGTACAAAACTTTCCCTTTGCTGAGTTTCTTCCTGCTTGGATTAGAGAAACGTTCAGCACAGGTAGAAGTCACAGGTGTGTTTCCTTCCTCTCTTCATTGGTATCATTACTCGTGCAGAGCTCCTTCATCCCAGCTGTACACACTTCGGACAAGCACTCATTCTCTCGTTCACGTGCAAACACGTGTGCACGCTCTCTCTCTCTCTCTCTCTCAACTACACGTATGCACGCAGATGTACACCTTTATTCACAAGCACCAGATAATGATGGCTGCACTTGTTTCCTCCATCGTGTACTCATTGTGTTACTTCGATTACCATCACCTCCACCTACTCACGCACGCATTCATGCATGCACACGAGCTCAAGCACACACACACAGAGGAGATAAGAGAGTGGGCGGGAGAAGGCCATAATTATAGATGCTAATTTCCGTCCTTTGCCATTTCCACAAAAAAGTTACCTACCGTCTCTCCACCGGATGTTGGCATCAATCCAGACCATTTTCTCCGGACACCCGTTATACATGCCCACCTCCGCAGTGCTGCAACCTACAACAACCCGCTTCGTAAAATGTGTTTGCAAACTCTAAACCAAAATCTTTGCAGTTAAAAGGTTTTAGCTTTACACATGATGTTGACATGGTTTTCAGGCTAATGATGACAGGGTGCCATCAGGGACAGGATAATTCACAACTTCATGCTAAATAAAGAGATTTTCAAAGTTAAACAAAATGTGAGTTAGTCATACAGCTCGAATATAAAACAAAAAAATGTGAGTGTATGCGTATATATAATATATGTCTGTGCGCGCGTGCGTGCATGTTTGTGTGTATTTCTTTGTGAATTTACTCTCTCTGCCTCTCCTAAATCTCCTTTATGAGCTCAGCTCACTGTCTAACGAAGTTTATCTTTAGTTCAAATTACTAGATTGTGTACTAGATACCCTTCTACCAATAGTACCATGCGCAGAAAAAAAGGTCAAACCGGTAAGTCCCAAATGTTCCCGGGTAGGACTAATTAACATATGATCTCAGCTCTCCCATTGGTTGTATCCTTGACATTGTACATTTCTGATGTCAGTGAGACTAACCTCTTTCTGCTTACTTGATACCCGTATCTTGCGAACGGAAAGGGTGCTGTTAGCTCTGGATCTGCTTAATAGCTTGGTATCGAGCTCAACCCAGTGAGTCATTCAAATCCACCCAGGGTGAATCAAACAATATGGAATAATCCCGTTAGCCCTTCTCACCTTCTGACCACGTGCTCTGACACGTTTCCTTGGACCACACGATTTCCGCCGGGCAGTCGTCGTAAACAGCAATCTTCACAAAGGTGCCATCTGCCACAGAGCAAGGACATTAACTGTGAGTCACTCTTGTTTCCGAGGGTAGCTTCAAGGTAGGCTGTAGTGACACCTTTTTTCGTGACAACGGGTGCTAGTCTTATTAAAATGCTGCTGTAAGGTTGAAAAATTTTATCAGAGGGTAGCGATCATCATCATAATCAATCAATCAATCAATCAATCAATCAATCAATCAATCAATCACCACCATCATCATTGCAGCACTCTTGCTCCTTCTATCATTCTAAGACATGCACATGTATCGGCAAACAAAGTTATTCATCCATCTCTAAATGTTCATCAACAAACTTGGATGATTTGGACGATTTGTTATTATTTATTTATAGATTTATTGTTCATTACATTGCTAATAGATAAATAGCATGAAAGAATGTCTGACATAAATTACTTGATTACCACCTAATCATTACGCATACAGCCACACAAGAAGACAGGGAAGACAGCAAGACATGAAGACTCGGGTGGTTCTCTTACTTTCGTAATGAGAGTTGCGCTGGAACTGCCGGACCACTATCGTAGACATGCTGTCGCCCGAGCTGGAGAAGGAGATGTTTCCCGTGATGCCCTTGAATGATGTGTTCTTCATGTTGTGGAAAATGAGCTGCGCCATGGCCTCGTTCTCGTAGGTGAACTCCTCCAGACGGTGACCTCGACCTACGAGATGACAGAGGAAGAGAAGAGAGGAACTAGCGGGACATGACCAACACATTCCTGATGTTTAATCCTGGCTTTGGCACATTTTTCAAACAGAGATAAAGAATGACAGGCTATAATGACAATAATTTAATTCTCATATCAACTAAACGGTTTGACGAAGTAAATTTACAACAACAATTAATTAAGTTATCTATGATTCTCTGGGGTTCAGGATGTGATTTAAACTTTAGGCGTGCAAGTCCATCCGGTTTGTTTTGAAGATCGATCTGCAGATTAAAAGGAAGCCCCTATCTCTCCTAACAGCAGCCTACGAACAAACGATCCATCAGAAGCCATGACTGAAAACTGTTTCCTTGGTTACAGGTTCTCTTGACCTCTCGCGCTGCGCGTGCATATTACACAATAAACCATCTACCGCACCTCCACCCACACTTGAACATGACACAAAAATATCACAGAGAGAGAGAGAGCGAGAGAGACGAGAGAGAGAGAACGCAAGTGCAAACACACCTATTCACACAGGTGAACAGATATATGTGACCGCACGTGCAGAAGCAATCCGTCCGCTCCCTCTGCTGTTTAGTGATTTGTCATTTTTCTTTCTCTCAATTTTCCTTCATGTCTTAACTTTCTTTATTACCTTCAGGTCCTGTCTTGGTGCCACTAGCAAGAGTATTTTTGAAAATACTTATTGCATACACATGAGCGCCATTTTCGCTTGGAAGCCATTGCTCTAACTACAGACTACCGCTTCCCCAGCCAATGAAACCATTATAAATATTACAGTTAAAGTAATTTAAAATAAGAAATAGTCAAGGAAAAATAAAGCGCGAGAGGGGAAAGGCCATGTGAGAAAATACGAGCCATTAAAGTGTACCTTCAGCAAGGAGGTCAGTAAGTGTCCCGTTGAGGGCCAAAGCCACGGCCCACATAGCATCGTAGGCCAACGGAGCTCGATTGGAACCCGACAGGCTGGCATGCAGGTCACACTGACAGTCGTCCATCCATGCATCCTGGCGGAGTCTGTGGAAATGAGCGCAGAAGCGGCAATCAAACTCCGAGGTCGGCCAGCCGCTGATGGTGTCATTCATGGCCTCGTTGATGTCCACGTTCACGCTGGTCACTGAGAAGTACCCGTCGATGACCTAGGAGAAGAGATCGAAGTATGGGAGGGGAGGGGAGAGGAGGGAGAGGTGACAGTAGGCTTGGTTGTAAACTGTGGAGAGGTCTGTAATCACTTTTCTATCCCCTACACTTACAATAACGATTACGATTGCGATTATGCACTCATAACCAGCCAGTTAATACCGTTTCTCCTCTGACGAGTGGATCAGTCACTGATCTGTTATTATCCTCCGCTGTTTGAATAGATTGGTTATTATTGATGTTTTCGTGGCTATTATAATTGATGAGCTTTTTCCAGTGTCCAATTTCCCTGAGGATCAATATTGTTATTGTCATTCTCATAGTAAAATCCTTTCTCTGGAGTAAACAAAAGACTCGAAACTTACCTGCAAAATTTCGTCCACCGTACAGTTGACGTCTCTCCTGAGATACCATTTTCTGTCATAGAAGCCTGGGAAAATCCACACGATGTGAGGTCCATAGTATTCGATGTTAAACGCCTGTCGATAGAAACCAACCAGTTGGCTGATGTCAATCACATTTTCGAGTTCGAGTTTCTGTGTGTGTGTGTGTGTGTGTGTGTGTGTGTGTGTGTTCCATTTGTATATCGAGGGCGGAACGGGTGGGTGAGGGTGGGGTAAGTATTCACACAGATTTGGGGAAATAGTTTCTGGAGCAGTAGCTGGGCCCAACCAACTAGGAAGAAATCCCATCACACTTTACTCAACCTTAGCGTTTGCCATGCAGTATTCTAAAATATTAAGAGTACATTGAATTTACAGATGTATATAACTGTAAAGCAAACCCAACAAACGAAACCATCATGAATTGTTAAGCGGGGTTAATATTACGGTTGGGAAATTTTATCGTATTGAAATGGTTTGTGGCTTCTATCAACGCGCAAACAAAAAAGTATAAAAATAGTTTTATAATAGTTAGCGTGGACAAAATATTTTAAAGCGGTTAAAAAACTGGGGCTGATGTATTGAACAGATCTGAGAGGACAAACAAGTGACGGTTGACATGTCCGTGCATAAACATGAGAGAATATTGAACGACAGGATTAGAAGAGGACGGAAGTCAGGTCGTGCTAAGAAATTAAGCGTGTTTCTTGAATACACAGTAGCATGTACACTAGAGCTCACCTTGTATTGTTACATGTACACTGGAGCTCACCTTGTATTGTTACATTACACTGGAGCTCACCTTGTATTGTTACATTACACTGGAGCTCACCTTGTATTGTTAAACATTACACTGGAGCTCACCTTGTATTGAAACATTACACTGGAGCTCACCTTGTATTGAAACATTACACTGGAGCTCACCTTGTATTGAAACATTACACTGGAGCTCACCTTGTATTGAAACATTACACTGGAGCTCACCTTGTATTGAAACATTACACTGGAGCTCACCTTGTATTGAAACATTACACTGGAGCTCACCTTGTACTGTTACATGTACACTGGAGCTCACCTTGTATGAAACATTACACTGGAGCTTAAAACTAGAGGCTCACCTCACAACTTGCCTGTCTGGCCTGCTCCTCATAGCAGGCAACATAGATTATACGTGCGTCATGATTCTGTAATTAAAGCAACAAACAAAAATATAATTTATAAAACAAGAAGAATTATTATTATGAGAATGTTATTGTGAAATATGTATTTTTGTAGTATTTTGTTAGTGGCTGTAGCATTGAAGCAAGTACATATTTTTCAATCCTACATTTTTATGTGGGAGGACATGGAATAAAACATAAAATATAAAGTTTTGCTGACATGTCAAGGGTTTGTTTGTAAATAGCAGATCTGATTACTCTTTCTCTCTGAGAGAGAGAAAGAAAACATGCTCTTTATTTCCTAAGCTGTAACTCATGTAACTAAATAAAAATGAGCATTACAAAAATCACAGGATTTATTGAAATCATTAAGCAAGACAAAATTCACTTGTTTACTTAAAACCATCTAGGTTCTTTTCTCAATCTTAATTGAACACTTTTACAAAACTGTTGTAAAATTATAAATTTACATAGTATCCTATTAGTATATATTATTATCAGCATTTTAAATATAATTTATAGTTATTTACATTTCAAAATCAAGAGGTTTAAGATATTAAGAGCGACAGCAACACAGATTTATTCTACCTAAATGTCAGACAGTTTAAGTGTGCATCGGATAGTTCCTGGTCTCACCTTCATGCTTCTCACTGCTTGCCTTGGATCACTGTCAAAGTTTTCGGTGTAATCCAGTTTTATGTTGCTTTTCTCCAGCGCCTTCTTCATCAGCTCCACACCCTGGTCACACACACACACACAAACGCGTAACCTTTATGCATAGTTGTCTTGACCATACAATTTTCTCATAATAAAAGCAAGTATTGCAGCTACTAACACTAGAAACAATGTTTGTGTATTTTCTCTTTAATTAAAAACTGTGAGATACTTTTAATGATTTGGTTAAGCTTTTTGATCTTTGTAGTTCAGTGTAATACATGTAATAATCTGTTACTATTATTTACAAGGGAAAACAACACAATAGTCCTTATGTGATTGAGGTTTTAAAGATTTCTATGTCGGTGCCATTTGCTTTGTGGGGGACGGTGTCCATAGTCTCTCTCTCTCACACATTCCACAGCACTCTAAAGACTCAAATGGGAACTCTACAGCTGGACTACTTAAAAAATACGCTGGCCACACGGGTTTCGAACCCGTGAGCGTGTGCGGCTTCGGAAGCCTTTTGAATCGTCGTGCTCTAACTAGTAGACTAAATGCTTCCATTCTACTATTTTTTTCACTGATCGTGTCGTTCACAAGATGGTGTGTTGAGAGTGCTGTGTGAGCGGGAGACTTACTGTTGTGAACACTTGATAGTTTTGCTGAATAACCGACACGTTGGTCCAGTTGAAGTGGACAAACAACTCGACCGACACAAAGGACAGGACGTTTTCAGGGGCTACAACTCTGAAGAACCAAGGGAACACATCCTTGTTTGACAGCGTGGGCGACAGGGCAGAGTAGGTTATCTGAAGAAAAATAAAATCACACACACACAATGGTATTTATACTCTACTTTATTCATTAAATGCTCACTAACTGGGTAAAGGTTTATTTGAGTCTGCTTGAATAGCTTCCCTTAGTGCATTTAGGTCAGAGGTCAGAACTTAGGTAGATCAGAGGGTGGTGATTAAACCACTTGAATGATGAAGGCTAAAAATTAGCGACACAGGAAGAGACACAGAGAAAACAAAACCCAGGTAACTCGATCACGTGATGTCTTTGCTGACCGTTCTCACCTGTACTAGGTTCCACTTGCGCGACACCTGTGCTGTGATTTCGGTGACGTGTGAACAGGTTTCTCCGAGGACCATGAGGACGGTGGCGCTCTTGTTGTACAACCTTTTGTACACCTCGTTTACACCTTCTGCCGACTGGCACTGGCAGTTTAAAAGTGTACTGTACGTTTTAAAATGAACGGCGATTGGTTTGTATTCTTTACCCTAATTTCAGGTTAGAGGGAGGAGGTAAGTTTTAATTATTTAATTACTTTTATTGCCTCGACCTGCATCAGCTTAAAATAATGCGAATTACCATATGTTTGAAAATGAAGAAGACGTAGGAAACTTTTATTGAGCTTATTGTGGTGTTAGAATTCAAATATTAGTACATGTAGTGTATGTACATGTACATAATGTAACATTAACCAATATTATGAATACAAATATTACAGACAGTTTGTAGTACATTCATGATGCAGTCCTTGGCAGTAAAGGTGTTTACCAAGCAGGAAAGGTGAAACTAAATTGTCTTGCCCATCAATAATCTGTTGTGATAATTTTTTTTCTTTCTTGGCTGGGATAAACTTTGTGTCTGATATGTGATAATAAAGTTTTATTATTGTCTTCTATTTTTTGGATTCTTTTCTTCAAAGTCCTAGACGTTCCTTTACGTGGTTCCTGAGATTATTTCGAGTATTTATCATCAGGGAATCACCTCGTACCAAGGAGATGTTTCTGGAATCTACTCGTGTGTGATAAACATCATACCTTTGTGTCTGCTGTATCCAGCTCAATGGTGTAGCCAGGAAGCATGTCCGCTCGTTTGTTGATGTCCTCGACAGCCATCTCGGCGGCCATTTGAAATGCTGTGCCCGCGGGGTACTCCCCGGTCTTGCCAAACAAGCCCAGCACCAGCAGCCTACTCTCAGAGCCACCCGTCAAGGCACCCGACGTGCTCTGGCGAACTGACAACGGGGTCGATGCTGCTGGTGATGTCGGAGACGATAAAAACAAAGACTCGTTGATCGTACTGATAGTCTGAGCACTGGCCAGCAAGAAGAGTATTTTTAGAGGAGACCTGAGGTAAAGTTTAGTGACCATTCTAGCCATGCTGAGCCTGGAAAAAAACTTTAAAAGTTATAAACACTTGAAAAATTCATTATCGTACACGGAATAGTTTAAGATATATAAATTCTACTTATAATACGGTCCATTAAAACATTAGAATTAGATGAAAATAATGAATCATTATCATTCTTTTTCCTAGTTTTAAGTAAAATATACATGGGGATACACAGCTTGACACACTCCACCCTTAGTGTATGACATCGATAAAGCTGCAAGTGCCAGCGAGCCTACTCCATCCACCCTTCCCTGTCCACAATCTTCTGGTCAGTACAAAGCTCGTGAAAACAGGATGAAAAACACTCTTCCGACATCCGTATCAGACTCCACTCCACCTGAAGGTCGGTTTGTAAAAGGGTCGAGGTCATCGCCACCCATCTGTAGACTCAGCTTTGTTCAAGTGACAGTTCTGATGATGCCAGAGTGTGATTAATGTAGGTTTTGTGACACGTCTGATAGGGTTAATGAGCCTGTGGTTCTGTCTGCCTTGAGACTCTTTTCTCTCGTGTTGCGGGAACCTGTTTACCCTCTTGAATTACTTGGCAACTGTTCTATTCATTATATCGGCTTCTCAGTGTATCTGCACGCATGTACTAATTAATTGAACAGACCCATATGCAGTGTGTGTGTGGATGTGGATGTGTCATATGTGTGTATGTGTGTGTGTTGTGCATCAGAAAAACACAGGGGTCAAGTAAAAACAGTAGGTGGTACATTTAGAAACAGACCAGCGTGCCTCAGACATAAGTCATCATAGTCTTGGTGACAAGTTAATAGATAGAAAAGAAAAACATTTTTTCTCTTATCTACTTCTAAGAAGCCTGGGCTCGCAATGGGAAAATCCCTTGATTGAAACTCTTCCTGGTCTCTGCAGCCGTCTTATCACCTGAATGCTCAGTTATAGATCAGTCAACAACAAGTCAATTTTAAATAAACACATCAAGACGACTGTTGTGACACCTTCACCTGGGGCCGTATGCATGAGCTAGACCTTGTCTTACCTCTCCATCACCTACAACCCCATGCAAACCGCACACATGGAGCATCCGCAAGGCGAGGACTTTACTAAGAACAGCGCACGACTTGAGGTCCCAAGCTAACCCCAAGTTAACTATATCTGCTTTATGACTACGGCCCCTGGGGTACGTTTACTGGGCTTGTGCAGGCGGCATACAAAGTCCTTGATATGGGGACTGGTAGACCTTAAATGTTCAGACAATAAACTAACATCAAGGGGCTGGATTCCCGTTTCTTCATTACAGACAAGGTCGCCGTCACTGTCATGATTCCATAATTGCTGAACTTGGTAGGTGGGTGGTTACGAGCATAACATGGTTTTAAACTTGAAACTTTAAGAATAAAAATATACTTTTATTTTTTTTAAATCCGTAAGTATAAAATTACTTATATTTATACACACACAGCAATAAATGTATGTTTAAAGCAGCACAGCTGTAAGTATTAGATTACAAGAAGTAGAGAATTTCTTTGATGAAAATCTTCCTTCATTTCTTGCTAACCTAGTATGTGATCAAAAATGTAACTGACTGAGATAAGGCGAACTATTAAATTAAGAGGTACAGATGGAGTGCACGACCTTTTCTTATTAACATGAGTGTTTGAATCTCCTCGCTGTGTAAAGCAGTTCTTTCTCATTGTTTTCTTTTTTCCTATCTCTACCCTACATGAACTTTATTCTAACTCTAATCGCTGTCATATTTTTAAATCTTTGGTAAGCAAAGGTCCCTCCTCGTGACCAGTTGCACACACCAACACATACACTGAATAAACGCACGTGTTTCTTACTAAATAAATAAGCAAATAAAAAATGTCAATCATTCTAGAATTGATTAATGATCACTGTCCTTTACACTCTGACTCTGAGATATATGTGTGCACGCCTTACAGTTGATTGTAAACATTTGTGTCACGTCCGACAACATCTGATAACACCACACAACAACAAGCCAATAGGGCTTCACGAAAAATGCACCGATCCTACCACGTGTGTGTGAGTGGTTGTAACATAGCATGATGATGATGATGATGATGGATGATGACGATGATGATGATGATGGATTAAAAAATTTTTTTACATCGAGAAAAAAAAAAAAAAAATAAAATGTCAAAAGCATGCACACACACACTACTCAAGGTAGCGTCAAGGTATCTTACCCTCTCACCTTAGTATCCACCCTGGAACCATCTGGACACTCGTTAACCGTTAACTGCCTCCAATGTCGTCGCAGTCACAGCTTGTCACAGAAAGCAAACCCTTGCTGGCGATAATCTGCTGGTCCTCCTCCCGCCCACCCATCCGCCACAATGTGTCGCCACGATCGGCAGCAACATCCGGGTGCTGCGTCCTCGCTGGCCACCGCTCTCCGGCATGTCGCGCGCAAAATATTCGATCGTGGCCAGCCCAGTGGCGCGTGCCTTCTGTCTGTTACTTGGTCAGAAATGTTTATTTTGTCCATTCTCTTTTGTTTTTTCTCCTCATCCCACCCATTGTAGCCCAGAATGTTCGCGAAGTCATTCACCCGGGAGTAAGTTATGACTGTCGTAATCAATATCTCAGATAAGAAGGGTCCACGGTGGTCGTCACCGATCACTTCTATTTTTTTTTCCAATGAACAAATTATGAATTACAACACTAAATGAAGAATACAGTATGGGAGTTGCTGTACTGGCCTGCAATCGGTTGCATGTTTATTAGTTAATCTGACACAGAGGCTGTATAAAATAACTTCAAATATCAGATTCACGTTTGTTGAAAGTTTAATTAATCTTTAACAAATGTTAGCATTGTAAATGTAAAAAAAGATATTAAATAGTATACTAATATTTACAGAAATATGTTTTGAAAAAGCTTTAGGACACTAAAGATAAATTGGAAAACAGTTCACGCCTCACCACGATGGTCAACGTGACATTCTATTTACTGCAGACATTAGTAAACCATTCCATGTCAACAGTAACACAATATCTCACAAAATCTGTCATACTATCTGGGGACCTCAAAGACAGGAGTGGATGATGTAAACGTGCATTTATCGCACAAATTAACATTTACAATACAACCGACAAAGTGAACAGATGTGAGCAAACTATCCCTGACCTGGTAATGACAGGTCTGAGGTCATGTTACAGAGTCCGTGGATGCTGTTGAATGAACTTCAACAGTCACTATGTTTGAATGTGAGAGTGGTCCAAGGTTTTATTTGAGGGAGAAGATTGTGTTTTGGTAGACTGAATGCTTTGCTATCTACCCTTGAAGCTACCAGGGTGTGGTGGTTTGTATTTATTGCATCCACCCTTCCGTACACAACCTTGTCCACCCGCATCACATCGCGCACAACCTTGCCGACTGGTCACACGAGCAGGGTTTTCTCAAAACTATGTTTACACTTTTATGCAGGATTTATTTCTCCATTGATGGGAAATATTTTTATAAAGCCATAATTTTATTATCGTCAAATAAGTTTTAAATTTTAAACTTTTCGCTTTAGTAATAATGTACATTCTTCTTGTTGTCTGACACTTTAATATTTTATTTCTTTTTTTCATCTTCTTCGCTTAAAGCTATGCCACTGCTCTGTTGTCTTGTCCTGAGATTGTATAAAAAACTGGTCTGTAAAATATTAGAGAACAGTGAAATTAGCATCATAAAGTTTAATAAACGCCCACACAAACCTTAGCCACCATCATTAAATGAGGAGAAATGAGTTGTCGGGCGACATCATGTCTGTGAGAACATCACAAAATAGAAGTGTGTCTGGTCTGTCCTTGACACTCAGCATGCGGCGTGAGGTACGTTATTGCTAATTAGCTATTTATTATAAAGATAATTAGAGACACAAAGGGTTTGAGACTATTGGAAAGTTTTCTTTCTCACAAATACTTTCAAACACTCACGTTTGTCACACAACGTCCAGTTTTTAATTCTTCATTTGAACAATCGTCACGAAAAGAAAAGGTTGACCTCTCTCTTCTTTTTAGCCAATGTTATCTGACTTTAATTCCTTGTAATGGTGTTAGCCTCTTGCCACTGATCAAATACAGTGTGAGTACTTAGATGTGGAAATGTAACCCTTTGTTTCTCTATTGTTCTCATTCTCTCTACTTTTTTCCGCTGTTAAGTTCACTTCTACAAAATAACAACATTATAATTAAAAGATTAATTTTGATAACCTTTTGAAAATTGTTCCTGATTGTGATTTTACCTGGGATCAAAGGAGTAGAGGGTGCATCCTATGCCTGCCATCGCATCATCAAAGCTATAGTCATAGTTGATGCTGAAAATATATTTTACGGACGGATTGGTGTTTATTCTTATTTTTATTTTCCAAGATAATCTCGTTTTGTAATGTTGTACATAGGCATCTCTAGCTCTCAAGCCTTAAATTGCGAAAGAAAAATGTACACATGTGTTTGTCAATATAGTGTGTGCGTGCGTGCGTGCGTGCGTGTGTGTGTGTGGTTGTGTACGTGCGCGCGTGCGAACAAAGCAAAATAGAGACTTTCAAAAGCAAAATTTATAATGCCATTTCGAGCTTTAAATTAGTTCATTATATTTTCGTGTAATATCACTTTCATTTTTTCCAAACCCATTTTGTAATGATGTGAACATGTAAAAAATACAAAACTGTCGACACGTTCGTTGATATACTGAATAAATATGTTTTACAAAAAAAAAAAAAAAAAAAAGTTTATTAGCATACATTTTCTTATTTGTAACATAAATGCATTTCACTCTTAGAGAAATTAGTTTGCAAAAAACTGTTTCTAAAACCTTTAAACCGTAATTTAAAACAGTTCACAAGTTCTTTTGGTTTGCTATTTGGATAGGAAAGTTTTGTCATGTAATGGCTATTTCTAGCTTTAAGTGGAAGGAGTAATGAAGGTGGGGACAACCAGAGTACCTTAGAAACAGGTGTTTCATTCAAACAGATCGACTATGATTCATCATCATCATCATCATCGTCGTCGTCGTCGTCGTCGTCATCGTCGTCGTCATCATGACAGAGATGACTGAACCAAGCAACTCTACAATGTCAGTCAGCGGACTGCCCGACGATCATAAAGGGAAAGAGGACTGTATGGAACCTTCAACAGTTATGGCATCGTGATAAACGATAATAACTGCGAGGACAGAATGCGGTTGATTTAGGGCTCAGTCAGGGAGGCATATATTTTGTTCCAGCATGTACAATCACAGGAAAAACCATAAGATTACTCAAAATCGGAATTAATGTTCCGCCTCTACGTTCAAAAGATTAATAAAGTGTGTAAATCAACATCTTTGTCAGTTTGATTACTTTTCTCTGTAAAGTATTCCCATCTCGCACAGATTCATCAAAGACCCTCGCTGTGTGATCTTCTGTATGTTTTGATTGAATGTGGAATAGTCAAAGGTTGATTTGAATTAAGTAAAGATAATAATTATCATCACAAGCATTTTCGTCATTCTCTGGCTTTACGCAGCACCTTGATAGTGTTGCAAATGGAGTATCTTCCTGTCAGCCAATCGCTGAACGCGTTTCTTCTCGTTTCCAAGGATGTCAGTATTTTATGATCCCATTGGATAGAAACAGCGTTAGATCAACGGTTAGATGTACTCACGTTTTTTTTTATAAACGCTTGCAGGCAGGTCTCAGTCAAATCAGGCACTAAAAGGATACTGGGCTCTCCATCAAGTTAAAATGTGATGGAGGTCTGACGGGTATACGGCACTATATATATTATAATACCAGGAACGGTCACTGCCAAACGTATTTTTCACTAGCCGCCGCCATTGCGACGTTTTGCTTTCATTGTTTCCTAACCTCAACACTTTTAATTCAAAGATGTCAGGACCAACTGATGATAAATCAGCGAAGTCATTTCGATGAGTAAGTTTTGTTTGATCCCAATATTTGTAGATTTTTGTATGGGTTAAATCATGCATCACAAGTAGCACCTCGTCCCCTGTAATTTACATTGAATTTACTGGCATTTGTGTTTATATGTATAGCATTACCTATAAAGAAGTATTGTCATGAGATCGGATGTAACGTAGCATCATCTTAAATGCATCGTGACTTTTGTTCTCAGATCAATGGACGAAAGAGAATGACCTCTCTCAGTGGATTTACGAAAGAAGGAAACCCTGATGAAGGTAAGTTAATATGTCAATGGGTCCTTATTCTGTTATGAATGTGTTTACATTTTACTTCAGTACGAAACGCTTTTATGTGTAAAAACGATCCCCTTCAGTAGCTGATTTATTTTGCAGTGTCATGTGGCTGGGTCATAGCTGTCTTATGTTTCTTCCAGTATATGGCATGTTAATGTAGACGTATCTGTTGACCAGGAGAATAATATACATGTCTTGTGTAAAATAAAAACAGCAAAGCTACTGAATACATTGATGAGATTTTTATGGTGTGTGTGAATCCATGTACCCACGTAGGCTATCAATTAAATAGCTGAATGCAATGTCCCTCGGTAAATCATAATTGCTCCATTAAAAATGTGTATTTTTGGATACTGTATTGCTTACACCATGTGGATTATGTTAATTTTCAGACCAAAACACTTTTCTTAAACGAATGAGGTTGGAGTGGAGCAACTTAGGTGAGGAGGGCAGGAGAAGTTTCCAAAGGAAAGCTTTCCTACAAAAGCAGCAGGTTCCTGAAGAAGAAAAGGCTGCCTACCTGCGCAGAGTATGCAGTGAATTACAAAACCTGGTATGTAACATATTGATACAAAACGTATGATATCTTACGATGTATAGCTCATTATAGACTATTTTGTAACTGCAGATAATACAGAAGTGAAAAAAAGATGTGAAACTTAGTTTAGTTTATTCCTTGTTGCTCCTTTGAGGAGGATAGGGTATTAACAACACCTCGCCAGCGGACCCGGTTCTGGGCAGCCCCTTCAGTTGGGCCCATGTGGTTCTCATATCCTTTGCCTCACTTTTTGCTGTTCTTTTCCAAGACTCCAGTCAAGATGTGAAACTGCTTAGCTGTATTTTTTTATTTTCAGGCTGATTTCATGAAGCAACTGGGGTGGACCTTTTACTTTAAAATATCAGCAGGAAGCCTAATTGCAGAATCATCATCTGCCCCAGCTGCAACAACCATGACAACTGCCCCAGCTGCGACAACTACCACAACCACTACAACAGATCCCAAACAAACCTATGAATTTAAGCGAAACCTGCGCCGGCAGGTTCAAAGACTTTTTAATGGATTGTATTGTGAGTTTGCAGTATTACTAATGATGCTTTGTTTACTTTATTGGGTTGTATGTAAGTTTGTAGTATAACTGAAGATGAATTAGTTTGTGTTGTCTTCGTTTTTAATTTTTTTGGTTTCTTTGTTATTGGTTACTTTGTTTTCAGGTAAAACCATGGGAAATAAAGAAAATTTCCCATATAAACGGCAGAGATATCAACCCAGAGGTGGATGTCCTTGGTATGCCACATGGCATTCCTTTTAAGGAACCCTTTAGTTATGGGCTGTCTTCACTGCAGGCAATGGTAGACAATGGCAGCCAGACAAAATGGTAATTCTTCATCAAAGGTGATTCACTATTGCCTTTTGTTCTTGTTATACTTTAAACTCCCAAGAGCTTGAAATTAAGATGTAGAAATTTTGCCAACAAAATTTTGTGAATTTTATTGTTACTGTAAACCTGTACACTATTTGTTGACAGGACATCAGAACCAGTCATGCCAGCAACAAGTGAAAACACAAGTGGTAATGTCAGGTACTGTAAGAGAAATTTTTTGTTTCACGATATGGATTCCTTCTTCTGTTTTGCACATAATATAACAAAGTAATGTGTCCTACTTTTATTAATATGTCAAATAATAAGTGTTGTTCTGCAGTGCTAGATAAAGGAAATTTTAACTTTTCATGTTATGTATATTTTTAATGTATTCAAATATGTCTTATGGAATTGTTTGTGAAGAAATAGTTCTGTTTATCTGCTCAGAGGTTTGTGGGATGAATTCACCGCTGGTATATTTAGCCAGCCTGAAGGAGGAGACCACGGGCTTGCCCTGTCCCCAGATCAGGGTGGAGATACTGCTGTCCATTCGTATGTAAAGCATTTAACTATACAGACTAAACACATGCTCAAGATTTTAGCAAAGTTTTAACTGACAGTAATGAGCTCCACTGAGTTGAAAGAGATTAAGACTACTCGCCAAATGTGTCTAAGCCAAAAGAGGTTGTAATGGAATTTGGCGAAAGAAAGTACTGCTCTTGTCTTGTAATCATTGACAAACCTTTAAAACACAAAACCTTGTTCAAGTGTGTTGCAACAACAATCTGAAACAATTAGAATTTGGAACACAATATTATGAAGAACAGCAGTTGTACTATGTGAGATTGTTGTGGATATTTTGCATATGTAGTGACCTCGTCGTCATCTTTTTTCATGCATTTTCATGCTACACACATTTAGAAAATACACTTTTTTCTTTTACTTGCACACTTCCATGTGTAACCAGAACCAAAGAAACTAGAGATTTCTATTTTGAAAGTAAAGGACATATTCTTCTAGTGTCTTAATTTTTCGGCTTCAGATTTTTAAAATGTATTTGTTAATATTAATTCTTGCTTTTTAATTGCTTCTCATTTCAGAAAAGAGAACACAGCAAAAGGCAATTAAGGTAAAACATTCTTATGTCATTAGGAGTGAAATGTTAGAGATTACACTTTTTATTCAGTACTATATAATCATCATATGGTGGACATTCTATTAGTTTATCAGTTGTTGCTATCACACATGATAAAAATGTGTGTAAATTGCTTAACCGGCTACTGAAGTTTGAAAGCAGAATTGATTAGGATAGTGAATCTGAAAATGCAAAAGAATTTAAATCTCACATTGGATCTCTGGATTTTCCCTGCTCAATGAGAACATCATTTAACATGTTAAGTTTGGGTCTGACTTGCACTGGACTGTGAGAAAGTTTGTGATTATAATGTAATTAACAAGGCCGGGGATGGAATAACTTTGCTGTTTTGTTTTTTTCACATTTATTTTACTTTACAGTACATAGCAATATAATCGCACAGATACATTTGTACAGTTTAGTTAATTATAACAGTAACACCCTTTTTGCTGGTCTCAAACGCATTTATATATTACACATAACATAAGCAAGAAAACATCCTTCAGTCCTCTCCCTTCACTCTCCTGTACATTACCTTGTAAACAATGCAAAGTGCAAGCAAAAAAGTGATCACGAAATCACTACACATACCGACATCCCTAGCTGCTCCTTGATGCTTGCAAATCATGGTTTGTCTTTTTTCTCTCTTTCAGGATTTAGAATCGACACAGTTGATTTTCAACATTTGAGGAGTGTTGCAATTCGACTTTTTTGTTGTCTGTTTTTAAAATAAAATCAGTTTACAAGCTGTTCATTTCTTTGATTATAATTGACCAATATATATGCAGATGCATGAGCAAGTGACTGTGGAGTAGTGTAATAATAAGTTAACATTTTCACAGGGAAAATTTTTTGTGTGTAGAAAGGCTGCAGAAGAGCTAAAATAACATCATCTGGATAAAGACACTTCCAAGTGGACCATATTTTGCAATGAATAGATATTGTGGAATGAATTGTGACTGTATTTTCACAAAGTTTTGCAATAGTCCTGTTCTGGCGTTGATTTTATAGCGTATAACAGCAGAGTAGTTAAGATACTAGGCACATTCAACATGGGACAGCATATGCACCATAACATTGAACTCTGGAAAACAGCACAACCCTTTACAAAGCTATACCCTCACCTCTCGTCCTCTTCAAACGATATTAAGTGCGACAAGACATGATTGACTAATGGGTTTGTGCGAAAGAAAGAGAAACGGCACAATTAATCAATGGCTGACTTTAGGGAGCTGGCAAAAGCTAGAGGAAAGGAAAGAGCTGAGCTAGAGATCAACCAATGTCAAGACCATGTCAGCTCGGGTGGCTTCACAACTCACACCAGACAAATGCGCGTTCTTTCAAAACACAACAAAACGATTGCCGGAGGCTCCCCAATTCTCCAATTATTCACACATCTTTCTCTCATGTTCTTCTTTACAATTTTCAAACATCAGTAAGTGCTAATACAATTTCATAAGCAATAACAGAAAAAGATGTCATACCTCGTCTAGGCGAGGTGAATCCAAAAGCGGGTCAGTGCCGCGCCGCATCTTGCGTCGATCGACACTGTACCCTCCTCTACTGTACACAAATCTCAACTCGAGAGATTTACAACAAGAGGGCTTGCACTACCTGTGAGAAGACTGCACTACCAGTGAGAGGGTTTGCACTACCTGTGAGAGGGTTTGCACTACCTGTGAGAGGACTTGGCACTACCTGTGAGAGGACTGGCACTACCAGTGAGAGGACTTGGACTACCAGTGAGAGGACTTGCACTACCAGTGAGAGGTAGACATTCGACGCCAAGGCCAGAAAACGTTCTCAAGGGAGGAGAACGTCTGCTGGGTTCGCGCAAAAGTCGGAAAACTTATTGTTCGTTCAAGTCGCATTAGTCGTCGGATAATGTTCCTGGACTGGGACAGGCTCTCTGCGCCGGAGAGAGTCGTCAGTCTCTGACGAGGTTTGGCAGATTCGAGGGCAATCATAAGAGTGCTGTGAAACATCCGACATCATTGTGAAGCCACAATAGCAAGAACAGATTTATCATCAGAGCTAAGTTAATGTGCATATGAGTGCAAATGACAGAGATGGATGTAGCAGCACTGGAATAGTGGAAGTACGATGGCACTGGGACTCCCCTAGACGAGTCTTTACATCGTTTTCTCATCCTGACTACAAGCGCTACAATCTTTTCTTTAAAACATTAACATTTAAGCGCAATTTTTTCTTAGTCGTTACAGTTTCATTCGGTAGCTGATGAAGCAGTTGTCAAGATTATGTTTATTTTTACAGCTTGCGAATAAAAGAAGTAATAGTCTTACTGTTGGTGGCAGGCCGTCAAGTACTTTTCGTTAGTGTCCAGTGGGGATAAGTGTACTGGACACCTGTACAATTAAATAATTCAACTGTTGGCCAACTTAGTTGAAGCTGTTGTTGCGCAGATAAGAGTGTGGCTTTCTGTGATAGTGTAGAAAAATAAACAAAAATAATCTTTACATTAGTTTTACACCTTTGTGCAGCGTGTAGCCTGCTGCACCATCTGCTGCTTTAGACTAAAAAGAAAAAAAAATTGTGATATCAACATAAGTGTTGTCAGGCGGTCAGCTTGAGATCACGAGGTATGATTTAGGGAAGAGAAAGAACGCAGAGAAAGGTGTAAAGGTCATGTCACAGGTGGTAAACGAGTGCGGGTGGGTCTGTGGGGTGGGTGCATGTCATCACTGATGAAGCACAGCCTGTGGTCGGGTGAGGCTACAGCGTGTGATATAAAGGCATTTATGTGACACAAATGATACAAAGACTAGAAGCACTTGGATGCACTTGCCACCTGCCCACCTACCCCCAACTTCAAAGAGAAACACACACACACACACGTTCATGTATACTCACGTGCAGACAACAAATACACAGATTTCAGTCATCTTGCTGGCGACTTAAAAGAAAATCCAGCTAGAATGTATCACATCCCCTTAAATCTTCCGGCATCTTTAGCATACACTTACTTCAAGCTGATTTGACTGAATAGCTGTTCTCCCACAATGCTTTAGTCGTAGTTGGAACTAACGGTCACTAAATATGTCAAATAGGAAACCCTGTCTGTCTGTCAAGCACTTTGTATACAAAACACTATAAAGAAATACCAGTAATATATAATATCACTGTATGTAAATACACACTTGTATCTACTAGTGCTAAACCCAACAGGGTGATGTGTTTCTGAAGTCGCTGTTATTGTGTTGTTTAAGCTACATTTAAACATTCGGTGTTTATGAACCTCAGTAACTGTAGATGTTACATCTATCCCAAGCATTTTGTGTCATCACGCATGTCAGAAAAATTACAAAATTGACCTTTTCTTCCTCTGAAGTTTCCGGAAGGTGTATCCGGAATAAAACTATTCAATGAAGTCTGAGCTTCTGGGTCTCACGGTCCCACGATAAACACATCTTTGGTGTGATATCGAAAGATTTTGGTGTAAGACATACAGAAAGAGAGATACTGGTTTGATATAAAAAAATGTTGGTATCAGACATACAGATACAGAGCTGTGTTCAGGATTATACACCACATACATGACTAACATCCTTGTGGCGGAAGCAGAAAATTCATGAATATTCAGTCGCTGTGTGTACATGTCTACTTGGTATCGTAGCGATCCAGAAAGAACATCCTTGATGAGCCCAACATGATGACACTGCATTGAGAAAGCAAACCACAGTTATCTTGTTCAGCTCGGAGCAGCCATGTCTGACACCAACAGTCTCACCGGCAACATGCACAACGAGACATCCAGCGGTCGCCACACGTCTACAACCACTCTTTGCTTCTCGAGTACAACAAAATGTATGCCGAGCTCTCCTCCCGGTGATCATCTACATCGTTTTCATGATAGTTCTCGGGACAGTGGGCAACTCCGTGGCGCTGGTCGTCTACTACAAGCGGTTCAAACCCAGCTCCACCAGGACATTCATCATGTCTCTCTCCGCCATCAGCCTTCTTGCAAGTCTCGTGTGTTTCCCGGAGAAGATCGCCGAGTACTGCCTGCATTTTACCTTCACTAACCGCTCAGCGTGCCAGGTCTTCTCCTTCTTGCGAGGGTTCACCACCTACTCCATGGGACTGACCCACACCGCCATGGCCTTTGACCGCCAGCGTAGGGTATGTTCGCCCTCCGTCCGGCAGTGGAAGATGCAGGACATCTACATTGCCGTTGGCATGTGTGTCGCTCTGAGTGTCTTCATCAGCATCCCTATGTATGTCCTGTACGGCTCACGGACTGTGGACTGGACCAGTAACGTCACTGGGGTCATGTGCGGCGAGGACGACAGCTACGTGAGGACCACAGGGCTGATATTATACTACGTGGTCCTGAAGGGAGTGTTTGTTACCGGCATGGTCGTCATAGTTATCAGTTATGTGAAGGTTGGTCTCAAGGTATGGGAGCACAAGAAGCAGCTTGAAAAACGATATCTCGCGACATCTTCCTGTCGGCACCAGGCTAGAGACCGCGACAGGGAAAGCTTTCAGGTGCCGGCGATGTCACAGCTGGAGGTCACAAGGACTGATAATAACATCACGCACGGAGACAGGTGCTCCACGAGTTGCGATCTCGACTGCACTGGAAGGAACCTGACAAGCTTCGAAATAAACAGCACATTTAGTTGTGGTGACAGAGCTGAATGTCACGTGACGGGAAAGCTGTATGACGTCACCTCGTTTGACCATGTTGTGCCGAACCCACCTTGTGACTGCCTTAAGCTCGTGACATTCACACCACCTAGTGTTGCCCACTCGAGTGCACTCTCGCAACCGAGTCGTCGGACCTTGCGATACCTGTGCTCCATGAAGTACGCATGATGGAACAGGCGGGTCCAACATGGAAGCTGACACGTCACCTCAGGTCGTGACACATGTCACCAATTCGTTATTCTGTCTGTGTTTCCTGTAGGTGGGGCTCATGAGCCTGACATTCCATTGTGCCCAGCGTCAGCAACAGACTCGGAGTCTCACGAGAGGACACGTGAGGTGTTGGGGGAGTCTCGGACAGGACTCAGTTCTCAAGACGTTGATACCATTGAAGCTGCTGTCGAAACAGCTGAGACTGTAGTCGACATAACCGAAATAACTGTCGACAAAAGCGACTTTTACCGTCACTACATGCGAATCAAACATACAGACAGCTGCACTCCACAGACTCTCTACAGAGCACCGACACACGTTTACAATTTGACAGACACAGACAAACTATACTTGAGCCCACCTACACAACAACCGAACCTACTTCCTCTTCATTCGAGCCCAACGTTGAGACGCACCACGCACCCCGGGTAACATTGGCGGTAGTGTGACCGGCACTGCAGAATCCACACGTGACTACCAGAAGCAGCGCCACTGGACAGCCACACTGCTCTTTGTCTCATCTTAACACTAATGCCAAGGTTACAGGCGTGTCATTGCCCGATGTTCGCAGAACTGGCGAACCGACCGTTAAAATACAAACTGCCGCTGACGTCAGCAGGAGCACGTCTGTTCCTGTATTCTTACTTCCTGGCATCATGAGCAGAGAATTACGTGAGGTTACTAAAACCGGAACTGACCTGGCAAGCAGCCCGTCCTTTGTCGATGACAGGATGACACCGAGCGACCGAGCCTGCGACTCACTAGACGAGTCCATGGAGAGGTTAAGGAGGTCACCTGCACTTTACAGAGATAAGCCTTTGACCTCGATGACTTCCATTTTTGCTCCAGTCCTCGGAACAAACCATGCACCACAGCATCAGATATCCAGCCGACCAACCCTGCCTCCCATGCAACCGTCACTTCACAATATGTCGGCGTCGGCTTGGAGGAGATGTCAGAGGGCGGGTGCGAAGAGATTTCCTTGCATCCTGAAGTGAACCGAGGTGGACCTGGGTGCATTCCTTGTCCAGGGTGTTGCCAGGCTGGACTCGGAACTTTGCTGTGCTGCATCCTGGGGAGGATGAAATCTTTGACAAAACCTTCGCGAGATCGACGACACGACAGGCGGATCCCCGCGAAGAGGATTCCCTCCCGAACGACAGTCACTCTCGTGGTGATGAGCGGGATTTTCATTCTGAGTTATCTCCCTACGCTAGTCATATTAGTTTTGCGCTCGATTGCAGGTCTATCAGAGAAGTCCATGTCGACAGAAATGTTAAACTTGATTCAGTTCTGTCTGTTGTCCCATTACATCAACTTCACCATCGGCCCCATCGTCTACAGCGTGTGCAGCGTTCGATTCCGACAACAGCTGTGCTACTTCCTGTCTGGACTGTGTAAGAAGCGTAAACTCCGGGAGGAGCTAAGCTTGAAATTATGATGAAAACGCTTAGCAGCTGAATTTTTCCTGAGAGAAGAGAGAAAGAGGAGCAAGCCCGGAATGTGGTTTCTGAATCTCTTTCGATGAAATAAATTGTTTTCTGTTACAAGAAAAGAAGTGTTTATAATGGGAAAGTTTAAAAAGTGAAAACAAATCATTTTCATCCAAGGATTTCGTTGAGTTACAATTTTTTCCTCTGTAATAAATCTGCAATATTTTGTAGGTTCGCTTGTCTGTCTGCATCTGCTTCATGGATCGCGTAAAATAGCTACATAATAATAAAACAGAACACAAATTTCGCAATAATCGAAAGAGAAAATAATGGGATGAAGGAGGAATGCTTTATTCTAGTACTGTGTCCAGCCTTGTGTCCAGTTTGTGGTGTTGCATGGTGAGGACCATAGCCACATTTCAAAGCTAAGACAAAGTGAAAGAAGGAGACTAGTTTTTGTGTTGGCTTATGTTGTTCGTCCTGCAATGCTCCCCCTTAGCCAGAATCAAACATCGATATTAGTTGATATAAAAAGTCGAAGTTTTACTCCAAACACTCCTCTCCTCCTACAAAATGTGTGGACACTAAATATGAAGAGAAGTACTCCCTCTATCACATGCCAGTTGAAGGTTGTGTCTTCATGCAGGGTGTTAAGGACAGTTTTCCCCATTCCGCCTTTCTCACTTAGCAAATCCGCTTAGAGAGCCGCCGTTAAAACCCGGGACTTAAATAAAAACCCTCGTACCACTCTCTCACTGCTCAGACACCAAAGCGCCGCTAGTCAGCGGTCCAGCGCCACCTGGGACCACTCGACATCGTCAGTGAAGAGTGCAGCAGCGCCCTCTTTCCACCAGAATGGCCGATGACACCGCCAAGTATTTCTTCCCGACAGTCGTCTACATCGTCGTGCTGATGATCACAGGCCTGCTGGGCAACAGCCTGGCCGTCGTCGTGTACTCCAAGAGGTTCAAAGGTAGCAGCACGCGGACGATGACTCTAGGGCTGAGTGTGGCTGGCCTGGCGGCCAACCTCGTGTGCTTCCCACAGAAGCTGGCCGAGCTTTCCTTGCAACAAGCCTTCAACTTCAAGGTTTGTCCAACCTTCAACTTCATCCACTCCTCGCTCAATCTCTTCTCCGTTGGCCTGCTGACTGTCGTGGCTCTCGACCGCCAGCGGCGAGTGTGCTTGCCTTCTAAGCGACACTGACGGACAAGCAAGCAAGGGTGGCCGTGTGCGCATGCGCAGTGGTCGCCGTGTTTTTAAGCGCTCCTTTCTTCGCGCTCTCGAAGGAGGAACAGCGGATCCCTGTTGACGACGATAGCAGAACCACCGACAACCCGAACGCCTCTATCGTCTTCTCCTGCTCCATGTATTGCGATGACTTGAAAGACCATTGGCAATACCTACACTTCATCCTCATCGTCGTTTTCATCATTTGTAGCATCGTCGTCATCACCGGGTCTTACGTTCTCCTCGCGCGTCACATCCGGAACACCAGAAAGCAACGCGGACTCGGATGGCAGCAGTGTGGCCTGAGCGGAGACCCTTTCCCAGACCGTTCTGCTGCGTGGACATGGCGCCGGGTACCTCCTCCCAGGTCCCAGCGCCCACCCAGCAACCCGGAGACGTCTGTACGGACTGCGAGTGCCACCCGGGGCGACCAGAGGTTGACGAGGTGAATGCGAGGACTACAGCAAGCCAAGAGGACCAACCGCTAGTGACGTCACTGCACAAGTGGAAGAATTGTGTTGTGACGCCATTGCACCGGAAGTTGTCGTCACGACAGAAGTGCAGTCAACAACAGCAGCAACAGAGATGGCATCAGAGCCACTCGGCGATAATTCAGCGCTGGCTGTTACGGTGGGTGGTGTTCCCGACCACACCAACAGGTTGTGGGTGGACACAGTCCGCTGGGCTGCCTGGCAGGGAGGGGCGAGATGCATCCAGGCCGTCTCAAGCATGTTATCTCCCTTTGTACAACGAAACTCTACGGTTACTGCGGCGATGTCGGAGGAGCCCGACATGGTCCCTCCACACGGTGGGTATGACCGCCGACCCCGCAGAGACGCAATACTATCGCGGACGACCAAGATGTTGTTCGTGGTGACGGTGATCTTTGCGTTCAGCTACCTGCCCAGGCTGATCATAATCGGCATGCATCTGTCCAGAAGTCACGGTCACGGTCAGGGTCAGGGTCACGGTCACGATGCTCATGCCCTGTCGCTGACACAGCTGAACGTGCATTTCGTGTTCCTCTACTCCAATTTCATCAGCTTCACCGTCAACCCCATCGTCTACAGCGTATTGAGCGCCACCTTTAGGCGAGACTGTCGTCGCCTCCTTCTGGACCTCCGGCGGAAGTACGAAGCGAAGCAGCGCGGCGCAGAGACTTGCTCGAGCGCCTCCTGTGACCTCTGACCCTGGCACACTAAGATGTTGTCTGACAAGAGAAGGACTAAAGTTTCTCTTGTCCTGCCGAAAATCTTCACCATCTCGCTTTCTCCAAAGTTCGACATCAAGCAGTTGCAAAAATAGTTTTTTTCTCGGAGGCATGCGCTCTGTCTGCCGGGCTGTGTGGACAACATAAATGTCGGACGACATGTGCACGACATACATCACGGACATGTACATGATATACTGTTAACTCGGGTCAGGTGATCAAGTCCATGTATTACCTTTGCCTATGGTATAGGACTCTAGGTGATCTGCACAGCGTTCATCAACTCAAGGTGTAAATACAAAATATTTCTAGGCTAAAAGTGTTTTATATATATATATATCTTTAAAATGAGTATGTAATTATCGCTGTATATTATACAGATTTAATATTTTCATAAGTACATCACAAAGGCAGTACCTGTAGCCAAACATTTGATTTCTGATTTAATGTTCAGCTCTCAAAAGACGATATTTCTGAACATTATTTTCTTTTGCTGATGCCTCTTCAAAATGACATTTCTGTCTCCGAAGTAATAAAGAAAACTTTGTGATGTGATATTTGTGAAAGTTTATGTTATTGTTGCTATTAGTAACAAATATTTCTAGTCTGGTTAAGAATGTTTTTACTGTGAAAGTGTTCGATAATTTATTAAATTGCATTTCTTTGCGTGAGAAATACTATGTCATGAGCTTACTGTCAGCATGAATTGATTGTTTATACATGCAGACTGAGATATCTTGTTGACATTTATTGTATAAACGTTTGATTACATGGTTATTACAGACCTCGTGCTCGGTGCCTTTTGTGTGAAGGAGAGGAGGAATCGGTGGATGAGAGACAAAGTGAAAGATGGACAGAAGGACAGAATTACTCGGTGTGTGTGTGTGTGAGAGAGAGAGAAGAGATTTGTTTCAGTTTGGAATAAGAGCGAAGGAAGAGATTACATGGTCTGTAGTTCACTCAGCTCACCCGCGAGTAACACGTGTGTGGGGTGAGAAAGTAGCTTTCATTAACTGACAGGGAACAAATTTTTTATCACTAATTGGGGGTGGACAGCGAAGATATTATTTCCTCAAATATGAATAAACACATACTTCTGTTGTCGAGATACAGACTCACAAACATCCCCACAAGCAAAAATCAACATTTTCGTCGGGACAGTGCGTGGATACCCATGTCACCCATGTGAGAACTACGATCGTATGATTGTGTGTAACTGTGGACAAACTTTGAAAGATACACAAAAGACCAGCTACATAAAAAGGAGATACATAGAGACCCTTCTTCGACAAACTGGTTCCTCGAAAGTAAATTTAAATGAAAAATAACAAAGGGTTATCTTCTTCCTTTCAGCTTTCTCTTCCTTGTGATAATCTAGTCTCTGCACATGTTTCGAAACCGGGGAACAGCTTAACAATCAAACACTTTGACCTTTTCACCTGCATCGTCTAGTTCCCGAATCCGAGTTCGAAAGATAAGTACATGCTCCTCTATTAATATTTCACACGTTGCTTTAAAGAGGAAGAGTTTGACAGTTTGTTCACTATTGAAAACAAAAAATCCTTTCCTGGTGACCTCTGCCAGTTACCAGATGTAAACAGTAGGATGTAGGGCGTTCGGTCGAAACAACTAAAGAGTGAAGAAGGTAGCGCAGTTAAAGAATTCATTTGATTAATTTTTGTGATTATTTATTTACAATTTTTGCCCAAATAAGATACAAATACTTGGTGCTAATAGAGACACTGGAGCTGAAGACGTCCAGACCTTATCTCATGACCATCAGCATTGATGCGACAAGGATGACGACGAAGCCCTCTACTGAGTTCAGATCACATGATCTTCTCGACCTCAACATGGACTATGCCCGCGTTCTTCTTCCAACCATCATCTATATCATCATCATGATATTCGTCGGGGGTTTGGGTAACTCCGCGGTCTTACTGGTTTACTATAGGACTTTCAAGCCGAGCTCCACCAGGACCTTCATCCTTTCGCTTGGTGTCATCAACCTCGTGGCGTGTCTCCTGAACTTTCCCTCGAAGATCGTGGAGTACTGCTACCACTACACCTTCCACAGTCCCGGGGCGTGTCGGTGGTTGTATGTGTTGAGAGCGGCGCTGGTGATGTCCACGGGCTTCATCTGCGTGGCCATCGCAATGGATCGTCACAGACGAGTGTGTCGGCAGTGCACCGGTCAGTGGTCGGCCAAGGAAGCGAGGAAGGTGGTCGGTGTGTGCGTGATGCTGGCAGCTATCGTCAGCGGTCCGTACACCGCCTTCACGGGTGCACGCGAGGTCAGCACGCGCCATCCAAACGTGACGGGGATCACGTGTGGGGTGGAGAACCGCCACCTGGGGTCGACCCTGCTGGCGTGGTACCAAGTCCTCCTGATCGTCATGTTCCTGTGCGGTTTAATTGTCATAGTAACGTGCTACGTGCAAATAGCTCACAAAGTCTGGAGGCAAACGAAGAGGGTCTCCGAGATTCAGCGAAAGTCGGTTGAAATCTTCTGGGGTGAGGAGACACATCTCAGAAGCGGAGTTTCTTCCGTCAGAGCTGCATTCGGCAACGGAAGGATCCCGCGTTGAGGTTGACATTCCAGTGGAGAAATGTGCTGGCACCCAGGGAATCCAACTGCAGGATCTGAAGGGACGACTCGGCAACGTCCATTCGACTGACGCCTCACAGGACATCAGCAGGCCTACCCTTGTAGTTACCCAAAGTTCGTCAGACACAGCAGACAGAACCGACTCCATGGACGTCAACATCAACGCAGATCGTCAGCAGGCTCCCGTTCACGTGGTGGCTGTGGGGTTGTCACCGAGCCCTGCTGGCAACTCGCAGCTCGCAGACACAGGTTTCCAACTACCCTTGCCTGCGTCCCACGTGACCGGATATTCGTGGCCTCTGTGTTCAACTTGTCAGCCACTGCTCAGAACACTAAAGTGCTGCATCGGAGATAACTGCATGTCATCGTCATTTTCATCGTCATCCACCCCGATAACGCCATCACCCACAGGTCGAACGTTTCGAGCCGAGGGTAACGCACGTGCGAAGAAGATTTTCTCAACAACGACTCTCACTCTCTTGGTGATGACCTTCATATTCCTGCTGGGCTACGTCCCCACGCTCGCCATCTTGTCCATCCAGGCCGCCTCGAGAGCTACTCCGAGGACATCACAAGGCCGTGGACGATGAACCTCCACCAGCTGTGCCTGCTGTCCAGCTACCTCTGCTTCTGCGTCAGCCCCATCGTGCACTGCATCTGCAGCATAAGGTTTCGCCGACAACTGCGAAGGATGTTCTGCAGGGACATTTAGAAGAGAAAGAAATGTTTGGCTGAAAAAACATCTGAAAGTTGAACAGCGAAATGTATCTCTCGTAAATGTTTCGTTTGACCCTTAAAGATTACAATCCTCTTTTGACCAGGGTTTTTTACTTTTTAATTTTCACAACTTAAAATGATTGATCTTTGGTATAACAATTGTTAAAAAATGTGGCTCTGTAGTAAACCCTGTACCCTATCATCTTCAAGTGTTATCGAAGGATTAAATAAGGAATACACGTCACCAAGTAACAGCAACACATTGTTTATTATTCTACCAAACACCAGTAGATAAACAATCGTTTAACGTGCTTTCTTTAAGTGACTGCGTTCTTACAAATATCTCTCTGTCGAATTATTCTTTCTAAAATTATCACTTAAAAGATTTTACATTATTTTTAATGGTTAGTGTGTTCTAAATAATTGTTGTGTGGCTGGATCGTTGTTTGTCGAATCCTGACATTTCTGGTTAACGGACTTCTTGTTGATATGGTGCTGGTGTTCGACATCGTGAAGTCCTGTAGTGGGAAGTGATTGGTATCTTAATCTCTTTACACTTCAGAACCTATGTCTGAGTTATTGGGAAACTGTTGGCAGTGCAAAATAGTTCCCTGTCTGGAGTGGCAACTTAAGTTTGGACACTTTCTTAGAAACGAGATTTTGACGTACAGTTGTGTGCAGGTGTCTGTGAAGAAAATCCAAACTTCAGTAAAGAACCAAAGCCACTACTTCCATCAGAGCGAGGCCTTTAATTCCTCCTTTCACGTGTTCACTTTCATACTGCACACTTCACATACTTCACTAACAGATTAAAGAACGAAACTTTGAGTCTTCATCGTTGTTCTCCAGACTTGTCTTCTGGTTTCATCTTTCATTTCAAAAGTTGATGTCTTGTTTTTTCTTTCTTGTTTGTTTGCTTGTTTGTTTGTTTGTTTGTTTGTTTGTTTGTTTGCTTAGTTTCAAATAACGCCAATATAATGTACGAATGTGAACTT
The DNA here is from genome assembly GCF_003073045.1 of Pomacea canaliculata. Taxonomy (NCBI): domain Eukaryota; kingdom Metazoa; phylum Mollusca; class Gastropoda; order Architaenioglossa; family Ampullariidae; genus Pomacea; species Pomacea canaliculata. The sequence goes on from NC_037593.1 coordinate 11,203,903, forward strand.
TTTTTTTTTGAGCTCATGAGACATCATTCTATATGAGTATTTATTCTAGCGGTCAGACATAGAAACGTACTTTGTGACCATCTACATAGCTACAAGTATAAATTCCCGAAACAGGTTTGTTTAAATAAAATAAATTGTCTGATTAGAAATGAGGTACGATGATAACAAATAAACATTTCATATAAATATAAAAGTGTTTTCTTCCTCTTATTTTTGAAACTAACTTTATTACTGCACAACACTGACGATTGTCGAGAAAGGAAAAATAAATAATAAACAAGGGAGGCTATACATTATAGACAAGAAGAAGACGGTGTGCGTTCTCTCCCTTGTATAGAGTGGGACAGACCAACATGATGCAGTTTACAACTTTAGGTCAATCTTATTTGCACTGTTTACAAAGTCTTAAAAAAGGACACCGTAATATATATATATAATAAAAAAAAATAAAATAAAGAACTTTTTATGTTGCATAAAGAAATTTAGATTATACTAAACGAACGAGAGTAATAAAGGAAAATGAGATGGAGATTGAAATGAGACAGAGGGAGGGGTAAAAATCATATAGAATGAACGGGAGAGACAGTAGTGCTGAAACTTTTGTCGAGTCCCACTCATGGCATGAATCATTTTAAGGAAATACAAATACAGCAAGTCTTCATTAATTAACTATGTTGATAGGTTCATGGAAACTCTGACTTTAAGAGAAACGACGTAGAAACCAAAATTTTCCGTTGCTGATTGATAGAAACAAAAGTCAAATAAATACCCAAACACTTCCAGAATTCTTGTATTTTCAGAAAACCAAGAAAGACCGGGGGAAAATCCAATCAGTGTGTCTAGTCGGAAAATAGTTTTATTTCTCATCAACGTCGATATCAAGCAAGGTTAATCTCAACAAGACTTAACTGAGGACTCAGTGCATTGAAGGCAATCAAGGTTCAAAATACTTCCTGTTCTTCCATATAGAGGCTATCAATGGATCTCGGGCTCAGTTTGAACTTCCTGTGCCAGTGCCGGAAATGGATGACTTTCGTGAAAAAAAAAATTGCCGATCATCTGTCAGGAAGTGATACGACCCTCGCACCGAGGATCGTGTGTTCGCATCTCATAGGTTCAGCGGACTGAGATTGGCGACTTTCTTCCAGCTGGAGTCAAAGTTTAAGACTACAGCGATGTTGGCAGACGGCGACGAAGTCCGCGAGTACTGCAGCTGTGACGTTTACGTGACGCCCACGTGAGTACCAAATACGTCACCAGACTTCCGAAAAAAATGGCGGACGCAGAAGAGAGTGAGGCGAGTGTTGCTGAGGATTTTGTTGCAGTGTCCTCCGTCGGAGAACTTTACTCAAGAGGCGACATAGACAATGCACTTGACGATCTCATCAAGCAGCACACCCTCCTCGTCCTTCCCGCCGTCGTTTTCGTCGGCCTTGTGATGATCCTGGGACTGGCGGGCAACGCCCTGGCTTCCCTGATGCACTACAAACATTTTCCACCCAGCGCCATTCGCTCTCTCAACTTGTCGTTGAGCGCCGTGGGTCTGGTGGCGAGTGTCGTCTGCTGTCCGGAGGAAATAGTGGAGATGTGCATGAAGTACACCCTCCACAGCGCCTGGTCGTGCCGCGCCTTCAGGGGGTTAAAGGGCGCGCTGACGTTCTCCTCGGCGTTCTTGCTGGTGGCGGTGGCCGTGTACCGCTACAACACCGTGTGCTGCAAGTCACGGAGGCTCTGGACGATCAAAGATGCGCGAGTCGCCGTCGTCGTCTGCGTGATCGTGGCCGTTTCATTGAGCACTCCTCTTGTGGTCTTGTCGGGGAGGCACACGATAACGATGACGGCAATAAAGAGAACATCGACGAGCGTCTTGATGCCGAATGTCTCCGTTTACACGTGCGGGGTGGAGGACGCTTTCGTGGGCTCGACTTTCGTGCTGATGAACAACGTTGTCATGGCTACGGCTTACATCTGTGGTGTGGTAGTCGTCACGGTGTCCTACGCGCAAATCTCTCGTCACGTGCTGCGGCGCAGGAAGCGCTCAAGCCGGAAGTTGGTGCTGCGCGCCCGTGAAAATGGCACCTGCGTTATCTCCCCCATCGAGCGTCGGGGTGGATTCCACGTCACGCTGTCCACGCTGTTCGTGGATCCTGTGGAGGGTACGTCGAGGATATCAAATGAATCTTCTCCAGTGCCTGCTCGCCTTTGTATATCACGTGACACTTGCACGCAGGAAACTAGCTTTGTAAACGAAAAGTCAGACACCATTGGTATGACCTGTTCCAGTGACGGCATCAAGGAAGTCTTCCCGTCGATCCTGCTTGACGCACGTGCGCCGAAGCCTGGCGAGGAAGCAGGGCTGTCACGTGACCACCAAAAACAAGACACCATGACACGTGTGATCTGTGGCTCACCCAGTTATCATTGCGAGCCCATAACTCGCTTCTCTTGAGTGTACCTGCATCCTCGAGTAAGGCATCCGAATGTGCAAGCTTGCAAAACAGCGAGGACTTTATTTCAGACGATGAAGACGATGGAGATGAACACCCGAGACCCCACTTGCGGAGGTCTTGCCCGTCCTGGTGCCAACCATTCTGTCGGGTCTTCCTGTGCTTTATCTTGAATTGTCGATGTAGCACCACCACCGACCCCACCTTCACCAGTGAGGGCAATGGACGCCGGAGACGGTCCAGCCTGCTGGTGTCCAGGACAGTTCGAACACTTGTCATCTTGATCCTCGTGTCCACCATCAGCTACCTCCATTCCTTCTGATCTTCGGTTTGCGCGCTGTTGGTCTCATCTCGGAGGAGAGCATGTCGCCATCCGCGAGAATCGTGTACGAGCTGTTTCTGAGGTCCTACTTCATCAGCATCTCCCTCAGCTCCATCGTCTACAGCTGGTGCAGTGGCAAGTTCAGGAGGCTGTGCCGAGCTGCCTTTGCTGGCATAATTCCAGATCAGGACGACAGACCTACAAACACATGATATACCACAGTCGCCATTTATTGTCTTGGTGTTGCTGTCAACACGCGCGAGGTTTCGATAACTTCGATAACAGCACGTGCACTGGTTGATGCGGAACTTGATGTTCAAAAGAATGACAAAGATGTCTTCGTGCTTCTCTCACTCGTCATTCATGAAAGGAGATGGTTTTGTGTTAAAACATTTGACATCTATTAACTGTCAGACTATTTAATTAAAGATGTTGAATGTCGACATTAAATTGATTTTCTCATAGACACAGACAAAATATATGAAGAAAAATATTTTATCGTCACGTGACACTACAGAAGTATTTTAGCATCACGTGACGTTAGTGTACCAGTCTGTACTGCTTCAAGGGAAGGTCTGTACATTGCAATCACATGTTTGGGGTAAGAAATGAATCAACAAACAATTAAATAAATAAAACTTTGTCACATTTATTTATTGTAGCAAGTCCAAAAGTAAATTAGTATTTTTGTATAATTTTGCTGGGAGAGTAGTGCTTATAGTGGTGTCAGTTCGATTGTCTCTATCGTATATAGATTTTCCCTCCCTGTTTTTTATTCTTATTGTGATTTCTAGACGAAAGAGACCCGTAAACGGTGGATTTATGTATGAGGGTTAAGGAAATTTGCGCAACATAAAATATTTGGCTTTTCTCGCTAGGATCAACTGTTTCTATAAACGTTGGAAACTTTGACGACCTTTTTACACTGGATCACTCACTCCTGTAGATCCCCTCACAAGCACAATACAGAAACTTTCATACCACAACCCATTATCCAACAAAGCATCCGACATAAAGAAGGAAACAGAAATGAACATAAATGAGGTCGACATTATTTATTTATTTACTTGAATACTGAATTATTCTTGTTTGTCGGCATTACCAACACTTCATTGTTTACCATACTTCACTCGCTCCTGTTTGTACTCACTCACCAAACTGTGGGTGAGGTGTAGACAGGTGGCGCTGTGGGATCAAACCTAAAGTCGTATATCATCAATGGTTTGCACCAGCACCATGTGACGTCAGTGGAGTACTGTGTGGTGCTGCCATCTTGACAACAAGTCCGTGCAATGAAGTGCACTTGCAAAGCGGAACTGTATCAGATGATGGAGGGCGCGTGGGTCAAGCCCAGAGTATCGCACTTGCATTGTCTTTCTAGTGTGAAGCAGGAACAGAGAAGTGTCATCGCCATGTTCCTGTGGGAATTTCGCTGGCTTTGTGTCACAGATGTGCAGGCTCTGTTTCACAGATGTGCAGGCTCTGTGTCACAGATGTGCAGGCTTTGTGTCACAGATGGTTTCCGCTGATAACCGTAAACCCAACGAGGAAGTCTTAATGGCGACCATCAGGCGCAAGGCCACAGGAAGGTTCAGTACCCTGTGTGGATGCCAACAGGGATGATCTGACTAGGACACACTTCCTACCACATCTGGTCTTTAAAAGAAATTTTCAGAAATGAGTGAATTCAAATTTTTCCTTGGATTTGATGGACGTAGTGGAAGTCACGTATGACAAGGGCGCGGGGGTCAGGGCATCCGTTTGAAGCGTGTACCTGAATAATACAGAATCTAATGTGGACCATAACATTTTAAAGTTAAATAGACGTTTAGAGCAGAAAGTGCTAGAAAATCATTTTTTAAAAGGAAAATGTCCTTCTACAGGTTGAATTCAATCAATGGCTAAAAAACCACGTGATCTTTGTCATCCTCATCTCAAAGTTGCGGTATTTGACAGTTTTTGTGAGCGAAAGGCTCGCACGTGGACACAACTTTGAGATGAACTATATTTCTCAACCTACACGCCAAGCATTTTTGTAAGTGATTGTCATGGATCAACCCCTTCTCTAGTTTATTTTAACCTGGGTATCATTGTCACCATGAGGCCTGTCTCCCCGTGAGAACTTGTTTGGAGTCTGTGGCCACCTTGCTGAGCTTAACCTACTTGTCTCGTGAATCTTGCTCACCGACAACCACTTCTGTGACCCTGGGACCTGAGTTTCATCATCAACATTGTATGAATATCTGCTTGACTAGTAGTTTTATTGTGCAGCTGACTGTGTGTATGTCAGTGTGTCCAAGCGTCAGGGATTCCGAAGAAGTGTGACTATTTAAATTATTCTTCACTGGATGCTCAGACCACAACGGACCCGTTAGACTTTAGAGACTTAAATTAACTGTTGACATTAGTATTTATGAGTGAGAGTGATCAAACAAGCGAGACATGGTACTTGAAGTACTTCACGATTAGTGGTGGTTCAAATCCAAGTAGACTGATGTTTGTTTGTTTGATGATTCAAGGTGCACACGGAGCTAACTGCAGCTAGTGATCTCTGGTTTTATTCAGTGAGGGTGAACCTTATGTGGTTCAAGGTATCTATGTTAACTGTGTATCACTTCCCCCATACACCCCGCTTTGTTGTAATCAGTTTCCACCCGCCATTTGTCCTCACCAAGGTTTGTGTAGCTGCCAAGCGCTGATCAAAGCGGAATTTTGTTGTTTATTGTCTTGTGGAAGTCCTTTGACCAGACAGCCATACCTGTGCAGCCAAAGGTGGAAATAATGTCTGGAGTGAATAAGTTTAAAGACCAATTCATCCTTGACACTGATTTTCACACCGACTGGCAGCTACTGGCAATAAACACCAAACCTTTTATTCCAACTCTTTTTTCTTTCTTCCTCTTACTCTCTCTATCTCTCTCTCGGCTACAAACGAGCCGATTTAAGTGAGTCGAACCTCGAACAGTAGACAGTTTTAGGAAGAAAGAGCGAAGGTAGGGTATACACAGGTCTTTGTCGACTGAATGACTGGTCGTGACGAGTGAGTGGTGCTTACACACTGCGTGGAAACAAACGGTAACCGCTGCCACCCTGAACTGGTCCTATACCCGATGTCCTCTATACCTCCTCTGTTTAAAAATGATCTACAAATGAGGAAACCATGAGGTCGGTAGTTCGTGACAATGTTAGCATGCTGTAGCACCTTTTGTTGTTTTGAACAAATTTGGTTACAATGAAGGGCAAAGGTCGTCCCCTAACCTTTTCAGGTGTTTGTGGAGTGAGGTGTTAGAGACTTCACTTCTCTCGGGGCCAGATCAAGGTTAGGGTGGGGTCCATGTCCTCTCTCTCCCCAACCCTCTATAGAGCCAGGTCCCCATTCCCGACAACATTTGAAGTGTGTGTGTGGGGGGGGGGAAGGGGTGTGAGTTTGTTCAACCCCACGGGTATCACAGGGTTAGTCGGAGTTCATACACCAACGCTCTAACCACTCAGATATCCGCTTCCATTGATAAACACATGTCATACATAATTCTTTCCCGGGTAGCTGGCCCAAAAATAGAAGACACCTGTGGAAGTCAACGTTTTCTCACTCCCTTTCTCCCATCATCTCGTCCCCCAACGGTCTCGCCCACACCGTGTAGACTGGAGTCGACTCGACCTCATTCCTCACCTTCTCCGTTTTTCACTTTGTGTGAAGCGTCTGTGCCCTGCCGCTACTCCTACAATTATTTACAAGTTCTTGGCTACCTGCCTCACCTGGCCACACCTTAACCACCTGGTCAAACACACTCGACATGAATGGATAGTTAGCAACAACAAAGTGCAGTGCGCTCGACAGTCATAAAGACAGTCTGAGAGGTAATGTCTGAGCACCGCGGGATTCTCCAGGGGCCACCGTTATAATAATAATTATTATATTTTTTCAAGAAGGCATAGCTAGCTGGTTGAATGGCATGGCTGATTGGCTAGGAAGGTGAACAAGTAGTACACAGGGTTGTTTAAAAGCCTGATCTGTCGAGTCTCGACAGGAAGAAAGGCGAGCTCGGCCAGGCTTTGAATTGCTGGGACCTTGCGCTCCTTTGTTTCAGAAGGTTTCGTCGATGACTGAAGCAACGCCGAGCCCTGGGAGGCCGGTGTTCACGCTTGAATGAACACGGCAAAGGTTCCGTGACTAACTGCTCCAGCATCGTTCTATGTGTCTCTAGTGTTGGTATTAACACTGCTACATCCGGGTGCTACAGTCCTCCGGAGTCTTCTATTACCACGGACAGCGGAGTCTTTAGAGAGCCTCGGATGTCTTAATTGCTGTTCTTGGCCTACACTGTCTTTCGTGTATTTGTCAGGAATCCAAGGCTGACAACAACAAAACGATAGGGAGGACGAGAAGAAAGAAAGAAAATAACACAAAAACAAAAAAGAAGAAATGAGGTTCATAGCAGAAGTAGTAGTAGTAGCCGAACAAATAGTAGTAACAGTAGTAGTGGTAGAAGAGCAATAACTACAAACCTTTATTTGGCCTTTAAATTCTATTCTGTGCATGTGGCGCCTGCAAAACTAAACAACCTTCCTCATGTTTCTACACTGACGAAGACAGGTCATTGTTTTTAGCAAGGCAGCGTGTTGCCCTAACCTGGCGAACTGTGTAGGTGTCATGTGCATCCACTCTGTCTCAGTGGTCTCAGTGTGACGTGGTCACGACACGTAGCGTCGTGGAACTGTGTGGACTGGCAATCAACGATGTTAAACTTGTTCACAAACTTTCATGCGTGGGTCGTGGAATTTCAACCTAGCGATCTTCATTATTCCTCCTTCTTTTTCCTTTCTCGAATGATTAGAACCAACGTTCTACTGGGCCTGATGAGGCATCAATATTCACCTGCTACAATGTGTTTACAACGAGGCTGCAGTGACGTCACAGGTAGGGTCAACAAAGGTCACAGAACACTCCATTGTGTCTACCAGCGGCGACAGCAGGTTTGGGGGGGGGGGTGGGGTCTATGGTGAACGACCGTGTTGCTAGGGGAAACTAAGGACAAGCCCTCTGTCCCCAAGATTGCTTTTGTTTACAGTTTTAGAAACCTCACTTCCTGTCTGTCCCACACCATAAGTACGGAAGTGGTTTGATTGAAAAAAACCACACACTTGACCTGAGCTTCCAAGACCCTGAGTCAGACACAAAATTGAAAAAGAAATGTTTTGTTGCACAAGATAGAACGAAGTTTGATGTTCGGAAACACGGTAATGAAATGGTTGAGGGTTGAAAGACATGCGGACAGATGCGACATTAAAATGAAAGTAAATTAAGAGAAAGCGGCAATGAGAGGCAAGAGAGAAGGTAGTTTGATGTGTGTTCGATGACTCATCACTCAAGTCCAATGGACAAACACACACACATGCACACGCCTTACACATGCACAAGAAGAGGCGTACATAAATGGTTCTGCAATCTCTCTCTCTAACACACTCTTTCTCTCTCTCACACACACAATGTTGTCATGTCTTTCTCTCGTTGTCACTCTCTCTCTCTCACACACACGTACTTATAAGCCGCAGACCAGAGATCAGGAAGCTATCAAATCACATTAGAACCGACAATCACAGCCGCTTGACCCCATCTGACCCCTGTGGAAATCGCATCACGACTTAGGACCGCCGGCACTGGAGAGCTCTCGTCCTGCCGAGCTCCGGACAACTTTTGTCAGATTGGAAACGATTGGCGGTGTCAGCCTCTCGTGTCCCACACCCTGACAGTCATCAGCTGTCCCCATCATGCCCAGACACGGTGCAGATGCCCTGATGTCACCAACACCACCAGTCACAACACAAACAATATTCAAACTCAGAGGACCGTTACACACACGTGTGTTTAGCACTTAGCAAGCTTCACACAAGATTTACGGTTAACGGGTTTGGCAATCAGTTACCTGAGGTCGGCTGTACTTAGAAGAATCAGACTGGAAAAAATCTGCTAGATAATTGTGTAAATGATAGACCTAAACCGTGGGTAGGTGAGGGTAGAGGAGAGGTGTTTGGTGGGAATAAGAAAAGAAAGGTCAAAGGTAGTAGTCAGTAGTTTAATGGAGACAGATACCAAAATGATTTCTGTCCTGCTGAGAGAAATTAAGTGTCCGTTGGTCTGTCGTGTTGTGTACTGCTGTGTATCCGGCTCAATACCATTATTTTTTCTTGATACATTGTTTATGGTATCTCGGTTAGGTTAGTTACATATATTAATACATAAATATTGTATGAGATAAATGAAAGTTTCTATGTTGCCTTTAAGTGAGTGATTTGCTCTTTAGTCACACGGGAGTGTCCATGATTGCCTTCAAAAGTAAGTCTGTGTGTGTTTGTTTGTCTCTGTGTGTGTAGACATACCTAACCCTAACCCTAACCCGTCTGACCACCTCGGTCCCACCTCTGACACTGGTCGAAGCCTTGGATCCACAAACGTATCCATGGATACTTATCTCGAGAAATATTTACCCAGAGTTGAAGAAATAGTATCCTATCTGATTTTTATTGAGAGCTGTGGAAATAGTATCTTGACTAATGTTGACCAGTCATCAGAGAGAAACTACGCTCCACTAGACATTTCAATGGACTTTGTGAGTTGGGTGACTACCCCACCCAGTTCTCGATATTCACCCCTACAAACATCCCATCTTTCTATTTCAGTCTCTCGTCTTAAGTAATTAGCTGCTTTGATAAGTAGATATGTAAAACGGTGGGCACCATACGGTGCATGCCTTGGGAGGTAGGTGCCATCCGGGTGGGCGCAGAGATGATTTGACGCCATTATTAACGCTTACCTGTTGGTCCGGGTAGGCACCGCAGTGGTGAGAAGCTCAGTACACAACGGAACCATGGAGACATCCTTGGAATTAGAAGAATCATTAACAGCTAGCGGTATTTCTTCTCGTTAACAACATCCGCTTATATGAGGTGGGAAAGGGGTTGAAAAATACACGCATCACTTGTCACAACAAACTTGTAAAAACATTAAATACTCTGAGAATAATTTATCCTACTAGAGATAAATTATATATAAAAAGTTGTATGCACATAACGTTTATTATATATCCACATATAAGCCTTTTGACACTAATTCCATTTGCAGTTGTTGTAATTGCCGGCATATACAACCTCAGGTCAAGAGGACCTAAATGAAGAAGGGCACCCGGTAGTGTTGTCGTTAAAACACTCGTTTGTCACCACTGTAGTGAGCGGCTCAGGGTTCACATCTCGTCTAGGGACACTCTGAGTGTGACACCTGTTCGCAGGGTTGGGTGTCAGGGGTTTCTCCAGGTACTCCGGTTTCCTACCCCCTCCCTCTTCCCCCATAGTGCGAAATCGTCGCAAGGTGGAAGCTCTTTCCTACTAAAACTCTAGTGGACAAATGACTAAACTCTTCATAACAATCTCATTTTGGTCAGAATTAATTTATTATCAAGATTTTTTACTGGGTTTAAAAATGAAGCGATTTTCGGTTGTTCTTTTGAGTTTTTTTCCCTTTTTTCTTTCGTATTTGTTTCTGTTTTGGTTTAGCGCTGTTTGATGTTTTTTACACACTCATCTATCAATCAACACTTTGTTATTTTTTCCATTATTAGTAAAACTAAAGTCCACCCCACTGGACCTTTAACTTCTGCCGCTGACCCTGTGGGCAGCTTGATGGTGGTCCACGCCACCCAGACACTGGGCTCTTTATCAAGCAGCTGTTCATCGCTCGTGATTACCTGTATACACCGGGTAGATCGATGTCGACTAAAGCTGGTGAGGGCAAAAGGTTATCGGCTTCTCGTCGACCTTAGCGACGCCGGCACGGGCCCCGTGAAACTGGAGACCAGGCACCAGTCTGACAAGGGAATGCACTTTTGGAACCGTCGTTATGCAAGCCACCCAAGTCCCCAGAACACCGACCCCGACAACACCTGTCAAGGACGTTCAGGTGAACCCTTCCAGTCCTCGGGTCTTGATGAGGACAACACACCTTTGTTCTTCGGTCCTCGTGAGAGGTAAAAATCTCTCCTTGCCTTGGGACAGGCGAGAACTCGATCACAGGTCGGCATTTGGAGACTTCACACCTTCAGAACATTTAGAACCGTGGAAAGGCGGGGTTGTCTTTCTCGCAGTTGCAAATGGCTGACTCTCTGGTTGACTACCAAGATGGCTGAATTAGTGAACTGGCTGAAACGTGTTACAATCTTAAACGTATGCAAACTATCAAAGAACATTATTGCGTCTATAGGAGAAAAAAAAAAAGAGAGAGAGAGAGAGTGACAAGACAAAAAATAGTTGGACATATAGAAATCCTTATGTACCCGGTGGATCGAGCTGGTGGCCATGAAGATCTCGTCTTCCAAGACGTATAATAGCAGAAAACTGAGTGATGTCCCTGTATACACCTTTCTCTTTTTCTCTCACTTCTTCTCTACCTCCTCCCCTTCCCTCCTCACCACCTCCCACCCAGACTCTACACCCCGTTACCACTGCACTCGATGACGTCGTCGACCTGTGCGCGCGCATATCAAGACAGAACACACATGCACAGGTCACCACGACGGGTGCATGTGCCCGATCGTGATTTACCTCCCTTTCCGTCCTCGTGTCCCAAGCTTTGACACAAGGTGAAGGGGTTGGTGGTGGGGTGGGGTGGGGAGGTGCACCCCGGCTACTCCTCCTATGCTCAGCCTAGCCCTAGCCCTATCTTTGGCGGTTACCTTCCGAGCTTTATTGATCCCACCCGGGCTTGAGAGGTGGGCGGGTGGACTGCGGACTTCCGAATAGTCGCTCGTGCTGGCTCTTACGTCATCGTCTCCATGGCCTGCAAAGTCGCGGATTATTTTCCCTTTTCTTTGCGACCGTTCTACAATCAAAGTTAAGGAAAGCTGAGTTATTAGCGACGCCCTACTGATTATCACTTTCTCTCCTTTCAAAACAAAGAAAATTATTCCTTCATGTGTATAGAAAAAAATCTCCATTTCTATTATAAAATTATGCTTGTTGAAACGGTTGTCTTTTAAATATTTGGATTGGCAAGAATATCTGCATAAGGACCAACCAGTGGAAACTGAGTTTGTGAGAGATTCAAGCAGGAAGTCAGAACATTGAATATGTATTAGCAATCAACGTTAATAATTTATTAATAAATTATACAAATTGTTGTGCCAGTGACACAAATTGTCATAATACATCATCGGGACGATAACAATGGAGGTCTGTGCGAAAGACTAGTACAAGAAATGACACAGGGAAGTAAGGCATGATAGGATCTCACCCTGCTTACATCAGTAGTTACCACAGCACAGACAGTTAGTGAGCCTGTCACAACACAAACACACAGATACACTTTCTCGCAAACACACAAACATGCAAACACGCACATACATACGTGCACGCTTCCTCACCCAATCATCTCTCTATTTCTCTCTCTCTCACACCTTTGGCACGATGTCATTAGCGATCACAAACTTGATCCCGACCCCCAAAACCTTAAATTCTCGTGTCCCTCCTCTCATTTTCAAATTGTCGTTGTGCGGCATCTTTGGAATGAGTAAGATCCATAGGTCAACATACACAGGGGTTCCCGACTGTTTTTACTGTACTGTTTGCACTTTCATCGAGAACTCGCAACCTGTGTCAACCTTGCAAGAATGGCGGCTAAACTAACGCATCTCCTCACTCACAGGTAGAGTCCATCCAGTAGACAGAGAAGATGAAGAGCACACGTGGGATGAGACTAAGATGTCTCGTGCAAACAACAACAACAAGACAAACGAAAACTAAACTGTCCTTGGTGACAACCTTTAAGTTCAGGAACCAACTGGTGTCTGCGGCACGGGAGACCACGTGACATCTGAGGCGACTGCCAAGTTACAACTCACCTCTCACCTGAGTCAGAACTCTGTGAGCAGCAAGATGAGGCCTCACTGGCAACTCCGCCCTCAAGGGAAAAGTTCTACAAAATAAGGCCGATAACTCACCCGTTAAGAAGGTACTTTCACCCACATTACCAGTTCCGTATCCACCCTGATATTCTTGACATCCGGGACACAAGCCTGTCATCAAAGCTCACAGGACTAGAGCGAGTTTGGTCATCAACATCCACAGGTCGTCAACGGCAACTGCGTCTCCGTCATTGCTGCTGGACTTCTGTGTGAGATCAGCCTGACGTTGACGTCACCAAGCTTGCGTCACATTTCTCGCTGGCTGAAGTTGCGTCACATTTCTCGCTGGCTGCTCTTACGTCACATTTCTCGCTGGCTGAAGTTGCGTCACATTTCTCGCTGGCTGAGTTTCGTCATACCTCTCTCTTGTCTATCACACCAGACACTAAGCCGCTATTTGTCACACTGTCTCACCTGGCTGACAATGTGGAGCTTAGTGGAGACTTGTGGAGGCAGTTGTGGAGGTTTGACTCACGCCCTCAGTGTCAACCTGTTTAACAGTCAAACATAATGGAGTCTGTGAGTCTGACATTGTGCGGAAACACTGCGAGTGATAAGAAAGCGATTCAATAAACCTACAGACAAGAGACCGAGGGACAAAGTACACTCCTACCACACCACAACAAACACCTTTCAGTCAACTGACCAACACATGATCAGAGGTCGCGGGCGTTGACCTCATCTGCTAGTCCCTGCAGACACGAGACTAACGGTCACCACGTATGTCAGTTTAAGCCACTAAGGAGGAATAAAGCAACAGCGACACGCATGTTATATACAGAGGCGGTTTGACAGAGTACATTGCTATCTATTATCATAATTAGCTTTCGCTAAATCCGGCGTTGAGACAGTCTTTAAAAAAATATGTTTCTGCGAAAAACAATACATTATAAAATATGAAAAGTATCGGAAACATGAAAAAAAACCCACCCAAAACGATGGCTAAATTTCGTGTCAGACACAGAAACTTAACCCTGAAAACATTATATATATATAACAAAATATATTATATTCATAAACCTCGTAGCCAGATGTTTAGACTCAGGTTAATATGCAAGCACGTAGTACGGTCAGATAAACACATAAGGTCATACAAACACAACATATGATGGGATGTATACCGTGGTCAAATCCTCGTTGTCGACAGCTGACTGACCAATGTTATGTAATAGACTAGAATAACTCCAAGCACTGCCAACAGTCCAATGTCTGAGTTTTTACTAAAAGGTTTGCTACCTTCATCCTACTTCACAATGTTTATCTCCTCATGGCCTCAACACGTTGATCGGTAAGATGGACAACTTTGTTGAAAAAATAAAAGCAGAAGTTGCATACATACAATACAAACTTAAGTGTGGAGATATTTAAAAGAGACTCACTGTACATATTTGTGTATTATATAGATACTGAACATACACACTCCAGTACAGATATACTCTACAGACTCTCGATATAAACTGTATTATATACTCAACATACATACTCACGATACACACATTAGTGTATTATAGAAATACTCAACATACAGACACACGATAGAGAATATATAATATAGATACATAACACAGAGACTAAGGACGCAGGCTGCAATGTGAAGATATCTATGATATAGACTCACAGAAGAGAACTTTGCCGTACAATAAGTAGATAAATTCATAAACATAAAGTAAATAACTCTAGAAATACTCAACAGTCTCAGAAAAGACATCGGGCATGAAAACATTAATACAGTATGTTGTCGATGAATACAGAGGAGCATCCACCTATGAAAACCCGCGTGAAATGTTTAAAATTCTACGATGTGAGTGGGTGGGAGAACTGGAAGACTGCACGGAGCCAGTCATAAAACCACGAACTTGTATGACTGGAATGTAGACGATTTCTCCAGTTAACTACTAAAACGAGGCAGGTGTGTAAAAAGCTTCCGGTTTATTCACAGACTTTGTTTAGGCTCGCCGAGACTAACAGCGGAGAACTCGGCAAGAGGCTAAGCGTTGGTCTCGGCAGACAGCAGTCCACCTACACACGTCCGAGGTGACACTGACCTTCAAAATTATTTTTATGGAAAACAAACATACATAACCATAACATACATAACCATACATAACATAACATTGTGGACTATAACTGTAGGCTTGTTACATATCTTTAAAAGCCTTACTAATCATCTCTACAGCAACATTGTTAGCTACACCGTTTCTGAAACAATCACCGGTGATTTTCAACTAGGAGTTTTTGCAAGCAAGTAGTTCAGGCATGTGAGTCGTTTTTAAACTTCTGTCTGAGGGCAGTGGAACTTGCTGGTGGAATTCAGATAACGTCATTGTCTAAAGATAGTCCTGACCTCAGAACGTGTGAACAGAACAGAAGAGAAAGGTGTGTGTAGGGGGTGAGGTAGAGAGAGGAAGAGGGGGGATTGCGCTCCCAAAACTTCCACCAGCCCACCTCCTCCCCAGAACACACACACAATACATACACGCGCGTGCAACACATATTCACTCACCAACACACACAAACAAGCGTCCAGACACAAAAACAATCCGCATATACGAGCGCGCACATGCACATACACGCAAGCACACCCGCACATACCGACAGCAAGTAAAGAGGGGAGCGGGTGGCCATATCTTCTCATTCTTTCACACAGAGCCACCGGCACAGCCGAGTGCGTGCAGAATTGTGCACCCAGTTCTGTTACCTGACAAGCAAACAACAGCTTGAGCACTGTGAACTTTTCACATGCCCTCTCCGCCACCAGCACCAAATGCACGGCGCTTGTACAGGCAAACCGTGGACAGCCTAATAAATCATCAATAATAGTCTCTACAGTCATTTATACAGTATATGTATGTGTCTATGAACCCGCATAAACTGTAGCCAGACTCATACACCAACACAAACTTCTCTTTTTAAACATATGTTACATAGATAGTATGTGTGACTCACAGTAGAAAACTGAAAATAATTTCTGTTACGGATTCCAATGGTGAAGAACCGAAAGACAAGCAAAACCAAAAACGCAGGGATCGAAAAGGAAATTGAAGACTAAACATATATCTACATTCTAGAAGCAGGGAGAGACGAGGAACCAACACAGCAGCGGAAGAATAAATGTTTTAAAATCTGACTTCAATTCTAAACATTAAAGCCCACACAGAAAATTAACGATGTCCACGTTTGTTCAGTTTTAATGTCGAATTTGCCGTGGGTTGAATTGTAAGTCTACTCTCCATATAACCTCTTCTTTTTTTTAAAAAAGAGCCTACCTGTGCAAGTGTGGCCGACCTTGACCCTATTGACCCCAAGTCAGTCCTCTTGGTGCACTATGTGTAGGGCCGTGTCCGTCTGCGGCGGGTCTTCCGCGTACTCGATATCCGGTTCCGGTGGTACGTCAGCGGCCTCGGCCCCGATCAGCCACTGCGTGATGCGCAGCTTTCTCTCCTCCTCCTCCTCGGTGGAGTCACCTGACCGGTCCTCCACGTCGTTACCGTCGGCGAACACCGAGTCCTGGCGAGACTGTGCGTTGCTGGAGCTGGCGTTCAGAACCGAAACGGAGTTGAATCTCCGCATGCGCTCTTTCGACCCTTGGGGGCTGGCTTTCCAGTCCAATGTCTTCTCGCGTGACAGCGCCACTGAAACTGGTTGGCGCCGTCCAACGGTTGCCGTGGTGTTCTGCACGTGCTGGTGCTGTTGGTGGCGATCCACCAGCTTGTTGTCGGACATGGAGCGCCGCATGCTGCCCAGCCGAGGACGTCCGGACTGCTGGACTGTCCTCACAGACTGCCCCTCACCTGGGCTTCCCTCGCTCTGAAGTCGTTTCCGAACACCGGAAGCGGCCAACTGAGTCTGCAGCTCTTTAGAGTCCTTGTGGGTCTCGTTCTCGGGTAAAGGCGGCGCGTCACTATTGTACATCTTGTGGTTGGACAGAGAGTTACTCAGAGTAGCCGGTAAGGACACATTGTTGTTATTATTAGTCTTGATGTGGGGATTCAGAATGGCGCTGGTGTTGTTGTCGTTGGTGTTAGTGGTGCATACGTTGTTGTTAGCGACATCCCGCATCTCAAAGAGAGTCTCGAGCCTGGGCGTAGAGCTGGTGTTGGTGTCTGGAGAACACCACGACAGAGCTCGGTTGGCGTGGAGCTTGCGGGGTCCAAGCGAACCCACCTCGTTGCCCTGCGCAGATGTCTGGCCCACGTGGGATCTGACCGAGGGCGGGCCCTGACTCCGACCTCGCGGAGAGGTCGCGGCTGTAAAGCCCTTCAACGAGGAGTCGCTATGATTTCGGGACATCGTCCTCTGCGACGTCTTCGACAAAGGGTCGCTATGGTTACGCGTTGCCCTTTGCTCCATGGCCACCAGCGAGGGGTCGCTGTGGTTGCGGGGGAGGTCGGCAACGCCAGCCTTCAGACGGTTGTAGATGTTCTTGGACCTCACGGCAGCAGTCATCTGGTGCAGGGAGGACCTGCTGGTGGATCTGGAGCTTGGTCGAGGCTTCTCCTTGTTGACTATGGGCGGCAATTCTGTCGTGCTCATTCTTCTGTCGTGCACGCTGCACGCCTTTTCCGACTCCCGCGAGAAGAGTGGAGCGAAGACTGGGCAAAAGATTCTTGCCAAGAGACATGGACAGCAGACTGTAGAATATCTTCTTGTCACGAGAGCTCTGGTGTTCGGGAGACGAAACTCCACTTCTCTCTCATTTGTTACAACTTTGTTTTTAATATTGAAGTCCACAGTTTGCCGGTTTGGCCATTCCCTGAGATTTAAAAGAAACTGGTGAATCTCGCAGGTAAATTGTCCAGGTAGAATCTCCAGCGACGTCACTGAGCCCAACTGCTGACACTGCGCGCGCACACTCAGTGCCACACACGCGGCAACCTGCGCGCTGGAGACGGTCTACCTGCCGCGGCGATCCCTGAAGACAAACTGAGTCGCACCTGCACCGCTGCCTAGAAGTATGCAAAGGTGAGCTGGGGAGGCATGGTGGGTGAGTGGATGGGTGGGTGTGCCGAGTTCCCCCCCGCTTTCCCCTTTCCTCCCAATCGCCTTTTGTCGCGAGCGCCTCTCGCGGCACGCGGAGTGGCGGAGTGGAATGTGGTCCGTGTCGTGCCCTCTGGGGAGAGGGGAGTCCCACCCACCCCGATACCCCCTCCTCACCGTCGTACCTTTTGCCTTTCCTCCACTCACCCGTCGTCCCCCTCCCGTTCATACACCAACTCTGCGACTGACACGTTCTTTGCACGTGACCTGGGCGCGACAGTTCGAGACCGGTTTCTCTTGCTTCGTCTGTGGTGGTTGTTGGTGTAGTATTTGCTGTTTTGCTGCTTTTGATCTTGTTGTGACGTCGTTGCTGTGGTGCTGGCGGTGATGGTCGATAAGATTATGCGTAAGATGAAGAGAGAGAGAGAGAAAACGAAAGCAATAAATAAGATTTTTGCTTCATACGAGAAGCCTCATAGAAATCTCTGTCCCCTCGCCCCTCGAAATGTAATTAATATTATGACTATATAATCATTGACTGTGAGAATTCTCGCACCTCGCTGTTTGCTGATGTGTGTTATGTATTTCAAGCAAAACTTCGGGATACATGGTGTCATTAGTATCAGTGAATGTTGTTATGTGAAGACACGCAACACCCGCTGTAAATAAATATTTCATCCTTGTATCCTCTTCGATCGTTTTACATACATACGGTAACATACCCGTGTTACAGGTACCACGCGTAGGCTAAGGGATATCCGTTTCCAGTTCTCTGTATTTGCAGGGGGAGGGGGATGTCCGGTTTTCAGTACATGAAGAGTCAGTAACCGTTAATTGATTCCACGACAAGCTAAAATTGGCGAAGTCTTGTCTGAGGTAAGTTCGTGTCTGAAGTAGGCAACAAAAATAATACCTTAATGTCTAATGTCACTTCCTGTCTGAGACGACCCATCGGACATCTTCGTGCCTTTGAAGGATTTGATTGTGGGTAGGTGGCTGCTATGAAAAGGGAGAGAGTTTTACTGTTTTGCAACACAGTCACTGAAACTCATGTAACCATATATGATTGTTTTGGTGATTGCGATGAAACACTCAATGCAAATATATTTGAATGTCATGTGCTTTGCACATTTCTACAGCAATGCCTTTCCAGTCACTTTCCAATCTCTTACCCGCTTACCCATGCTATCACATGATGCAAGGTAAAGACCAGAAAACAATAACATGCCTGCTATTTGAGATTCCTTGATTTCCGCCAAAAGCTGTTGGCAACAAAGATGCTCAGCCTAAACGTTCGATCACTTCTTATCAAAAGCTCTTGTGGTCCTGGTCTCTCTATGAACCTCCCATCAGTCCTTTTGTGATCACGACCGTCGGTACTGTCAGGACAAGTAAATGCTTTAGACAACAGCTTCGACGACCACAACAAAAGTGTTTGTCCTTCTGTAAAGGGCAGGCCGGATCTGAAAGTGCGACCTGAGGCAGAGGCTATTGTCTGGCTTAACTCTTATCGACTGGTTAAACATGGCGGGTGTGTTTACGATCGTCTTCCGCGTCCACTTTATTGACAGAAGATTGTCCCAGTCGCCTCCCGACAGACAAGACCCTTCGTGTGGGAGGTCCACAGACCTGACGAGAGGAAGGAGGGTCTGTAAAGAGGGCCAGACCTTGATCAATGTTTTTTTTTTCCTTCTTTTCGTTTTCTTGTAAATAAATGTGGATTTAACATTCCTCACTGTAGATATTTTTTTTCTATGAAGCAAAGAACTACAAGTTTGATCCTTTAAAATAAGTTTTCCTCAGGTGTAAACAACTCAATGTTCGAGTAGTGATGTAGATCGTAGTGAACGTGTCCTAATTTTTGCAGTCGATATCACCTTACTGAATGTAATGCAGATATTGACAATAGAATTGTAAACATATTATTATATACTTGGAAAATAATTTATGATTACAATTACTAGTGGCCAGGAGAGGTCGTCTACCTCAGGGCTCGTGATGGCTCTCGGCGGACCCTGGGGTCAACATTTGAAAGGTTAAAATCTCTCAACGTGTCTGGTACTAGACACCTGTATAGACAGACCTCTGGTTTCACTGACCGACAAGGCGCACCTTAGGCAAATACAAAGCTTGATATATATATATAAAACCTTGTCACGAAGTTTGAATTCCTCGCAAATTATCGTTAAGAGTGAGTAAACTCGAGTTGATTATAAATAGAAAAGTCCGTATTTTTAGTAACTCGAGTTATTCATGAGTTAACACACAAGCACTCTCGTTAAACGCACGTGAACTTTGACACCCTCGCGTTTATCACGAGAAACTGAGTATTTATTTTACAAAAACATAGGTTTATAGCGCGCGAACATTTATCTATCCTCCGTAAACACCATCACGAAGGGGAAAAAACCCAACAGATAAACAGTTGTCAACAATATAAAGCAATAATAATAATACTAGTTTTCTAGTAGTTCGATGTTTGTCGTTTTTGGCTTTTAAAGTTTTTGGCCTTTATTGTCAGTTTACAATTTTTGCCCTCTGATGTTTTAAGAGTTTATAGTTTTCTGCTGTGTAGTTACCGTTCACAATTGCTGTAGTGAAAGTTTGAATTTACAGTTTTTTGTTGTCGTAAAGTTTAAACTTTTTGCCATACATTAAAGGTTTACAGGCAACACATTTCGACTCAAACGACATTAACGCAGTCACGTTCTGTTTTTTTCCCTCTTGTATTTAGAGTTTTAGACTTTTTAGGGTTAAAGGTCATATGATTCACCAGGTCAAGTAGGGGATTTCCTGAATTCTCATTTGGTGATCATATCCTTTTCAGTTACATCCGGGCTGAATGGTAAATTGGCAGGAAGCACTTCACACATTTGATTTGAAAAGTCTACATTCTTACACCTGGCTGTTACCCTGTAAGTAGTTTGATACATGCGTCATGTCTGAAGTAGTTGGCTAAGTAAGGTGCAATGTGACGGTCAAAGGTCGAGCTTACTTTCAACCACACCCTTCAATAGCATAAAAAACCATCGCAGGCAGCAGTCAATGACCTACACACACGTATCTATGGTTTAAATCGCAACTGGACGTCTTCTAGCTTTCCTGTCGGTGAACGCCCAGCTGTCCAACAATTTTACATCCTGGCATTGGCTGTCTGCTCTTATGTCTTTACTTATGGTCTAACACAGCTGTAACCTGCTATGGACATGCCCTTGCAAGCAAGCAAGCAAGCGCACACACACACAAACACACACACATACACAAATATACACACACGCACGCACGCACACACACAACCTGGTGAACGTTTATCTATAAACAGCATACCAACTGCTTTTAGCTAGAGTGACCCCTCCCCTTTACCCCCAGCGGCTGTCAACGTCAGCAAACTGTTCACATTTGACTTTTTCAAATATTTCTTTGTAGCAAGACCTACTCCTACCAGACGTTCAGATGT
The DNA here is from genome assembly GCF_003073045.1 of Pomacea canaliculata. Taxonomy (NCBI): domain Eukaryota; kingdom Metazoa; phylum Mollusca; class Gastropoda; order Architaenioglossa; family Ampullariidae; genus Pomacea; species Pomacea canaliculata. The sequence continues at coordinate 11,225,056 of NC_037593.1, forward strand.
AAGAAACAAGGGAGCGTCTGGACATTCGCCATCTTATCAACACCCAGGGGAGCTGCAATAAAATACTTCTCTTTGGTTAGAAGTTTCTAATCAACGCGATTCTTTTATCAAAGTATGGCCACTGGTGAGTTTGCTCGACTGTTACACAACAACAGTCCACAGAAATTCCTGTCTCACACGCAGTACATCAGATGGAGCGAATTTTAACACGCTCTATGTGTTGATACAATCATGGACGTATATCTCTATGTAAGTTTGCAGATGAATTTTCCCCTTAATTCACTTTTAGAACAAGGTCAATCCCCATATTCACTTTCTGTTTAACTATTCAAACTCAAGAAGCCCAGACTATGCGAATTCTCGTGTTGACGGAGGTACAAAAGTTTGTGTGTTGTGTTTTCAGTTTACTGACTCTAAGTGGAGGTAGAAAACCTTTGCCAAAAAAGAAAAAAAAAAGAAGGAAAGAAAGAAATAAAAATGTCAATTAGTCGGTTGCTGACTTTCATAAATTTTACCGCTGTTACAGATATTAAACTCTTAAGTGCTCCGCCGAGATCTGGCAGCATACATCTTGGCGAGAGGCGAAGGGTTGGTCTCGGCAAACAGCCAGCAGTCCAGACATATACATCCGTGATGCAATCTTAATTAATCAGACCACAGCGACACAATGAACCTTAGGTTCCTTGCTACAGATCACTACATTTACAAGACAATGATATTTCTCTGAATGTTTGGAAGGGCCATCGGCCTTATTTAGTAGCAGTCTTAGTCACGACACAAACATGTCGGCATCCAAAGCTGGAACATTCGGGAGAAGGAGGGGTTAGAAACCTCACAAAGTAAAATATAGCGACTACGGTATCTCTGTAAAAATAAGAAGCCTTGTAGAGCAACCTGGGGTTGTTCGGGAACTTCAGAAGTTGACTTGTTGCCAGCAGATGCCATCATTGTGTCTTCAAAACCAGAAGCAGAGAATCTTGTCGATGAGCCTGGGTCATCAGAAGTTCAGATTCACATTTTAGCTGAGACCTCTACACACAGGTGAGAGCGGAAGAACTGTTATTAATTAACAGTCTGAAAAGGTTTGGGAGGAGACATAACCTAGAAAGACCAACATACACACACAGAAAGAAAGAAGGAGAATATATGTCTTGCAGTTCGGTGTGATCCTCGTGAGATGATTGAGCGGAGCATGGCAGAACATGGTAGAGAAGGAATCAAGGGGTTTAATCAAGCTGGCAAAATCTGATAAGAGTGGTGCGAAGGGCTTAATGTGAGAGAAGTGTGAATTTAAGAAAAGACCTGGGGATCAACGGTAGTCTGAAATGTGTTGAGGTGTAACAGCGCGAGGCTATTAGTGACGGAGGGCTTACTGGGGGGAGAGCATTTGGGAGATTGAGGAACGCCCAGCACTAGTAATATAAAAACTCGCACGCGCACACACACATATATATCAGCAATTAACATGTACATATACAAGCCAGCAACTCTCTCTCACACTCAGTCTTTCTCTCTCTCACTTTTCTTTTACCTTTACAGGCAATATTCATTATTTACCGACGATTCATGTACATCATCAATCCTATTTGTAAGATGTTGATCCTCTTAACAACTACAGTGATTCTTCCTTTCCTTCTTTCCTTCCTTTCCTTCTGTCCTTCCTTTCTTTTCTTTCCTTCTTTCTTCTGATTGTTTGCTTATTTTAAATGTGTCGAGGTGCTACAGTACAGCGCAGACTTTAAGACAGTACTTCATGGATGGATTTGGAGACCGCACGTGCTATCTTGAGCTGGGATTGTGTGTGTGTTCTCAAGTTACCTCAAGTTTTGGCAAGCACCCGACTGGGGCAGGTAATCAGGGTGAAAATCTAGCTAACAGGGGACGAGGTTACGCCCCCTTGTCTTATAGGGCTCACGGCATCGAGTGCCGGTGAACTCCCTTAGTCCCCCACCACATTCTAATCCAATAGAGGCACTCTGTTGCCTCAGAGGTTGGTCTACCTCTGGTCCATCTTCGTGCTAGACGAGCTCCATCTGTTTACGAAGCCATTAACAAAGTTCAAGACAGGTTGGAAGGAAGGGAGGCACTGGTTCATCACAACCTTTGACTTAGCTTTATCCTCGATTCCTACCAACCTCACATTTGGATCTTAGTAAATTTTATCTCCGATCCATAAAAGTTACAGGTCCAGCTTATATCAACATCTGGAATGTCTGTATCCCCGGGCCAAGGACAGTACCCGCAAAACGGCGGTATAGGCAGAGGGGCAACAACCTGACAGGTAAACACAGTGACTGACGTCACAGACAGTTGGGAGTCTCAATGGCGGCACACCCATCACACCCACACCCCACCCACCGACACTCCCCTCTCATCCGCTGCATGAGAATCAACAAAGTGAAAAGCATGTTTATCCAGCCTACCCATGAATAAACGTGTATTTGCTGAGCCATCTTGATATTGTAGGCAAAGAGAGAGAGAAAGATTCTTGAGGTCAGGAAGACTCGTTCATCAATAATCTTCATTTGAAACATTTTAAATATCGAAGTTACTCTCCCTTTTTTAAGAACCAATAATCCTGTTGACAAGATTAAACAAACAAAATGACTGCCCATGTTTTGTAGCTTTATATGCAACCCACTCATTACATGTCATTTCGACTTACCAGATCAAGAGGGTAAAGTTTGCTAGCTATTAAGCAAAATTATATTTTCGTTTTTACGGGTATGTATTCACACATACTCATTATTTAAAAAAATCAACAATAAATATACTCATTCATGAAAAGATAAAAGAGAATGCAAGACAACCTTTTGCAAGATTTTGCAAATGACAGTAATGCCCTTAGAGACTTTCTGCTGCAAAGCAGGTGCACCCCCCATCTCCTCATTTTCTTGTGACCCAAGCCCTTGACCCACCGATCGCTCGGTGCCGTGTCCTGAAGCTAGACTAATCTTGCAGGTGACTGATCATGCCACAGGTCTGCACGCAGTGGGCGTCGCGCCAAGGCTCGAGGACAGAATTTGCATTTCTGCCCATAAGACATGCGGCCTGTGCTTTCTGTGCGATGTGTGGGCTAGTGGAAAGAAAACAGGGAGAACATCAAAACAAAATAACACACACACAAAAGAAGCAAAACAAAACAAATAATATCGCCCCCGATGATCGATCGTCTCGTGTTTCCATGCGGCATTACTTTTACAAGGGTGCGTGAGTGTAATTCACTGTGCACATGCTTTTTATAGTGTGTGTGTTTTTTTGTTTGAGTGCCAGAGGAAGAAATTTTTACACTTTTTGTAATGTAAGTTATGTGGCATTTTGAGTGATAGGTAAATAAATGCAGGTAAACCCATAAATCGACAAATTGCTGCATTAAAAAAGCATCAGGTAAGTACATGGGGTCAAAAGTGCACGAGCCCTACCACTAGCTTCGTAGCGATCACGTGCTGTACGTGGCTATGGTCGGAGCTTACATTGATGTCAGCGATTAATAAACTGAACAACGACGTGGTCGAGCGTTACAGTGGTCAGAGGACACATTTGCAGAAACAATTTCCTTGTGTATATATCTATAGACTCCAGTTATTCACTGTTTACATTCACCACACAAAACAACTAACTTTACTCCTAACATCATACATGAAGTGCTCAGTTGAGTATACGGTAGAGCCATGAAAAAAACAACCTCCTGTTGGGATTATTAATTTACTGTTCTTCTAATAACATCCGCGTTTAAACAATCAAAAGAGGAGTGTCAATAAAATAAAAACTCTTGTTTTGATCGCAACACGCCGATGTCGTTATGATTAAAATGTCATTAAGTATCAGCAAGTAATTTCCATATTTTTCATCTGCCTATCTGTGGACAATAAACATATCAGCAAGGGTGTTTTGGTTTTTCTTTGTGCATGAAAAATGTGCCAGTTATTTTTATCTGGAGATAATTACGGACAGTGCACTATCATGATTCCCTGCTCCATTGTGTGCAAGTGCACCCGAGCGTCACCCTTACACGTTTAACGTAGGACGATACAATAGATGCAATACAATATACATGACAATAAAGCTTTATCTTATGAGCGACTGTTATCAAATCCAACAGTATTAAAAAAATGTATGAGAAAATCATTCTTCGCTCAACAATTATCGCTCAAAAGAAAAAACGAATAAGTTGCAAACACACACACACACAGGCCTGACGTGAGGGGGACAGATGAATCTGCTGTACCCGGCTGTGAAAGGGGTCCGGCCTTGGTCTATGGAGTGGAGTACTATACAAGTTTGTCCTTATTTATGTCATTTTTCCTCATTTACTAACCATTCAGGTGTACACAACTCTATACTCAATAGTGATGTGCACTTGCCCTAACGATTAAAATCTATATTATATGTTACTGAATGAAGTTTAGATATTGACAATCGAATAGTAAGCATATTATTATATACTGGGAAAATATACTTTATGGTTACAAGGGCCGGAAAGATCGTCTACCCCGGGGCCAGTGCTAGTCTCGGCGAGAAATTAACTGACAGTCAGACTTCGATCCGCTTCAAACAAGTCTTGGCTCTCAAAAGATTTAAGTTTTTATCTGAACGGCCTATATCATGAATGAGAGCTGCTCACCCCTCGTCTTGGTCTTTCGATATACCTGGCCGCGGTAGCGAAAAAAAAAAAACCCCAACAAACAAACTTAGACCGAAACATTTGAAACTTGTGTATCCTTCCACACAACAGTATAAACCACCTCCAGGCTGTTTATTTATTGTTGTTACTCTCGCAGACTGTTGACATAACCATTGCAGGGCTTCTGATTACGCAAAAAATTGCGTACAGTACGCATTAAAAGTTCGCAGGACCCCTTCAGTTTTCATCAATGGGGTCCCAGGGGACCCCTTCAAATTTGGGCGAAGAACAGATCAAAATTGAGTAGGTATAGTGTCTGACGTCGTAGACCAACCTATTGTTGTCGTCTGCTGCAAGGCGAGAGTAGCTTCCCTTGTTTTCCCTTACCAAGAAGAGTTCCATTAAAGGCCGATATCTTCCCACCGGGGGGAAATGAGGGGTATCGTCCGTGCAAGGGAAGGTAGGAGTACACGAGATGCGGACTGCCATCGGCCAGTCGTCTTCAATTACTACCCGGACAAAAGGCGGGGTGGACATCACAGGAACTGCCGACTAGCATGGCAATAAATCGTCTCCCTCACCCAGTACTTGCGGTAGGGTCTGAGCGTTGGTGCGAAACGACTTCTATCTGAACATTCTGTCGGGGTTAGGACTGACTGTATTCTCCACAAACAAACAAACCTAGAATTTATAAAGGAGAGAAGAATGAACAGCGCAAATGACACAAACATAAAAACAACTGAATTGATCGCATAATGGTCGGGTTAGATAAGCGAAGAAAGACACAGTGGGGGCACTATGTTGCAGTCGTGAATTGCTGGCCATTTGTAAAAGTTCAAAGACTGGACTCAAACCGAGGTATACTTTAGGTCAGTCATCAGGAGGAATGAACGGAAAGTATTAAATATTATTATCCCCTCTTATATGTAGTAAAGAAAGATGTAAGGAAAGACAGTATGTTCAGATAGAAGCCGTTTCGCCTCACTTTTCTTAGACCCTACAGCAAGTACTAGTCGGCTGAGAAAGGCGTTTTATTGCTAAATATAGTTTGCAACTGAAACTCGTTTAATTTATTTGTACAGTTTCAAACACCTTCGATCCCCCTTCATCTCATGATTTACGTAACATTCAGAATCCACTGAATGTCACTGAGCTGAGGGCGCCACGTCTTGCCGAGGTTCGCTTTTCTGCCTTGCGCCAGGTTTTTTTATCCCAACTTTTATACTTTTAGCAACGTGCCACCTCTCGTTGATGTTTCTTACAAATCTAGTTCTCACTAACTTATTAATTGCCAGGTTACGGTCGACAACTTCCTCTTGAATGATGGCATCTGAGTCATTCATACTTTCATACATCCTCTCGCATCCACCACCAGGTGCAGCTTATTTAACTTATTTCAAAGATGTCGTTGACAGCGTGGTTAAATTCATTGCCTTAGAAATGGAAAGAAAGTGAGCACCCCAAGTACAATGAGCATAAGCTCATCACAGATGCTTGCACAGACATCTCGCCGCTTCTGACTAGACATTACAGTGCTTTGTGTGCCTGAAAGGCAGTTGAACAAAGTAGTTGATTTGTTGATTTTTTTCTACATTGTAAAGGGACCCCTTAGAGTTAGCCTGGGACCCCTTAGAAATCTGAGGAAGGGGTCCCTGGGACCCCAAAGAATTTAGCCTTAGCAGAAGCCCTGGCCATTGTAAGCATTCGGTAAACAGAAAGCTATTCTGTCGATAGCTTCGTTCTAGGAGTTAATTTTTTTAAAAAAAAGAAGAAAAAAGAATCGCATGAGAGCCTTGATGCTAAAGCAGGGGTGTGCAATTATATAATTTTCCCAAGGGGCCGCATGAGAAATTGGGATGGTTTCAGAGCGCCGGACTAATATAGTTAACTCAGTTTTACCCAATACTGTATATGTAGTATATATACTGGCGGGCGGGCCAGCGGGCGGGCCGGTCAGAGACAGGAGGCGGGCCGGATCCGTCCCGCGGGCCGGCGTTTGCCCAGGTCTGTGCTGAAGCAAAGAGGGTAAGGGAAGCAACTCTTCTTCATGGCATTTGAAATCGATTTCCCTCCCTTGAAAAAGACCCACGAGACACAGAACAGCCTTATATTATAAAACTTATATTAACAATGTGCTCTGAAATAATCGTTATGGTATGAAACTTGTTTTCTTTTGTCATTTCCATTTTTAAGAAAAGAAGAAGACGACGAAGAAGAAAAAAAAGTGTGATTGGATTGAAACGTGAACCAACGCGACTGATATAAGGGAGCATACTCTATTTTAACTTTCTCACAGAAGAGCTTGTTGTCACACGTGTGAACAATATCGGGGCGGAAAAAAAGATGAAAATCAAACAAATTAAAGTGTTGTGTCGAAATCCTGATGATTATTTGCGCGAGACAAAGTTGGATATACACATGCGTGAGTATCGGATTCCTGCATTTTCAAAATATCGTGGGTCCCTTCAGTGTAGTTAAAGAATGCGCAACGTGCAAACCTCAGTAAACTGATGATACATTGACCACGACAAATGTAAACTTTTCAGAACTGATATGAGATGGACAGAATTTCGAGAGATGATATAAAGAAACAATTAGTTCTAAAATCTGATATAAAAAGGTTCATTCAAAAGTCATTTTTAAAAGTATTATTTTAGATATATTTTGTTATCGATAACACAATAACATTGTCATTGACTGTAAAATAATTACTTGTACCGCTAAACCTTCCTTAGTCTTGTTGTTCTGTATAATAAATAAACATATGCTGTGTGTAATCATGTAAGTACATTGCATTTCCACAAGGCTGACTGGGTTTTGTGTGAGAAGGAAGACAGTACAAAATATTTGCTAAAATTAAACAAGAATAACAAAAATAAGTGAATTTATAAAGAGCAATATCTTAGCCAGAAGCGGACACATTGAGCCGAACAAGATCACAAAATAGTAACAAAGGTGTAGAACAAGTCAGCAAAGAAGTAATACAGATGTAGAACAAAATTACAAAATAGTAACAAAGATGCAGAACAAAGAACAATGCGAGGATTTTTTTCTGGAGATTAATTGACAGTATTGTATTATTAAGTACCTAGAAACAGAGACCCAACACAACATCCCTTCCAACTTGAACGTGAGTACAAACGAGCGCTCAATGCTACAAAATTGGAACGTGTGTATGCCAAGCCATTTCTGGCGGGACTTGATGGTCACAGCGATGGAGTGCATGTCCTTTGCAAGCACCCAACCAGCTTATCCCTGTTGTTGTCAGGAGCTGAAGATGGAGAGGTAAGTTAACTGATGAATCATTTTCATACATGTTGGTTAGACTAAATTGCCATCTGCAATTATTGTGAATGTTGCCTTATTAAATTACATTGTTTCTAGTATATATCCCTTTATACCTTCATCCATTGCTTTATGTTCTACTCTTGTACTTAATCTTTATGTATGCAGTGTGTCAATACGTATCTCGTTGTTCACTTTGTTCTCTTTCATTTATCATTACTGGTCTGCACAAAGAGTGCACTCTGTCTTGGTTTTGATTCTGTGAGTTACAAGTACACAGTATTATTATTATATTAAACAGTCTGTTTTTCTTAAGATTAAGACAAGAGAGTATATAGCATTGTTTGCCTCTTCCTTCACTTCCTTTTGGCATTGCTGCTTAGGTTAAAAGAAAGATCAATAAGAAATTTCTGATTTATAAAATGGATAAAGATAGGTTAGTTAAAATGTGGTTTTATCTATTTTAGCCATCAATGATAGCCTTGTTTATGCTTTGAAATAATTGTTTTATTGGTAAAGATCTTGTTATAAAAGCACATTTTTTTGTTCAATACTGGAAAGACCTTTTGACTTTATATTACAGATGATCTGCTGGAATCTTGCAAAGCGTGCAGTTGTAAAGAAAGTCCTAGCTCATGATGGTGCAGTCAATGGACTTTGTATACACAGAACAGGCAAACATTTATATTCTGTAAGTTTAATTCATGATGATGGGCATAAGTTTCCCAGCCCTACCCTCCAAAAGAAAAGATAAGAACACTAGTTTTATGTGGCAGCGTTTGTGCATTCTTTTGAGTGCATAGCCAGTCCTAGCATGTATCTTTAAAAAAAATCTGTAACCTGTCCATGAAAATTGGTACTAATGGTATTCATGGGTTTGGTTGAGGACCTAAAAACACATGTAATTTTACATAAGCGTCAATCATTATCCATTTATCTGATGTCAGAATTGCACCCCTGAAGAATATTAAAACTACCAAGGATTTCTATGCAGATAGTTTATCAGTCTCATTCTGAAAGCATTAAACTGTTATTGGTATCTGCAAATTAATTTCATGAAATGAAATTTCAGTGTGGATTTGATCAAACGATCAAGAAGTGGGATATTTCACCTGAAGGCATAATCTCAGACATGCCTGCTACAACGCTACTTGGAAAGGTATGTTGCCAAACTCTGCGTGTTTGTCTGTGTGCACACCCATGCACTTTCTTGCTTGCTTGTGTTCGTGCATACATGAAGATGATGCATTTAAATGCATACATTTTGTGTATGTGTGAGACTAAGAAACAGTGGACAAGTGCTGTAAAGATTTTGTGTGTGAGAGAACGGGAGAGTTTATGTACAATTCATTTTTGCTGCTAACTTCGCCTTTAACTTTTGTCTAAAGCTTAAGTATTGCTTATGTTTAAAGCCCGTGTCCAGATGTTCTTTGCTTTATTTTGCAAACTTGTTTTTGTTGACAGTGTGTTTACCAAAGCATAGACCACCACTGGTTTGATGATACATTTGTAACCAGTGGACAAACAGTAGATGTTTGGGTTGACCAGAAAACAGAACCACACCGATCCTTTGCGTGGGGAGTGGAAAGTGTTCATCATGTCAAATTCAACCCTATAGAGGTCAGTGCTATGATCATAAACATTTATTTCTAATGCACAGCTGCCTCAACCAATTCCATCTCTAGTATGGCTTCCTTTTTCGTTTGCCCATGTGTTATGCATTATCTACCCACCAACGTAACCCATATTGTTGCATAATTCTAGCCATAAATACACACATTTTCTTTCAGCTGAAATTGATGTTTTCTTTTAAGTAAGATTCAATATATATTAGGCATGTTGTGCATGTGCATACTTCAAAGTGTGAGTGTGATGTCCCTTCATCTCACTGGCTTGAGGGTGACTGCTGTCCATGTTCTTCTTGTCTGTGATGATGGATTTTCATCATTTTTGGTCTCTCCAAACTGCTGGTGACATGTGCTTTTTGCTGTTTTATATGGCTCTGTTCTAAACTATCTGCCTATATGTGCACCTTCTTGTTTCCTTCTTCATCACCTGATGGTCTCCCATTGCAACTTGTAGAAGTGCTGCAACAAGTCATGACCACAACGTGTAGGATAGTCAGCTTTCCTGACGTATCAGAGATTTAAATGTGCATTCATCATTATGATTATTGCATTTTTTTTTAGAAGTCCAATCTGTTAAACATAACCACGTCCATGATGAAAAGTATGCTTTTTAAAGGGTAACATCACGCTGAAATTAGAGACCTGTGCCGATATCTAATTTTCTTTGTTATTATTTCCATTTTTTAATTTTTTTTTGTTTTTACTTATTTCACCAGATAATTTTTCAGTTCAATTAAATGTTTCAACCATTTTACTGTTAATCCACAATTAAATAAACTTTTTTTTTCTTGCTTTTCTTTCTTACTTTTGAATGAGTAAAAATAAGCAAAAATTAAAGGTGTATGTCTGCCCTCTAGATTTTTTAAAATACATTTCTATTGTACTTTTTGTTTTTATTTCATTTTAGTTGTTTTGCATTATTTTATAATTTATTACTTTGTTTAATTTTTTGTTTAATTTTTTTCTTTATTTATTTTATTCAAGGTAATCTTAAAGTCATGTCATTATTTGATTTATTAATTGCTTTTTGAGCTCTTGTACCTGCTCTCAAACTATAAGAAATCAAAAGCTTCAGTTAATAAATTTATTTTTAAAAATCCAGCTAAAATGTATTAGTATGTTTTGTAAAGTGCTTTCAACCTGCCTTGATGGTTGGAAAGGCACCACTTAAATCGACATTATCATTAATAATAAACAGTCATCCCCATAGTACTTAACCTTTTTAGGACTTTTGAAGGGGACAAAAAAGAGCAAAGGGTAGATGGATCCAACATCATGAGCATTCCAGTCTGACAAAACTGTCCTCAGAATAAGGATGCAGGGGAGGTCATCGTAAGTGGCAAGGGGAAAATCTTTGTTGCTGTGGAGTTGTTAGAACAATGCAATTTGCAAAGAGAATTTAGATCTCTTGCTATGGAGTAAATTGGGCATGCCATTATATATGTTGCATTACACTCTCTTTGACCTAAGATCAGTCTATATGTCTGCTGTTTTTTGACAGACGTATCTGCTTGGTGCTGCAGCTCATGACAGAACCATCATCCTGTATGACATGCGAGGCTCTGCGCCACTTAGAAAGGTGACATTACATAATGGGTTTTTATGTGGGGGGAGGGGTTTATAAACTGGTGAACGTGCATCTTTAAAGATACACTCGTGAAATAAGTCTCTATAGTAATGAATGCAACTCTATTGACAGGTGCTTTTGAAGATGCGCACCAACACTCTTTCTTGGAACCCCATGGAGCCTATGACATTTACAGCTGCAAACGAAGATTACAAGTGAGGATTACTCATTTTCATGAGAGTGCTTTCTGCCTCCAGGCAGGCTTTTAGAGATATTTATCTTCGTCTTGTAAAGATTAAACACTCGGTGATACTCAGGCGTGTTGAAGAGACTGTAAAATAGTGCTTGAACCATATGCTTCTTCATCTAATTTTTTTTTCTTCTTGTTCCAGCCTCTACACATTTGATATGCGAAAATTGTCCATGCCGCTTAACATTCACATGGACCATGTTTCAGCTGGTAAGTATTTATATATCTTTGGTTGATGACATTGCCCCAGTCCTTGCATGGGGGGGGGGGGGGAATTTAAGTTATACTTTCCTCAGTCTGTTATATTTGGGATTTTTAATTTTATTATTTGTGATATTTTACTTTCATGCAAATAGTTTTAGACCAAAAAATAGTGTTTATGCCTATCATTCATTTACTTGAAGGCCTACCATTGATCACTATCACAATGAATAGTACTGAATGTACACTGTAGCGGTCCTTTCAGTAATCTAACCATAACCAAACCTAAAAGAATGTTGTTTATCTGATTTCTCTTATTTTGATTTTAATTTTTATTGGCTGGGGATAAACCTACTAGTGTTGGATACCAGACTAGCTAGTAAACTCTGCTGCCTTTACAGAGAACATGAACAAATAGCAGTCTTGAAACATTTGTATTTGAAATGTTGTATGCAGTTCATATTTTGACCTACTATGTCCAGGTCTCTTCTCTTAGTTTACTGATTAAAAGGATCAGTCTAATGCTAGTTTTAATATGGATGTTCAGCTTGGCCTTTAGAGAGCTCCTTGCTTTATTGTGGTCAGTTGAATGGGTCCTCTACTGCAAATAATAATATAACAACTTCTTTCTCTTCTTTAGTTATGGATGTGGATTACGCACCTTCTGGACGGGAGTTTGTATCTGCAGGTTATGATAAATGTCTAAGGATTTTTCAAGTGGACAAAAGCCGCAGCAAGTAAGCTAAGAAAATGATGGGATATTTTTAAGAAATGTGAAAGAAAAACATTAAGAAATTGTTTATTTGTAAACACAGTGGTTGTAGCAGAAAAAAAGCAGTTTGTACCAAACATTCTTTGGTTCCACCATAGCAGTAATTTGACAGACATGTCCTATGATCTTAATCTGTGACCTTAATATGGTAGCTCACTCCTACATCTGGAGCCTTAACATAGATCACCTCTTGTGCCACAGGGAGATCTACCACACAAAACGCATGCAGCGAGTGACGTGTGTGCGCTGGTCATTGGACAACAGGTACATTGTCTCTGGATCTGATGAGATGAACATACGTCTCTGGAAAGCAAAAGCTTCAGAGAAACTTGGTATTGTGAGTATTTTTATTGGCATAAGGTTCACATCGCATTCGCCACTCGGGCTCGAAGGCTACATTCAAACGCTCTGTGAAAACATCTGTTGACAAAGTACTATCCCCGAGTTACTATTTTTAACTCCCTAGTCTGACATGTCAACCATCCAGTAACGACTCCATCTTACACTGTTTACATTATCTACATCCCTCTTGTACCTCATCTTTATGGTGCTCAGTGTGCCTGTAGGTACTCTCCACTGGCTGTTATGTTTCACTTATCATTATTGGTCTGTGCAGAAAGTGCAATCTATCTTGGTTGTGATGCTGCTCATTAGTTATTATTATTATAAGGTTGCTGAGTTTGTTGGGAATGAGGCACATACAGTAGTCTGTATACTTGTAATATTGTAATGATAGGCTTACATTCTGTTTAAGTAACTGGTTGGTAAAGAAACATGTGCTTATTGTGGTGAGACTTACCACAATAGTTTTCCGGAAAGAAAACTGGTCTGGTGTTGGCTTTAAGAGGTAGCTTGTGGTGGAGGGATGCATAAGAGTCCTGTGTATGTCGGTTATTTCCTTATGTAGCATTAGTAATTTTATCTCCTTTGTAGGTGATGGGCAAGGTCTGTTATCTGTTTCCTGTCCACAAGTGTACATTTTACTGTTGCCAGTACTAATCTTTGTTTAAAAAATATGCTAAAGGTTGTTTTGATGTTGAACCATTGTTGTTCATTCTGTTTTTGTTAGTCAGAAAATGATAAATCAGTAAATAGCTAACTCTTCTTTTCCAGCTCAAACCAAGAGAAAAGGCTGCAATGAACTATGCTGAAGCTCTTAAAACACAGTTTGCCCACCTACCTCAGATTCGTCGAATTTCTCGACATCGTCATGTTCCTAAAATGGTGTACAATGCTTCACACCAGATGAGAGAAATGAAAGACAAAGAAAAGAGGAAGTCAGTAAAGTTGATCTCTCCCACCCCTTTCTTTGTTTTTATTTTTATTCCTTACCTTTAAATGTACTGTTTGTGGAGTGGACCATGCCTTGTTTTGTATTGTTTAGCTGAATGTCAGGTTAATGTGGAGCAGGATTAATCCTAGATTTCAAAGTTGCCTGCAACATACATGAGAAAAAAAAATGAAAGCTGCTGATTATTATTTCTGACACCCAGCCTTATTAGGAACAGAATTTAGAAATTAAACCTGCCATCATCTTGGTCATAAGAGCCAGTTATTTACTACACATTTTACTGTGACTGTTTTTTTTTTCTTTATTATTGTTTAGCTTTGTGTCTTTCTTCTGTAATGAAACTATTTTTAGCATCATTATTGCATGATTATTATATCGACTAAAATATCTCTCTTTTGCACCTTGAGATCTAACACTATCGATATGTTGTTTTTTTTATTTAGTTTTGGTATTCTTCCTTTAATAAACTGTTTTCCTGTCTTCTAGGGAGGCAAGGAGAAAAGCCCACAGCAAGCCCGGAAAAGAACCAGAAAAGAAACTAGTTGCAGGAGAAAGGGAGTGAATGTTGCTTTTTGTCTCATTAACTGTGATGGTCACAAGATGATCACCTTTCGAAACATTGTTTTGGTCGCTTGAGACCGATTCTTTCCCTTTTGTCATTTTTCGCCATGGACTTTCTCAGATTGTGTATTGGATAGCCTCCCTTCTGAACTCTTTATGGACTGCTGCAACACATGAGAATTCATGAGAACTGGAATTCTACAGTGGAGAAGGGTAGAGAGAAAGTGAGTGCCAGAGGTTGTGTGAGTGAGTGAAGAGGGCCGGTGAGTTGGTGGATGAGAGGACAAGTGCATGTTGATTTGCAGTGAATGCTGTTGGAGCTTTACAAAGGAATAAATGTAAACGGAAAAAAGTGCTTGTTGTTGCTGTAATGGTTTTTCTATTCCCCGTTTGTGAGGGAAAGAAGTGGCAATATGTGAGGTTGTTTCCAGAAACTTGACATAGTGGCATCTCAGAGATACTTTAAATAATAATGATGAGCTTTTATAACACAAAAGCCTACTATATAGCCTATTATCACCAAAAAAAAACCCCCATGTGGTCTAAGGGACTCTAAGCAATCATAAAATGCAATGTGGCAAGGGTAATATCAAGATAAAGACGTCTACAGAGATGCAAGTACATAAAGAGATCTTATCCTCTCACATTAGTACTCAAGTGCTACTTGTTGACTTTGACAGTCATAAAAATGTATGTCCCGGCTTACGTTTGTAGCATAGCTGGACTATCGCATCAAACTTTAAAAGATTGATGACAGTATACATCTGTGAAAGAGGGACAAAAACCATAATGACATAATAATCTGTTCTGACCACAGAAAATGGTTCGCAAACAGAACGAGTAACAGCACTGACCCAGCAGGAATCCTATGTGACGGTCATCCAGTACTCGATTCAGCCAGTCAGGAGTCGATTTGACCACCAATTAAAGAATTAGTTAAAAGTTCACATACAAACCATGAGAGATTTGTCTAAGCTATATGTTAATATCACCACAATTTTTGTTTAGAAGTTGGTCGCGCAGACGATCCAAAGGTGTCCCCATTACTACTTACAAAGGTTCCTGTGAATTCAGGTTCATATCATACCCAATAATACTGCGCTCTAGGTAACTTTCTGATTTAAAGATGGCCGCACTTTCAAATTTCAACACGGAATAACCTTTTCAAAAAAAAAAAAGGCATGAAGAATTCAGTTTTAAAAATCTGAAATTGTAAAAATGAAAGTGAATATTGGAAGACCGCGACTTATATTGACTAGTTCCACACAGAAACGACGAAAGTGACAAAAGATCGATGTGAGCAGGTCAAGCAATACCTGGGGTGGGAGGAGAAATTGTATTGTACTCAAAGCCAGCGACTGACGATATTTCACGGCAAAGCAGCCAACCATGTACACAGATGCCACATGCAGACAAAGAACACTGTGCCCGAGACGAGATCGGAACCCATGACAGCCAGTCTTCCCTGCATTAGCGACAGGCGCCAACTGTTGCACACTGGACCACCCTGCCTACAAAAGAGACTCAGTGAAAATTCATTTTGCAGTTGAACAGATCGGAGTCAAAAGAGCTATGGCGGCTTAGCAACAGCAGGGAAATAATGATCTAGTTCTAGTTAAATGCGGTGTCACGGTCCAACGATTTTCAAATTCTACATCAAGATAGGTAATTTAACTATAGATAATTTTTAATAATTGATCATAAGAATGCATGTTCTCCGAGAACCATAACTTGAATTATATTGTAGGATCGAGTCAAAACTGGATTAAAAAAAAAATTGAATATTTACTTCGCATTTAACTCCCACATGTACTATGGAACCACGAACTAATATATCCCTGGACTGCTGGCAAATTTCTTTTTCCCCACTTAACTGCTAAAACGAGGCATTAGACGACATAGCTTCCGGTTTATTCACATTCATTGTTTAGGCTCGCCGAGACTAACAGCGGATCACTTCGCAAGAGCCCAAGAGTGAGTCTCGGCATACAGACATCAGTCCATCAATACACGTCCATGATGGAACCAAGGATGTGTATAGGTGGACTGCTGTCTGTCTGCCGAGACCAACGCTTATAGCTTCTTGCGAAGTTCTCAGCTGTTAGTTTCGACGATCCGTAACAAAGAATGTGACTAAGCCGGAAGCTTTCTTGTATCATGCCTCGTTTTAGTAGTTAATCTGAAATGTGAATAGACCGGAAGCTTTCTTGTCTCCTGCCTCGTTTTAGTAGTTAATCTGAAATGTGAACAAGTCGTAAGGTTTGTCGTCTCACGCCTCGTTTTAGCAGTTAACGGGAATAAATCGTCTGCCAGATGTCCAGGGATATTAGTTCGCGATGGAACGATTGTGTGTAGTGAATCTGTTGCCGTAGTCATGACACCACGTGCAAATCCGAAGTTCAAGTAGAGTTCAGCACGTGAGAGCAAAAGACAGTGAGTAGATTATAAGGACCACACCGTCGGCGCCGGGTGTCAGATGTCACAGACCGTATTTTTATTTGAGGGCAGTGACTATCTCTTGACTCTTGCTGCCTTACCTTACCCAACCCTTTGTGGGGTCAGGGACCCACGTTCGACAGCTGGGTGGAGTGGTGGGGGGAGTTCACATCACTTCCCACTGTTTATGTTTCCGATCTGTGCATCCACACGACTTCTGCTGCACTCAACGATGAGAAGTGTGTACTCTGCCTTTAGTTGCATGAGTTCCCTCCTCGTCAATGAATGTCAGTGAGCACCAATACTTCCTAGGTTGCAGCATTGACGACAGTACTCCTGGTACATCATCATAGTTGCCATCGTCATAGTTATCATTGTCATGATCATTAGATAAAATAATGAGATAGACTTTGAATCGACTAACGGTCTCTCCCATATTATCCCACGTCCTACGGTTCCCCTGTATTCACTTCAGTAAGTACTGTGGGTGGGTGTGGCTTATTTCAAATTATTTCAATGCTTGTCTTAAGGCGGGAAAAACGAGACCTGCAATCTAGCTGTCATCAAAAATCTCACTTTAAATCTTAACTGGCTGCGATGACACTTTTCTTTTGCAGATGCCACCGTTGATCCCACAATTGTGTTCCGATCACTTGATCAACATAATTCATGTCTCCTTTAACCTTGTCGACAACAACTAGATATTTGTCCTCACCTCTGTGTAATGTAGTGTTTACAGGCGTCCATGACTTATAATTAATGTTAGTTATTTCTCTAAAAGCGCGCAGGCAGGAAGTGTGAGTATGCGCTTTAAAAATTTTGCATTTTATTATTATTATTATTATTATTATTAATTATTATTATTAATTGCGCTACAACAGTAATTAATTTTTTCCTCGTTCTTATTCCTGTTCTACTTCTTGTTCTTTTTATTAGTTTAGTAGATTACATTGAGATTAATCATCGAGCTAATGTCAAAGCTCTCAGTTTTTTCCCTCTACCCCGTCACACACACATGATGGGAGATAATTATCAGTTATTAGACTGCACCTCTTACCAAACTTAAGGGGAATATCAAGAAACACATGGCCGATGACCACATCTTGTCAAGAAATGATGTTGGAGATTAGTTGCTTTTTTGATGTTGTTGTTTTCTGGTACAATGTCGTTTACATTGATTAGATTGTTTTTGCTACACGTAGCAAAGGAAAAGATCACGTGAAGGAAACATCTGTTGTGAGAGTTCCCCCCTACCACCCAACCAAGCCTCCACAACTTCCTTGCAGCTGGCGAGGTGAGAGTTCACAAAGAGAAAATCTTATCATCCCAGGTTCATCATAAGAAGGTGAAAATCAGTGCTACTCTCCTTCCCTCCTCCCATCCAACCATCCACACACAAAGAGAGAGAGAGCGAGAGAGCGAGAGCGAGAGAGCGAGAGAGCGAGAGAGAGAAATAAAGAAAGGAAGGAAGGAAGGAAGAGATTTTTGATTGATTGAATGATTATTCAAAGGAAATGGCACCATAGAAGGGGAGCAGACAACAACAATAATACAATGTTACATTCAATGGTACACTGCATTCAAAACCCATTCAAGCTTGTCCATTACAACAGGATTTAAAGTTAAAAACTGTTCAACGATGACGTATCAAATAAACAAGCTGTCAGATAGATAACGTTGAACGCATTTTCGGCACGTTTTGAAGAGGGCTGAGAAGGTTGAGGGTCTGGATAGGAAGGATGCATGGATGGTCGTTCCTTCACATTAATTTATGTAGTTTATTTATACACACCAAAGATAAGAAATACAACTGTAAGCATTTTCAACCTACGAAGTTCTCTCCACCAGCTGTTGCTTCGGAATCAATGTCAGATGCTGCAACACCCATCCTTTACATTATTACATTACTTTCATCCATCCTGGCAAAGATGTTCGAACTCACACTGTTAGAGGTTGTTTTGCTTGTCATTATGACACTTTTAAGCTTTTACTGACTTTCATACCCGACATATAATGTTGGGATGTATGGCTGATTACACACAGGTCATTACTTTGAAAATCTTGACACCAGATGTTGTGAATGGTGCACCAACGTGACGTAATACACTGTTATCAGCGCTCGTTGGTCGAAGGTGTGAGTCGTAGTAGCGGATAATTAATTAAAGAATGGGTTTTGGAGGCTGAAATTTACAGGTTAGTTTTATATCGCCTCTATCTACTGATAACTGCAAAAATCGTAAACCGTTAAGGCCTTATTTTGCGCAATACGAAATTTAATTATAAGCCCCTTTAAGGACCATACGCACCTTACATGTCTACTTTTGAAATATAAATATGACTGTGATCTATAGCTAGCCAAATTTTAAAAAAGACAAAATCACTCACAATGATTAAAAAAAAAAAAAAGGTATGGGAATACACAAAAGAGATGAAAGCTCGAAAGGGTTAACTAGAGACTTGCTAAAAACTGACACTAATACACCTGTCGGTAAATCTTTCATGTTTTCGTGACTTACCAGACTAAATATCATTACAAGGGACATGCTGAATAAATCCTCTACAGAAATATAAGCAGGAACCAAGCTCGAACAGGAGACAATCGAGATATCATGACGATACACTTACTGTTCACGTCTTCAAGTGGAGTTTGGCAAGAACAGAGGCAGCCATCCGTGGTCACTGATGGAGGTGAGCATGTACGCACTGACAGCGGGTGTTGGAAGAAGAACGAAGGAACTTAACTGATCAGCCGATTTGAAGTGGTGAGTGGTTTTACGGGTACACAAAGAGCTAATTTCTGAAGATATAAATAGCCCATAATGACCAGTAACTACTTATACAATCTGACAACAGTTATCATGGAGTGAGGATTAAATCGTGCTCACAAGACGTAGACAGGTTTTTTGACTGGGGTTGCTTTTAATTTTTTTTAAATTACGGTAATCGTCTGCATTTCTCGTTTTTCTGAAAAACTCATACTTTAGCAAACCCACTGGAATCGCGTACTTTGCTAGCGGATAGATTAATCACGGGCATGTTTGTTTAGAGCGACCGAAATACGCGTCTCAGAAAGTAGTTGCAGAAGAGCACAATAAATTCATGCATCAGTAACAGAGACGTACAGCAGCAGAGAAAATGTCGCGCCGCATGGAATCATGGGAGCACGTGCATCCACAAGGAGAAAAGCAAATATTTAGTTACGTAGCATAGATGTTGTATAAACTGTAATGATTTTAGACTATCAAACCTAGCGATTAAACGAATATAACAATGTCATTAAAATGTTGTGTTTTTTTGTTGTTGTGAGGATTGTATCTACGTCCCGAAGGTACAGAGTGGCTCTAGCATTCCATACGGAGAGGCGACTACACGCAATAAAACTTTGACGTGTTTAACAAAATGACGTCATCAGATATTCAGTATGACGCAGCACGATGTCACGTTTCAGATGCCAGTAGTCGGCTGTTCAGAGGCGCAAGGGCTAGAGTTGAAGGTTGGCTGTCCTAAGTTCAGCTCTCGCCTCAGGCACGCTGTTCTTTCCTCACAGGTGTCTCTCTGGGTGCTCAAGCTTTCTCGCGGAAGTAAGCAATATTTCTATAACATCATACATAGGTATGCAAACAAATATGTCAGTAACATAATGTGTTCGATTTAGTCATTCTTATAAAGAGATGAACACCAAAATCTTTCTGTTTACTTCCGTGTCAATTAAAAGGTACGAACTAACAAAAAAAACTTTAAAAAAAATTATGGTCCTCGGCACATATCAAGAGTCTTTCTCTTTCTTTTGGTTTTGTTCTTGGATCTTCGTGTCTTCTTGATCTGTGCCTTTTGCTGTTGGGCCTTTACAACTTGTCTTACGTGAGACACAGACACGCGCTCAAACACTAAAGCTTACACTCACCTATGCTAAAGGTATCAGCAAAAACACAATCTGATCAGCGCGAATGGCCACCAGCGGTTCTTTGTATATATATATATAGAAGACAGTTGATGCATTATTAATCTGCAACTTACACAGCTTTAAACTATATATATATATATATATGTAAAATAATAAAAAAGCATATTGAAATACAATATTTAAATAGAGGGCTTCACTAATTATGTTTCTTTGGTATTGAGCCTGTAGATGGCTGGGTCTCGTCTTGTTTAGTTGTTTTTGTACACGCGTATTGATCACTCATTTATGTATCTGTTTTTGTTGTAAAAACTGTTCAGCTTCTTATGTTTATGGTTTGTTGACTTGCAGAAAAAAGTCGGAGCTTAGCTAAATCGTTTTAACGATAGAACATCAGAGAACAGCGATGGGTCCTCTCACAGCTTTCATTGCGTGGACGGTGTCATCGTACGCCTGTCATCAGATGGCCAAGGTTTTCCTCACTAACGTCAGCATTGTGCTCCCCCACGTGACCTCAGTTACCATGGCTGCCGCACTGACGGTGGTGCAGATGCTCTTCTGCCGGATGCTGACGACGACGTCGTGGAAGATCCGTTTGGCCGACGTCGCTGAAAACAAAGGAAGCATCAGCGAGAAAAACAAGAATTTTCTTAACAACTATATCGTTGCCCTGGTAATGCACGTGTTGTCGACGTTTCTGACCAACTGGAGCTTAGCACGAACGGAGGCGGCTCCACGTTGGCCATCAAACTGATGGAGCCGCTGGTGTCCGCGGTGCGCAGCGGGTGTGGCACGAGAGCCTCTCGGCTACAGCGTTGTGGGTCAGCCTGCCCTTGGTCATCGGCGGCGCCGTCGTCTTCGTGTCTGACGATCCCTTGAGTGTACAGCACGCGCTGAGCGCAGGTGGTGCTGGCCATGGGCTCCAACGTGCTGCTGGCCGTCAGAAACCTGGCCATCAAGGGACTGCACTCTGGACAACTAAACCTTGGCCCTCGCCGTCTCAGCTGGTCTGTTGGTGGTGTCCTAGTGGGAATGTCAGTACTAGTGCTGACTGCTGTCTGGTGGCTTGAGATCGTGGACATCGTGTCACGGAGGTCAACTCTGGCTGTGACGTCACTGCTGCTGTCGGGGGTGTTTCACGTCACGTACTCGCTGATCAGCACGAGCGTGATCCTGCGCGCGTTGGACGTGGTCAGTCACTCCATGGCCAACGTCATCAAGCGCGTGCTGGTGGTGGCGCTGCTGTACGTCAGCGGGTCACGCAGTGCATCTGGCGCCAACGTTGCGGGTCTGATGGTGACTATTGCTGGTCTGGCTGTGTACGTCAGAGATAAAACTCACTCCAAAACAAACACGTGTACTGAAAGGATTACCTTTAAAGGTAAGGCTTAGTACAGACACACACATTTTTTCAGCCTAAGTGCGAGAACACTGACACTAAATTGCCAGTAAAGATTCAATTGACTCCGAGCTCCAATCGTACCTTCCCAATAATAAACAGAAGGAAATTTAGTGTAAAGCAAAGTTATTAATGATTCAAAGTTTTACAAATCATTTAAAATACATACAATGCTTCAAATTGCAAATATGGCTTGTTCTCTGAGAGTCCCGTTTCAATTTCCAATTGCTAATGAAGATAGCATGTCACTGCCTTTACTACACACAACACACTACACTCGTTTGACACACACTCGCTACTTATCTCTTCACACAAAGGTCTCTTGTGACGTGGAGAGCCGCGGTACATTTAGTCGGCGACACACGCCAATACACAATCAGCGACAGACACTGAGCACTACTCTAGCAACGACTTCTGCTTCTTAAGCAGCATTCCGCAACTCTCTCTCTCTCTTTACTTCTTCACTCTGACTGCTTTGACACTTACTCTCATCGCTTATATACAAACTGGACAAAGGCATTTGGAAGCATCCAACATCTACCAGTGACGCACCGAACATACCAAGAATTGCGTCCGTCATACTCGCTCACACACCTGATAGCGAGGTTTAGGGGCTCACAGTCCTGATGGTGACACACGGAGGTCAGTCGCAGGTAAAGGTCACTAGACGCATCTACGCTGTTACGAATTCAGTTTTGGAGACACCCACGAAGGCGCACATTTCTACACGTGTGTCTGTTTTCTGAATGTCAAACAGGACAGAGTTTTATGTGCTTAAATCGTTTTTCAATATTATAATATCTGTAGTATACTTCAGTGTATTTTAACTTTACCTTAAGTAAAACTTCAGGTTTTCGTCTGCATGAAACGAAATAAACATTCCACACGTTTTCTAGAATCATATTTGTATCATATGTATAGATATCATAGCACTGATTGGTTCAAAATATGCCAACTGTATAGGTAGTGACTGTTATCTAGGATGTTATCTCTCGAAATCTAAATTGTTCGCGTTATCTCATAATTATATTATCATCTGTCTCCAAAGGAAGTTGTTTCTGTGTCGTTTAAATATTGTATTTTGTGTTTACGACTAACGGCAAACCATGTAAAGTGTCACTTTAGGATAACCACAGAAATGCAAAATCATCGCTTTTAATTCCCAACACTTGGTTTACTGTGGCAATATAAGCTTTCTGTAAATATTGACTGCATTTCTTCATTATACCATTATTGCCGGGTGGTGTGCGAAGTACAAAGACTAAAAGAACCACAATTAATCTCAAATAGAAAAAAAGAATGTGAGTTCCAAATCTGTGCTCTATTGTTCCATCATAAAGTTTGTTTTTAATATAATTACATTCAACGTTTACTTATGAATGTAGTTATTAGTGTTGCTAAGAGAAAAATTATGATATCTTCAGGGGGAGCAAGCAGCCAGTGCAACATCCTAACCAAGGTGCTGTTTGTCACGTGTCCCATACTTCTTATTGGCTGGCACCTTTCTGGTATCATCATGTAGATATCGACAACATGCGCCGGCAAGTCCTTACGGGCTTCGATGGCCAGGACGCCACCACAACTTCATGCTGCTTGTCTCAGTGGGCCGACTTCCTGTCTTTGGACTACACCCGCCATCCCTTCGACACGGACCGCCTGGCTCCTACCCTGCACACCAACGACGAGGTGGTGTGGGAGATGCAGCGCCTGCACGTGCGGGTTCTGACGTCACTGCTAGCGGGTCGACGTCACGCCATGCTGATGGAGTTCGCCGCTCACGAGAACAAAGGCGACGCCGCCATCACGGTGGGGCAGGTGGCCTTGTTGAAGCGACTCAACGTGACTTTAGTGTTCAGCTGTTCCACTGGACACTGTAACGATGACGTCCTAAAAAATGCAAGGGAGATAAGTAAAGGTTACAACTCAACATCGCTTATTATTCTATTGCAAGGTGGCGGTAACCTGGTCGGCTACTCATCCATAGACTTTACTAGGGAAAAAATCTTGAATCTTTTTCCAGATTTTCCGACTATTTTGTTTTCTCAAAGCATCTGGTTACACAGAGGAAATCAAGCTCATCTAAATAAGTGTCGTGAGATTTACTCCTACAGGGAGAAACTGACCATCTTCTTGCGGACAGACAGTCCGGCTCTGGCGCAAGAACATTTTCCAGGGACGAAACTCTGCTGATGCCCGACATGGCGTTTGGCCTGGGGCGTGTCCCGCGCACCATGCCGCCTACCCTCGACATTGTGTGGCTGAAGAGAACTGATCGCGAGTCTTCAGGGTATAAAGTACCCGAGATACCTACTAACCTCAGTGTTTATGTCGGCGACTGGCGAGAATGGAAGACAAACCATGGCAAAACGCCCATGGAAACATCATTTCTGATGGCCTTCAACGGGTTGTCGTTCTTGCAGCGTGGGCGCGTGGTGATCACTGACCGACTACACGGCCACATCCTGTCCGTGCTGCTGGGAATCCCTCACGTGCTCATCGACAACCCTCCCTACTTCAACTCTCTCCCTTCCGTCGCACGTGGACGGCGGGTTATCCAACCGGTGCTGGTCACCACAGGGAGGAGGCTCTGGACCAGGCACAAAGACTGCTGAGAAGTACAATAATTTATCTTCCTAATGTTGTACGTCCTTAACAGCTAGATGTAAATTACTGGACATATTTAAACACATCGTACACCTGGTTGCGGGACGAACGTTTTTATTTAAGTCTGATAACCTTTTATTGGTTACTTTTATTTAGTAGAAAACTAAACTTTTTTTTAGTAATTTTATGTACAGAAAATCATACATTAAAAAAAAAATTAAACTAAAAACAAACCAAGGCTTAGCAGATTTCTTCTTGATTGAACTTTGTCCGAAGAGGACGTTTGACATCTTTTTCTTGCAGCAAGTTCGTTTATGTTTGGAGTAAGTTTCTGTGTTGTGGAGATTGTCAGGATGACTACAAGTGTACATCAATAAGACGACTCCTGTGTGATGTTTTGTTGATCTTCATCACAGAAAAATGTTGCTCACACAGATATGTACTGCCAAGCATGCTAGATGCAAATTCATTGTCTTATTTAAACGCACCCTCTATGGTAAAAAGTAGATTATAAAAATGATTTAGAAGAAAGCCTAATGACAGATTACTGAGTAATGTTTTGTTCAAAGGCAATGCAAATTTCCATTTTTTTAGACGTCGAGCCTAGGCGAACCGTTTACTTTAAAGCAGTCACCTTTGTACAAAAGTTAGCATCAGGACTGTTCAGCACGCACTTTACTGAAAGCACCAGACGAACAAGTGGCATCCTGTCCTGTCACCTTTCTGACCACAGGGCAACTAGTAGGTCCTTCAGAGCTGGAGGCTCGACGTAGATAGTCGGATGGAAGGAAACCCCATCACTACGCATGCCCACATGAACATAACAGCGCAGTAATATATTTCATGCTGACCTTACCATGGAATAATTAGCGAAAACAAAAATACAGAAAAATTCAACTTCGGTCTATGGCCTAGAAAAGTCTATTTTACCCAGAAAGAGGAAAGGTTGTTGCCTATGGGTATGTAAACTAGTGTATAGAAAATTTAATATCTGTATATATTCTTTAGAAAAATGACTAATAATGAGCTGTAAATAAAATATTTTAAAAATGCAACGGTTTGGTGAACTGAATAACTGAATGGTTGGAATTGTATGTACGTTGGTAGCAAGAGTCTGATGCGATGTGGTGGTAGTAGATGTTGCCAACAATTTAGGCAGATATTCTGTCATCGTATTTGTTATTAAAATTTTCTTACACATTTCAAAAGCTTGTGGTCCGTTAGCTTTGACTACTGTGCACATCAATTAAAACATTAAATAACTTTTTTGTGTAAATTCGAAACATCCATGCTTGTCATATATTTTGTTTGCTTCGCATTTGTAGGTATGGAACAATTTGTGCAAGATCTCTAGATTTATTATTGGAGCAGTAGAAAAAATGTGTTTATACAGTGTATTAAAAGCAATATTACAGAAATAACTTACTCAGAAGGATCTTACTACTACTAAACGCACGAATCCACACACACAAGAACTTGGCTGACTGTTGAGTCTTGGTGCTGTGATAAGCTGTTTTATCATTCAGCACGATTAAAAACGAAAAACTGTTGAAAGATGACTTATCAAATGAACAAACTCTGCATGTGAGTTAAATAATGTTGAACCCGTTTACGGCACCACAAAGGACAGAGTGGATCATTTCCAGCTTGTAATGAATTTTCTTGAAAAATTAAGTGTATAAATTCAATAATTGAAAGTATATCTTGTTAATGATGGAGGTGTCACTTGGTGTGTAGACGTTTTATACATCTTCCAAACTGTGCACAAGACAGGAGGGTGCATGCAGTGAGTATGACAGTTGCAAAGCAGAGCGGACTCAGGTCTCGAGCGCACGGGCTACACGAGACGAGGATAAAGGGTCAATAGTTCATGGGTTGCTAATAACAACAACAAAATCAGTGCATCATACTATGGACGTGTACAGGAGGATTGCTGTCTGTCTGCCAACACCAACGCTTAGCCTCTTGCGCAGTTCTCCGCTGTTAGTCTCGGCGAGCCTAAACAAAGAATGTGACTGAACCGGAAGCTTTGTAGTCTCAAGCCTCGTTTTAATAGTTAACTGGAAAAAAAAATCGTCCGTCAGCAGTCCAGTAATACAAGTTCGTGATCATACTAAGAAACTTTTGCACGCTTTGTCGAGGGCTTAGAAGGTTGAAGAACGGAAAGGAAGGATGCATGTATTCCCCTTCCTTCACATTTATTTATGTAGTTTATTTATACACACCATAGATACCAAATACAAATGTAAGAATTTAGTATCTCTGTATACACTAAACCCTCCATTTCCTGATTGCCTTCACTTCCGTTCTATGTGCTTACTACGTGTTAAAGGTTTCATTACAAGATATATTTACACCATCAAGGTGTCGACTTCACTCATTTATCGAAGGACTGTGTTCAAGGCTGATTAGAGACAGGTGTTTAAAATGTTGATGCAATAGCTGTGAGTTTGTGTAATCCACTGACTGCCACAGTCCCCTCCTCCCACCGTATCCCACAATCCCTCTAGACCCCCACCTCCCCATCTTCTCAACCTACGAGGTTGTCTCCACCTGCTGTTACTTCGAATCAATGTCAGATCTGCGACACCCATCCTTTACACTACTTTCATCCATCCTGGCAAAGATGTTCGAGCTCATACTGTATAAACTGTAATGAGTTTAGACTATCAAACCTAGTATAAGTACGAATATAACAGTCTTTAAAATTCTTTTTTTCTGAGGATTGTATCTACGCCCGAAGGTACAGAGTGGCTCTAGGCATTCCATACAGTGAAGCGACTACACGCAATAAAACTTTGACGTGTTTTAAAAAATGACGTCATCAGATATTCAGTATGACGCAGCACGATGTCACGTGTCAGATGCCAGTAGTCGGCGGTGCGGTGGCGCAAGGGCTAGAGTTGGCTGTCCTGGGTTCAGCTCTTGCCTCAGGCACGCTGTTCTAAACGTGGCATCTGTTTACATGGTCACTACTAGGACGGGTGTCTCTCTGGGTGCTCAAGCTTTCTCGCTGAGGTAAGCAATTTTTCTCAAACACCATACATAGGTATGCAAACAAATATGTCAGTAACATAATGTGTTCGATTTAGTCACCTTTGTAAAGAGCACAACACAAACATCTTTCTGTTTACTTCTGTGTCAACTAAAAGGTACGAACTAACAAAAAAACTTGATCTGTGCTTTTTGCTGTTGGGCCTTTACTACTTGTCTAACGTCAGACACAGACACGCGCTCAAACACTAAAGTTTACTCTCACCTATGCTAAAGGTATCAGCAAAAACACAATCTGATCAGCGCGAATAGCCACGAGCTCTTTTCTATAAATATAAATAGAAGACATTTCATGCCTTATTAATCTGCAACTTACACAGCTTTAACCTATATATATATTTAAAATAACAAAAAAGCATTTTGAAATACAATATTTAAATAGAGGGCTTCACTAATTATGTTTCTTTGGTATTGAACCTGTAGATGGCTGGGTTTCGTCTTGTTTAGTTGTTTTTGTACACGCGTATTGATCACTCATTTATGTATCTGTTTTTGTTGGTAAAAACTGTTCAGCTTCTTATGTTTATGGTTTGTTGACTTGCAGAAAAAAGTCGGAGCTTAGCTAAATCGTTTTAACGATAGAACATCAGAGAACAGCGATGGGTCCTCTCACAGCTTTCATTGCGTGGACGGTGTCATCGTACGCGTGTCATCAGATGGCCAAGGTTTTCCTGACTAACGTCAACAATTTGCTCCCCCACGTGACCCCAGTTACCATGGCTGCCGCACTCACGGTGACGCAGATGTTCTTCTGCTGGATGCTCACGCGACGTGGAAGATCCGTTTGGCCGACGTCGCTAAAAACAAAGAAAGATCAGCGAAAAAACAATCATTTCATAACAACTATCGCGTTGCCCTGGTGATGCACGTGTTGTCGACGTTTCTGACCAACTGGAGCTTAGCACGAACGGAGGCGGCCTCCACGTTGGCCATCAAACTGATGGAGCCGCTGTGTCCGCGGTGGCGCAGCGGTGTGGCACGGAGAGCCTCTCAGCAACAGCGTGTGGGTCAGTCTACCCTTGGTCATCGGCGGCGCCGTCGTCTTCGTGTCTGGCGACCCTTCGCACGTGCAGCGCGCGATGAGCGCTGGTGTGGTGCTGGCCATGGGCTCCAACGTGCTGCTGGCCGTCAGAAACCTGGCCATCAAGGGACTGCACTCTGGACAACTAAACCTTGGCCCTCGCCGTTTCAGCTGGTCTGTTGGTGGTGTCCTAGTGGGAATGTCAGTACTAGTGCTGACTGCTGCCTGGTGGCTTGAGATCGTGGACATCGTGTCACGGAGGTCAACTCTGGCTGTGACGTCACTGCTGCTGTCGGGGGCGTTTCACGTCACGTACTCGATGATCAGCACGAGCGTCATCCTGCGCGCGTTGGACGTGGTCAGTCACTCCATGGCCAACGTCATCAAGCGCGTGCTGGTGGTGGCGCTGCTGTACGTCAGCGGGTCACGTAGTGCATCTGGCGTCAACGTTGCGGGTCTGATGGTGACTATCGTTGGTCTGGCTGTGTATGTCAGAGAAAAAACTCACTCCAAAACAAACACGTGTACTAAAAGGATTACTTCCACTCCCTTTAAAGGTATGGCTTAGTTACACACACACACATTGTTTCAGCCTAAAGCATCAAATCTTGCTGTTGCAGAAGAACCAGTGTCTACCTAAAAAGTCCATGCGTAGCTTAAATTCCCTACGCATGCGCGGACCTGAAGGAGACGTTGACTCTACCTCAGGCATCGGGTCTCGGAACACCGTCTCAGGCCGGCATTTAGGTGTGCGAGGACACTGACACTAAATTGCCAGTAAAGATTCAATTGACTCCGAGTTCTCAACGTACGTTTCCAATAATAAACAGAAGGCAATAAAGTGTAAAGCAAAGTTGTAAATGATTCAAAGTTTTACAAATCCTTTAAAATACATACAATGCTTCAAATTGCAAATATGGCTTGTTCTCTGAGAGTCCCGTTACAATTTCCAATTGCTAATGAAGATAGCATGTCACTGCCTTTACTACACACAACACACTGCACTCGTTTGACACACACTCGCTACTTATCTCTTTACACAAAGGTCTCTTGTGACGTGGAAGGCCGCGGTACACTTAGTTTTCTGAATGTCAAACAGGACAGAGTTTTTTGTGTGCAAATCGTTTTTCAATATTATAATATTTGTAGTATGCTTCAGTGTATTTTAACTTTACCTTAAGTAAAACTTCAGGTTTTCGTCTGCATGAAACGAAATCAACATTCCACACGTTTTCTAGAATCATATTTGTATCATATGTAAAGATATCATAGCACTGATTGGTTCAAAAGAGGCCAACAGTATAGGTAGTGACTGTTATCTAGGATGTTATCTCTCGAAATCTAAATTGTTCGCGTTATCTCAAAATTATTTATCATCTGTCCAAAGGAAGTTGTTTTCTGTGTCGTTTTAAATATTGTATTTTGTGTTTACGGCTAACGGCAAAACCATGTAAAGTGTTACTTTAGGATAACCACAGAAATGCAAAATCATCGCTTTTAATTCCCAACACTTGGTTTACTGTGGCAATATAAGCTTTCTGTAAATATTGACTGCATTTCTTCATTATACCATTATTGCCGGGTGGTGTGTGAAGTAAGTACAAAGACTAAAGAACCACAATCAATCTCAAATAGAAAAAAGAATGTGAGTTCCAAATCTGTGCTCTATTGTTCCATCATAAAGTTTGTTTTTAATATAATTACATTCAACGTTTACTTATGAATGTAGTTATTAGTGTTGCTAAGAGAAAAATTATGATATCTTCAGGGGGAGCAAGCAGCCAGTGCAGACATCTAACCAAGGTGCTGTTTTTCACGTGTCCCATACTTCTTATTGGCTGGCACCTTTCTGGTATCATCATGTATGATATCGACAACATGGCGCCGGCAAGTCCTTACGGGCTTCGATGGCCAGGACGCCCACACAACTTCATGCTGCTGTCTCAGTGGGCCGACTTCCTGTCTTTGGACTACACCCGCCATCCCTTCGACACGGACCGCCTGGCTCCTACCCTGCACACCAACGACGAGGTGGTGTGGGAGATGCAGCGCCTGCACGTGCGGGTTCTGACGTCACTGCTAGCGGGTCGACGTCACGCCATGCTGATGGACTTCGTCACTCACGAGAACAAAGGCGACGCCGCCATCACAGCGGGACAGGTGGCCTTGTTGAAGCGGCTCAACGTGACTATAGTGTTCAGCTGTTCCACTTATCTCTGTGACGATGGCATTCTAAAAAATGCAAGGGAGATAAGTAAAGGTTACAACTCAACATCGCTTATTATTCTATTGCAAGGTGGCGGTAACCTGGTCGGCTACTCATCCATAGACTTTACTAGGGAAAAAATCTTGAATCTTTTTCCAGATTTTCCGACTCTGTTGTTTTCTCAAAGCATCTGGTTACACAAAGGAAATCAAGCTCATCTAAATAAGTGTCGTGAGATTTACTCCCACAGGGAGAACCTGACCATCTTCTTGCGGGACAGACAGTCGCTGGGTCTGGCGCAGAAACATTTTCCAGGGACGAAACTCATGCTGATGCCTGACATGGCGTTTGGCCTGGGGCGTGTCCCGCGCACCATGCCGCCTACCCTCGACATTGTGTGGCTTAAAAGACGTGATCTGGAGACTTCATGGTATAAAGTACCCGAGATACCTACTAACCTCAGTGTTTATGTCGGCGACTGGAAAGCATGGTGGACAAACAAGGGCAAAACACCCATGGAAACATCATTTCTGATGACCTTTAACGGGTTGTCGTTCTTACAGCGTGGGCGCGTGGTGATCACTGACCGACTACACGGCCACATCCTGTCCGTGCTGCTGGGAATCCCTCACGTGCTCATCGACAACCCTCCCTACTTCAAACTCTCCTCCTTCCGTCGCACGTGGACGGCGGGGTTATCCAACACGGTGCTGGTCACCACAGGGGAGGAGGCTCTGGACCAGGCACAAAAACTGCTGAAGAAGTACAATAATTATCTTCCTAATGTTGTACGTCCTTAACAGCTAGATGTAAATTACTGGACATATTTAAACACATCGTACACCTGGTTGCGGGACGAACGTTTTTATTTAAGTCTGATAACCTTTTATTGGTTACTTTTATTTAGTAGAAAACTAAACTTTTTTTTAGTAATTTTATGTACAGAAAATCATACATTAAAAAAAAAAATAAACTAAAAACAAACCAAGGCTTAGCAGATTTTCTTCTTGATTGACTTTGTCCGAAGAGGACGTTTGACATCTTTTCTTGGCAGCAAGTTCGTTTATGTTTGGAGTAAGTTTCTGTGTTGTGGAGATTGTCAGGATGGACTACAAGTGTACATCAATAAGACGACTCCTGTGTGATGTTTTGTTGATCTTCATCACAGAAAAAAGTTGCTCACACAGATATGTACTGCCAAGCATGCTAGATGCAAATTCATTGTCTTATTTAAACGCACCCTCTATGGTAAAAAGTAGATTATAAAAATGATTTAGAAGAAAGCCTAATGACAGATTACTGAGTAATGTTTTGTTCAAAGGCAATGCAAATTTCCATTTTTTTAGACGTCGAGCCTAGGCGAACCGTTTACTTTAAAGCAGTCACCTTTGTACAAAAGTTAGCATCAGGACTGTTCAGCACGCACTTTACTGAAAGCACCAGACGAACAAGTGGCATCCTGTCCTGTCACCTTTCTGACC
Source organism: Pomacea canaliculata (assembly GCF_003073045.1). Lineage (NCBI taxonomy): Eukaryota > Metazoa > Mollusca > Gastropoda > Architaenioglossa > Ampullariidae > Pomacea > Pomacea canaliculata. Next base: position 11,257,337 of record NC_037593.1, read on the forward strand.
ACAGGGCAACTAGTAGGTCCTTCAGAGCTGGAGGCTCGACGTAGATAGTCGGATGGAAGGAAACCCCATCACTACGCATGCCCACATGAACATAACAGCGCAGTAATATATTTCATGCTGACCTTACCATGGAATAATTAGCGAAAACAAAAATACAGAAAAATTCAACTTCGGTCTATGGCCTAGAAAAGTCTATTTTACCCAGAAAGAGGAAAGGTTGTTTGCATGGGTATGTAAACTAGGTGTATAGAAAATTTATATCTGTATATATTCTTTAGAAAATGACTAATAATGAGCTGTAAATAAAATATTTTAAAAAATGCAACGACTTTTGGTGAACTGAATAACTGAATGGTTGGAATTGTATGTACGTTGGTAGCAAGAGTCTGATGCGATGTGGTGGTAGTAGATGTTGCCAACAATTTAGGCAGATATTCTGTCATCGTATTTGTTATTAAAATTTTCTTACACATTTCAAAAGCTTGTGGTCCGTTAGCTTTGACTACTGTGCACATCAATTAAAACATTAAATAACTTTTTTGTGTAAATTCGAAACATCCATGCTTGTCATATATTTTGTTTGCTTCGCATTTGTAGGTATGGAACAATTTGTGCAAGATCTCTAGATTTATTATTGGAGCAGTAGAAAAAATGTGTTTATACAGTGTATTAAAAGCAATATTACAGAAATAACTTACTCAGAAGGATCTTACTACTACTAAACGCACGAATCCACACACACAAGAACTTGGCTGACTGTTGAGTCTTGGTGCTGTGATAAGCTGGTTTTATTCATTCAGCACGATTAAAAACGAAAAACTGTTGAAAGATGACTTATCAAATGAACAAACTCTGCATGTGAGTTAAATAATGTTGAACCCGTTTACGGCACCACAAAGGACAGAGTGGATCATTTCCAGCTTGTAATGAATTTTCTTGAAAAATTAAGTGTATAAATTCAATAATTGAAAGTATATCTTGTTAATGATGGAGGTGTCACTTGGTGTGTAGACGTTTTATACATCTTCCAAACTGTGCACAAGACAGGAGGGTGCATGCAGTGAGTATGACAGTTGCAAAGCAGAGGCGGACTCAGGTCTCGAGCGCACGGGCTACACGAGACGAGGATAAAGGGTCAATAGTTCTGGGTTGCTAATAACAACAACAAATCAGTGCATCATACTATGGACGTGTACAGGAGGATTGCTGTCTGTCTGCCAACACCAACGCTTAGCCTCTTGCGCAGTTCTCCGCTGTTAGTCTCGGCGAGCCTAAACAAAGAATGTGACTGAACCGGAAGCTTTGTAGTCTCAAGCCTCGTTTTAATAGTTAACTGGAAAAAAAAATCGTCCGTCAGCAGTCCAGTAATACAAGTTCGTGATCATACTAAGAAACTTTTGCACGCTTTGTCGAGGGCTTAGAAGGTTGAAGAACGGAAAGGAAGGATGCATGTATTCCCCTTCCTTCACATTTATTTATGTAGTTTATTTATACACACCATAGATACCAAATACAAATGTAAGAATTTAGTATCTCTGTATACACTAAACCCTCCATTTCCTGATTGCCTTCACTTCCGTTCTATGTGCTTACTACGTGTTAAAGGTTTCATTACAAGATATATTTACACCATCAAGGTGTCGACTTCACTCATTTATCGAAGGACTGTGTTCAAGGCTGATTAGAGACAGGTGTTTAAAATGTTGATGCAATAGCTGTGAGTTTGTGTAATCCACTGACTGCCACAGTCCCCTCCTCCCACCGTATCCCACAATCCCTCTAGACCCCCACCTCCCCATCTTCTCAACCTACGAGGTTGTCTCCACCTGCTGTTACTTCGGAATCAATGTCAGATGCTGCGACACCCATCCTTTACACTACTTTCATCCATCCTGGCAAAGATGTTCGAGCTCATACTGTATAAACTGTAATGAGTTTAGACTATCAAACCTAGTGATAAGACGAATATAACAAAGTCTTTAAAATCTCTTTTTTTTTTAGAGGATTGTATCTACGCCCCGAAGCTACAGATGGCTCTAGCATTCCATACAGTGAACGACTACACGCAATAAACTTTGAAGTGTTTTAAAAATGACGTCATCACGATATATCAGTATGACGCAGCACGATGTCACGTGTCAGCATGCCAGTAGTCGGCGTGCGTCTGGCGCAAGGGCTAGAGTTGGCTGTCCTGGTTCAGCTCTGCCTCAGGCACGCTGTTCTAACGTGGCATCTGTTTTACATGTCACTACTAGGACGGGTGTCTCTCTGGGTGCTCAAGCTTCTCGCTGAGGTAAGCAATTTTTTCTCAAACACCATAACATAGGTATGCAAACAAATATGTCAGTAACATAATGTGTTCGATTTAGTCACCTTTGTAAAGAGTCACACACAAACATCTTTCTGATTTACTTCTGTGTTCAACTAAAAGGACGAACTACACAAAAACTTTGATCTGTGCTTTTTTGCTGTTGGGCCTTTACTACTTGTCTAACGTCAGACACAGACACGCGCTCAACACTAAAGTTTACTCTCACCTATGCTAAGGTATCAGCAAAAAACACAATCTGATCAGCGCGAATAGCTCACGAGCTCTTTTCTATAAATATAATAGAAGACATTTCATGCCTTATTTACATCTGCCAACTTACACAGCCTTTAACCTAACCCGCACTATATATATGTTAAATAACAAAAACATTTTGAATACAATACCATTTAAATAGAGGGCTTCACTAATTATGTTTCTTGGTATTGAACCTGTAGATGGCTGGTTTCGTCTTGTTTAGTTGTTTTTGTACACGCGTATTGATCACTCATTTATGTATCTGTTGTTTCGTTGGTAAAACTGTTCAGCTTGCTTATGTTTATGGTTTGTTGACTTGCAGGAAAAAAGTCCCGGAGCTTAGACTAAATCGTATTTAACGACTCTGGAACATCAGAGAACAGCGATGGGTTCCTCTCACACTTTCATTGCGTGGACGGTGTCATCGTACGCGTGTCATCAGATGGCCAAGGTTTTCCTGACTAACGTTCAAACAATTTGCTCCCCCACGTGACCCCAGTTACCCATGGCTGCCGCGCACTCACGGTGACGCAGATGTTTACTTCTTGCTGGCATTGCTCACCGACGACGTCGTTGGAAGATCCCGTTTTCCAGGCCGACGTCGCTAAAAACACAAGACAAGGCGATCAGCGAAAAACAAACATCACTTTCATAACAACATATTCGCGTTGCCTGGTGATTGCACGTGTGTCGACGGTTTCTGACCAACCTGGAGCCTTAAGCACGAACCGGAGGCTGGCCTCCACGCTTGGCCATCAAACTGATGGAGCCGCTGGTGTCCGCGGTGAGGCGCAGCGGCCTCTCGGACAGAGAATTGTGGCACGGAGAGCCTCTCAGCAACAGCGGTGGGGTCAGTCTACCCTTGGTCATCGGCGGCGCCGTCGTCTTCGTGGTCTTGGCGACACCCTTCTCGCCGACGTGCAGCGCGCGCGATGAGCGCTGGTGTAGTGTGCTGGCCATGGGCTCCAACGTGCTGCTGGCCGTCAGAAACCTGGCCATCAGGACTGCCACTCTGGACAACTAAACCTTGGCCCTCGCCGTTTTCAGCTGGTGTCTGTTGGTGGATGTCCTAGTGGGAATGATCACAGTACTAGTGCTGACTGCTGCTGGTGGCTTGAGATCGTGGACATCGTGTCACGGAGGTCAACTCTGGCTGTGACGTCACTGCTGCTGTCGGGGGCGTTTCACGTTCAACGTACTCGCATGATCAGCACGAGCGTCATCCCTGCGCGCGTTGGACGTGTGTCAGTCACTCCAACGGCCACGTCATCAAGCGCGTGTGGTGGTGGCGCTGCTGTTAGTCAGCGGGTCACGTAGTGCATCTGGCAGTCAAACGTTGCGGGTCTGATGGTGACTATCGTTGGTCTGGTGTGTATGTAGAGAAAAAACTCACTACCATACTTAAAAGCAAGGATTACCTCCAACTCCTTTACCGGCAGCTCTGGCCTTGATACACACACACCACACATTGTTTCCGCCTAAAGCATCAAATCTTGCTGTTGCAGAAGAACCAGTTGTCTACCTAAAAAAGTCATGCTGTTAGCTTAAATTCCCTACGCATGCAGCGGACCTGAAGGAGACGTTGACTCTACCTCACGGCATCGGGTCTCGGAACACACCGTCTCAGCCGGCATTTAGTCGTGCGAGGACCCTGACACTAACATTGCCAGTAAAGATTCAATTGACTCCGAGTTCTCAACGTAAGTTTCCAATAATAAACAGAAGGCAATATATACATAGGAGATGTAACAGCAAAGTTGTAAATGATTCAAAGTTTTACAATCCTTTAAAATACTACAAAGCCGCTCATTGCAAAAATATGGCTTGTTCTCTGAGAGGTCCCGTTACAATTTCTCCATTGCTAATGAGTAGCATGTCACTGCCTTTACTACAAACCACTGCACTCGTTTTGACACCACTCGCTACTTATCTCTTTACACATAGTCTCTTGTACGTGGAGGGCCGCGCGCTACACTTTAGTTTATCTGATGTCAAACCAGGACAGAGTTTTTTGTGTGCAAATCGTTTTGGATCAAATATTATAAATGTTTTGTATTATGCTTCAGTGTATTTTTAACCGGTTTACCCTTAAGTAAAACTTCAGGTTTTCGTCTGCATGAAACGACAAAATCAACATTCCACACGTTTTCTAGATCATTATTGTTATCATATGTAAAGATAATCTAGCTCTGATTGGTTCAAAGAGGCCAACAGTATAGGTAGTGATCTGTTAATCTAGGATGTTATCTCTCGAATCATTAAATTGTTCGCGTCTATCTACAAAATTCCCTTAATTATCATCTGTCTCCAAGGAAAAGTTGTTTCTGGTGATCGTTTAAATATTGTATTTTTGTGTTTACTAAACGGCAAACCATGTAAAGTGTTACTTCTTAGGATAACCACAGAAATGCAAAATCATAACGCTTTTAATTCCCAAACACTTGGTTTACTGTGGCAATATAAGCTTTCTGTAAATGACTGCATTTCTTCCATTATCTCTACATTAGGGGGTGTGTGAAGTAAGTACAAAGACTAAAGAACCACAATCAATCTCAAATTAGAAATAAAGAATGTGAGTTCCAAATCTGTGCTCTATTGTTCCATCATAAAGTTTGTTTTTAATATAATTACATTCAACGATTTACTTATGAATGTATTTATTTAGTGTTGCTAAGAGACAAAATTGATATATCTTTCAGGGGGAGCAGCAGCCAGTGCAGACATCTAACCAAGTGACTGTTTTTTCACGTGTCCCCATACTTCTTATTGGCTGGCACCTTTCTCGGTCATCAATGTATGATATCGACACAACATGGCGCCGGCAAGTCCTTACGGCTTCGATGGCCAGGGACGCCCACACAACTTTCATGCTGCTGTCTCAGTGGGGCCGACTTCCTGTCTTTGGAACTACACCCGCCATCCCTTCGACACGGACGCGCTGGCTCCTACCCCTGCACACCACGACGAGACGGTTGGGTGGGAGATGCAGCGCCTGCACTGTGCGCGGTTTCGACGTCACTGTTAGCGGGTCGACGTCACGCCCATGCCGATGATGACTTCGTCACTTCCACGAGAATCAAAAGGCGATCGCCGCCATCACAGCGGGTACAGCGCTGGCCTTGTTGAAGCGACTCAACGTGACTATAGTGTTCAGCTGTTCACTTATCTCTGTGACGATGGCATTCTAAAAACGAATGCAAGGGGAGATAAGTAAAGGTTACAACGCATCGCTTTATTATTCTATTTGCAGGTGGCGGTATCTACCTGGTCGGCTACATCATGGCCATAGACTTTTTACTAGGGAAAATCTTGAATCTTTTTCCAGATTTTCCGACTCTGTTGTTTCTCAAAGATGGTTACACAAAGGAAATCAAGCTCATCTAAGATAAGTGTCGTGAGATTTACTCCACAGGTAGAACCTGACGCATCTTCTTGCGGGACAGACAGTCGCTGGGGTCTGGCGCAGAAACATTTTTCCAGGGTACGAAAAGACTCATGCTGATGCCTTCGACATGGCGTTTCGGGACCTATACGGGGGTGTCCCGCGCACCATGCCGCCTTACCCTCGACCATTGTGTGTCTTAAAAAGACGTGATCTGGAGACTTCATGGTATAAAGTACCCGAGATACCTACTAACCTCAGTGTTTATGTCGGCGACTGGAAAGCATGGTGGACAAACAAGGCAAAAACACCCATGGAAACATCATTTCTGATGACCTTTAACGGGTTGTCGTTCTTACAGCGTGGCGCGTGTGATCACTGACCGACTACACGGCCACATCCTGTCCGTCTGCTGTGGAATCCCTCACGCTGCTCTCATCGACAACCCCTCCCCATAACTTCAAAATCTCCTTCCTCTTCGCGTCGCACGTGGACGGCACGGGTTATCCAACACATCGGTGCTGGTCACCACTAGGGAGGAGGCTCTGGACCCAGGCACAAAAACACTGCTGAAGAAGTACAATAATTATCTTCCTATTGTTGTACGTCCTTAACAGTAGATGTAAATTACTGGACATTTTAAACACATCGTACACCTGGCTTGCGGACGAAACGTTTTTATTTAAGTCTGATAACCTTTTTTGGTTACTTTTATTTAGTAGAAAACTAAACTTTTTTTTTTAGTAAATTTATGTACAGAAAATCATACATTAAAAAAAAAATAAACATAAAAACAAAACCAAGGCTTTAGCAGATTTTTCTTCTTGATGACTTTGTCCGTCGAAAGAGGACGTTTGGCACATCTTTCTTGGCAGCAAGTTCGTTTATGTTGGAGTAAGTTTCTGTGTTTGTGGAGATTGTCAGGCGCATGGACTACAAGTGTACATCAATAGACGACTCCTGTGTGCATGTTTTGTTGATCTTCATCACAGAAAAAGTTGCTCACACAGATATGTACTGCCAAGCATGCTAGATGCAAAATTCATTGTCTTATTTAAACGCACCCTCTTATGGTAAAAAAGTAGATTATAAAAATGATTTTAGAGGAAGCCTAATGACAGATTACTGAGTAATGTTTTGTTCAAACAAGGCAATGCAAATTTCCATTTTTTTTAGACGTCAGCCTAGGCGAACCGTTTACTTTAAAGCAGTCACCTTTGTACAAAAAGTTAGCATCAGGACTGTTCAGCACGCACTTTAACTGAAGCACCAGACGAACAAGTGGCATTCCCTGTCCTGTCACCTTTCTGACCACAGGGCAACTATCATGGTCCTTCAGAGCTGGGAGCCTCGACGTAGATAGTCGGATGGAAGGAAAACCCCAATCACTACGCATGCCCACATGAACATAACAGCGCCAGTAATATATATGCTGAACCTTACCATGGATCAAAAGCGAAAACACCAAAAATACAGAAAAATTCACACCCTTCGGTCTTATGGCCTCTAGAAAAGTCTAATTTTACCCAGATGAAGAGGAAAGGTTGTTTGCATGGGTATGTAACTAGAGTGTATAGAAAATTTATATCTGTATATATTCTTTAGAAAATGACTTAATAATGAGCTGTAAGTGATAAAAATATTTTTAAAAAATGCAACGACTTTTGGTGAACTGAAATCTGAATGGTTGGAATTGTATGTACGTTGGTAGCAAGAGTCTGATGCGATGTTGTGGTAGTATATGTTGCCAACAATTTAGGCAGATATTCTGTCACACTATTTGTTATTAAAATTTTCTTACACATTTCAAAAGCTTGTGGTCCATTATCTTTGACTACTGTGCACATCAATTAAAACATTAAATAACTTTTTTGTGTAAATTCGAAACATCCATGCTTGTCATATATTTTGTTTGCTTCGCATTTGTAGGTATGGAACAATTTGTGCAAGATCTCTAGATTTATTATTGGAGCAGTAGAAAAAATGTGTTTATACAGTGTATTTAAAGCAATATTACAGAAATAACTTACTCAGAAGGATCTTACTACTACTAAACTAGAGTATCAAGATGGCCGCTCCTCGTTGTGCGACGTCTGCAGCTCTCAACCCGATTTCGCTTTTTCTTCATTTTTCATCGTTTTTCGTCTGCCACTGTGTCGGGTAGTCGTTGAGTGATAGACTTGGGTGTCGAACTGTGTGTAGTGATGATGATCTTACGTTCAGTCTTCTTAGGCATGTGGTTTTTTTTCATTTTGGATGGATGTGACCGTTACCACTAGCCGACAATATTTAGATGGCGGTCAGCTTATTTAATGCTGGCCCCGGCTTCATTACTCCGCGAGCTTCTTGCTTCGTCTTCATCATCTGTTATCCGGAGTTTTAGGAGTTTTAGGGCTCGCAAATCGACATTACTCGGCTCCCTCCACTTCGCAAATCACACAGGAGAGGACGCAGAGACGGTGTGAAGCGGAGACTCAAGCAGTTTCGTCTGGACGATCGACACAGGTTTCCACCTCATCCTTCTATCCTGCTATCCGATGTCCAGTCGATTCGTGGCAAGACTGATGAGCTTGAGGCGTGGGTACACAACTTTCGACTGTTCAGGGATACTTGTTTGTTGGTGTTACGGAAACATGGCTCCACGAAGGTGATGCAGATCTAGACATCTCGGTTTCTCTGGCCCGTTTCGATCAGATAGATCTGCTACAATTACTGGCATGAGGAGTGTGTTTCTATGTCAACAGCAGGTACTGTAATACGGTTATTATTCGTGAAAGGATGTGTACTCGCGACCTTGAACTTCTCACGATTTCTCTTCGCCCATTTTTACCTCCCGAGAAAATTCCCCAGCTGGTTTTCACCCTTGTGTATATTCATCCCAGGGAAAATGTTTCCAATGCGTTACAGTGCATCGCAGATGTGACTCACCATCTCAACTCGATTTGTCCTGATGTTCTTACGTTTATTTTATGAGATTTTTGACTGAATAAGACATGAATAGTTGTGTGCATGAAATTATGAATTTTTAAGTTTTTAATTTTTAATCGGGAAAAAAAAAAAAAAACCGCGCATTGAGCGCATCTTTGTGATGCGGATACTGGCGCGCTATAAAACTACATCATCATCATCATCATAAACGCACGAATCCACACACACAAGAACTTGGCTGACTGTTGAGTCTTGGTGCTGTGATAAGCTGGTTTTATTCATTCAGCACGATTAAAAACGAAAAACTGTTGAAAGATGACTTATCAAATGAACAAACTCTGCATGTGAGTTAAATAACGTTGAACGCGTTTACGGGAACAAAGGACAGAGTGGATTATTTCCAGCTTGTAATGAATTTTCTTGAAAAATTAAGTGTATAAATTCAATAATTGAAAGTATATCTTGTTAATATTGCTGGTGTCACTTGGTGTGTAGACGTTTTATACATCTTCCAAACTGTGCACAAGACAGGAGGGTGCATGCAGTGAGTATGACAGTTGCAAATCAGAGCGGACACAGGTCTCGAGCGCACGGGCTACACGAGACGAGGATAAAGGGTCAATAGTTCATGGGCAGGGCCGCCGAGAGCCAGCCCGGGCCCCGGGACAGATGACCTCTCCGGGTCCCTTGTACTTGTAATCGTAAATTATTTTCCCAGTATATAATGTATGTTTACAATTCGAATCTCAATATCTACACTCAAACTCAACTTCTGCATGTGTAATGCTTGGGTGTTCTGTCCTTAGACCTTTCTTTAAAAGAAAAAGAAAAGGAGAAGAAGAAAAAAAAATCCACTGACCAAGGCCGGGCTCCCTTGACAGCCGCAGGTCCGGGTACACCAGACCCCCTGTCCCCCCGCTCTCGTCAGGCCTGTTCATGGGTTGCTAATAGCAACAACAAAATCAGTGCATCATTCTATGGACGTGTACAGGAGGATTGCTGTCTGTCTGCCAAGACCAACGCTTAGCCTCTTGCGCAATTCCCCGCTGTTAGTCTCGGTGAGCCTAAACAAAGAATGTGACTGAACAGGAAGCTTTGTAGTCTCAAGCCTCGTTTTAATAGTTAACTGGAAAAAAAATCGTCCGTCAGCAGTCCAGTAATGCAAGTTCGTGATCATACGAAGAAACTCTCTCAAGACCCCCACCTCCCCATCTTCTCAACCTACGAGGTTGTCTCCACCAGCTGTTACTTCGGAATCAATGTCAGATGCTGCGACACCCATCCTTTACACTACTTTCATCCATCCTGGCAAAGATGTTCGAGCTCATACTGTATAAACTGCAATGATTTTAGACTATCAAACCTAGCGATAAGACGAATATAACAAAGCCTTTAAAATTCTTTTTTCTGAGGATTGTATCTACGCCCCGAAGGTACAGAGTGGCTCTAGCATTCCATACAGTGAAGCGACTACACGCAATAAAACTTTGACGTGTTTTAAAAAAAGACGTCATCAGATATTCAGTATGACGCAGCACGATGTCACGTGTCAGATGCCAGTAGTCGGCGGTGCGGTGGCGCAAGGGTTGGAGTTGACTGTCCTGGGTTCAGTTCTCGCCTCAGGCACGCTGTTGTGCACGTGGCATCTGTTTACATGGTCACTACTAGGACGGGTGTCTCTCTGGGTGCTCAAGCTTTTTCGCTGAGGTAAGCAATTTTTCTCAGAACACCATCCATAGGTATGCAAACAAATATGTCAGTAACATAATGTGTTCGATTTAGTCACCTTTGTAAAGAGCTTAACATAAACATCTTTCTGTTTACTTCTGTGTCAACTAAAAGGTACGAACTAACAAAAAAACTTTAAAAAATTCATATCAAGAGTCTTTCTCTTTCTTTTGGTTTTGTTCATGGATCTTCGTGTCTTCTTGATCTGTGCTTTTTGCTGTTGGGCCTTTACAACTTGTCTTACGTGAGACACAGACACGCGCTCAAACACTAAAGCTTACTCTCACCTATGCTAAAGGTATCAGCAAAAACACAATCTGATCAGCGCGAATGGCCGCCAGCGGTTCTTTGTAAATATATATATATAGAAGACAGTTGATGCATTATTAATCTGCAACTTACACAGCTTTAAGCTATATATATATGTGTGTGTAAAATAATAAAAAAAACATATTGAAATACAATATTTAAATAGAGGGCTTCACTAATTATGTTTCTTTGGTATTGAACCTGTAGATGGCTGGGTCTCGTCTTGTTTAGTTGTTTTTGTACACGCGTATTGATCACTCATTTATGTATCTGTTTTTGTTGGTAAAAACTGTTCAGCTTCTTATGTTTATGGTTTGTTGACTTGCAGAAAATAGTCAGAGCTTAGCTAAATCGTTTTAACGATAGAACATCAGAGAACAGCGATGGGTCCTCTCACAGCTTTCATTGCGTGGACGGTGTCATCCTACGCGTGTCATCAGCTGGCCAAGGTTTTCCTGACTAACGTCAGCAATTTGCTCCCCCACGTGACCCCAGTTACCATGGCTGCCGCACTCACGGTGACGCAGATGTTCTTCTGCTGGATGCTCACGACGACGTCGTGGAAGATCCGTTTGGCCGACGTCGCTAAAAACAAAGAAAGGATCAGCGAAAAAAACAATCATTTTCATAACAACTATCGCGTTGCCCTGGTGATGCACGTGTTGTCGACGTTTCTGACCAACTGGAGCTTAGCACGAACGGAGGCGGCCTCCACGTTGGCCATCAAACTGATGGAGCCGCTGGTGTCCGCGGTGGCGCAGCGGGTGTGGCACGGAGAGCCTCTCAGCAACAGCGTGTGGGTCAGTCTACCCTTGGTCATCGGCGGCGCCGTCGTCTTCGTGTCTGACGATCCCTTGAGTGTACAGCACGCGCTGAGCGCAGGTGTGGTGCTGGCCATGGGCTCCAACGTGCTGCTGGCCGTCAGAAACCTGGCCATCAAGGGACTGCACTCTGGACAACTAAACCTTGGCCCTCGCCGTTTCAGCTGGTCTGTTGGTGGTGTCCTAGTGGGAATGTCAGTACTAGTGCTGACTGCTGTCTGGTGGCTTGAGATCGTGGACATCGTGTCACGGAGGTCAACTCGTGCTGTGACGTCACTGCTGCTGTCGGGGGCGTTTCACGTCACGTACTCACTTATCAGCACGAGCGTCATCCTGCGCGCGTTGGACGTGGTCAGTCACTCCATGGCCAATGTCATTAAGCGCGTGCTTGTGGTGGCGCTCCTGTACTTCAGCGGGTCACGTAGTGCATCTGGCGTCAACGTTGCGGGTCTGATGGTGACTATTGTTGGTCTGGCTGTGTATGTCAGAGAAAAAACTCACTCCAAAACAAACACGTGTACTAAAAGGATTACCTTCCACTCCTTTAAAGGTAAGGCTTAACACACACACACACATTGTTTCAGCCTAAAGCATCAAATCTTGCTGTTGCAGAAGAACCAGTGTCTACCTAAAAAGTCCATGCGTAGCTTAAATTTCTCTACGCATGCGCAGACCTTAAGGAGACGTTGATTCTACCTGAGGCATCGGGTCTGGGAACACCGTCTCACGCCGGCATTTAGGTGTGCGAGGACACTGACACTAAATTGCCAGTGAAGATTCAATTGACTCCGAGCTCCAATCGTACCTTCCCAATAATAAACAAAAGGCAATTTAGTGTAAAGCAAAGTTATTAATGATAGAAAGTTTGACAAATCATTTAAAAAACATACAATGCTTCAAATTGTAAATATGGCTTGTTCTCTGAGAGTCCCGTTACAATTTCCAATTGCTAATGAAGATAGCATGTCACTGCCTTTACTACACACAACACACTACACTCGTTTCACACACTCGCTACTTATCTCTTCACACAAAGGTCTCTTGTGACGTGGAGGGCGCGGTACAATTAGTCGGCGACACACGCCAATACACAATCATCAGCCACAGACACTGAACACTACTCTAGCAACGACTTCTGTTTCTTAAGCAGCATTCCGCAAGTCTCTCTCTCTTTACTTCTTCAGTGTAAATGCTTGACACTTACTCTCATCGCTTATATACAAACTGGACAAAGGCATTTGGAAGCATCCAACATCTACCACTGACGCACCGAACATTCCAAGAATTGCGTCCGTCACTCTCGCTCACACACCTGATAGCGAGGTTTAAGGGGTCACAGTCCTGGGGGTGACACACGGAGGTCAGGCGCAGGTAAAGGTCACGAGACGCATCTACACTGTTACGAATTCAATTTTGAAGACACCCACGAAGGCGCACATTTCTACACGTGTGTATGTTTTCTGAATGTCAAACAGGACAGAGTTTTTGTGTGCAAATCGTTTTTCAATGTTATAATATCTGTAGTATACTTCAGTGTATTTTAACTTTACGTTAAGTAAAACTTCAGGTTTTGGTCTACATGAAACGAAATCAACATTCCACACGTTTTCTAGAATCATATTTGTATCATATGTATAGATATCACAGCACTGATTGGTTTAAAATAGGCCAACAGTATAGGTAGTGACTGTTATCTAGGATGTTATCTCTCGAAATCTAAATTGTTCGCGTTCTCTTAAATTATAATATCATCTGTTTCTGTGTCGTTTAAATTTTCTATTTTGTCAGGGATCTGTGTTTACTGCTAATGGCAAACCATGTAAAGTGTCACTTTAGCATAATCACAGAAATGCAAAATCATAGCTTTTAATTCCCAACACTTTGTTTTATGGGAAAATATAGGCTTTCTGTAAATATTGACTGCATTTCTTCATTCTACCTTTATTGCCGGGTGGTGTGCGAAGTAAGTACAAAGACTAAAGAACCACAATTAATCTCAAATAGAAAAAAAGAATGTGAGTTCCAAATCTGTGCTCTATTGTTCCATCATAAAGTTTGTTTTTAATATAATTACATTCAACTTTTACTTATGAATGTAGTTATTAGTGTTGCTAAGGGAAAAATTATATCTACAGGGGGAGCAAGCAGCCAGTGCAGACATCTAACCAAGGTGCTGTTTGTCACGTGTCCCATACTTCTTATTGGCTGGCACCTTTCTGGTATCATCATGTATGATATCGACAACATGGCGCCGGCAAGTCCTTACGGACTTCGATGGCCAGGACGCCCACACAACTTCATGCTGCTGTCTCAGTGGGCCGACTTCCTGTCTTTGGACTACACCCGCCATCCCTTCGACACGGACCGCCTGGCTCCTACCCTGCACACCAACGACGAGGTGGTGTGGGAGATGCAGCGACTGCACGTGCAGGTTCTGACGTCACTGCTAGCGGGTCGACGTCACGCCATGCTGATGGACTTCGCCACTTACGAGAACAAAGGCGACGCCGCCATCACAGCGGGACAGGTGGCCTTGTTGAAGCGACTCAACGTGACTATAGTGTTCAGCTGTTCCACTTATCTCTGTAACGACAAGAGCCTTACAAAAGCAAGGGAGATAAGCAAAACATACAACTCAACATCACTTATTATTCTTTTGCAAGGTGGCGGTAACGTCCTGGGTTACCCTGGCTTTGACACTGCTGGGAAAAGAATATTGAATCTTTTTCCAGATTTTCCGTCTCTTTTGTTTTCTCAAAGCATCTGGTTACACAAAGGAAATCAAGCTCATCTAAATAAGTGTCGTGAGATTTACTCCCACAGGGAGAACCTGACCATCTTCTTGCGGGACAGACAGTCGCTGGGTCTGGCGCAGAAACATTTTCCAGGGACGAAACTCATGCTGATGCCCGACATGGCGTTTGGCCTGGGCCTTGTCCCTCGCACCATGCCGCCTACACACGACATCTTGTGGATTAAGAGAGCAGATGATGAGTCTTCAGGGTATAAAGTACCCGAGATACCTACTAACCTCAGTGTTTATGTCGGCGACTGGCGAGAATGGAAGACAAACCAGGGCAACACGCCCATGGAAACATCATTTCTGATGGCCTTTAACGGGTTGTCGTTCTTGCAGCGTGGGCGCGTGGTGATCACTGACCGACTACACGGCCACATCCTGTCCGTGCTGCTGGGAATCCCTCACGTGCTCATCGACAACCCTCCCTACTTCAAACTCTCCTCCTTCCGTCGGTCGTGGACGGCGGGGTTATCCAACACGGTGCTGGTCACCACAGGGGAGGATGCTCTAGAAGAGGCACAAAAACTGCTGAAGAAGTACAATAATTATCTTCCTAATGTTGTACGTCCTTAACAGCTAGGTGTACATTCCTGGACTTATTTAAACACATCATAAACAAGGTTGCGGGCCAAACGTTTTTATTTAAGTCCGATAACCTTTTATTGATCAATAGAAAACTAAACTTTTTGTTAGTAATTTTATGTAAAGAAAATCATACGTTAAAAAAATTAAACTAATCACAAACCAAGGCTTAGCAGATTTTCTTCTTGATTGACTTTGTCCGAAGTGGACGTTAGACATTTTTTTCTTGGCAACACGTACGTTTATGTTTGGAGTGAGTTTCTGTGTTGTGAAGCATCCAGCATCTACCAGTGACGTACCGAACATTCCAGGTACCAAGAATTGCGTCCGTCACACTCGCTTACACACCTGATAACAAGGTTTAGGCGGTCACACTCCTGCGGGTGACACAAGAAGGTCAGGAGTAGGTAAAGGTCACGAGGCGCATCTACGCTGTTACAAATTAAGTTTTGTTTTGCTCGTCCCGATGACACTTAAGCTTTTACTGACTTTCATACCCGAGATATAATGTTGGGATGTATGGTTGATTACACACGGGTCATTACTTTGAAAATCTTGACACGAAAATCGACGCATACTGTTGAATTTGTGGACAACACGAAGTTCTTCGTATCACTTACAACCACAATTTTCGTCTTTCGAGTTTTTAGGTGTCAACCATCGGAAAAGTAAAATAATACTAACGTTTTT
This sequence comes from Pomacea canaliculata, assembly GCF_003073045.1. Taxonomy (NCBI): domain Eukaryota; kingdom Metazoa; phylum Mollusca; class Gastropoda; order Architaenioglossa; family Ampullariidae; genus Pomacea; species Pomacea canaliculata. Next base: position 11,273,143 of record NC_037593.1, read on the forward strand.
TCTGCATTTAAAAAAACAAGTGTTTCAACAGTTTATAATATAGCGATGATTTTTATTTTACATGTCTTTGTACGCTCCTATATCTCAAAACGGGGTTTATGTCTTTTACCACAACAGACTGAATTCTCAGTTCTGCTTTCACAACCGGCAGGCGCTGAATGTTCGATGAAATTTGTTGAATATTAGCTGAAGTACGTTCATCTCGTAAGAGGATTATTTCAGCCCATTAGCTAATGTTCACCCTCTCCTTATCAGCAGAAGTCCCAAAGCCTATTACCACCCCATCATAGTTGGCGAAACCAGAAACCTAGTTGTCGAGACTTTCAGTTCGCGTTGCTTCTAGTGGACCATGCAGCGATGAAGGTATGGACTTGCGAAACACATACAAGGTGTGCTGTCATTATGTGCTACAATTTAAATCTCGCCGATATCTATATATATCCGACTTTGCGTCTTACCACCTTTATGCGAAGACAGGAAAGAGGTTGGGGGAGGCGGATTTTCTGGTTCTCTGACATTTTCATCATTCAGAGTTGATCGCGGAGAAAAAGCATCCAACCGTGTCCACGTTTTTGAATTAGCTGCCCATATTACACGGAGGAGTGAATAGCATGGTAGCACGTGTATTTTAGTTATTTCTAGTCGAATGGGTATCTTCTTTGGGGAAGGTAGGGCAGCGGTGGAGAGGAGATGGACACCAGGGATGTGTACAGGTGGATTGCTGTCTGTCTGCCAAGACCAACGCTTAGCCTCTTGAGTTCTCCGCTGTTAGTCTCGGCGAGCCTAAACAAAGAATGTGCATAAACTGAAAGCTTTGCAGTCTCAAGCCTCGTTTTAGCCGTTACCTGGAAAAAATCGTCCGCACCAGTCCAGTACTACAAGTCCGTCTGGGCACCGTCCTCTTAAAGCTGGCGTAGAGAGAAGTGAGGTCTCTAACACCTCACCCTCAACGACCTGAAAAAGTTTAGAGACGACCCTTACTAGACTGCGGCACGTGAACTTGCACCGTTCACCATCGTTTAGTTCAAAAGTTTCGACTATCTAAACGCTGCTAGAAAGAAATCGTAAGTATGGATGTATGCAAAATTTCGACAACTAAAGAAATACGTGTTGTGAGAAAATTGGGTTTGAAACTGGAACTGATGACCACATAACCGAAATGTCTGTCATAAACTATCGATGTTGCAGCCCAATGCTCCTAGAGGAGTAAAAAGGAATAAACTAAACTAACTCTATCGACAGTATCTCGAAAATGAAAGTTCTTCCCGGGACATGGAGTGTCCAGCAGGCAAAGGTCACAGTCATCATCACATCCACGCGGCACACTTCAATGACGCCAGTTGAAGATCTTTATCACTGTTCTACTTTTCCAACAGAAGAATTTGTATCAGCATGGTCCAATGATTGAACAGCACACACTGCTGGCGGCTGTACCCCTCCACCCTTCATCCCCATCCCTGCACCACCATTAGTCCCTCTAGCAAAGCAGCGAGAAGGGAGTCACCTCAAGGCCCCCACGTCAGTAGAAGCAGCGGTTAATGAGGCTTTGCCTTATTCGATGGTTAGTTAGCCAGCACATTATTGGCCAGCAAGAGACTGCATCTGTAGGGTTTGTTTTTGCCACAGTGAAAAGATCTAAAGAGAGGTCGAGTGTTGGGAAAAAGAACGGTAAGGGACTACTTTATTACACTGCGTAAAGTCATCCAACTAGTAATTAATTATCTTACGATTAGAAGCTAACATGCCATCTCAAGGTTCACATAGGTCTGACCACACTGAAAACAAACACCTTTTAAAGACCATTCAAGGACGTTTTCAGAACATGAAAACGAAACTACAGGTCAGCTGTCACTTATAGTTTGTTACGGAGATACAGATCAAGGAAGGAAGATATAACATGGCACACAAGTTTATTCGTCATTTTGTTATAAGGAGTATATGAAGTAAGTTTCAACTCTATGGTACTTCTCATTTATCCCATTTCTATGTGTTTTCACTTGTGCTTTATCTACAGAAGCAACATTCAAAGATGCATTGTAAAATCTACACTGAGCGTTTGCCTTTTTTTTTTTTTTTTTTTTTAAATATGCAGTATTTGTTTTCTTATTTTTGTTTTACTCGTCTATGTTGGAAACTGCACATTTCAACATTTCAATCATGATGACTTTGCTTTATTAGTTTGCCTCTTGAATAAAAATGTCATCACGTTTGTTAGGGTTTAAGGATTTGTGGATTGGAGGCAACCAAGTGTTTCATGGGACAGAAATCACATTGTTTTTTCTTGATAGCTGATGATGACAAAATCCGACGAATGCTAAGTGACAAAAATGAATCAAACTGAATATTCTGACAACAAATGTTATGATTTATATGAACTCAGTTTAGCTCTATACGAAGTATCCTACATAACTTACGGAACAATTACAGTTACCGATTAGCAGCTAGGACAGTTTCTTCGCTTTATTTATTTTTAGGGACATTAATGATTTTATGTTCTTTTTACATATCAAAGAAGCTGTGATCACTTTCATCGTAACATTATGCAACTGTACTTTTGTGTGTTTCCATTATTTCTCATTTATTCATCCAGTGAAGCTCTGTTTTTCCTGACATGACCTGTTTCAATCTGAGACACTATACAGGCTTTTGATCTCGTCTACTGACTCTGGCAGCACCCGCGCTCATGAGACAGAACTTTAATAGTCACGCTTCGATTCAATCTGGCCTGTCAAGCGCCCTGACCTTTCACCTCTCTCCCCCTAGTCGAACCCTTTGAAAAGATATCCTCTTTATTAGAAGTTTGGCCTTTGAAAAAAGCGAGAGGTATGTCCCCTAGATTCCGACAGCTTTTGAACGGTGGATGGCGAGAATAATGAAATAATGAATAATGCACGCAGAAAAGTACTAATAATTTTTTTTTATACGAACAAGACTGATATTTTTAAGGACCTATTCACTAAGGTCTTTAATGTCACTAAGACGCCTTTTATGCCGCATTCTGCGCACTCCCAAATATTACAAACTAATTAGAAGCGTCTGTAAGGACCGTACCCACCCTCCATGTCAACATTTTTCAACAATAGAAAAACAACAACAACAAAAAAACAAACAACAGTAGTATGGAAATACACAAAAGAGGACAAAGGCTCGAAAGGGACTTGTTCAAAACGGAGACTAATACTGGTTATGATGAGCGAAAAAAAAAAAAAAAAAAAAAGAGAGAGAGACAGGGGGTTGGGGCGATGAAAGGTGTTTAACGCCAAACTGGCAACTAAAGGCGTATCCAAGCAACATGGTAGACAAGAGAGAAAACTCTACTGACTCAATGAATAATGAACTCACTGGAGTTATTGCTTGTCATTTGCTCATTCCTTGGGACGAGGAACCTTCTGCCAACTCGTAAAGCTAAAGACTGAAAGCTGAATCTTTGACTATTGACAGGAGGCCAGAATATAGAATGATACTCTCCAGACTAATACATCATGTCGGCAAATCTTTCATGTTTTCGTGACTTACTCGCGCGACTAAATAATATTCAAAGGAAAATACTGAATAAGTTTTCCTGCATGAAAAGAAATAAATCATTGCTCTAACACAAAAATTCTACAAAAGAACACAAACATGCAAGCGACGCAGAGAACATTCTCACCCTGTGTACAGACCACGCAGCAGACGACACCCACTTCCACTCCATTACGCACTCCATCGCATGACGTCATTCTCACTTTGACATCATAAGTGCGACAAATTTTGAAAATGTTTACGTAAATTAAACACAGACAAACAAACAATGTCGTCTTAGAGTCTGAGTGAGACATGTTTGTTTGCTAATGGTTGGGTAACTCTTCACTCAAGGCGCGTCACTAACTTAAACTTCATGGAGCGCACCTGTATATAAGCCGCACCAACTACATTTTATTTTTTAAAAATTCTACTTTATTCACCAATGAACCCAAGTTCACTGAATCCGCTAAAGTCTTCTTCGGTGTCGGAGTTGTACAGAAATAGTAACCATTGTCTCCTGCGTCTGCCCTTTGTTACTGACTCAGAGAACGTAGATATACAGAGGCTGCACTCCTTCTTTGTCCTTATTTGTTCAGAAAAGTTGCGTCCCTTTGAAACGTGATGCTACCAGGGTGCAGCCTCTCTCTATCTACCCTCTCTGACTTACATCAGAGGCACCCTGGTAGCATCAGAGAGGGTAGATATAGAGATGCTGCAGTCTTTCTTTGTTCTTAATAGATTTACTGCCTAGAAATGTTTAAAAATAAAGATAGCATCCAACGGCAAGGCCAGTAGTTTGTGTTCACGTTGTTTGCCTCTCGGTAAATTCCTTTCTGATCCGCCTGATTGCGTGAGGTGCGTTCTCCCACTCTACGTTCTACGTGCTACGTTCTATGGATGTTTAGGTGTTTACAAAAATAGATACACAAACCAGAGGCTAAGTCACGTGCACGTTCCGAAGGTCGATCTAAGGCAACACAGTCGACGCTGACAGGTGTTCAAAGACAGGTGTTCAAACTGTTGATGAAATGGATGGTTCCAGTTTCAAACTGCTAGGTTCTCAGTGCCTTCTGCTCCATAGCCCAGCCTCTCACCTTTCGCGCCCCCTCCTCCGCTCGCTCCCCCTCCCCACCGCCAGTTTCCTAAGTTGCCGTTGATGTTTACCTCAAGGCCTTTGACAACGATTAACTGAAGAAAGCGCAGAAGAAGGGCAGACTCCATGAAAATGAGAATTTAATATACAGTGTCGTGATTGTGGGTCACATGTGTTTGTTACAAGGTTTCGTGGGAAGGAAGGGAATGGGATTGCCTGAATTCTGCTCGGTTTACAAACAGCATCCATATTGTAATCAATTACCTCTAGATGTAGATGAACAGCATTGAAGGGAAACGTGAGAGCTGCAGTCAATCCCTGGCATGTTTGTTTACATCGACCGAAATTCGCTTCTGAGAAAATAGTTGCCGGAGAGCACAATCAATTCATGCATCGGTAATTTAAAATATATATATATAGAGAGAGAGATATGAGCAAAAGCAGATTTCATAAATTTATTGAGTATTGAACTATTAAACTATTATTTAACAAAGGTGATGAAAATGTACATAAAATTATTTGTTTCTTTATTTAGTTATCTCTTTGGCGTGCACACGCATGCACACAGACATAAACACATGACGACTTTCATATTTTCACGAGATGTCCTGTGTGATGGAACATTTCATATGCCAGTAATGTTGTAACAACAAGGACGGCTGTAAACATATACTCTGCCAGATGCCGTTATGTAAGCATCATAGATTTCGCTCAAATCTTGTTTTTTTTTCTTTTTCAAATGTTGTTTTAGTGAAGCTTTTCTCACGCGCGTGGGAACGGAAATATGTTCTTCTTTCTTCATTGTCTGTATTTTTTTTCTGTCCCTCTCTCTGTATTTTTTCTATTTTTTCTATCTTTCTGTGCCCCTCCCCCACTCTCTCTCTTTGCATACCCCACTCCACCTAAGCTGAAAAATGAATCATTGGGGCACATCTGTAGGAGCTTATCCCTCCGAATAAAACAGGTTTTCTCGCTTTAGGATCGAAGGACACGCGACAAGAGAGCCAGCGACCGGGCAACCGTATCACCGACTCACTGAGTAATTGCAGGTGTTTAACAGGGCCGCAGAATCGGGTGAGGTGGCAGGACTTGAAAAGAAAAGGCAAATACTGTCATAATTATTTGCATTTTGTTTTATTTCTATAATCTTTATTTCTAATTCTCTATAATTCCCATTGTTAAATGCATAAAAAATCTTCAGACGTTTCTGAACGATTGAGGCTCGTTTCCTTTTCACATGCATTCGTATTTTGAGGTGAAGTGGTTTGTTAGAATTACAACATACCTATAATTCTCTGTGATCTGTATGACCATGTGACAGTATTAACGCAACAGCGTTGTTTGAGTGTAGACACATTTCTAGATGTTTCAGTGCTACTTGTGAAAGCTCATTAGAAATTTATGAGATGAATACCTGTGCTTGTGTCATTAAGAATTTTAAACGTTTGTCCATACGATTGGCATTTCATTTTCATGTTACTGGTCTGCCACAATGTTTAGGTTATTCTATAATATACTATATTAGAATATTAATATACATATACATACATAATTTAATCGAACATCAATTTGTCGCGAAAGTCATCGTTGATCCCTTATGTTTTGATAAATTATTTTCCTGAAACGAATTTTCCCTCTTTAGCCGTTGAATGAAAATTTCTTTACCACGGAAAGAAATAACCTTAGAATGGATTGTTCAGTTGTAAATGCCATTTTCAGAGGTATAGCCTGCAGGTTATGAAAGTTTCCATCTTGTTGCCCGAAAAGATGATGTTAAGTTGCAATAAGTACGAGGCTGGCGCATTGCTGGAAGGTTCGTACATAAAGAACATCACATCTGGTGTAGTAAAACGAGTCCCCTGTACCCGGGGCACTCACCTTAATCATCAGCTGGATCTAGGTTCGGCCTGGTGTTATCAAGCTATGGTGAAAACAGACATCTTAATGTTTTCCTTTGATGATATTTATTCTCACTTCTTATTCATATTCTAAAAGTGCAAATGGCCATTATCTTTATGCTGTCGGTCGCACATTTGAGTTGCAGATGCAAAGTACATATTCAGTTTGTTCTTCTTTATATCAGACAATACTCCTGGATGCCTTGTGCGTGTGTATATATAGAGAAAGATATTAAGTTTAAGTAGAATATTTTAACACAGCTGACTCGTTCCCCTACAGCAACAAGCATAAATGTCTGGGAGTTTTGACTTGGAATTTGTGAACTTCGAACATATGTCATTAACCAACAGACCCATAGGAAAAGTGGTGTTGAACGTCAGGAGATATTGTTAGAGTCCGAAAGTAATATTCCCGGGTGTTTAGTATTCTAGAAAATTACTTGAACACTGGACACTTACATCCTAACAACCCAAACTTCGGTATCTAACCTTATCCCAAAACAAACGCCTGCTATAGTTCCAGATGCAAACAACGATAACAAATACAAGAGGCGTCATCCGGGCTTTTCTCCCATGATGGCGGCCGAAGAGAAGTTTCGAGCTAGTGGAAACATGTCGCGCATTTAATTGCACTAATTGCCGCTAGAAATGTCCTGGCAAATCGTTTTTCAGATTTCTACCGGATGATGCAAGGTTAGCACATGTTAATTTTCTAAGACGTTCTTTATAGATATAAATATTGCTTGCTGAAGATTACCGATGCTGAACAATGTCGTCTGCTACACATTATTTTCACGATTGTATACACCTAACCAGAAACCTTGCCAGTCAGAGGTGCCACTGGCACAAGACATCACTGACAGCCCCCCTGATGTTTCATTCATTCTCTAGCTGTCATGTAGTAAACAAACGCTGCAACATTAAAAAAAAAAAGCTTTATTAGGACGAATTCTTTCATCTTAAACAAATTCAAAGGCAACTTTATGAGTCAACGACAAGAAAATGTCAACAGAAGCCAAAAAGGAACAGCTCATAACAGATTTTTCTGAACATCTACCTCAGCCTGCCCCTGATTTTGTGATGACACGGATCATATGGCAAAAAGCAAAGAGTGAGATGGTCAGACAAGGATGAAATCATTGCCTTGTTATTATATCAAATATTTTGTGCACTTGTCTTTGATGAAATTGCTAGAAAGGAGAAAGTTACAATCTAGAAAGAAGTGAAATGGGAGTCAGCTTGCTGGTGCAGAACATGAACAATTTCTGACTCTTAAGCAATATCCAACACTAAAGGAAAGTCTGGTTGTGTCCAGTACATGGTTGTTCAACATTATTTATTTCCTGCATTGCACATATTCTGCTCATGGACAAAGTGACAGCAAGGCTAATGGTGCAGTTTTAGACAAACACAGACTTAAAACCGTTATTCATGGTAAATCTTCTCATTAGATAGAACATCAGGATGCAGTGTCTGTACATCAGTGTGGGCTTAAATTTTATTTTGAAAAGAAAATGCAAGGTTGTTTGCTACTCAGTTTTCTAAGCGAAAAAGAAAGTTTATAAAATTGAATCACTTGATTATTTTCCATGTCAAAGCACTCTTTGTTATTTATCTTTATATTGATTTTGGTTTCATCCTAGGATCCTATGAGACTTACTTGAGAAATTTGAAAAAAAATTGAAGCAAATTTATTTGTACTGTGCTGTTAAATGCTCACTTAAATGTTTCCCTAAGCATTGTAATTTGTGCATTTGAATCTAATATTTTCATAAGCTGGCCACTTTTCCTGTATTTCAAAGTGTCAAAATATTGCTTATGTCATTTGATTGTCCTATTTACAAGTAGTTTTCACTTCTTTATACTTTTTATGGCACCTCTTTTTGAAGACTGTTTATATATTATACATATTTTTAACCCCAGTAGACCCAGTTGATCATTAGTAATTGAAGAGTAATGCTGGTTGACCTGAATGTCAAGTATAAACAAATTTTAAAAATGTAAGCTTGATGCAAAACTTGTCTTTGAGTACATTGGTGCACTATTTTTCATAACATCATGACCTTTAATTTATCTGACTGCATTTTCCTAATTCTGATGTGGGTGTGGGTGTGTGTGAAAGAGAGAAAGCTGACAAAGATACTCACATGTCATATTGACTGCCAGCTGTTTGGACAAACAAAACAAAAATCAGTAATATAAAACCAAAATACAAATTATCAAGTGCAAGAAGATTTCTAAAAAATCAAACAATAAGAACAACAACAACAAAAAAAGGATAAAGATCAGTATAAACATTTAAAGCCTACTTTTGTAAGTCTACTATTTGTTGCTTGCTAGTGTTTATGAAGCGAAACATTATGTACCAAAATACCTTCATGGATAATACACTGAAATACACACTGAATTTTTTTATGATGGTACACACATTACTGGAATGCGATTTACTAGACGACAAAATAATTTCTTCCTCGCTTGTATGTAATTATCTCCCCTGAACCTAAAGATACCGCTAGGGTCGCTGCGCGCAAGATCGACATCGCAGTTTACATACCGGATTTCGCTCTATGACCCATAGTATTGTAGTATTCAGGAAAAAGAAGTATGTAAACATTCTCCTAACACATGGCGTCTCCATAGGAAGCAAACAGTCCACTGGCGTTCGATACCCGTGTAGCCCAAGTTTCCTTTAGTCGATCCAACTGTCTGAAATAGGTACCCGACTCTTTAGAGGGTGAGAGAGAAGCGAGACGGAGAGAAGATGGGTCTCGTCCTAAAGACAAGAAGGCCTAGAACTTCACTCATAAAAAAGGAGTGTCTAGCAGACAAAGAGTCACTCAGTCACGCATGAAAAGGAATACAAACAACAGATGCGACATGCCGAGACATGAACGAAAAATGTTTTCTCTTTCTTTTAGGTCTTGTTTCTGGGTCTTCATGTCCTCTTGGTCTGTGCTTTTTGCTCTTGGCCTTTATCTAACTTATCTAACCTCAGACATAGACACGCGCTCAAACAGCAAACCTTGCACTCACCTATGGTACAGGTATCAGCCCGAGGCATTAACAATCACGATCTAATCAGCGCGACTGGCCAACAGCGGTTTTCTCTCAATGTATGTAGTATGTATATTCACTTGCTACCTACACAGGTTTAACCTAGGATGATATATATATATATGTAAAATAACAAAAAGCATATTGAAATACTATATATAAATAGAGGGCTTTACTAATTATGTTTATTTGGTCGTGAGCCTGTATAGATGGCTGGGTCTCTGACTGTTTAGTTGTTTTTGTGCACACATACTAATCAATCCTTTATGTATCTGCTTTTGTTGGTAAAAATTTTATAATGTTTATGGTTTGTTGTGTTGCAGAAAATTGTAATTTATCTCAACCGTTTTAACGATGGAACATCAGAGAACGGCGATGGGTCCTCTCACAGCGTTCATGGCGTGGACGGTGTCATCCTACGCGTGTCATCAGCTGGCCAAGGTTTTCCTGACTAACGTCAGCATTGTGTTTCCCCACGTGACCCCAGTTACCATGGCTGCCGCACTGACGGTGGTGCAGATGTTCTTCTGCTGGATGCTGACGGCGGCGTCGTGGAAGACACGTTTGGCCGACGTCGCTGAAAACAAAGAAAGCATCAACGAGAAAAACAATAATTTTCTTAACAACTATATCGTTGCCCTGGTAATGCACGTGCTGTCGACGTTTCTGACCAACTGGAGCTTAGCACGAACGGAGGCGGCCTCCACGTTGGCCATCAAACTGATGGAGCCGCTGGTGTCCGCGTTGGCGCAGCGGGTGTGGCACGGAGAGCCTCTCAGCTACAGCGTGTGGGTCAGTCTACCCTTGGTCATCGGCGGCGCCGTCGTCTTCGTGTCTGACGATCCCTTGAGTGTACAGCACGCGCTGAGCGCTGGTGTGGTGCTGGCCATGGGCTCCAACGTGCTGCTGGCCGTCAGAAACCTGGCCATCAAGGGACTGCACTCTGGACAACTAAACCTTGGCCCTCGCCGTTTCAGCTGGTGTGTTGGTGGTGTCCTAGTGGGAATGTCAGTAGTAGTGCTGACTGCTGTCTGGTGGCTTGAGATCGTGGACATTATGTCACGGAGGTCAACTCTGGCTGTGACGTCACTGCTGCTGTCGGGGGTGTTTCACGTCACGTACTCGCTGATCAGCACGAGCGTCATCCTGCGTGCGTTGGACGTGGTCAGTCACGCTATGGCCAACGTCATCAAGCGCGTGCTGGTGGTGGCGCTGCTGTACGTCAGCGGGTCACGTAGTGCATCTTTCGTCAACGTTGCGGGTCTGATGGTGACTATTGTCGGACTAGCATTGTATGTCAGAGGGAAAACTCACGGCAAGACAATCACGTGCAATGGTAAGCTAACCGTACTCTTCTTTGATGGTATGGGTCAATGTCTTATCATTTAAGCAGACACGTACAAGCGCAGAGAGAGAGAGAGAAAAAAAAATCAACATATTGATTGAACACAAAACAGCATAAATCCCTGCAATAGAACGTGCATCATCAGCTTTATGAAGTGTATAATGAATTAAATAGTCAACTATGAGATAAATTTAGATACATCATAGGTGTAATTTGCTACATTATTAACTGTAGAATTCCTAGTATTTGCTACCAGAACGGATAAACGAAAAATAGATGGATATTGGTAATACATGTTATGAATATATTTCTTTATCAATACACTATATCTTAGACATAAGAAAATAACATGCTATTCCGATTCTGATAGACAGAAAGAGAGAAAGACTGAATATAGCACAAACTTTAAAGTTTGTATTTGATAGTTTTTCAGATAAACACACAGTGCGGATTATTTTATATATGTATTTGTCTTCAGTGAGATGATTTCTGAAGCAAGGAGAGCAGCACAGGGTGAATAACGTAATAACCGCCAAACATACAAATTGTCGTAGTCTTATCACATTTCACTATCTATCTATTCCTCTTCGTGCATCAGGTTGCACATAAGGTCTCAACCAGAGTTCGCCACCGATGTCGATCGGCTGAAACCCGCTCTAGGTGACCCCATGTCCAGCCCTTTCCCTTCATCTCCCTTTCCACTGTTCTTCTCCAAGTTTCCTTTGGGCGGCCTCGTTTTCTTCGGCCGTCTGGAGTCCATCGCAGGGCGACTGTGGAAAGGTCTGCTGTCTGCTGGCGGAGCACATGTCCAATCCATCGCCAACGCCTTCGTTGAACCTGCGTGTTGATGGACTCGGTTTCAGTTCTTCGGTGGAGTTCTTCGTTGGTGATGGTATTTGGCCAAAAGATATTAAGTATGCGCCTGAGGCATACAAATTGTCGTAGTCTTATCACATTTCACACCTGGCGTATAAATTGTTCCGCTCTCTCTCTCTCTCTCTCTGTATCTCTCTCTCTCTCTGTATCTTTGACTTTGATCTTTCTCTTTTTGTGATACAATTTTTCTTAATTCTTTACCATGTAAGGTTATCTCATTTCCAACCATTATGTTCGAACATAACACACTAGATAATGCAACAACATGGCAGATACAAACCCAACCACTATAATAGTTGAGGCATAAAATGTCAGCACGCCCCTTGCGGACAAGATCGTATCAGCGCGAGCTGCCACCTGGAGGGGCGCAACCGGTCCGGGCAAGGGAAGTGGGGGGAGGGGGCGGTACTCAATATGGCGCCAACAGCAACGTCACCAAAGGTAAATAGTATGGCGCCGGTAAAGATCACGAGACACATCTACACAGTTAAAATGAGTTGGAAATCAGAACACGAACATCTGTACACTTGTGTCTGTTTTGTGAATGTCAAACAGGAGAGAGTTTTGTGTGCAAATCGTTATCAATATTATAATATCTGTAGTGTACTTCACTGTATTTTAACTTTACGTTTAGAAAACTTTGAAAATTTCAGGTTTTTTGTCTGCATAAAGCCAGTTCAACACTCTACACATGTTCTAAAGTCATATTTTTATCACATAATTATACATTTTTTTTATTATCTCCGATTGCTTCAAAATAGGCGAACAGTATACGCAGTAACTGTTATCTAGTTTGTTATCCCTCGCAATCGAAATTATCCACATTATCTCAAAATTATAATATCTTCTGTCTCCAAAGGAGGCTGTTTCTGTGTCGTTTAAAACTTGTATTTTGTAGAGGGAGCTGTGTTTACGGCTCATGGCAAACCATGTAAAGTGTCCCTTTAGGATACGCACAGAAACGCAAGGACGTCACTTTAAATTTACAACACTTTGTTTACTGTGGCAGCATAGGCATTCTGTAATATTTCTTCATTATACCATTATTGCCAGCTGGTATGCAAATTAAGTACAAAGAATAAAGAACCACGATTAATCTCAAATACAAAAAGAATGTGCAGTACAAAATCTGTGCTCTATTGTTTTATCATAACTTTTGTCATCATAACTTTTGTTCGTTTTCAATAAAATTACAGTCACCTTTTACTTATGAATAATGTTATAGATTTACTTTATTAAATCGTTCTCTGTTTTTAAATATTGGTAAACGATAACTGTAAGACTTTTCCTTGTTTTAAACGATGATTTTTTCTGTTCAGTATTTTCTAGGCTAACGTATTCAGGGAGAGCAAGCAGCCAGAGCAGACATCTAGTCAAAGTGCTAGCAGCATTGCTTGTCACATGTCCCATACTACTTACTGGCTGGCACCGTCCTGGTATCATCATGGAGACTGCACCGTCAGTGATGATCAACGCGTCCGACAGAGCCACATACACACTTACAACCGATATCATCGACAACATGGCGCCGGCAAGTCCTTACGGGCTTCGATGGCCAGGACGCCCACACAACTTCATGCTGCTGTCTCAGTGGGCCGACTTCCTGTCTTTGGACTACACCCTCCATCCCTTCGACACAGACCGCCTGGCTCCTACCCTGCACACCAACGACGAGGTGGTGTGGGAGATGCAGCGCCTGCACGTGCGGGTTCTGACGTCACTGCTAGCGGGTCGACGTCACGCCATGCTGATGGAGTTCGCCACTTACGAGAACAAAGGCGACCCCGCCATTGCGGCGGGACAGGTGGCCTTGTTGAAGCGACTCAAAGTGACTATAGTGTTCAGCTGTTCTACTGGACGCTGTAACGATGACAACCTAAAAAAGGCAAGGGAGATAAGTAACGGTTACAACTCAACATCGCTTATTATTCTTTTGCAAGGTGGCGGTAACCTCCTGGGTTACCCTGGCTTTGACACTGCTAGGAAAAGAATATTGAATCTTTTTCCAGATTTTCCGACTGTTTTGTTTTCTCAAAGCATCTGGCTTAAAAATAAAAATCGAGCTCATCTGAATGAGAGCCTTGAGATTTACTCCCACAGGGAGAACCTGACCATCTTCTTACGGGACAGACAGTCGCTGGCTCTGGCGCAGGAATATTTTCCAGGGACGAAACTCATGCTGATGCCCGACATGGCGTTTGGCCTGGGGCGTGTCCCGCGCACTATGCCACCCACCCTCGACATCGTGTGGCTGAAGAGAAGTGATCGCGAGTCTTCCGGATATAAAGTACCCGAGATACCTACTAACCTCAGTGTTTCCATGAGTGACTGGTGGGATTGGAAGACAAACCCGGGTAAATCCCCCATGGAGACAGCCTTTTTGATGACCTTTAACGGGTTCTCGTACTTGCAGCGTGGGCGCGTGGTGATCACTGACCGACTACACGGCCACATCCTGTCCGTGCTGCTGGGAATCCCTCACGTGCTCATCGACAACCCTCCCTACTTCAAACTCTCCTCCTTCCGTCGCACGTGGACGGCGGGGTTATCCAACACGGTGCTGGTCACCACAGGGGAGGAGGCTCTGGAAGAGGCACAAAAACTGCTGAAGAAGTACAATAATTATCTTCCTAATGTTGTACGTGCTTAACAGCTAGATGTAAATTCCTGGACCTATTTAAACTCACCCGCTTTAGTAAAGGTAGATTATAAAAATGATTTAGAAGGAAGCCTAACTGGAGATTACTCACTAATATATTGTTCTATTGCGATGCAAATTGGGAATATTTAATTGTAAAGATTTGGTGAATCGTTTAGTTCCAAGCAGTCACCTGCTGTATACGAGTCCAAGTCCGCAACTAGAAGGTCCTTCAAAGGTGGAGACCCAACCTAGATAGTCGGATCGAAGGAGATTCCATCCCATGCCCACATGACCATAACAGGGCGGTAATGTGATATTTCATGCACGCCTTACCATGGAATAATTAGAGGAGAAGAAAAATACAACTTCAACTTCGACCTATTGCCTAGGAAAGTCTATTTTACCAATAAAGAGGCAACGATGCTTTTAGAAGAGTTTTACATGGGTATGTATATCATGAGTGTAGAAAAGTATATATGTATATGGTATTTATAGAAAATGATAGTACACAATGTGAGGTAATATCTACATTATACTATTCTACTAAAATGTACATGGTCTATTGTCACGAAAGAGTGGGGATAGAGCTGTAGTGTGGGTTGGCCCGTCTGTTCTGTTCACAAGACAAGCAGTCACGTAAGCAAACGGACGGGCTGAAGGTGAACTCATACCACTTGAGACTCGCGACGCCTACATCACCTGGAAATAAAAGGTCGTTCACGTAATGGCAGTCACGTAAGGCAGGGTCAGGTGTAGCCGCGAGGGCGCTATCGTCATAACAGACAAGCCTTAGAGCGAAACACGTGTTTGATTACGTTATAGAATGGGGAACGTTGACACAACGTAAGTAAGAAGCCAGACAACTAGGCAACTAGCTTACGTAGAGCATCGCTGGAAGGCTGGGAACTACGTCGTACACTAGCTAGGGTGTGTGATTGGTTGTTGTGGTATGTCATGTGGTGTGACTGGCCAATCGAATGCATGGATGCCACGTGCCAGATGTTTTGATCTTGATTTTCGAGGAAAACTCGAGGCTTTTCGATGGAGACTCTGGGTGGGTAACATCGAAGTGAGTTTGCAGCTCAAGACTTCGCTACCTCGTGGTCAGACAGAAAGCTAAGTGGTATGTACAGGGCCGCCGAGAGCCAGCCCGGGCCCGGGACAGACGACCTCTCCGGGCCCCTTGTAATCGTAAATTATTTCCCCAGTATATAATGTATGTTTACAATTCGAATCTCAATAAGAAGAAAAAAAAATCCGCTGACCAAGGCCGGGCCCCCTTGACAGCCGCGGGCCCGGGTACACCAGACCCCCCTGTCCCCCCCTCTCGTCAGGCCTGGGTATGTATATGTGTAGGTGTATCGTAGGGAACGAGTGATTGTGCAGTGTTGTGAGTGTGGTAGTTAAGAATAGATTGACTCACTAGATATCTGGATTAGGGTTAAGGAGTAAGAGTTAACGGGACAACCTAGATAACTAGCCAAGATAGGGAACGAGATCATTGGCAAACTTGCCTGTTCTTTGTATTTCCCTTATCACTTTGTAATTTGTATAATCCTCTCGACAGTTAATAACTTTCCTTTAATTAATATACGAAATTGCCTTGAGTTGTTTATTGGGGTGATGCATGCTTGGGGCTCGATGAGTTAGTTGGAAGTGTAAATAAGCAATTTAGTGTTTGTTCACGCGGTGATTTGGTGGAGGTATCGAGAGTGTGATAGGCCGGAGCGAAATCGTAACCTCTACCATTTCCACGTGCTTCCACTCCAGAGTTCACGATATCTATTATAATGTCAATGAACTGTAAATAAATTATTTAAAAAAATTGAATTACTTTTGGGGAACTGGATTCGAAATGTTTGGGATTTTATGTACATTGGTAGAAAACTGAGGCGATGTTATGGTTGTAGATGTAGCCTACACATTATGCGGGTAATCTGTCACTCCATTTGTTTGCTGGAAAGCTTGTTACACATTTCAAATAGTCTGTCCATTAGCTTTGACTACTGTGCACATGAACCATTAAACAACGTTTTATGTCTAAACTGCAAACGTCCATGCTTGTCATATATTTTGTTATCTTGGCATTTGTAGGTGTGGAAAAAGTTTGAGCAAGATCTCTTGATTTATGATCCTACCACTCGAAAAAATGTGTTTCTACATTGAATTAAAACCAATATTACAGAAATAAATTACTCAGCAAGGATCTTACAACTACTATTACTACACGCACGCTCGCACATGAATGATGGACAGCTTTACTTTGACACATGCCTATATACCCCTATATTTCAGTCGTGGGCCGCAGTCTGCAGACACTTTTAAGATGAGTAAAGAAGTGACAAACATCAGACTGTAACCTCGCCAGGTCTTGCCTTTGGTTATGCTGATATTTTTGAGGTGCATAACTGTCAACAGCACGGTCATGCGCATGTAATCTAACGATTTTGAATTATAACCGACTTTCTCACTCCCAACCCTCTACCTCCCACGCAAAATCTGGCGATTTCCACAGAAGGTCTGATCGCGATCAGCAGTAGCTAGGAGTGTGCAACGATCTCTTGATAACAGTTTGTTCACGCATGGCTGCAGCTGGACAAATCATGGTCGTGAAAATGTCGAGAAACTGTGGCTTGATATTGTTGTTCGAGCGAAAGCTGGTATGATAAGGCCGCATGAAGTTGATGCAATTAGATGAAATATTTGTTGTATACGAGACTTTCAATACAAAGATACATTCGGAAGTTATTTTTGAAGAGCATTAGTCATCGAATTTCTGTATTTTGCTGTCTCTGGCATATTTTTTCAAGCTGTTTCGTCAAACCCACCAAGTCAACATCAGCATACAAAAGAATTCCATCTTATCGTTTATGCAGACACATATACAAACACACACACACACACACACGAGGGCACGTTCTTGTGTAAATGTTGCTTGTGAAAGCTGTAGCATACCAGCTGCTACCTCTAATGTGACGTACTTCACATTTATTCTCACTGTGATGTCACTGTCAAGGTGAATGCGATTGATAGCTTACACATATGCCATAACTTCACTTTATACATAATTCTCCCATTTGGTTTTTTTTTTTTTTACTTTTGAAGGCCACGCCAAAACACACACACAGTCACGGTTTTACCTTCGCCTAAACAACCAGCCATGTTTTCTGATTCTGACTTCTTGTGACTGTCTTCTCCTCATCGTCTGTTTTTTTTTTTTTTTTTTATCTCTCTCTCCTTAGAAGTTATGTTTATAACATCACGACAGAAGAGACAGAACCTCACCATCCAATTTCCTTAAATCCCCAACAAGTATCTGTATCATAGTCGTAAAATTCTAGGTGTTACTATTGATCACAATTTGTCTTGGTTCCAAGGAATTTATGGGAGCTAATAAAAAATAAATAATTACATAAATAAAAATTGTTTCTAGGTACGTATCCACTTAAACCGCTTTGGTTGGCTTTTTTTTTCGATGAAAGATGCGGAACTTTTCTAACCTTTCCCCGTGAGAATATCCTAGTTTGTGTTTTATCAATATTTAGTTGAAGACCATATTTTTGCAATAAACATCTAAAACATCGAGTGATTTTTGCATATCAGTTGCAGTTTCAGCAAATATGACAGTATCGTTAGCATACAAAAGCAGAAATAAATACAGATAGCATCCAACATTGAAAAATCATATTAATTTGCTAGGGTTTGAGACAACATCAACACATTGAGAAAGTTTTTAAGTCATTTAAAAACAGTTAAAACGTACAGGCGACAAAGTCTCCCTGCCTCACTCCAACATTACAGGTGAAGAAGGAGGATAGTCCATGCTGTGTTTTAACAAAGAACTTCTGACATTGTCATGATTTGTTTCTACAAATATCTGCAAGTATGTTTATACCCACAGGTACCTGCCAACATACTTGACATTAGTTGAATAATAGTAAATTAATTTTTTTTCCTTAGCGTTCTTACAATCACGATTGAGCAGTACTCACCTTCATTGAAGACAACACAAGAAGTTCTGAAATAATCTCTCAGCATTGAGTCTGATATAAGTGATCATAAATAAAAACCTGCAATAAACATCACAACTGAGTCTGAAATAAATAAAAGGTTGGACTTGCCAGAGTGTGAAAGGAGAACTCCGTTTTTTCGAGCAGGAAAGCTGTGTACAGCGATGTGCGCCATAACGACCTCCTCTACGATGGACCGTTGATAACGAAGCTTGAAAAATTTATATCGCCTAATGACGTCATACTTACCCTGACCACGTGGCACAAACAGGTGTTCGGTAATGATATTCAACAATGATAGTAATAATAACAGAGATGAGCAGTGCATTTCTCACACGATATTACTTATTATTTTCTGTGCGTTGGTAGATTATAAAATCTTGTGATTTGGTTCTGCGCGTTGTGATGAAGCAGTTTATAATGTTAAAAGTGTGGGAGTGCAATAATGAATGCTTTAACTGTGATAGTTTCACCAGTACAATAGTCGATAAAAAATATATTGACATCCGATAATAAAGGTTTTGAGAGACGATTAGAATAGTCGGAGGATGCATGTGTTCCAATTAAATGAAAGAAATTAATTTTTTTTCAATCTCAGGCGTCGTCTGCATTGATAATAGTTACAAGTTTAAATCTCATTGTTCTTGTGCTTCTCGCCCTCACACACACACACACACAAACACAAATACACACACAAACACAGAAAACAGTTGTTTTAGTGATAAAAATCCGGCAATCATGTTGCACGCTGTTCACCGAGCTTGAACAACCGTCAAACTAATTTGAAAGACATGTTTGCATCGAACTTCGTATAACGAGCTATATATTCGTATAACGAGTATACCAAGTAGACTGAATGTTTGGTATCGATGTATGGGACAATTTAACGGACACTTGCCACAGCTTGTGGAGACAAGGGAGTTGGGGAAGATTTGTTAGCCGCTACAAAATGTTGGAGGGAATCGAAACTTCATTAACTTGAAGACGACGCCGACTTTGTACAAATGCTTTCTCAACATTTAGTGTGTGTTCGTGAAGTATGCACGCAAACTAAACACTGAATGTTGGCTGAATGGAGAAATTTGGGATTTTCTTATCGCAACTACTCTCACCGAGGTGGGTCATACAAGGACCACAAAGGTAAACACTTGATACGTGTACTGTAATTTAAATTTTCTTAAAGTGTTGTTATTAATTAAGGTCCAAGTTGTCGATATAGTATACGAGTAATCCTGTAGTACGCGAAGCAAAATTTAAAGAGGAAAAGATCATCATTCATTTTTTTTTTTGGGGTAAAAGAATAGTTTCGGTAGAAATGAAGTAGTTCGTTTAGTTTTTGTGTGTTGGGTCGAGTTCGCAGTCTCAACAGCTGGATTCTAACTTCTGGCAGTAAACTAAGCTAATAATAGTTGTTGAGCATTTTAATTGACTGCTAAGTGTTGGCATAAACTGAAAAGGGTCCGCTTTTGGAAAAAAATGTTTTAATAAATGGGTTTTTAAATCAATTAAAATGATCTTCCTTTAAAAAATTATACACGGCAGTACTACTACGTTGACCCTCATTAGGAACTGAGAAAAAGGTTATTAAAAATTTGAACTGTTGGTCTCACTAACGAAGTGACATTTTTATATTCATTTAAGGAATCGGTTGTTTAGTTTTGGGATTGCTATAATCAAACAAAATCTTTTTGATGTCGTTAGCCAATAGAGGATGGTCGCTTATCCCAGAATTCGGACGAAACACAAATAGTGGCTTGTTATCTTCAAAGGGTTTTAACAATGTCATAGTATAACTTGTTGATGCTGTCCACACAATTGCCATTTTGACATTGGCATTAATTTTATTCATTAACCCCTTGAGGACCAGTGAAAGTCAAGAATGAAGCTTTAGGGATGATGGTGCACTGGACTAGCGGATGAAGTTGTTCTGTCTGCCTTAAGACATGTGGACACAGGAAGATTACATGATCCCCTGCGCCACCTGGCACACCTAAATTTACTTTGTACTCTTGTGATTTTTTTTTTGTTTTTGGTGTCTATTAGCGGAAGATCGACTTATCGACTTTGTTTTTAAGGGAGATCTCAGAACATGATATATGTTAGTGATGGTTCAGGTTCCAACGAGTGAACTTCAAGGCCATAATTCACCACGTGGCCTTATCTACTTGCGGTGAAGGCAGGGGTGGGCCATGAGATGATCACTAACTCGCATTTTCTTTGCCCCTTCCCTCTATTCCCCTCTTCACCAATCCTGCAACACGTGCAAATGCAGTGAATATGTCAAAATCTTAGCCCTAGAACTACACCTACCGTAAACGGGTGTAAAATCGCTGCCTGTTAACAGTTTTTGTCACATCCTGAAATCGGAGTTGGTGCAGTTGACGGAGGCATCTCTGCATTGTGGATAGTGACTGAAAATCTTCCCCTTCCCACCCAGTTGCGGTTCTGTGAAAATTAATATCTGGATTATCCCGGGAGGTAAAGGCTGAGGAAGAAGAAATCTGCCTTCCACATACTGTGCCCTAGACCCAGTATACCACTTACGTTAAAGAACAACGTGATGCAATACTTTATGAGGTAAATCTCTGTACCCCAGATGGACAACTACCCTGCCGTGGTCGGGAGAGATGAACCTTAGAACTATGCCGATCAGACTGAGCGGTCCACCGGTCCTAATAATAATATAAGCGGATAAGTAAGTAAAAGGAGCACTCAAGATTTATCAACACTAGAGATGAGAGCAAACCATCTATTAACAAAATATGGCAAAGACCCAGGGCATGATGAGCTTTGCTCTGAAATATTTAGGCCGGTGGTAGAAGAACTTTCATGCAGATTTTCCAGAAAATATGGGATACCCCATACACCATAACAAACAGCAGAGTACAGGAGAAGTTATAATTTTCAAACGGCCAAAGAAAGCTGACTTAAGGTCTGCAGTAACTGGCGAAGCTTCCCCCTGTCATCACAATCAAAATCTTTAGCCGAATTATTTTGAAGTCTCACCACTGCTCTTGGCAATAGCATCAGACAAAAATAAGGAGCCTTTAGAAAATGAATTTCATACAGTGAATAAATCTTCACCTAAGGCAGATTATACAAACAAGCACAAAATGGGACAGCATTCTCTATACCGTATTCACAGACCTTGAGAAAGCATTTGATAGAATACTACGGGAGTATTCATGGAAAAACATGCGTCGATACGTAATACCACAAACAATAGTAAATCTGATAAAAGCAGTACATTCATCTTTTAATTTTCAGTGGTTTGTAGCAAAAGTAAGCAAACATAACTTCAACACCCAGTCAACACACGGATGCTCAGGAAAAAAGAATCAACAATCTGACCAAAACTACGTCAAATATAATATAAGAAGTAAACACAAACAAAGCGAAAAAAATCAAAGAGAGAACCCATCTCAATTGATAAAAAAGTTGTTTAAAAATATCCAAAACTTTACGCATCTTGGTAGTCTAGTAACAACAGATATATTTTTTAAACATTTTTAGTCAAAACATAATTATTAATACTGACTTAGAGCAACATACTTTCTTCTCAGTTCTCGATATACACGCTTATAAAGATTACAATGCATAGAAAAAGGCCATTTTGTGACCTCACGTTTGCACCCACACTCCCATCTCTGCCATTGGCTGAAACCCTCGGAATATCAATTTCCAGTCGTGACGTCAGTGTTGTTGACCACTTTCTGTGGAGGACATTAGTAAGGGTGTATCACACATGCTGCGAGACAAGAGTGGGGCATGCTCACCTGATTAAATAAAGGTCGATTATAAATCTTTGTCAACGGAGAGCTTGCGTGCCGGCGCACGTGTGAACGTGAGGTGAAAAACCACGTAACACGTTGACATTAGAGTCAATCTTCACAAAGTCTTTGTCCTGTGATGGTGCACGGTGAGGCTCTGGTGTTTGTAGGTATTTATCTCACTGTTTGGGGAGTTGTTTTCCTTACAATTAAATTGTATTTTATAAATTTTCTCTAGACTTCTATTTTTATTACTTACAGGAGAAAATTATTAATTAATGTGCGATGTATAAATACCCAAAATAACTACTTACTGTGTGCAACATGCAACACAATAGGACAATATCAAAGTTTTCAGACTTGTTTGAAAAAAAAATTAAACACGATCTGTCCGACTGCAGAACATTTTGTAAAAATAAATGTTTCTTTTTCAAAATACGAACTTCATTCTATAATTCACACGTCACAGAAATAAAACGTATTTTGTTGATGTTTTGGTTCATTTTAACACAGTTTATTTGCCAATAATATCACGCAGAAGAAAATATATTGATACTGTTAGTATAAAAGTACGGGGAGGCTGTAAGTTAATGATTCACTTGAAGAACTCGTTTACATTGTTTCGTCATTGACATCGTAAACTTGGATGAAGATGGCAAAAGTTTTCTAAATGAGTAAGGTCACTGGCATCCCATATGGCACTCCAGAGAAATAAAGAACGTTTGGCAGATTCTTGAAATAAATATAGATTGTTTTGTTGCAGAGATTTAGTGAGATTCGGCAAAGCTGCTTGTAACAGCAGACGCATCAAAGGCAGGACGATGGGTCCTCTCACAGCTTTCATTGCTTGGACGGTGTCATCGTACGCCTGTCATCAGATGGCAAAGTTGTTTCTTACCAACGTCGGCATTGTGACCTCTCACGCGACCCCAGTCACCACGGCTGCTGCTTTAACTTTGGTTCAGATATTCTTTTGCTGGTTGCTGACAACAACCACGTGGGAGACCAAAACCACTGACGTCGACGAAGACAAAACTAACCCTGATGTGACAAATGCGAGACTACGGGCGAACTATCGCGTTGCCCTGGTAATGCACGTGCTGTCTACGTTTCTGACCAACTGGAGCTTAGCACGAACGGAGGCGGCCTCCACGTTGGCCATCAAACTGATGGAGCCGCTGGTGTCCGCGGTGGCGCAGCGGGTGTGGCACGGAGAGCCTCTCAGCTACAACGTGTGGGTCAGTCTACCCTTGGTCATCGGCGGCGCCGTCGTCTTCGTGTCTGACGATCCCTTGAGTGTACAGCACGCGCTGAGCGCTGGTGTGGTGCTGGCCATGGGCTCCAACGTGCTGCTGGCCGTCAGAAACCTGGCCATCAAGGGACTGCACTCAGCACATTTAAACCTAGGCCTGCGTAAGTTCACCCGCCTTGTTGCGTGGCTCTTGGCGACAGTTTTAGTAGTCATCTTGATTGCTGTTTGGTGGCTGCAGATCGCAGACATCGTGTCACGTAGGACAAGTCTGGCTGTGACGTCACTGCTGCTGTCGGGGGCGTTTCACGTCACGTACTCGCTGATCAGCACGAGCGTCATCCTGCGCGCGTTGGACGTGGTCAGTCACGCTATGGCCAACGTCATCAAGCGCATGCTGGTGGTGGCGCTGCTGTACGTCAGCGGGTCACGTAGTGCATCTGTCGTCAACGCTGCGGGTCTGACGGTGGCGGCTGTGGGGCTGGCTGTGTACGTCAGAGGGAAAGCAGAAGGAAGACCGGAAATGTGTAGCAACAATACCAGCATGAACCGACTGAAAGGTCTTTTATTTCTTTGTCTCTCTATGTCTTTCCTTCTCTTTCAAACACACACACTAGCTGCATTTTACGTTACTTGATATGATAACATTATTGGTTATGTCAACGCAGTTTTTTGTATAGATACAGATATTTTAAAAATACAAACGTAAATCTACTTTCTTTACAGCATGAAATAATTGCTTGATTGGAAGTCCAATAATGATTGCTTGAACGTAATGGACGTAAGTTATCTTTTACCTCAATATAGAATAAGAAGATTGAGATGACAAATATTTACACGGAGCCTTAACATGTGCATTTCAAGTACCAATATTGTGACAAGGTAAATGTCTTACCTGTTTCAGACCTGACGTGTTTCCATCTACCTAAAAGGTGGTTTTTAGTGGCTTCCTTGCTGATAACTGCGACGTTTTCACTTTTATTGTACAACGCTGATGTCGACCTACGTAAACAAATTCAAACAGTTAGTTGTGAACTCAAAGATCGATTTGTTGGTAATAATAACTTCTTACGTGATCCTCAGCATATAGCTTTAAAGGACACTTCTATACAAAATGAAACATTATCTCCCTTTGGTCTTCGGTGGCCACCAGTTCCACAGAATACATCGCTACTACAGGAATGGGGTGAGTTCTTATCCATGGATTACACCCGCCATCCCTTCGACACGGATCGCCTGGCTCCTACCCTGCACACCAACGACGAGGTGGTGTGGGAGCTGCAGCGCCTGCACGTGCGGGTTCTGACGTCACTGCTAGCGGGTCGACGTCACGCCATGCTGATGGACTTCGCCACTTACGAGAACAAAGGCGACCCCGCCATCGCGGCGGGACAGGTGGCCTTGTTGAAGCGGTTCAACGTGACTATAGTCTTCAGCTGTTCTACTGGACTCTGTAACGACGACAACCTTACAAAAGCAAGGGAGATAAGCAAAACATACAACTCAACATCGCTTATTATTCTTTTGCAAGGTGGCGGTAACCTGGTAGGCTACGCAGACATAGACTTCACCAGGGAAAAAATCTTGAATCTTTTCCCAGATTTTCCAACTATCTTGTTTTCTCAAAGCATCTGGCTTAACAATGGAAATCAAGCTCATCTCAATAAGTGTCGTGAGATTTACTCCCAGAGGGAGAACCTGACCATCTTCTTGCGGGACCGACAGTCGCTGGGTCTGGCGCAGAAACATTTTCCAGGGACGAAACTCATGTTGATGCCCGACATGGCGTTTGGCCTGGGGCGTGTCCCGCGCACCATGCCGCCTACACACGACATTTTGTGGATTAAGAGAAGTGATAGCGAGTCTTCAGGGTATAAAGTACCCGAGATACCTACTAACCTCAGTGTTTATGTCGGCGACTGGCGAGAATGGAAGACAAACCAGGGCAACACGCCCATGGAAACATCATTTCTGATAGCCTTTAACGGGTTGTCGTTCTTGCAGCGTGGGCGCGTGGTGATCACTGACCGACTACACGGCCACATCCTGTCCGTGCTGCTGGGAATCCCTCACGTGCTCATCGACAACCCTCCCTACTTCAAACTCTCCTCCTTCCGTCGCACGTGGACGGCGGGGTTATCCAACACGGTGCTGGTCACCACAGGGGAGGAGGCTCTGGACCAGGCACAAAAACTGCTGAAGAAGTACAATAATTATCTTCCTTCCGTCGTGCCTTCTTAGCAGCTGAGCTTAGTATTTATGTGATATATATATTGTAGTCTACAGCAGAACCCACATGTTACTGGTTTTGCTGAATATGGCAGAATTAGACAAAATAAGTACAGTTAATTCAAAATTCTAAAACATTATGCATCTTAAGGTATCATGAAACGATGTTAATCCTGAACTCTCTGAACCGAGACCAGTTTCCACCTCGGTGCAAACATTTGTCCTTGATAGCCACGGCATGAATGTAATGTGTTTTTTTTATACAAAATGCCTATGAACATTTTAATCGGTTAACGGGAGCTGTTTGCATTTTAAGGTGTAAAGAAAAGAGAAACTTTGTTATATAGACCCATAAAACCCCCTTACACTTACGATTTTATGTATCCCATCCTAAATTTGT
Organism: Pomacea canaliculata; assembly: GCF_003073045.1. Classification (NCBI taxonomy): domain Eukaryota; kingdom Metazoa; phylum Mollusca; class Gastropoda; order Architaenioglossa; family Ampullariidae; genus Pomacea; species Pomacea canaliculata. The sequence continues at coordinate 11,299,212 of NC_037593.1, forward strand.
ATTTACCTATTATCATGTTTTATTGTGTAACGAAGGCAACATCCAAATATCATGTACTGATCTCTCTGTACTTTTGTCATTTGCGATTTCAACATAACGATTGAAAATGATCAACAATAGGTTTTAAACATCTGGATTCGCTTTTGCAAATTTATTCCTTACATTTAGCTTCAGTGAAAAATCATCATATTTACAAAATAATCGCAAAAGACACGAAAGTTATTAGCGTTACAAGATCATTGAAAGAAAGGACAAGCACACCTGAAGCTAAGTGTGTCTGAATGGAGAAAAATGTATTTAACTTATACGAGGTTCGTAATAAAAGTAAACATTTTGATAACATTTTTGGCGGGCGTTTGGGAAGTAAACATTGTTATTGACGGTCTGTGTTCAGCTTCGGTTGATGGTTGATGTCCATTGTAACGGTTTTCTTTCTCGCTCTTGTATCTGTATTAAACAGTGTTGTACAACGGTGTGTTTTTCTGGATTGAACTCTTGGTCTCACTAACGAAGTGACATTTTTATATTCATTTAAGGAATCGGTTGTTTAGTTTTGGGATTGCTATAATCAAACAAAATCTTTTTGATGTCGTTAGCCAATAGAGGATGGTCGCTTATCCCAGAAATCGGACGAAACACAAATAGTGGCTTGCTCTCTTCAAAGGGTTTTAACGATAGATGTCATAGTATAACTTGTTGATGCTGTCCACACAATTGCCATTTTGACATTGACATTAATTTTATTCATTAACCCCTTGAGGACAAGTGAAAGTCAAGAATGAAGCTTTAGAGATGATGGTGCACTGGACTCGCCAATGAAGTTGTTCTGTCTGCCTTAAGATATGTCAACACAGGAAGATTACATGATCCCCTGCGCCACCTGGCTTACCTGAATTTACTTTGTACTCTTGTGATTTTTTTTTAGTCTATTAGCGGAAGATCGACTTGTCGACTTTGTTTTTTAAGGGAGGTCTCAAAGGTTTTCTTAACGAATCAGGTCACAGGCATCCCATATGCCACTCGAGAGAAATTAAGAACGTTTGGCAGATTCTTAAAAGAGATATGGCTTGTTTTGTTGCAGAGATTTAGTGAGATTCGGCAAAACTAATAGTTCCCTAAGTTAATAGTTCCCTCTTTAAAAGAATAATCCTCCACCCCACTACCTCTAAGATCGCTGTGTATATAGTAGTGGGTCTTCATGAAATGGTTGACATAAAATTGTTCGTATTAGGGAAAGAATAAACAAATAACAAAACAAAATACATGAAAAAATTAGCTGTACCTAGATTGTAACTTAGTCGATCATGTGAAACAAATGGTTGCTTGTAACCACTAGATTATATGGTTTCACTTGTCAATCACCAGGTTTACCTGAAAGGCTTGACAGAAAATTGATCATATTAGAAAAAGACAACATCCCAAAGGAAAAAACACACAAAAAAAAACACCCAATGCAAGTCTTGAACACACCAACTTGTCAATATTTAGTCGTCGTTCTTAACCACTAGGCTACAGAGGAGTAGCTCACGGAGCTGTCTGATCTAACCTACTTGTAGTTAAACATCGTCTGTGTTGTGTTGGGCTCTCATTTATTTTACCTTTACCTGTCATCAGTTTTAGGCCTGGAAGTATTTTGACTGTCGCAATTAACTTTATGCCGCCCTTCATAGTGTTTAAAAGTTGTATAATTAACAGCAGAACAAGTTTCACAGCTGGCAAAGGGTGAAGCGGAGCGTTGGCTTACAACGGAAGTGTGCAAGGTCGCTGACGTCACGCTTCCGAAGACTTCCGAAGTTTTTCCCTTCAGTGAGACGCTTAGCAAAACAAAAAATCCGCTGCCGGCTGAGCTCGAGCTTTAGTTCTGAGGGGAGGAGGGGGATGCTACGTCATTATTATCTGACGCAATTTTGTTTTTGTCGCAACAATTGACATCATACGCTTGGCAGAAGATGGCAAAGATTTTATGAAGGAGTAACGTCACTGTCATACCACATGGCACTGCAGAGAAATAAAGAGCGTTTGGCGGATTCTTGAAATAAATATAGATTGTTTTGTTGCAGAGATTTAGTGAGATTCGGCAAAGCTGCTTGTCACAGCAGACGCATCAAAGGCAGGACGATGGGTCCTCTCACAGCTTTCATTGCTTGGACGGTGTCATCGTACGCCTGTCATCAGATGGCTAAGTTGTTTCTTACCAACGTCGGCATTGTGGCCTCTCACGTGACCCCAGTCACCACGGCTGCTGCTTTAACGTTGGTTCAGATATTCTTTTGCTGGCTGTTGACAACAACCACGTGGGAGACCAAAACCACTGACGTCGACGAAGACAAAACTAACCTTGACTTGACAAATGCGAGATTACGGGCCAACTATCGAGTTGCCCTGGTAATGCACGTGCTGTCGACGTTTCTGACCAACTGGAGCTTAGCACGAACGGAGGCGGCCTCCACGTTGGCCATCAAACTGATGGAGCCGCTGGTGTCCGCGTTGGCGCAGCGGGTGTGGCACGGAGAGCCTCTCAGCTACAGCGTGTGGGTCAGCCTACCCTTGGTCATCGGCGGCGCCGTCGTCTTCGTGTCTGACGATCCCTTGAGCGTACAGCACGCGCTGAGCGCAGGTGTGGTGCTGGCCATGGGCTCCAACGTGCTGCTGGCCGTCAGAAACCTGGCCATCAAGGGACTGCACTCTGGACAACTAAACCTTGGCCCTCGCCGTTTCAGCTGGTCTGTTGGTGGTGTCCTAGTGGGAATGTCAGTACTAGTGCTGACTGCTGTTTGGTGGCTTGAGATCGTGGACATCGTGTCACGGAGGTCAACTCTGGCTGTGACGTCACTGCTGTTATCGGGGGCGTTTCACGTCACGTACTCGCTGATCAGCACGAGCGTCATCCTGCGAGCGTTGGACGTGGTCAGTCACGCCATGGCCAACGTCATCAAGCGCGTGCTGGTGGTGGCGCTGCTGTACGTCAGCGGGTCACGTAGTGCATCTGGCGTCAACGCTGTGGGTCTGACGGTGGCAGCTGTGGGGCTGGCTGTGTACGTCAGAGGGAAAGCAGAAGGCAGACGGAAAATGTGTAGCAAAAATACCAGCATGAACCGCCTGAAAGGTCTTTTATTTCTTTGTCTCAATATCTCTTTCACTCAAACAAGCTCACTTTGCATTATTTATTATGATAATTATTTCACTGCTATTATATCTATATATAGATACCTAAAAAAGCAAAAATAAATGTACTCTCCTTACAACATGAAATAATTGGGTGATTGGTAGTCTAATAAAAATTGCTTAAACATTGTGGACATAAGTTATCTTTAACTTATAAGTTATAATGCGCATAACATATGCAAATTGAGATGACTATTGTTTACCAGGACCACTGACATGCGCATTTCAAGTACAAATATTGGGAAAATGTAAATGTCTTACCTGTTTCAGAGGTGACGTGTTTCCATCTACCTAAAAGTCGGTTTTTTGTGCTGATAACTGCGATGCTTTCACTGCTATGGTACAGCGCTGATGTCAACCTAAGCAAACAAATACGAACAGTTAGTTGTGAACTCAAAGATCGATTTGTTTGTAATAATCACTTCTCACGTGATCCTCAGCATACAGCTGTAAAGGACACTTCTACACAAAATGAAACATTATCTCCCTTTGGTCTTCGGTGGCCACCAGTTCCACAGAATACATCGCTACTACAGGAATGGGGTGAGTTCTTATCTATGGATTACATCCGCCATCCCTTCGACACGAACCGTCTGGCTTCTACTCTGCACACCAACGACGAGGTGGTGTGGGAGCTGCAGCGTCTGCACGTGCAGGTTCTGACGTCACTGCTAGCGGGTCGACGTCACGCCATGCTGATGGACTTCGCCACTTACGAGAACAAAGGCGACCCCGCAATCACGGCGGGACAGGTGGCCATCCTGAAGCGGCTCAACGTGACTATAGTCTTCAGCTGTTCTACTGGACTCTGTAACAAAAAGAACCTTACAAAAGCAAGGGAGATAAGCAAAGGTTACAACTCAACATCGCTTATTATTCTTTTGCAAGGTGGCGGTAACCTGGTAGGCTACCCAATCACAGACTTTAGTAGGAAAAAAATACTGAATCTTTTTCCAGATTTTCCAACTATTTTGTTTTCTCAAAGCATCTGGTTACACAATAGAACTCGATCACATCTGAATAAGTGTCGTGAGATTTACTCCCACAGGGAGAACCTGACCATCTTCTTACGGGACAGACAGTCGCTGGGTCTGGCGCAGAAACATTTTCCAGGGACGAAACTCATGCTGATGCCCGACATGGCGTTTGGCCTGGGCCGTGTCCCGCGCACTATGCCGCCTACACACGACATCTTGTGGATTAAAAGAGCAGATGGTGAGTCATCCCGGTATAAAGTACCCGAGATACCTACTAACCTCAGTGTTTATGTGGGTGACTGGTTGAAATGGACGACAAACAAGGGGAAAACACCAATGGAGACTTCGTTTCTGATAGCCTTTAACGGGTTGTCGTTCTTACAACGTGGGCGCGTGGTGATCACTGACCGACTACACGGCCACATCCTGTCCGTGCTGCTGGGAATCCCTCACGTGCTCATCGACAACCCTCCCTACTTCAAACTCTCCTCCTTCCGTCGGTCGTGGACGGCGGGGTTATCCAACACGGTGCTGGTCACCACAGGGGAGGAGGCTCTGGACCAGGCACAAAAGCTCCTGAAGAAGTACAATAATTATCTTCCTTCAATCGTTCCTTCTTAGCAGCTGAGCATAGTATTTATGTGATTAATATTTAAAAATCCTTTCTTGTAGTCTTCAGCAGAACACGCGTGTTACTGGTTTTACTGTATATAGCAGATTTAGAGAAAATATGTAAATGTTACTCAAAATTCTGTAAAATGATGCATCTTAAGGTATCATGAAACGATGGTAAATCCTGAACTCTATGTTGTCTACCTCGGTGCAAACACTTGTCTTTGATAGCTACTGCATAAATGTCATGTCTCTCTTTTATACAAAATGACAATCAACATTTTAATCTGTTAACTGTAGCTGTTTGCATTTTAAGATGTAAATAAAATAGAAACTTTGGAAATTAGACCCACAAAAGCCAAATTTGTACTTACATAATTATTATTATGTTTAATTGATGTCCATTGTGTAAAGAGGGCAACAACCAAATATCATGTACTGATCTCTCTGTACTTTTGTCATTTGCGATTTCAACGTAACGTTGAACATGATCAACAATAGGTTTTAAACATCTGGATTCGCTTTTGCAAATTTATTCCTTACATTTAGCTTCAGCTGCAAAATCATCCTATTTCCAAAACAATCGCAAAAGACACAAAATTTGTTTGAAAGCGATGTTGAAGGACGACGTGGTAGAGAACTGAGGATCGCCATTGCATGCTATGAGGACTGTCTGTCATCTCGAAGACTGCATGTTGACTTTCTGTTCTCGCTATCTCTCTGATTTGTTTGTGTGTGTGGTTTCATGCTTTTTAGGGTGAAAATATAAATAATTTCCTAAGTAGGTCCGGTAATTAGCATCTTCGCAAAGTTATCCCAGCATTTAGAGACATTAAGGTAAAAAAGAGAGGTTACCTGGACGTTATGTTTCAATAACTCAAAACTGTTCTGAAGAAACAAAGTTAAAAAAAATTTTCTTTGAAAGATCGCTTCATGTCATTTATATGCGTTGCACAGGCGCGGACGAAAATTTGTACTGACGAAGCGACATTTTCTAACCCTTTTCTACATAATAGTTTAATACCTAAGTACAACTGTATTTCTAAATAACACGCAGCCTCTTGCGTGATGTACAAATGTTACAGTGTTGCACTTAGTTGTGCCCAATAATATATTAAACAGACAGTGGAAGTATAATCCTTATCAAAAGAATGACCTTTTTGTTAAGTTTTGTAAAGTGTCCCTGCTTTTGTGTCGCAGTATGAATGTCTAACAATAAGATGAAGAAATGGGAAGTGTTGCAGGGTCGAAAGCTCTTTTATGTTTATCAAGACTACTGATTAAAGGTCAACATTAATATTTGATACACCGACATTATTTTCTTTGTTATTTTAATCTAGGAGGTGGAAAATCTCTCAACTACAGTGAGTTTATCTCTTCTGAATTCAGACTAAGGCTCTAAGAAACGTGCCATAAATTCCATTTAAATCTTTCTTGATTTTTGCACAATGTTGTTTTGAACACATTCACATCAGGCGCTGTGTTATTAGGACGATAGTGCACTTGAAATGGGTGGCGAAGAAAAATTGGATGTTTTTTCATCTATTACTGATATTGATGTGTCTAATCCCCGTGACATAAATATGCACAAGACGGCAAATCGTTCTTTCTCTGCATGTGGCAACTGTTTACAGCGTTGGCTGCCTTGCCGTGATATAGCCTTCGATTATTTTTACAACTTTAAATCTTTTCATCTGGCACACCAATACTTAGAACCACTGGAAAGTCGAATTATTATAAAATATAAAAGGTTATATTTATCTCACACGCTAGCTAGGTGACTTAGCTTCAATATAACAATATAATGTCTGGAGCAAGTGGTCGCTCTTTCGATGCTGAAGCTAGAATCACAACATATCTCAAAAGAGCTTTTTCCCAGTCTTTAATATCTATTCTTATGCGGAAAAATGATCATAAACCTTTGATTCGAACTTTGCAAGCAGGGCAAAGCAAAATAAACACGATCGCGACCCCAAGTTTCGAACACACCTACTTTCAAACATCAAGCCTCACACCTAACCACTAGACTACAGAGGCGAAGCTTACGAAGCTACTTGTAGAAACATCGTCTCGCTTGTGTTGTTGGGCCCTCATTGATTTTACCTTGACCTGTCATCAGTTTAAGGCCTTGAGCTATTTTGCCTGTCATAATTCACTTTATGTCACCCTTCACAGTATTTAAAAGTTGTAGAATTAGCCCCCAGAACAAGTTTCATAGCTTTCAAAGAGTGAAGCGGAGGTTGGCTTAGAAGGGAAGTGTGCAAGGGCGCTGACGTCACGCTTCCGAAGGCTTCCGAAGCTGCTTCATCGTTCAGGAATAAAAGATACGCGCCCCGGGAATCCATTTATTGAGTCCCGTGGCCACGACTTTCATCCTGCTTTCTATGAACCTTGTGAAGACACGTGGAAGGCATAGAGATCCTTTAAGTGTGAGTGACATCTGGCAACCCGCGGTTTAGCCAAGTGGGAATTAGGATTATATTTCTTAGGATTCCATGAATCAATAATAAGGCTTTATAGACTAGAAAATTTATAGCGTTGTGCTCAATTCAAGTTTTATTAATGTTGGTCCACGTGGAGCAAAGTACACGAATCAGAAGTGATAGGCGAAATATATATAGATATATAAAGTCGATGAGAATCGGACAAAAGGTGTGGATTTCCAAAGAGTTTAATCACAATCCAAACAACACTAATACGCACGCGCATACACATCCCGACATCTTATTGTGTGCGTTCTGCTTCTCATACATCCCTGCCCTCTGCCTACATCGACGTGCATTACATGTAATCTTCTCACCTGGTAAGTAATTGATACCTTTAGAAGGGCTGCAATGATTACAATGTTTCAAGGAAATTCCAGCTACACACTGTAATGATAATATAAGAAGTATCTTAGTTTCGTGTCTATGTTTTCATATTTATCTTGGTATGAAGGCATTCCTAAGTGTCTTCTTGACAAGACTTCGAAAGATCCAGAATACTGCCACTTGCGTCATCTTCCATCATTTGCTCTATTCACTGGATGCCTGTTGTGGACCGCATACTCTACACCTTTCCACTCTGACTTACTCTGACAGTTCTGGCCCTAGTCCTCGGCACTTCTACAAACTCACTCCCTTTTCTGTGAATATGGGTGCATAGTTGTTGGTGATTTAGTTTATAATTTCTGTAAAGCAATGAGAAAATCCTTGGAAAAGCGCTATATAAATGTTCATCATCATCAAATATCATCATCCATAATTCATCATGATCACTAAATTACCAACAATCATGCGATACCATTTCGATAACTCCAAACTGTTATAAAACAAATTTAGAAAATGTCTTTTTTTTTCAAAAATCACTCCAATCATTTAGATGTTTCGACAATTTGGCCTAAAAAGTTTCATTTTCTAATACTTAAAACAGAGGGATTTTTTTAATGTGAAGTTGTGTGTCTGGCATGCATGACAATCGCGTACCAAAAATCGCACCGACATTATTTTGTTCTTTTAACATAGGAGGTGGAAAATCTCTAAAGTACTGACATCCAAGATTTTTACCAAGCTGACACACGATCAACTAATACACCTTCAATGACTCCAGACGCATTAAACATATCTGACTAGCCAATTTTAATTAATTTACTCGACAATAAAACTGCCTAGTGTACTGAAGACTGGAAATACCAGTTGCTTGCTATGAATACAAAATAAAACTATTGTTAAAAGTCATACAATGTATCGTGCCCTTCTTTGAGTGTAAAATAAGACTAGTTTTATCTGTATATCTATGTAGATAGACTAGGGTAGGTCTCTTACATGCCATGTGACTGTTGGCAAGATTGGTAGGACACCAGTATCCGTCATTGAGACGTGTTCACCAGTCAGTACGGTAGCCATGTGGTGCAGTTGACTCGCATGGCTGATCCATCTATTGTATCACTCGATGAAATCTTAATACTTAAGGTTGGAAAGGAAAGTCAATAGACAAGAGGAGAAGGGTGCCGCCCTAACAAACAAGCAGCATGCCTGGGAAAATCGCGGTCTCCAACACCTTGTTCCCTAATAACCAATAGGTCACTGGACTGCCTTGATCGTTGTTGTTTGACAAAGTGTCTCTACTTCTTACCTTTGCTTTGCAGCTGAAAACTGTCAGCTCTAAACTGAAGTTTTTGACAAGATTGTTCCAGACTTATTTACTACAAACCTTCTGAAGAGAGACAACCCCCTTTATGCTTTTCAGGTGAGTCTATCACATATCGCTGGAAAATCAGTTCACAAACCATACACTCTTGTAAACTGATAAAATATAAGTCTTCTTCAGGGGTGGTTAATACAAGATTAGACTACTCTTAATGTAACCAGTCTTTACCTAGGTATACTAAGTAAATCTCGTGTGCCTTGTGACTTAGCAATGTGACTTCTGCTTTCTGTATATTTGTGTTCTTACTTTTCTAGCGATACAAAGCTATTTAATGTAATTCACGGACGCGTATCGGTGGGTTGCTGTCTGCCGAGACCAACATAAAAGACTCTTGTGAAGTTCTCCGCTGTTAGTCTCGGCGGTCCTAAGCAATAAATGATGCTAAACCGGAAGTTTTGTCCACACCTGCCTCGTTTTAGTAGCTAGCTTGGAAAAAATCGTCTGCCAGCAATCCAGCAATACAAGTTCGTGAAATTAAAAAATCTCTCAAGATACAAGCGACCTGCACGTTCGTATTTATTTCTGTTCATTTTTTATTTTTTATTTTTTGCAGAGTACTAGATTTTGACTAGGTTGCTTGTCACGGCGACGTGGAAAACAGAGTGATGGGTCCTCTCATAGCTTTCATTGCTTGGACGGTGTCATCGTACGCGTGTCATCAGATGGCCAAGATATTTTTGACTAACGTCAGCTTTGTGACCTCTCAAGTGACCCCAGTCACCGTGGCGGCTGCTTTGACGGTGGTGCAGATGTTGTTTTGTTGGCTCTTTACAACGACATCGTGGGAGACCAGCGTGGCTGTACTGGATGAAGACAGAAAAATTGTAAACGAGAAAAATGAGCGAATAACAAAGAGGTATCGCGTTGCCCTGGTAATGCACGTGTTGTCGACGTTTCTGACCAACTGGAGCTTAGCACGAACGGAGGCGGCCTCCACGTTGGCCATCAAACTGATGGAGCCGCTGGTGTCCGCGGTGGCGCAGCGGGTGTGGCACGGAGACCCTCTCAGCTACAGCGTGTGGGTCAGCCTGCCCTTGGTCATCGGCGGCGCCGTCGTCTTCGTGTCTGACGATCCCTTGAGTGTACAGCACGCGCTGAGCGCAGGTGTGGTGCTGGCCATGGGCTCCAACGTGCTGCTGGCCGTCAGAAACCTGGCCATCAAGGGACTGCACTCACAACAGCTAAACTTTGGTCCTCGTCCATTCAACCAGTTTGTCACGTGCCTCCTGGGAATCATTGTAGGAATTGCTGTGACTGCACTTTGGCGGTTAAAGATCATCGATACTGTGTCAAGTCTGGCTGTGACGTCACTGCTGCTGTCGGGGGCGTTTCACGTCACGTACTCGCTGATCAGCACGAGCGTCATCCTGCGCGCGCTGGACGTGGTCAGTCACGCTATGGCCAACGTCATCAAGCGCGTGCTGGTGGTGGCGCTGCTGTACGTCAGCGGGTCACGTAGTGCATCTGGCGTCAACGCTGCGGGTCTGGCGGTGGCGGCTGTGGGGCTGGCTGTGTACGTCAGAGGGAAAACAGAAGGCAGACTGGACATGTCGATCATAACTACGAGCATGAACCGAGTGAAAGGTCTTATCTCTCTCTCTCTCACTCTCACTCTCTCTCTCTCTCTCTCACTCTCACTCTCACTCTCACTCTCTCACACACACACTGCTTCATTTACCAGTCCAACACATTGTGTTGTTTGTGGCTATAAGCAGGCTTTATTATTGCTATGTGAAATGTTTATACGCACTCACGTACTCGTTACCATGTTGGTTTGAAGCTACATTGCACTACACTTTCTAATTTGAAATGCTTTGATATTTTTTTAGGCTTCCCGTCTCTCAAGTGCACTATGCTGACGTCAGCGGTGATAGCCACGTCTTTACTGATTTTTTTGGGGGGCAGTCCTGGAATCTACTTACGTCACCAACTACAGAAAGTAAGCTGTGACCTTGAAAAAAGTCTTGTTAATTATAGGCACATCTCACAATGCCAACAGCCAAAAGCTTTAAAGGACACTTCTACACAAAAGGAAACATTATCTCCCTTTGGTCTTCGGTGGCCACCAGTTCCACAGAATACATCGCTACTACAGGAATGGGGTGAGTTCTTATCCATGGATTACGCCCACCATCCCTTCGACACGAACCGTCTGGCTCCTACCCTGCACAACAACGACGAGGTGGTGTGGGAGCTGCAGCGCCTGCACGTGCGGGTTCTGACGTCACTGCTAGCGGGTCGACGTCACGCCATGCTGATGGACTTCGCCACTTACGAGAACAAAGGCGACCCCGCCATCGCGGCGGGACAGGTGGCCTTGTTGAAGCGGCTCAACGTGACTATAGTCTTCAGCTGTTCCACTGGACTCTGTAACGACGACAACTTTAAAAAAGCAAGGGAGATAAGTAAAGGTTACAACTCAACTTCACTTGTTATTTTAATGCAAGGCGGTGGTAACCTCATTGGCTACAGTGTGTTGGATTATACCAGGAAAAAAATATTGAATCTTTTTCCAGATTTTCCAACTATTTTGTTTTCTCAAAGCATCTGGCTAAATAAAAAGAAAGAAGCTCATTTGAATGTGTGTCGTGAGATTTACTCTCACAGGGAGAACCTGACCATCTTCTTGCGGGACAGACAGTCTCTAGGTCTGGCGCAGAAACATTTTCCAGGGACGAAACTCATGCTGATGCCCGACATGGCGTTTGGCCTGGGGCGTGTCCCGCGCACTATGCCACCTACACACGACATCTTGTGGATTAAGAGAGCAGATGGTGAGTCTTCAGGGTATAAAGTACCCGAGCTACCTACTAACCTCAGTGTTTATGTCGGCGACTGGTTGAAATGGAAGACAAACCAGGGCACCACGCCCATGGAAACATCATTTCTTATAGCCTTCAACGGGTTGTCGTTCTTACAGCGTGGGCGCGTGGTGATCACTGACCGACTACACGGCCACATCCTGTCCGTGCTGCTGGGAATCCCTCACGTGCTCATCGACAACCCTCCCTACTTCAAACTCTCCTCCTTCCGTCGCACGTGGACGGCGGGGTTATCCAACACGGTGCTGGTCACCACAGGGGAGGAGGCTCTGGACCAGGCACAAAAACTGCTGAAGAAGTACAATAATTATCTTCCTTCAGTCGTGCCTTCCTAACAAGTTTATAATTTACTTATTTAAACTGTAGTAGAAGAGTTCGTTTTAGCCTCTTGTAGACGCTATATTTAGGTTTATTAGATACAGAACTGGAAAAATATGACCTTTTTCTAAAAAAAAAAAATATCAATTGTGACCTTTAATGTCATGATGTTCAATGAATTTGTAAAGCTCAAGTTTTTATAACGCTGCTTACTATAAAGCAAAGAAACGGTTACCAAGTGTTGATATGTTAACGAATATTTTGTTCCCTATCACGCCTTACCAAAGGTCGTCATCTGAACACTGACTGCACCCTTTTTGTTTTGTATTTGGATTTTCTCGGGTGTGACTTTTCTATGAATGATCACGCAATGGAATGTACTCTCGAATTTGCTTTAATTGTAAAAGAAATCAGGCGATTCTGTTAAAATTCTCTGCAAATGGCGAGTTAAAGAAAATAAAAATGATATCTTAGTAAAATATTCTACGATATTTTCAACTTTTTTGTTGTTGTTGACAATTATATTGTGTAGGACCTTAACAATTATATTGTTGGAAAAGATTCGAGTGTCATAAATACCTCTGTGAAATAAAATTGAAATATTTTATTAAAGAAAATCAAATACTATAAGGCTAAATGATTTGTAAATGTTAATCGGAAAATAAAGACTGCCTTTAAGTACAGTTGTAAACATAGTTTTTTGTCCTGCATTGTGTTTGAGACTGTTTAAGCGGTACGTGTCAGTACAGAATAAATCCCCATGGAGACGGCCTTTTAACGGGAAGTCGTTGTTACAGCGTTGACTAACGGTTTCGTGCCACGTCCTTTGCGATCTGTGATTTGTAATATTCACTTCTACAATTGTGTACCAAGACAGTGGTCTGTAAACATCTGTTTACAAAATGTAATGGTTCAGTTCTGCTTTAACCTCTTCACTTGGATGACTTGATGAAACAGTTGATCAACAAACGATTATTTAGATGTATAACCTTACGTCGTTAAAAGGGTTTATCACCTTTTACTAGCTGATTGAAGATAACTTTGTCTACACCGTATTCTTCACTCCATAGACACCGCATGAATCTTTACACTTTACAACATTTCTGTCCCTGCTGTCAAGCCTTATCGATGATCAACATCTTAATACTAACTGCGCCATTAACCCTTTACACCTCCGAGTGCTTGAAGGGAAACAATGATATTATTTTTGTATATTAAAAAAATCTTGGCAATTGCAATGTGGGAAATCATTGCTAATGCCTTCGAAATCTTTCTACTATTAGGCAGCACAATTGTGACAAAAATGTATTTAATGTATTAAACGAAAGTCATTGTGATGAGATCAAATGATTTTTAAATACTACCTCGGAAAAATAAAAATGCTTTCAAGCTCCATTCAGTTTTCCACATTCATTGTATTGGAGACTATAGTGGCGATTGGCAAGTCTACGATTAATTAAAAAGTTCTTTCTTTTAAATTATTGTATTAGGAAGGTTTCCCTTCGTTATACTTGTCTTTCTAGTATCATTGTTTTCCTTTTATCATTTGAATTTATTTCGTGAAGTTTGACAATGAAATGAAACATTATTGACATAAAAATTAAAATATCCAACTTATTTTCAGATATCTTAGGACTTATCAAATATTTGATATATAGTGTCACACTTTGCAGGCCTTGCCTAAAGGAAAAAACTATATCATCTTAGCTTATGTCCAAATCAACACATTGTTACTTAAAAACAACAATAAATAAACTTACAATAAAATGAAATCATGCACTTAAGTTGTCTTTCCCCATTTAAGCCGATCTTTGTGCTCTTCCCAAAAATGTTGCTTGAAACGCAAAGTGTCAAATCATTATCATTATGACTCATCAGGAAATTGTAAATCCTTGATGTGAGGTCAGCTAAATGAAAATAAATCCGCAGCTTCATAAAGTGCATTATCAGCTGCTTTCGGTCACAGTGAAGGAAAAAATAAAGGTTGCCCTCTCAGAGGCAAGTGGAGAAGATAGCCAGTCAAGTTGAAAGTTAAAAGTGGCAGAGGAACAAAAAGCACGGGCAATAAACCAGCCCTACATAACCAAACCAAAAACAATGAACTGCAGAACAAACGAAAAACTAGCCTCCTCACTTCCAACTCAAGTCAGACTGGTGAAATGACAACACTTTATTAAATTATTATTATGATGCTTTACACTTCTAAACAAACTTTAACAGAGCTAAGCCAATATGTTGGTCGAATAATTCGCATCAAAACGTCTGCTTCATAACGATGATACAGAAATTGTAAAATGAACTCAACACCGAGGTTTTGGAAGTGTCTGGTTGTAAACAATGAAAACACTGCTACGTATGACTTCATGGGGCCGCTACCTCCCACGAAGTGTGCGGAACAAAGGCAACTGTTTTGTGACTGTTAATAAGCTTCTTGAACATCACTTTTATCCACGCCTTCCACAGGTTTGTCAATCGGATCTGCTGGAAATCGACGAAGCGAAATCTTTCCTTCTACAATAATGACACCGATGTTCGGACATACACAGCTGTAGTGGCCTCTGCATATTTTACACATCATCCTATCATCTTTCTAGAGTAAAAAAGAAACGTCATATTAGCTTTGCTGAACCACCCGAATATGGTTAGCTTGGCTTCTTGAAAGTTCTATGCTATGAAACAAATAACAGAAAGTTCACGCTTCTATGCACTTCTAAAAACATTTTTCTGGGATGTCACTCAGTTTTGTCGTTACGTCTGACTTGATGGCTTCCACGATTTTAAAACGGGGCTTTTAGAGTGTGGCAAAACGTCAAATAGATTAAGATCAGGTAAATAACCAGAAACTGCTGGATGCTCAGGGCGTTGTGAGCAGGTGCATTGTCGTGGTGAAGCATCCCTGAAAAATCTCTCCAGCAGTGCACAAAAACATGCCAGAGAAAGACGAAATGTGTATTAAAACTGAAGGAAATTACTTTAAATGGGAAGATAGGTAATTTATGTCTTGAATTGAAATAAATTGTCTCTGACACCAGTCCCGATAATATTAGATATACGTTGTTTAATTAAACAGGAACTTATTATGCTATGTATACAGAAACATGACTTTTAGAATTCGGAGTGGACATTTTTATGGTACTACAAAGTAAAAATGCATAAAACAAAAATGCAACGTATGTTAATACTTTGCTCCCCAATAGGTCATGACTGAAGGTGTGAAACTCTCGTATTTGTGTAAAAGCTCTAGCGCCTTCTCCAGAGCCTCCTCCCCTGTGGTGACCAGAACCGTGTTGGATAACCCCGCCGTCCACGTGCGTCGGAAGGAGGAGAGTTTGAAGTAGGGAGGGTTGTCGATGAGCACGTGAGGGATTCCCAGCAGCACGGACAGGATGTGGCCGTGTAGTCGGTCAGTGATCACCACGCGCCCACGCTGTAAGAACGACAACCCGTTGAAGGCTATCAAAAAGGCTGTCTCCATGGGTGACTTGCCGGTGTTCGTCGTCCATTTCCACCAGTCTTCTACTTGCACGCTGAGGTTGGCGGGGATCTCCGGTATCTTATAATGAGAAGACTCACCATCTGTTCTCCTAATCCACACGATGTCGTGTGTAGGCGGCATTGTGCGCGGGACACACCCCAGGCCAAACGCCATGTCAGGCATCAGCATGAGTTTCGTCCCTGGAAAATATTCCTGCGCCAGACCCAGCGATTGTCTGTCCCGCAAGAAGATGGTCAGGTTCTCCCTGTGGGAGTAGAGCTCCCTACACATCTTCAGATGCTTCTCGTAACCCTTGCGAATCCATATGCTCTGAGAGAGCAACACGCTTTGGAAGTCCGGGAAAAGATTCAGGATCGTTTTCCTTATAAAATCCGATTTCGGGTACCCCACAAGGTTGCCACCTCCGTGGAGGAGGATCATGAGGGAAGATGGGGTAAAGTTCCTGCTAATTTTGTATGCTTCTTTAAGCTTAGCATTGCTGCACAGAGAGTGTGAGCAGTAGAACACCACTGTGACGTTGAGTCTCCGCAGCAGCGCCACTTCTCCCACGGTGATGGTGGGATCCCCCTTGTTCTCTGACGTAGAAAGTTCCAGTAGCATGACGTGACGTCGTCCCCCTAATAATGATGTCATCACCTGCATGTGCAACCGTTGTATCTCCCAGATGACCTCCTCGTTGGTGGTGAGATGAGGCGCCAGGCGGTCCGTGTCGAAGGGATGCTGGGTGTAGTCCAGAGACAGGAAGTCGGCCCACTGTGACAAGAGTGTGGCGTTGTCTGGTGGACCTGGCCAGTTGAGACCAAAGGGAGCTGACTGTGTACTCCATTCAGGTCTCAGCGGAAATGACTGCTGGTCGTAGTCTGCCCTGAGGTACCGCAAGGTAAGATGCACTGGTTGCAATGTGTTTGTAGATGTGAGATACAAGCATAATGCCGTACTGATGAGTGTTATAGCCAAGGCGAGACGTCTTCTGAAAAACGTGGGTACTTTAAGATACGCCTGACCTGCAGAAAGGAGTGCATCGCCAGTTATAATGCCCAGTTACGTACGTTATCAATGACAAAAGTTTTTTTGTTTATTTAGTGTCGCTGTGAGGTCAAGTGTTTGTCTCTGGACACTTGTATATATTTATACGTCAGAACTAACATTTATAAAAACCTGCAGTCATCCTAAACTAGGCAGGGAATCAGCAGATTAAACCTGCTTGTAAAACTAAATCATGATTGTTGAGCAGATGAGTAAGGAATGTTGCCAAGCCGAGTAACATACCTTAAATCCGGTATAAAAGAAAAGATTATGTATGCTTTGTTAACAAAATTGGTAAAGCAAGTAAAAATTTGCCGAATGTCAAATCCATTCGTTAACACAAAAATCGTTTTTTGCAAGTAAATATTCAACGATAAATATATTATTATTTTCACTTTATTTATAAACAAAATGATCAGGGGAAGAAGAAAAGACACCATTTCTTTTGCAACGTTTGAGGTATGTTTTAAGGACCTGACTTATTTTCTGATTATAAGTTCAGTAAAACGGTGTGCACCAAAAATTAAATCTTTTATTCTCTAAAAGTTTTCAGCGCTTCGGCTGAGCTGAATCTGTCACGGCATTCGCTATATTTATTACAATACATTTTCGGGAATCCTCTTCAATAAATTACCGGCTGTTAAAACCCCTTGTAATATGTCTACCCTGAATCCATAAATACAAGGTTTAACCCGTCTAGGTTACCTGATTTGCCAAGACCGAGTAGGGATATCGGTTGGGAAATGTGCTTCGTAACTAGATTCACTGTCCTTTGCTACTTTTTTAAAGTCTCGATGAGCTTTTACAGTTGAATGAACTTATTACTTTCTCTTTAGTCAATGGAAGTAACGGTGTATGTAAATATCTTTTACCTTTGATATTAGTACCAACAGGGCAGCATCGCCAGCTCTCTGGTTTGACTGCAGCTTTCCCTCTGACGTACACAGCGAGTCCCACACTCGCCACCGCCAGGCCCGCAGCGTTGACGCCTGATGCACTGCGTGACCCACTGACGTACAGCAGTGCCACCACTAACATGCGCTTGATGACGTTGGCCATAGCGTGACTGACCACGTCCAGCACGCGCAGGATGACGCTCGTGCTGATCAGCGAGTACGTCACGTGAAACGCCCCCGACAGCAGCAGCGACGTCACGGCCAGATCGGTGCCAGGCGACAGCACGTGATGGATGGCCAGGGTAGATGATGATGCCACGATGACGAAAGACACTCCGGCCGTCATACCCATGCGATTCCACCCCATCCACCTCAAGCTAACGTTTAGCTTACCAGAGTGCAGTCCCTTGATAGCCACGTTGCGGACAGCCAGTAGTACGTTAGATGCCATGGCCAGCATTACGCCAGAGGTCAGCGCCTGCTGCACATGCGTGACGTCGTCAGAGACGAACACCAGCGCGCCGCCAACCACCAGTGGGAGGCTGACACACACGTGACAGTTGAGACCCTTACTGAACCATATCCACTGCACGATCGCGGATACCATTGGTTCCGTCAGCTTGATGGCCAACGTGGAGGCCGCTTCCATTCTGGCCAGACTCCAGTTGGTCAGAAACGTCGACAGCACGTGCATCGTCATAGCAACGTAATAACAAGCCTTGTCATCTTTTGTCGTCTTTTTCATTTTCTTTGCATCGTCCACGATGACCGACTTGTCCTGCGACACCTTGGTGACGAGACAGCAACACAGTAACTGCACCAACGACAGGACTGCAGCCGCACGCACGGGAGTGAGGACAAGAGTCAGCGCACTGACCTCCGTGAGGAAGACCTTGGCAGTGTGGTGACAGGCGTACGACGACACCGTCCAGGCGATGAAAGCTTTCAGACGATTCATGATGCTGAAGAAATAAAACCAGTCCTCAAAGAAAATTTTGATGACGCTTTCACTAAAGACCTGTAAGTTAAGAAAACGAGAAAATCACAGTTGATGAATGTTGTTGGAAACACGCACGCACTCTCGCAAACACACTTTCTATTCACTATGTGCAACAATCAAAAATATCTACGAAAAGAATACATTCATAGAAAATTGTTAAGTGCAATTTCATATTTTTGTTTAGGTCTTTTAATGTTACAGAACCGTACACAAATAACCACCAGTTTGACCACAGATATCTACAGAGTGTTAGACTTGAGAGCTGACTTCACTGACTATGCACTTGGCAAATGCTGAATAGACAAATCAGAACTAGTCTTCCTTTCACTTCCCTTCAAGCTTCAAACAATGTAGGCGTAAAACGTGGAGATAAAATGGTTGACAAAGCACAATAGCGTTGCAGGCAGAACTAAGAAATGTCGTGGGGAGAACGCACACAAGAACCAGACTAAGAATTCGACTAAAACAGTTCAAGAATAATGAAACTATAAATAACAGACGTTCTGTACATTTACCTAGTCATTAGATTCAAATAGTTTATCGGAAACCGCTGTCTGCATCAGGAGATCAGGTAAGTGTTCCGTTGTTCCGTTATTCGATCTACTGCAGTCGTTTATCTTTTTTTTTTTTCGAAGAAATCTACTTTTGCTAGTAATAAATGTATCTGAGCTGTAAACTCGCCCGAAGATTAGACAGCGATACGAAGTCGTGTAGAACGCTTAAACTCTTGCGCGGAATTCTGTGAACACCATAGCAGACGTCGCAATGATTCTGCTGTCCGCCATTACAACGATAAATGACGTCAAAGATTGGCGGAAACTGTGATGACGTATTTTTTCCTGGAGTGACCTCACGTGCTTCTTGTTCCTTGTTGTCGCTGTATAATTCTTGGTTTCGTATGATATTTAAGGCTTAATGATTATTGATGATTGATGATGATGATAGGAACTATTAAAGAACTATAAAAGAATAAACAATCCATTAACCAATCCATTCTGCTCCTAGCATCACTTTACTCTCCATACACACACAGAATTAGTTACTTTCTTGTGTACATTCAGAAAAAGCAAAAGGCATTTTAACAAGACTCAAACTGCTCCAAAACATGTTCATATTATTACAAATTAGCGCAACATACAGTCTTTCTTTCTAAAAATTGCTTTTTTAGCTGTCAGAATATGGTAATCGTGAATGCCTGAAAACAATGTGAAACAACAATCTAAAAGGTAATAAATATCCTTTAGAAATGTATCACTTCAATGGCAACTAATTTTAGGGTATTTGTGAGATAGAACTAGTGTGCATAAGTTACTGCATGGGTGTTTAGATTCATGCAATTCTTTATAGCCAGTCATAAACTTTTTAACTAAAAGTACTAAAAAGTTTCCTGAAAAAATACTGTTTATTGACTTTCTAAACATCACTGAAGGGCTATTTAAAATGGTAGATGGTAACAACTAACCAGGGAAATTTGCAGTTTTCTTGTACTGGAGGTGGGCCTGTATGGCTTGCTGATCTTCCATTCTGGTGATTGGTAATGCAGAAATGTCATCAAGCAAGGTATCAGTCAAGAACAGATACTTGGATTAAAAAAGAGTAAAAGCACATTTAGTACTTCAAACTGAGCTTATGAAAGACAACAGTTAAATTTTTGGAGGGTGGTGGTAAGTATAAGACACTCACTACTAAAATACAAAAAGTAAGCATATGCTGGAAAGAAAAGTCAAGCTGATTACAAAAAGAAAGCCACCAAAAAATATGCTTGCTATTGTAAAATTTGAGTAATGTTTAGTTAAAGCTACGTGAGCATAATATCTTACTTAGATGATCTAGTGGTAGCCTCAGCTGACTGCCCAGCTGTCCAAGGTGATGAGTTAGACTGTGGCGGGCACCATATCTGCAATGGTTGGATTCATGTTAAGCAAAGTAGTGATGGTGAAGGTGTTGGAGGATTTGGCAGAATTTTGGATTTGAAGATTCTTGCTTGAGAATTGTGACAGATATCTTCTTCCTACACAGTTGCAGATGCAGTGAAGAGAACAAAGGAATGAGAATTGAATAAGTGACAGTTACGCAGTTTGGATGAATTTAGAACGACAGTCAAAACATATTCTGCATGCAATTAAAACTAATTTTACATGCAACTTGCATATAAGCATCTAAAAACCTTTTGCAAAATGTGAGACTGGGCTGACAGTTCACATTTTTCTCCTGGTAAAGTTTCCTCCATCTTCCGAGTATGGTGTAGGTGTAGTATTATCATCTGTAGTGAGAAAATGAGGTAAACTTGATGGGTACAAATGGCATATGTTTGTGCACCCTTGTGAATACTTGTTTAAAGAACTTTCAGCTCGACTTCAGTTGTTACCGGTAAGGCACTATACAAGTAAATAAATAAGTAAACATAATGTGACTGACTGCCAGTTGCTTCAGATTTCCCTATGCCATTCAATTGGAGTTGAAATAACTGTACATAAAATATGATAGTTGTAAATTAATTGCAAGCAAAGGTTGCCATACCTCTTGTTCTTTTTACTTGATTGGGTCTGAACAAAGAAGTCTTTTGCATCAGTCTCCATCCAGGCTTGCTGTGAACTGGGCATCCTTAGCATGTTGTCTTACAATGACATAAGAAGATGATCTTAATATTCCTGTGATCCTGGAGTCTAAAGGATACTGGAGAAAACTATGTAAAGTTATACTAAACTGATAGATAATATACGCTTCTGTGTCTTTAAAGAAAATACTGTAAACCACATCAATTTCATCTCCAAATGAAATACAATTTATCTCTAGAATTGAGCTTACACTGACTGTGTTGATATTGTAATTGCTACTATCAATTGCTTGATGAGTGTCATCATCATTGAAAACATTTTATTTTGATTCAATATACCCTACACTATTTTCTGGTGAAAAATGAATTAAGCTGATGCACACACACTCGAGTCCACCTAGATGCACGGACATTTGCAAGTTCCTTTCTTCACAAAAAAAGTTTGTCTCTTTTGTAGGCCTGTGCACAGTACACATTTAATAATATTAACTAAACTTATAATAAAACAATTAATATAAAAATATCAATCGATCATTACTATTATCTAAGATATCTAATTGTTTTTTTTTCTTGGTTGAATATCAAACATAAAAATAATAAAGTTTATATTCCATCACAACACTGCTTTCACTGATGACTAATAGGATGGTACTCTTAACTACAGTCACTGGGTATTGTTGTTCTACAGTACCAACAGTCACTTGGGACTAATGTTCCAGAATCCAAATATATATCTGATATATATATAACACTCATACAAATCAAACAAACAAAACACCACTGAAGCCTCTACTGAGTGACAGACGTTTTACACTAAATGGCACTCAAAATCTGAAATACAAAAACCTGAGATGCACATAAATACAAATACCGCACGTTTCCAGGAAGACGCAGCCCCCACGCCCCTACACAGTGTCCCTCCGTTGCTGTGTCTCCTTGGGAAGTGAAGGGCTGGCCTTCAATAGCTATTTAAAAGGTCTTCCCTCTTTCTTTCCCATTCTCTAAAAAAATACCTGCTAGTCATGCGACAGGTGTGGCTCGGCCACCCTCGCTGTGCTGGCTGTTTAGCCTCATGTCAGCCTCTGTGACAGTCTGTAGAGTTGATTTGTAGCAGCGGCCATCATTTCTTTTACACAGGCAACAACTTTCCTTCGTTCTGCCCAGTAGGAAGACATCCTGACCTGTATCGCATTATTTAACCAAAATATGGACATTAATCTACTTGTAATATAAATAAAAGTACCATATGATTTTAAATCTTCAACTTTTCAGTACCTGTTGTCGGTAAACACACCAGTTCCACTGTTTGAAGATGGCGCAAAAAGCACTGGGTCGAGTTATCTCCCCTAGCTGACCTCAAGGGTCACGCCATTTTGTTTTCTTAGGTGAACAGCCTTGCATTTACTTTTCTTTAAGTTTGTGTATCATACTGAAAATGTATTTCTTCATTCTTTATACTGATCACTAATTTTGGTTGAAGTTTGTATTTCCACGTAACCTCCGGTGTAATCTTAGATAAAAGTCTAGTTTCGTAACTTCGGTGAAAAGCAAGTTTTCCCTCGTACTAAAGCTGCAGCGCAAACTGCTTACCATCCTTACCGAAAAAAAAGTAAATAAAATACAGTTCAATAGTGTAACGCGTGTTGAAATAGGTTATTATTGAGCCATTCACATCGCCATTTTCATCCTCCACCATTTTTATGTAAGAAAATAGACGGCTGATATTGGTTTTGAACTGGT
This sequence comes from Pomacea canaliculata, assembly GCF_003073045.1. Lineage (NCBI taxonomy): Eukaryota > Metazoa > Mollusca > Gastropoda > Architaenioglossa > Ampullariidae > Pomacea > Pomacea canaliculata. Next base: position 11,322,009 of record NC_037593.1, read on the forward strand.
TTCCGATAACTCAATCAACTCACTGAATCTTATTGACAGTCAGTTTGTTATAAATAATGTGCCTTAACATGGACACACTCTGAATGCTGACAATACACACTAGCAAACACTGGGTCCCACACATGTTCTTTCACACAACAATAAAATCATGTTTTCTATTATCAGGAGCTTTGCTAAAATGATTTGAAGCAGTTTCTTTTAATTATACTTGTGGACCACAGCAATCATATATAGTTTTATTAAGATAAACTAGAGGAGAAAATTTATGAATCACTAACTTACCCAGCAGTTTGTTTTGAAAAAGCAACTATTTTAAATGGAAACATAAGAAAAGAAGCAACAATAAAAAACACGTGATGAAGAATCAGGTCACTATACTCCAGTTAAAGCTATAAGCAAGAAGCTTCTAAATCATTTTGATATCTTCGTGCTTTGTTATTACAGTAAATTAAAAATGAAAACATAAATAGTTGAAACGCTATGCAGACTTTTAACTGAACACTGATTATTTTTGTTGCATGGTTTAGAAATATTTATCCTTTCATTTTTTTTTTTATATGCACTAGTCAATACCGACCGGAGTACAAATTTTCAATGTAGCAAACATTGAGAGCAATTATGTGATATTATTTTAGATCTGTAAGGGAAATTAAATTTGTAAATAACTTATTATGTTAAATCATTATTAATACTGTATCTGATAGTGTAAAGAAGAGTTTATCATGGCTGGGAAAGGACACAGATCTGTCTTTTAGAGAAAAAAATAAGGCGAACATTGAGGAACAGATAAATCACACTCCCTTTCAGATCACATGCACCAAGTAGAAAACAAGTTACTGCTCGTTTGTTGTCCCCAAAGAAGTCGAATCAACTTAGAGTTAATTTTTTCGCAGGCAGTAACTGGTCGACATTTTTGCAGTAGACACACTCGAAAATCTTAACTGCCTCCCTGCAGATTTCGTATGAGAATCTGACAGAATGCAAGAGAATGACCAGGCAAGACTACAGACTTCTGGGAAATACTGGGATACTTTGCAAGGGTCAGTTTGTGTCCTATGGTTATTTTCCTTCAATAGTTACCTACAAATAAAAGTACATGACAATGTAATTAGCAGTTACTTCACCTATATGCAAAATGAAAACAGTTAACAGTAGACCTGATATCCTATATTTATATATTAAATCAGAGTAACAAATAAAGCTAAAGAGACATGACAGAAGTAACTCCGGGTAGTTCCTGTTAAACCTTTATTATGATAATTTATTGCACAGCAATCACAGTTTAAAAAGCAGTTATTTTACAAAAGTAACGGGAATGAAGTCACAAACATTTTATTTCAATTCCAAACAACAGACTATATATTTTCATCAATCCCGTTGAGCCCAAAGAACTTTTCTTTCTTCTTTGTCATGCTTCAGTGCAGTACTGAAAGGATTCTTCTCCATCGTTACGGCTCACTTCATGACTTCCACGATTTCAAAACTGGTTCCCTTGATCCCCTGGAGCTTAGTGAAAAGAAAAAGTCAGATCAGGTACACAGGAATGTTCATGTACAGCGATGTTCTACGCCAGGAGCTGCCTGGTGGTGAGGGTAGTGTCAGCAGGTGCATTGTCAGGGTGAACCACCCATAAGAATACTTTCAACAGGAAATAGAAGCACGACAAAGAAAGACGGACAAGTGCATTAGACTTTAAGTAGTATGACTTTAAAGAGGACTATAGAGCTTGCAATTAAATAAATTGTCTCCGACACAAGTTCGATTACTTTTTAGACTCGCCTCATTTAGTAAGATATTCGGAGATAACGTTTTCAGTGGCTGATGTGATTAAATTACAAAGTCCAAAAAGGGACAAGAAAATTGACGGTTATGTTAATACTTTGCTTCCCAATAAGTCATGATTGGAGGGAGGGAACTCTCGTATCTCTGTAAAAGCTCTTGCGCCTTCTCCAGAGCCTCCTCTCCTGTGGTGACCAGCACCGTGTTGGATAACCCCGCCGTCCACGTGCGTCGGAAGGAGGAGAGTTTGAAGTAGGGAGGGTTGTCGATGAGCACGTGAGGGATTCCCAGCAGCACGGACAGGATGTGGCCGTGTAGTCGGTCAGTGATCACCACGCGCCCACGCTGCAAGAACGACAACCCGTTGAAGGCTATCAAAAAGGCGGTCTCCATGGGTGACTTGCCGGTGTTCGTCGTCCATTTCCACCAGTCTTCTACTTGCACGCTGAGGCTGGCGGGGATCTCCGGTATCTTATAATGAGAAGACTCACCATCTGTTCTCCTAATCCACACGATGTCGTGTGTAGGCGGCATTGTGCGCGGGACACGGCCCAGGCCAAAGGCCATGTCGGGCATCAGCATGAGTTTCGTCCCTGGAAAATGTTTCTGCGCCAGACCCAGCGACTGTCGGTCCCGCAAGAAGATGGTCAGGTTCTCTCTGTGAGAGTAGAGCTCCCTACACATGTTCAGATGCTTCTCGTGATCCTTGCGAATCCATATGCTCTGAGAGAGCAACACGCAGTGGAAGTCCGGGAAAAGATTGAGGATTTTTTTCCGCAAGATGTCCGACTGCGGGTACCCCATAAGGTTGCCACCTCCGTGGAGGAGGATCATGAGGGAGGATGGGGTGAAGTTCCTGCTAATTTCGCGTGCTTCCTTAAGCTTAGCATCACTACACATAAAGATGGAGCAGTAGAACACCACTGTGACGTTGAGTCTCTGCAGCAGCGCCACCTCTCCCGCGGTGATGGCGGAATCCCCCTTGTTCTCTGACGTAGAAAGTTCCAGTAGCATGACGTGACGTCGTCCCCCTAATAATGATGTCATCACCTGCATGTGCAACCGCTGTATCTCCCAGATGACATCCTCGTTGGTGGTGAGATGAGGCGCCAGGCGGTCCGTGTCGAAGGGATGCTGGGTGTAGTCCAGAGACAGGAACTCGGCCCACTGTGACAAGAGTGTGGCGTTGTGTGGTGGACCCGGCCAGTTGAGACCAAAGGGAGCTGACTGTGTCTCAGGTGTCAGCGGAAGTGACTGCTGGTCGTCGTCTGCCCCCAGGTAACCCAAGGTAAGGTGCAGTGGTCGCAATGTGTTTATAGATGTGAGAGACAAGCATAATGCCGCACTGATGAGGGCTGCAGCCAACACCTGACATCTTCCATTACTCGCGGTCAGTTTTCGGTACACGTGATCTGTGAAACAGAGTGCATCTACAGTGATGAGGATGTTTATTGGACATACGTCTTTTAACTAAGCACCTAAGTCACTGTCACTGTGACAGAAAGTTTTCTTTTTGATTTAAATGATCTCTTTTAACATTTGTACTATGACAAGCACGTACGGTCATCAACAGGCACTCCAAAGCTGGTCCGGAACTAGCAAATTAAACTTTCCTGACAAACTAAATCCCAATTTTTGAGTAGATGAGTAAGTGATGTTACTGAGTAACATACTCCTAATTTCCAAAGAAAAGATTACGAATGCCTTTTTCGGTCAAGGACCAGAATCCTACCACTAAAAAAAAATAAATCAATAAATAAAATAAAAACGAAGCAAAAAAATCCTGAAACAAAAGTTACATATGCCAAAAGTCAAATATATTCACCAAAGCAAAATAATGTTCCTCAAGCAAGTAGAAAACGATAAACATATCAGTTCATTTTGACTTAAAGCGGAAATGACTAACAGAAAAAAACAACATACTAATTTCAACAATTAGTTTTCCTTTTACGACTTCAGTTACTGTCTGATGTTTAATGAAGTTTCATTTACTTTATGTATAAAATATTAAATTTGCTGGTTCTCGAAACATTTATGCGCGGTCCTGCTAAATTAGTTATAGCAACCGCCACATTTATTGCACATGAGAAAGAATTGCTTAAAGTGTCCCTCAGATATATTAACAGTAAAACGATGTGTACTCAGGGCCTCCGCCAGGCTGTGCTGCGCCCTAGGTGAGAGACAAATAGTGCACCCCACCATAGGCCCTGTCTGAACTTCGACCCCTAGTATATAAATACAAATTGTTAGCCACTGTCTGTGGTTAGTTGACTTGTCCAGACTAAGTATGCTAATAGGTTGGGCACATGTGCTTCCTAAATACAATCCCTGTCAGTTAATTTTTTTTCTTTTTTACTTTTTCGTGTCGATGAGCTTTTATAATCAAATGAGTTTATTTCTTTATCAATGGAAGTAACGGTGTATGTACATATCTGTTACCTTTGATATTAGCACCAACAGGGCAGCATCGCCAGCTCTCTGCTTTGACTGCAGCTTTCCCTCTGACGTACACAGCGAGACCCACACTCGCCACCGCCAGGCCCGCAGCGTTGACGCCTGATGCACTGCGTGACCCGCTGACGTACAGCAGAGTCACCACTAACATGCGCTTGATGACGTTGGCCATGGCGTGACTGACCACGTCCAGCGCGTGCAGGATGACGCTCGTGCTGATCAGCGAGTACGTCACATGAAACGCCCCCGACAGCAGCAGTGACGTCACAGCCAGATCGGTGCCAGGTGACAGCACGCGACGGATGGCCAGGGTAGATAATGACGCCACGATGACGCACGACGCTCCGGCCGTCATGCCCATGAGATTCCACCCCATCCACCTCAGGCTAACGTTTAGCTTACCAGAGTGCAGTCCCTTGATAGCCACGTTGCGGACAGCCAGTAGTACGTTAGATGCCATGGCCAGCATCACGCCAGAGGTCAGCGCCTTTTGCACAAGCGTGACGTCATCAGAGACGAACACCAGCGCACCGCCAACCACCAGCGGGAGGCTGACGCACACGTGACAGTTGAGACCCTCACGTAACCACATCCACTGCACTATCGCGGACACCATGGGTTCCGTCAGCTTGATGGCCAACGTGGAGGCCGCTTCCATTCTGGCCAGACTCCAGTTGGTCAGAAACGTCGACAGCACGTGCATCGTCATAGCAACGTAATAACAAGCCTTGTCATCTTTTGTCGTCGTTTTCGTTACCTGAGCATCGTCCACGATGACCGACTTGTCCTGCGACACTTTGGTGACGAGACAGCAACACAGTAACTGCACCAACGACAGGACTGCAGCCGCACGCACGGGAGTGAGGACAAGAGTCAGCGCACTGACCTCCGTGAGGAAGACCTTGGCAGTGTGGTGACAGGCGTACGACGACACTGTCCAGGCGATGAAAGCGTTCAGAAGATTCATGATGCTGAAGAAATAAGACCAGTCCTCAAAGAAAAGTTTGATGACGCTTTCACTAAAGTCCTGTAAGTTAAGAAAACGAGAAAATCACAGTTGATGAATATTGTTGGAAACACGCACGCACTCTCGCAAACACTCTTTTACACACTTTCTATTCACTATGTGCAACAATCAAAAATATCTACGAAAAGAATACATTCATAGAAAATTGTTAAGTGCAATTTCATATTTTTGTTTAGGTCTTTTAATGTTACAGAACCGTACACAAATAACCACCAGTTTGACCACAGCTATCTACAGAGTGTTAGACTTGAGAGCTGACTTCACTGACTATGCTCTTGGCAAATGCTGAATAGACAAATCAAAACTAGTCTTCCTTTCACTTCCCTTCAAGCTTCAAATAATGTAGGCGTAAAACGTGGAGATAAAATGGTTGACAAAGGACAATAGCACTGCAGGCAGAACTAAGAAAGGTCGTGGGGAGAACGCACACAAGAACCAGACTAAGAAAACGACTAATACAGTTCAAGAATAATCAAACTATAAATAACAGACGTTCTGTACTTTTACCTAGTCATTAGATTCAAATAGTTTATCGGAAACCGCTGTCTGCATCAGGAGATCAGGTAAGTGTTCCGTTGTTCCGTTATTCGATCTTTTGCAGTCGTTTATCTTTCTTTTTCGAAGAAATCTACTTTTGCTAGTAATAAAAGTATCTGGGCTATGAACTCACCCGAATATTAGACAGCGATACGCAGTCGTGTAGAACGCTTAAACTCTGGGGCTGAATTCTGTGAACACCATAGCAGACGTCGCAATGATTCTGTTGTCCGCCATTACAACGATAAATGACGTCAAAGATTGGCGGAACTGTGATGACGTATTTTTTCCTGGAGTGACCTCGCGTGCTTCTTGTTCCTTGTTGTCGCTGTATAATTCTTGGTTTCGTATGATATTTAAGGCTGAATAATAATAATAACTATTAGTATAAAAATATAAATCAATCATTACTATTATCTAAGATATCTAATTGTTCCTTTTCTTGGTTGAATATCAAACATAAAAATAATAAAGTTTATATTCCATCACAACACTGCTTTCACTGATGACTAATCGGATGGTACTCTTAACTACAGTCACTGGGTATTGTTGTTCCACTGTACCAACAGTCACTTGGGACTAATGTTCCAAAATCCAAATATAAATCTGATATATCTGATATATATGTATATATATAAACACTCATACAAATCAAAAAACAAAACACCACTGACGCCTCTACTGAGTGACTGACATTTTACTCTAAATGGCACTCAAAATCGGACATACAAAAACCTGAGATGCACATAAATACAAATACTGCACGTCTCCAGGAAGACGCAGCCCCCACGCCCCTACACAGTGTCCCTCCGTTGCCGTGTCTCCTTGGAGGTGAAGGGCTGGCCTTCAATAGCTATTTAAAAGGTCTTCCCCCTTTCTTTCCCATTCTCTAAAAAAATACCTGCTAGTCATGCGACAGGTGTGGCTCGGCCACCCTGTCTGTGCTGGCTGTTTAGCCTCATGTCAGCCTCTGTGACAGTCTGTAGAGTTGATTTGTAGCAGCGGCCATCATTTCTTTTACTCAGGCAACAACTTTCCTTCGTTCTGCCCAGTAGGAAGACATCCTGACCTGTATCGCATTATTTAACCGAAATATGGACATTAATCTACTTGTAATATGTATAAAAATACCAAATGCTGAATAGACAAATCAGAACTAGTCGTCCTTTCACTTCCCTTCAAGCTTCAAACAATGTAGGCGTAAAACGTGGAGATAAAATGGTTGACAAAGCACAATAGCATTGCAGGCAGAACTAAGAAAGGTCGTGGGGAGAACGCACACAAGAACCAGACTAAAAATTCGACTAATACAGTTCAAGAATAATCAAACTATAAATAACAGACGTTCTGTACATTTACCTAGTCATTAGATTCAAATAGTTTATCGGAAACCGCTGTCTGCATCAGGAGATCAGGTAAGTGTTCCGTTGTTCCGTTATACGATCTTCTGCAGTCGTTTATCTTTCTTTTTCGAAGAAATCTACTTTTGCTAGTAATAAAAGTATCTGGGCTGTAAACTCACCCGAATATTAGGAGCGATACACAGTCGTGTAGAACGCTTAAACTCTTGCGCGGAATTCTGTGAACACCATAGCAGACGTCGCAAAGATTCTGCCGTCCGCCATTACAACGATAAATGACGTCAAAGATTGGCGGAAACTGTGATGACGTATTTTTTCCTGGAGTGACCTCACGTGCTTCTTGTTCCTTGTTGTCGCTGTATAATTCTTGGTTTCGTATGATATTTAAGGCTTAATGATGATTGATGATTGATGATTGATGATTGATGATGATGATGATGATGATGATCCTAATAATAATAAATGCAAAGTTTGTACTGACACTCCCAAGGAGCATGCTCGTAGCGCTTAAGAACTAGAACGAGCCATGAACAGCACACGAGGGACAGGAAAACAAATAGCATAGGAACTATTAAAGAACTATAAAACAATAAACAATCGATTAACCAATCCATTCTGCTCCTAGCATCACTTTACTCTCCATACACATACACAGAATTAGTTACTTTCTTGTTTACATTCAGAAAAAGCAAAAGGCATTTTAAGAAGACTCAAACTGCTCCAAAACATGTTCATATTATTACAAATTAGCGCAACATACAGTCTTTCTTTCTAAAAATTGCCTTTCTAACTGTCACAATATGGTAATCGTGAATGCCTGAAAACGATGTGAAACAACAATCTAAAAGGTAATAAATATCCTTCAGAAATGTATCACTTCAAAGGCAACTAATTTTGGGGTATTTGTGAAATAGAACTAGTGTGCATAAGTTACTGCATGGGTGTTTAGATTCATGCAATTCTTTATAGCCAGTCATAAACTTTTTAACTAAAAGTACTAAAAAGTTTCCTGAAAAAATACTGTTTATTGACTTTCTAAACATCACTGAAGGGCTATTTAAAATGGTAGATGGTAACAACTAACCAGAGAAATTTGCAGTTTTCTTGTACTGGAGGTGGGCCTGTATGGCTTGCTGATCTTCCATTCTGGTGATTGGTAATGCAGAAATGTCATCAAGCAAGGTATCAGTCAAGAACAGATACTTGGATTAAAAAAGAGTAAAAGCACATTTAGTACTTCAAACTGAGCTTATGTAAGACAACAGTTAAATTTTTGGAGGGTGGTGGTAAGTATAAGACACTCACTACTAAAATACAAAAAGTAAGCATATGCTGGAAAGAAAAGTCAAGCTGATTACAAAAAGAAAGCCACCAAAAAATATGCTTGCTATTGTAAAATTTGGGTAATGTTTAGTTAAAGCTACGTGAGCATAATATCTTACTTAGATGATCTAGTGGTAGCCTCAGCTGACTGCCCAGCTGTCCAAGGTGATGAGTTAGACTGTGGCCGGCACCATATCTGCAATGGTTGGATTCATGTTAAGCAAAGTAGTGATGGTGAAGGTGTTGGAGGATTTGGCAGAATTTTGGATTTGAAGATTCTTGCTTGAGAATTGTGACAGATATCTTCTTCCTACACAGTTGCAGATGCAGTGAAGAGAACAAAGGAATGAGAATTGAATAAGTGACAGTTACGCAGTTTGGATGAATTTAGAACGACAGTCAAAACATATTCTGCATGCAATTAAAACTAATTTTACATGCAACTTGCATATAAGCATCTAAAAACCTTTTGCAAAATGTGAGACTGGGCTGACAGTTCACATTTTTCTCCTGGTAAAGTTTCCTCCATCTTCTGAGTATGGTGTAGGTGTAGTATTATCATCTGTAGTGAGAAAATGAGGTAAACTTGATGGGTACAAATGGCATATGTTTGTGCACCCTTGTGAATACTTGTTTAAAGAACTTTCAGCTCGACTACAGTTGTTACCGGTAAGGCACTATACAAGTAAATAAATAAGTAAACATAATGTGACTGACTGCCAGTTGCTTCAGATTTCCCTATGCCATTCAATTGGAGTTGAAATAACTGTACATAAAATATGATAGTTGTAAATTAATTGCAAGCAAAGGTTGCCATACCTCTTGTTCTTTTTACTTGATTGGGTCTGAACAAAGAAGTCTTTTGCATCAGTCTCCATCCAGGCTTGCTGTGAACTGGGCATCCTTAGCATGTTGTCTTACAATGACATAAGAAGATGATCTTAATATTCCTGTGATCCTGGAGTCTAAAGGATACTGGAGAAAACTATGTAAAGTTATACTAAACTGATAGATAATATACGCTTCTGTGTCTTTAAAGAAAATACTGTAAACCACATCAATTTCATCTCCAAATGAAATACAATTTATCTCTAGAATTGAGCTTACACTGACTGTGTTGATATTGTAATTGCTACTATCAATTGCTTGATGAGTGTCATCATCATTGAAAACATTTTATTTTGATTCAATATACCCTACACTATTTTCTGGTGAAAAATGAATTAAGCTGATGCACACACACTCGAGTCCACCTAGATGCCCGGACATTTGCAAGTTCCTTTCTTCACAAAAAAAGTTTGTCTCTTTTGTAGGCCTGTGCACAGTACACATTTAATAATATTAACTAAACTTATAATAAAACAATTAATATAAAAATATCAATCGATCATTACTATTATCTAAGATATCTAATTGTTTTTTTCTTGGTTGAATATCAAACATAAAAATAATAAAGTTTATATTCCATCACAACACTGCTTTCACTGATTACTAATAGGATGGTACTCTTAACTACAGTCCCTGGGTATTGTTGTTCTACAGTACCAACAGTCACTTGGGACTAATGTTCCAGAATCCAAATATATATCTGATATATATATAAATAACACTCATACAAATCAAACAAACAAAACACCACTGAAGCCTCTAGTGAGAGACAGACGTTTTACACTAAATGGCACTCAAAATTCGAAATACCTAAAAAACCTGAGATGCACATAAATACAAATACTGCACGTTTCCAGGAGGACGCAGCCCCCACGCCCCTACACAGTGTCCCTCCGTTGCCGTGTCTCCTTGGGAAGTGAAGGGCTGGCCTGCAACAGCTATTTAAAAGGTCTTTCCCCTTTCTTTCTTACTCTAAAAAAAAATACCTGCTAGTCATGCGACAGGTGTGGCTCGGCCACCCTCGCTGTGCTGGCTGTTTAGCCTCATGTCAGCCTCTGTGACAGTGTGTAGAGTTGATTTGTAGCAGCGGCCATCATTTCTTTTACACAGGCAACAACTTTCCTTCGTTCTGCCCAGTAGGAAGACATCCTGACCTGTATCGCATTATTTAACCGAAATATATATTTTTGTAATATGTATAAAAGTACCATATGACTTTACATTTTTAACTTTTCAGTACCTGTTGTCTTGTAACACACCAGTTCCACTGTTTGAAGATGGCGCAAAAAGCACTGGGTCGAGTTATCTCCCCTAGCTGATCTCAAGGGTCACTCCATTTTTTTTTTCTTTTTTGGTAAACAGACTTGTATTTTTTTTCTTTTAAAGTTTGTGTATCATACTGAAAATGTATTTCTTCATTCCTTATACTGATCACTAATATTGGTTGAGGTTTATATTTCCAAGTAACCTCCGGTGTAATCTTAGCTAAAAGTCTAGTTTAGTAACTTCGGTTTTCCCTTGAACTAAAGCTGCAGATCAAACTGCTTACCATCCTCAAAAAAAAAAAAAAAAAAAGTAAATGAAGTACAGTTCAGACAATAGTGTAACACGTGTTGAAATAGGTTATTATTGAGCCATTCACATCACTATTTTCATCCTCCTCCATTTTTATTTAAGAAAATGAACGGCTGATATTGGCTTTGAATTGATTTCCGATAATTCAATCAACTCACTGAATCTTATTGACAGTCAGTTTCTTATAAATAATGTGCGTTGTGATGGACACACTCTGAATGCTGACAATACACACTAGCAAACACTGGGTCCCACACGTGTTCTTTCTCACAACAATAAAAACATGTTTTCTATTATCAGGAGCTTTGCTAAAATGCTTTGAAGCAGTTCGTTTTAATTATACTTGTGGACCACAGCATTCATGTATAGTTTTATTAATATAAACTAGAGGAGAAAATTTATGAATCACTAACTTACCCAGCAGTTTGTTTTGAAAAAGCAACTATTTTAAATGGAAACAAAAGAAAAGAAGCAACAATAAAAAAACACGTGATGAAGAATCAGGTCACTATACTCCAGTTAAAGCTATAAGCAAGAAACTTCTAAATAATTTTGATATCATCGTGCTTTGTTATTACAGTAAGTTAAAAATGAAAACATAAATAGTTGAAACTCTATGCAGACTTTTAACTGAACACTGATTATTTTTGTTGGATGGTTTACAAATATTCATCATTTGATTTTTTTTTATATGCACTAGTCAATACCGACCGCAGTACAAATTTTCAATGTAGCAAACATTAAGAGCAATTGTCTGATATTATTGTAGATCTGTAATGACAATTAAATTTTAAATAACTTATTATGTTAAATCATTATTAATACTGTATCTGATAGTGTAAAGAAGAGTTTATCATGGCTGGGAAAGGACACAGAGTTGTCTTTCAGAGAAAAAAAATAATGCGAACATTGAGGAACAGATAAATCACACTTTCAGATCACATGCACCAAGTAGAAAACAAGTTACTGCTCGTTTGTTGTCCCCAAACAAGTCGAATCAACTGAGAGGTAACTTTTTTCCCAGGCAGTAACTGGTCGACATTTTTGCAGTAGGCACACTCGAAAATCTTAACTGCCTCCCTGCAGCTTTTGTATGAGAATGTGACAGAATGCGAGAGAATGACCAGGCAAGTCTACAGCCTTCTAGGAAATACTGGATACTTTGCAAGGGTTAGTTTGTGTCCTATGGTTATTCTCCTTCAATAGTTACCTACAAATAAAAGTACATGGCAATGTAATTAGCAGTTTTTTCACCTATATGCAAAATGAAAACAGTTAACAGTAGACCCTATATCCTACATTTATATATACTCAGATATTAAATCAGAGTAGCAAAGAACCAAGCTAAAGAGACATGACAAGAAGTAACTCCAGGTAACCTTTATTATGATAATTTATTGCACAGCAGTAACAGTTTAAAAAGCAGTTATTTTACAAAAATAACGGGAAGGAAGTCACAAACATTTTATTTCAATTCCAAACAACAGACTATATATTTTCATCAATCCGGTTGAGCCCAATGAACTTTTCCTTACTTCTTTGCCATCCTTCAGTGCAGTACTGAAAGGATTCTTCTCAATCGTTACGACTCACTTCATGACTTCCACGATTTCAAAACTGGTTCCCTCGATCCCCTGGAGCTTAGTGAAAGGAAAAAGTCAGATCAGGTACACAGGAATGTTCATGTACAGCGATGTTCTACGCCAGGAGCTGCCTGATGGTGAGGGCAGTGTCAGAAGGTGCATTGTCGGGTGAACCACCCAGAAGAATACTTTCAACGTTTAATAGAAGCATGATAAAGAAAGACGAAAAAGTGCATTAGACTTTAAGTAGTATTACTTTAAAGAGGACTATAGAGCTTACAATTAAATAAATTGTCTCCGACACAAGTTCGATTACTTTTTACACTCGCCTCATTTAGTAAGATATTCGGAGATAACTTTTTCAGTGGCTGATGTGATTAAATTACAAAGTCCAAAAAGGTACAAGAAAATTGACGGTTATGTTAATACTTTGCTTCCCAATAAGTCATGATTGGAGGGAGGGAACTCTCGTATCTCTGTAAAAGTTCTTGCGCCTTCTCCAGAGCCTCCTCCCCTTTGGTGACCAGCACAGTGTTGGATAACCCCGCCGTCCACGTGCGACGGAAGGAGGAGAGTTTGAAGTAGGGAGGGTTGTCGATGAGCACGTGAGGGATTCCCAGCAGCACGGACAGGATGTGGCCGTGTAGTCGGTCAGTGATCACCACGCGCCCACGCTGCAAGAACGACAACCCGTTGAAGGCTATCAGAAACGAAGTCTCCATGGGTGTTCTCCCCTTGTTTGTCGTCCATTTCCACCAGTCTTCTACTTGCACCTTGAGGTTGGCGGGGATCTCCGGTATCTTATAATTAGAAGACTCGCTATCACTTCTCTTAATCCACACGATGTCGTGTGTAGGCGGCATAGTGCGCGGGACACGCCCCAGGCCAAACGCCATGTCGGGCATCAGCATGAGTTTCGTCCCTGGAAAATGTTTCTGCGCCAGACCCAGCGACTGTCTGTCCCTCAAGAAGATGGTCAGGTTCTCCCTGTGGGAGTACAGCTCCCTACACATGTTCAGATGCTTCTCGTGATCCTTGCGAATCCATATGCTCTGAGAGAGCAACACGCAGTGGAAGTCCGGGAAAAAATTCAAGATCTTTTTCCGCAAGATGTCCGACTCCGGGTACCCCACAAGGTTTCCACCTCCGTGGAGGAGGATCATGAGGGAGGATGGGGTGAAGTTCCTGCTAATTTTGTGTGCTTCCTTAAGCTTAGCATCACTACACATATAGATGGAGCAGTAGAACACCACTGTGACGTTGAGTCTCCGCAGCAGCGCCACCTCTCCCACGGTAATAGCGGGATCCCCTTTGTTCTCTGACGTAGAAAAGTCCAGTAGCATGACGTGACGTCGTCCCCCCAGCAATGACGTCATCACCTGCATGTGCAACCGCTGTATCTCCCAGATGACCTCCTCGTTGGTGGTGAGATGAGGCGCCAGGCGGTCCGTGTCGAAGGGATGCTGGGTGTAGTCCAGAGACAGGAAGTCGGCCCACTGTGACAAGAGTGTGGCGTTGTCTGGTGGACCTGGCCAGTTGAGACCAAAGGGAGCTGACTGTGTACTCCATTCAGGTCTCAGCGGAAATGACTGCTGGTCGTCGTCTGCCCCCAGGTAACCCAAGGTAAGGTGAAGAGGTCGCAATGTGTTTACAGATGTGAGAGACAAGCATAATGCCGCACTGATGAGGGCTGCAGCCAGCACCTGACATCTTCCATTACTCGCCGTCAGTTTTCGGTACACGTGACCTGTGAAACAGAGTTCATCTACAGTGATGAGGATTGGAAAAGGTTTTAACCACTTTGAACCATTGTCTGTAGTTGTTGATGTGTTGAGACTGAAGCTAACAGGATGGGTAAACGTTGTTCGTAAACATAGCCAACAAGTTTATTTTTTGTTTAATTTTTTTCAAGTGTTGTTACGCTTCTACGTGCACTACTTATTTTATTTTTAGTCAAATGATTATAAGTAACGGTGTATGTACATATCTATTACCTTTTAGATTAGTACCAACAGGGCAGCATCGCCAGCTCTCTGCTTTGACTGCAGCTTTCCCTCTGACGTACACAGCGAGTCCCACACTCGCCATCGCCAGGCCCGCAGCGTTGACGCCTGATGCACTGCGTGACCCGCTGACGTACAGCAGCGCCACCACTAACATGCGCTTGATGACGTTGGCCATAGCGTGACTGACCACGTCCAGCGCACGCAGGATGACGCTCGTGCTGATCAGCGAGTACGTCACGTGAAACACTCCCGACAGCAGCAGCGACGTCACAGCCAGATCGGTGCCAGGCGACACCACGCGACGGATGGCCAGGGTAGATGATGACGCCAAGATGACGAAAGACACTCCGGCCGTCAGACCAAGGCGATTCCACCCCATCCACCTGAGGCTAACGTTTAGCTTACCAGAGTGCAGTCCCTTGATAGCCACGTTGCGGACAGCCAGTAGTACGTTAGATGCCATGGCCAGCATCACGCCAGAGGTCAGCGCCTGCTGCACATGCGTGACGTCATCAGAGATGAATACTAGCGCCCCGCCAACCACCAGAGGAAGGCTGACGCACACGTGACAGTTGAGACCCTCACGTAGCCACATCCACTGCACTATCGCGGATACCATGGGTTCCGTCAGCTTGATGGCCAACGTGGAGGCCGCTTCCATTCTGGCCAGACTCCAGTTGGTCAGAAACGTCGACAGCACGTGCATCGTCATAGCAACGTAAGAACAAGCCTTGTCATCTTTGGTCGTCGTTTTCGTTACCTGTGCATCGTCCACGATGACCGACTTGTCCTGCGACATTTTGGTGACGAGACAGCAACACAGTAACTGCACCAACGACAGGACTGCAGCCGCACTCACGGGAGTGAGGACAAGAGTCAGCGCACTGACCTCCGTGAGGAAGACCTTGGCAGTGTGGTGACAGGCGTACGACGACACTGTCCAGGCGATAAAAGCTTTCAGAAGATTCATGATGCTGAAGAAAAAATGATCCGAAAAAAAGTTATGGTGCCGTTGGTAAAGACCTGCAAGTTTAAAAAGTCAATAAGTATTGGTGAAAACGCGAGCGTAAAAACAACTAAAAAATATCTGTATATATGGAGGGAATTCTGATTTATCCTCCAGGGAAGTAAACCTTATTTCTGTACCTGCTGTTCCTGCAATGGCGGTGGTCATCTGTAGGGCGGAACTTACCTGTTAGGACGCTTTGTGAATTCTGCTTTGCAATGGTACTACGAGCCGACATCGAAGGATCAGGAAAGAACACAAACCAGTTTTTTCTTGTGGGAACCTTTTTGATGCCTGTTGTCTAAACTTTCTAAAGTCACAAGGACCAGTAGGTAACGCTCCCACGGCCTGTATTCGTAAGAAAATCCAAATTAAGTGACTTTCCTTTACGCATGGTTTCTGCTATATATGACTGTCCATTACGACACCTGCGTTGACTTTTAACAGGTGTTCCACCCAAGCTCCAGCCTGACAAAGTCCAGGGCGGATCGTCCCAGACGGCAAGACGCCAGGGTTTATTTTTTCACAAACGAAATGCTTATGTCCCGCTTTTCATTCGACTGAGTAAGCAAAGAAACTATTGTCGAGAACGCAATTAAAAAAATATTTTTACTGTACAATCTTATGTGTATATGAATGTGACAGTACAGTTGAATTGTGAATGAAAGTTATAAAGCTTTGACCATATAGCTGTGTGTGACTGGGTTCTGGTCCTCTTCATAGAGCCAGTCGCTTGTTTCTGTCTTTCTGCTGTTTGTTACGAACGGAAAGATATCTGAGAAGAATATATTCTCAGAAAATTTTGTATTGTAATTTCCCACTTTCGATTCCGAAAATAATACCTTATATAAGTCTCTAGAACTATTCATACATTAGCAGCACTTTGACTAGTTTAAAGAAATGAAGCTTACCTGTATTGACACTTTAACATCAAAGCCAAATTTGTTGTGTTGAACTACAATGCCTCAAAAATGACAACCCTATTGCAAATATTTTCACGTGAGAAAAAGGAAATTACAAACGGAGTCTAGGCAGTGGGCAAGTACTGAATAACAAAATAAAAATGAGTCGTCCTTCCACTTCTCTGGCAGCTTCAGAGGAATCAATGAAGGCGTAAAAGGTTCATAGAAAATGGTTGATAAAACACAATAGCATGGCAGGCAGAGCAATGAAAAGTCGTGGGAAAAACTCAGCCAACAATCAGACCTCCTGTGGACTGAGTACTTGACTAATAATGCTCACGAATAATCAAAGTACCATAAATTATGGACTTCTTCCCTAGCTTGAACTTTGTCGGTAAAGTGGGCTATCAATGAGCTTACTATGCCAATCCTGCTGGTAACAATCTATGTCTTAATTTGAATTTTTTTACAAACAAAATGAACATTTTTAAACATTATTATATCGAAACTGAGCCATAGAGTACAATCAGTTATATTTAAATATCAAACAGTTGTCACATCGCGCACCATCCACTTTCTAGCAAGCCTTGACATCTGCTTGCTCTCATAATACATAATACATAATACATAATACATAATACATATTACATAATACATAATACATAATACAGGACAGTCTACCTTTACAGAACCTGTCAACATTGAATAACATCATAAAACGTTTCCCACAAGCCCCCAAGCATCAATAAAACTATACATTCCACGCTGTCTCCCTACCTCCTCAGGTATTGTTTTCTTCTGGTTCTTGCATACGCTGACATGTAGATATAGTAGGTATGCACGTGATTGTCTCACAGACAGGTGGTTAGACAGTCACACGCTTGGTGTTCAAGACAGGTCCTCCTGTGTTAACTCTGATTCTGATTTCGTTTTACACAGATGAATTGGTTTTGTAAACGGACAGCTCTGTCAGAAACAAAGCAAACAGCAAAATAAACAATTGCATTAGATCGGGGAAAACTTAATTACCATGTCATCCGTTATTTCTAATTTCACGTTAGTTCAGTTATAAAACAGTAATGGCTGCAATGCCATTTTTCTTTAAATAACCAGTACTATAGAGACAGTCAGGTAAAGGTTCTAGATGAACACGTGCCTGGACTACTCTATAATATTTCTAATGAGGCTAAAAGTTTCCCATCTATACCATTTTCATACAGAATATGCCAAAGTTTATTCATACTTATAGAATCAAATGCCTTACAAAAGTCTATAAACGCCTTATAGCATTATATATAGCATTTCTGGTGAATATGTTTTTTTTGTATCATGGACATTTAATCAAAATATATGATTATTGTGCTATAATCCTTCTTAGAGTTATTGGTAAATGATGTTGGTCATTTCTTATATATTTATCAAATTTATATTTCTCTGTTTTGTAATCTAGAACATTTTTGTATTCCATTCCAAGTGCAAATACCATCTTTACGGGCATATCATACCATAAATCTGACCATAAGTAACTAAGTCTTCCCCTAACTCACTAGAAAGTAGGCTATAACACTACAGCCTGATGGTGATATGTAATTATATCCACAGAAATACCATTAACTATAAACAAATCGAAATAATTGTATATTTGTAATAAATAAGAAACAAGGGATTAATAGTAGAATCGTCGGAAAGGTGACAAACATTGTTGATATTAGCTTCTAGTGGTCTCTAGCACATCAACAAGGAACATCATTCATTATCTGATAGAACATTTTCACTGGCTGTTCTTGGACTAAAATCTCTCCGTATTATGAAAGGGTAGCTGTCATACAGTCTCGCAATATCAAAATTCACTAGGAGCCTCCTACTCAAGATAAATCTTCAATGTTATGTTAGTTTCAGAACACTAGTTACTGCTAGACTTTGTGAGTTATTTAAAATATTATGATGGACTAATTCATCGTTATATTTTCGTCACCTGTTGTCGTGTTTGCATCGTTCGGATTCTGATGGAGTGACTCAAGGTAGGGCGACTAGCTACACCCTTTCAAACGTGCTTACCTCTTGCTACTTGGGCTCAGGTAGCAGTCGTCTGTAACTGAACCCTGCTCAACAAAAACAGACTTAATCGTGGTAAAGTAGGTGGGTGGGACACCCCGCCATACTAGTTGTTTGTTGGGCTTTTTTTCTGCCAACAGCAGAGAACCTCCAGTCCATCGTAAACTTGCTTAATGTTTAGTTTCGAATTAACTGCTTGAAGTTTGGCTGCAATCCACGGTTGAGTTCCCCGGGTATGAAGACGTTTGTTGGTGATGATGATGGGGTGGGGCGCAGCCACGGCGAAGTTTGTTACGGGTCGCTGGCGTGGAAAGGAATTTCTTATTGCTTGTTGTCCGTGTTTTTCTTGGTGAACGCTCTGTAGTAGTGATTTACTTATGCACAGATTAGCGTTGTTATGACATTTTAGAGGTCTTTGTAAAATTAGTTTGTCTCTATAATATCCAAGTAAACCCTGATTGCCATTATCGTTAAGTGTCTGTTGATGGCGGGTTAGGATCCCCAGCTACCCTGATGCCCAACTCAAGAAGTTTGGACCACAAACTTGTATTACTGAAGGTTGGCAGACGATTGTTCCAGTTAACTACTAAAACGAGAAAGGTGAGTACTAAGCTTCCGGTTTAGTCACATTCATTGTTTAGGCTCGCCGAGACTAACATCGAAGAACTTCGCAAAAGGCTAAACGTTGGTCTTGGCAGACAGACTACACACTTTGCACTGGAAGACTGTATTTGTGATGTTGTCGTGACGAGGGACATGACCAAGTTGGATCACTTTGTTGTGTGACTGTGGCAAGTACATTCTTCTGGAATCCCACCAGTGTGGTGACCGCGCTTTGTGCGAACTTGCTGGACTTGAACTCCCTGTAGGACATACCGAGCCACTTTCATGTTTTCCTCAGTTTACTCAGGTATGATTGTGTCATTGATGATCTTATAAGTAATAAAATTTTTGGTCATATATCATGCTTGTATGGTATACATTGTCAAAACATTACTTACCTACGAGGCATACGACGACAGTTCCTCTTCAACCAGTGACGACAGGATCCACAGTCGCTGTACTCCTCACACAGACATTTCAAATCAAATTAACTCAAAACTAACCAACATGAGTTAAGCAATACATTCTGCCTTTGGACAGTTTGTACAAGAGCGAAACCAGTGTTGAAAATGGGTACATCGAACCACCCACCTCGCCATTTTCGTCCTCCACCCTTTCTATGTAAGAAAACAGACGCTTGAGATCGGTTTGGCACTGATTTTCGAGAATTCAATCAACTCACTGTATTTTATCCAGATCCAGTCCCTTGTCATGAATCTGCTTCTTTACTCTGTCCTCTACACCTAACCACTGCAATGGTTCTAACACCTTTCTACTTTTACCTGTCTTCTCCACCTCATTCCCTACATTCTTTTCACTGTCTCCATTTCACTCGACGAGGTCACTTGAACTGTCACTCCCAGATATTCCGCTCCTACTCATTCCTTTAAACCTGAGCTTTTGCATTATCTGCAATAAAATGCTATTCACTCCTCCTCTCTTCAGCCTTTCAAATCCGACATAAAAAAAGTCTTTATTCAACAAGTGCTACTTGTAATTCAGCCTCATTTCGCTTGAGTGCCTGTGGTGTCTGAACTGTTCATGCCTGAGTGAAAGTTGTAATATTCTTTGATATTTCTGTAATATTTCTTTACTAGATTATGTCCTTGCCTGAATTTGTTATTATGCATACAGCTGTGGTCTGTGGTGCTACGGGACAAGACACAATGTATAAGGTGGATGAGAGGTTCACACATAAACCAAATAATGAAAAAGTAAGTTGTCAACCTAGTTTTGTATGTAACAGGTGAAACTGAGCGCACATCTTCCTTTTCATCAGGTCTTAAGATTAAACCACAATCAGCGACGACTACATTATTTTTTTTCATGTGCAATAAATGACAGATAAAGTCGGGTCGAGTTCTAGAAGTGGTCGACTCGACTGAAGGCTTTCCACCGATGTGTGCGACAATCAGCCCCTCTTCTAGTAGGGATCGTTAGGGGAACAGGTAAGCTTCCTATTACTAGAGAACTGCCGTCTGTACCCGGCTTGATTCGTGGCGCAGAAAACATTTCTCAGTCCACCCAGTCATCGGAAATGTGAGCTTCATCCATGTGTATGTCACGGATGAGTGTACCGCGACTTGTAAGTGAAAGAAATAATAAAATGAAATCAGAGATTTTGTCCGTTTTTATTGTGAAGGAGATGTGGAGGGGCCTCTGGGAGGCCGGCTGGGAGTGTACGAAGTTATTTTTACCTTCCAGAGATCGTCTGGCAGATGACAGACCTACATTTTTATAGAAGGAGGTCAAACGACTTGACAAATGCAGGGTGTGGGATGAGCCGGGTGTCTCGCCTAGTAAGTTCAGTAAGGTCACTGGGTAGGTAGAA
Source organism: Pomacea canaliculata (assembly GCF_003073045.1). Taxonomy (NCBI): domain Eukaryota; kingdom Metazoa; phylum Mollusca; class Gastropoda; order Architaenioglossa; family Ampullariidae; genus Pomacea; species Pomacea canaliculata. The sequence continues at coordinate 11,342,939 of NC_037593.1, forward strand.
TGTGGGGAAGAGAGGGTTGCTGTCTAGTCATAGTTAAATACATGTAGTGTGAGTTTGAAGAGTGAAGGGAAGACTCTTTGATGAAGGTAGTTAGAGAGCCGACATGGGCATTGACAATGTTTATGTCAGTGTTTATTCTGAGGTGTGTTATAACTTTGTATGAATCTACCCAGCCTGTGGCGACTTATAAGTTTTCGCCGACTTGTAACTGTCCTGTTAAGCGAATGTTTTTCACTCGACTCTAATGTAAATAACTACTGTGTGCTGATTCCATCTTCTCCTCCAACTCATTAGAAGCGACTGTGTGGTTCTTCACTGAACTTTTACTTAACTACTGTGTGGTGTGACCGGGTGGTTACTGTTGGACAACATATTTTTGTGTGCGGTTTTTTTTTTATCTTTGATACTACAGACCCAAAGCACCTGTGAGGACCTGGGTGTATGAAAATAAGTGGTTATTATCTCTATGCTTTCTATCACTGCATATATATATATGTGTGCAAAACCTAAACATCTACTATAGCTTAGGTGTGTAACTTTGCTTTGTGCTTTTTAGGCAGCCATGAACCCTAGGGCTTTGAGTATGTGTATAGGTATTAATATTTGTTTTTTTGATGAGCAGTTTGGATAGCCTGAAGTCAACTTTTTATGTTATGTGGAAATAATGTGCAAGTGCAATAAATAATGCAAGTGTAATAAAGTGTAATAAATAATGCGCAGGACACCAGCAGAGTTGATAAAGTGTAGGGTGAGGACAAGGTAAACCAGCGAGAAGGAGAGAAGGTGGGCGCCGCCCTCGCAAACCTTGGCCCCGACGAAAGGCTCCACCATCTTGTTCCCAATGACCTAAAGAAGAATCTAGCACACGACCTTTACCTTTTATGGGGATTATTCATGATTTGCATAAATTATAGTTGCAAAAAGTCTGTTCCTGATTCACAATTCTAAACATGTAATTAAATCGCACAGACAACCCTCCTCAGCACGGAAACTTGTCGCACCGCTCGTACGTTGTGTTTTCACCCCTCCCTCTCTCTTAACTGCAACCAGATGTTTAGGGGAGGGGTGTAGGTAGGAGGGAATAGGACATGATGAGACAGCAATGGTAAAGGTTAGCCAGTGGGGTACATTGTACCCTCTACATTAGGTCTCCCATATGGTGGTCTGTCCATGACCGCCGCCATTTTCACATCTTCAACGCTTGCTCTCTCCTGTGAACCACAACTTTGATATGAAAATGACTGATGATGTAAAGAAGGAAACCAGAGTATGGGTCTAAAGACCAGAGCTTTTCAAACAAAAAGCTAAAGAGAGATGGCGAGAAGGCAGTCCGGGTAGTTCCTGATAAACCTTTATTGAGATCGTTCCTTGCAAATACAAAAAAAAATCAGTTTAAAAATCAGTTACTTTACGAACACAAAATCAACACAGTACGCCTGGAAAATAAGAAATATGATCTTAAAAATGTCAGAACACGTACGTGGTTTGTATGAAAAGTAACGGGACTGTTGTCAAAGACAATTTATTTAAATTTCAAACAACATGGATTTCCTTTATAGTAAACACTCGATTCCAATACACTGTCCATCAAAGCAAATGCTTCTATGCACTGCTGACAGAATTCTACTGGAATCAGCTCCGTCAAGAGGGTTCACCTCCATCATGGCTTTCACGCATTCAAAATGTGTCCTTTGATGACCCCATTGAACTTTAGACAAATGAAAAATAGTCACAGAGAAAAGTCAGATGAATAGAGATATTGTTCGTGTACTGCGATTTTCTACACCAGGACCTGTGGCATGCTCGACAGTGGGGCCAGGTGCATTGTCGTGTAGAAAGCACCTCAGAAAAATCTTTTCAACAGTGAAGCACAGCGGAGAAACATGGACAAGTGCATTAGACTTGAAGTGGGAGGACTCTAAATAAATTATGTAGCTTGAAATTGAAATAAATTGTATGTGACACGAGTCCAGGTTGTGTGTTTGGGGTTTATTTTTTTATTTTTTTATTTTTTTTGTTGTTGTGCAGACTCACCTCATATAGTAAGATCAAGGATAGTTGTCCCTCGATTAATCTGTCCATTTCATACTTGATTAATTTGTTTGTTAAGTCATCAGACAGTGAAAGCACATGTCTGTAAAAATTTCCACTGATGCAAAAATATTAGCGATTGTAGCGAAATTATTTTTATTTCATATTACAAAACAAAAATAATTGTGATCATAATTCTTTTTAGTGGTTGATGTGATTAAATTACAAAGTCCAAAAGGTAAAACTAAACAGACGCGTATGTTAATACTTTGCTTCCCAATAAGTCATGATTGAAGGGAGGGAACTCTCGTATCTCTGTAAAAGTTGTTGTGCCTGTTCCAGAGCCTCCTCCCCTGTGGTGACCAGCACCGTGTTGGATAACCCCGCCGTCCACGACCGACGGAAGGAGGAGAGTTTGAAGTAGGGAGGGTTGTCGATGAGCACGTGAGGGATTCCCAGCAGCACGGACAGGATGTGGCCGTGTAGTCGGTCAGTGATCACCACGAGCCCACGCTGCAAGAACGACAACCCGTTAAAGGCTATCAGAAACGAAGTCTCCATGGGTGTTTTGCCCTTGTTTGTCTCCCATTTCAACCAGTCGCCGACATAAACACTGAGGTTAGTAGGTATCTCGGGTACTTTATACCCTGAAGACTCATCATCTGCTCTCTTAATCCACAAGATGTCGTGGCTAGGCGGCATGGTGCGCGGGACACGCCCCAGGATAAACGCCATGTCGGGCATCAGCATGAGTTTCGTCCCTGGAAAATGTTTCTGCGCCAGACCCAGCGACTGTCTGTCCCGCAAGAAGATGGTCAGGTTCTCCTTGTGAGAGTAAATCTCACGACACTTATTGAGATGAGCTTGATGTCCTTTGTGTAACCAGATGCTTTGAGAAAACAAAATAGTCGGAAAATCCGGAAAACGATTCAAGATTTTTTCCCGAGTGATGTCTGCGATTGAGTAGCCGACCAGGTTACCGCCACCTTGCAATAGAATAATAAGCGATGTTGAGTTGTATGTTTTGCTTATCACCCTTGCTTTTGTAAGGTTCTTGTCGTTACAGAGATCAGTAGAACAGCTGAAGACTATAGTCACGTTGAGCCGCTTCAACAAGGCCACCTGTCCCGCCGTGATGGCGGGGTCGCCTTTGTTCTCGTAAGTGGCGAAGTCCATCAGCATGGCGTGACGTCGACCACCTAGCAATGACGTCAGAACCCGCACGTGCAGGCGTTGCATCTCCCACACCAGGTCGTCGTTGGTGTGCAGGGTGGGAGCCAGGCGGTCCGTGTCGAAGGGATGGCGGGTGTAGTCCAGAGACAGGAACTCGGCCCACTGTGACAAGAGTGTGGCGTTGTGTGGTGGACCCGGCCAGTTGAGACCAAAGGGAGCTGACTGTGTCTCAGGTGTCAGCGGAAGTGACTGCTGGTCGTCGTCTGCCCCCAGGTAACCCAAGGTAAGGTGCAGAGGTCGCAATGTGTTTACAGATGTGAGAGACAAGCATAATGCCGCACTGATGAGGGCTGCAGCCAACACCTGACATCTTCCATTACTCGCGGTCATTTTTCGGTACACGTGACCTGTGAAACAGAGTTCATCTACAGTGATGAGGATTGGAAAAGGTTTTAACCACTTTGAACCATTGTCTGTAGTTGTTGATGTGTTGAGACTGAAGCTAACAGGATGGGTAAACGTTGTTCGTAGACATAGCCAACAAGTTTATATTTTGTTTAATTTTTTTCAAGTGTTGTTACGCTTCTACGTGCACTACTTATTTTATTTTTAGTCAAATGATTATAAGTAACGGTGTATGTACATATCTGTTACCTTTGATATTAGCACCAACAGGGCAGCATCGCCAGCTCTCTGCTTTGACTGCAGCTTTCCCTCTGACGTACACAGCGAGTCCCACACTCGCCACCGCCAGGCCCGCAGCGTTGACGCCTGATGCACTGCGTGACCCGCTGACGTACAGCAGCGCCACCACTAACATGCGCTTGATGACGTTGGCCATAGCGTGACTGACCACGTCCAGCACGCGCAGGATGACGCTCGTGCTGATCAGCGAGTACGTCACGTGAAACGCCCCCGACAGCAGCAGTGACGTCACAGCCAGATCGGTGCCAGGCGACAGCACGCGACGGATGGCCAGGGTAGATGATGACGCTATGATGAGGAAAGACACTCCGGCCGTCACACCAATGCGATTCCACCCCATCCACCTCAGGCTAACGTTTAGCTTACCAGAGTGCAGTCCCTTGATAGCCACGTTGCGGACAGCCAGTAGTACGTTAGATGCCATGGCCAGAATCACGCCAAAGGTTAGCGCCTTCTGCACATGCGTGACCTCATCAGAGATGAATACTAGCGCCCCGCCAACCACCAGAGGAAGGCTGACACACACGTGACAGTTGAGACCCTCACGTAGCCACATCCACTGCACTATCGCGGATACCATGGGTTCCGTCAGCTTGATGGCCAACGTGGAGGCCGCTTCCATTCTGGCCAGACTCCAGTTGGTCAGAAACGTTGACAGCACGTGCATCGTCATAGCAACGTAATAACAAAACTTGTCATCTTTTGTCGTCGTTTTCGTTACCTGTGCATCGTCCACGATGACCGACTTGTCCTGCGACACTTTGGTGACGAGACAGCAACACAGTAACTGCACCAACGACAGGACTGCAGCCGCACGCACGGGAGTGAGGACAAGAGTCAGCGCACTGACCTCCGTGAGGAAGACCTTAGCAGTGTGGTGACAGGCGTACGACGACACTGTCCAGGCGATGAAAGCTATCAGAAGATTCATGATGCTGAAGAAATAAGACCAGTCCTCAACGAAAATTTTGATGTCGCTTTTACTAAAGACCTGTAAGTTAAGGAAACGAGAAAATCACAGTCGATGAATGTTGTTGGAAACACGCACGCACTCTCGCAAACACACTTTCTATTCACTATGTGCAACAATCAAAAATATCTACGAAAAGAATACATTCATAGAAAATTTGTAAGTGCAATTTCATATTTTTGTTTAGGTCTTTTAATGTTACAGAACCGTACACAAATAACCACCAGTTTGACCACAGATATCTACAGAGTGTTAGACTTGAGAGCTGACTTCACTGACTATGCTCTTGGCAAATGCTGAATAGACAAATCAAAACTAGTCGTCCTTTCACTTCCCTTCAAGCTTCAAACAATGTAGGCGTAAAACGTGGAGATAAAATGGTTGACAAAGCACAATAGCGTTGCAGGCAGAACTAAGAAAGGTCGTGGGGAGAACGCACACAAAAACCAGACTTAGAATTCGACTAATACAGTTCAAGAATAATCAAACTATAAATAACAGACGTTCTGTACTTTTACCTAGTCATTAGATTCAAATAGTTTATCGGAAACCGCTGTCTGCATCAGGAGATCAGGTAAGTGTTCCGTTGTTCCGTTATTCGATCTTCTGCAGTCGTTTATCTTTTTTTTTCGAAGAAATCTACAGCTAGTAATAAATGTACCTGAGCTGTAAACTCACCCGAATATTAGACAGCGATACGCAGTCGTGTAGAACGCTTAAACTCTGGGGCTGAATTCTGCGAACACCATAGCAGACGTCGCAAAGATTCTGCTGTCCGCCATTACAACGATAAATGACGTCAAAGATTGGCGGGAACTGTGATGACGTATTTTTTCATGGAATGACCTCGCGTGATTCTTGTTCCTTGTTGTCGCTGTATAATTCTTGGTTTCGTATGACAACAACAACAACAACAACAACAACAGCAATAATAATAATAATAATAATAATAATAACAACAACAACAACAACAACAACAATAAAATAAAATAATAATGCAAAATTCGTTCTCACACTGCCAAGGAGCATGCTCGTAGCGCTTAAGAACTAGAACGAGACATGAACAGAATACGAGGGACAGGAAAACAAATAACATAGCTACTATAAAAAAAAACTATAAAAAAAAATAAACAATCCATTAACCAATCCATTCTGCTCCTAGCATCACTTTACTGTCCATACACATACACAGAATTCACAGGGTTCCCAGGGACAGGGATGGTGCCAAGTAAGGACCTTATAAGGACCTTTCATGCATTCGTAAGGACCTAAGTGACAGTCATCAATGCTTAAGTTTTTCTCTTGTATGGTCGGAATGATGTATTATTTATGAATCTGTGGTCTTCTCTATGTTCTCAAATACATGTATTTCTAGTAATAAATAATCAAAGAGTTAATTTTGATGCCTGTCTGCCATATTTAGATTAGATAACTTAAAAAGTGTCCTTAGCGCGCTGATAACATACACCGTTAATGTTCCAAGTTTTCTAGAAATCTAAGTAATAATAATTGCAAAACCTGAAAGCCATTCTTTGGTGTAAAACAAAAGTCAGTTTATGTCTCTCTCTCGCACACACACTCTAACGGGAAGAGAGAGAGAGAAATAGAGCTATGCACAGTAGTACTAGAAGATCAAGGTTCAAGAAAGAGTAAGTTTCTAAAGACCTTTTGAAAAAGGAACATTTTTTTGCGAATAGCGAAGGGCAACTAGTGTTGTACAGATGTGTAGACCAAACATTTTCTTGTGACTACAAGGAATGCCAAGGCTTGCAGGATCAGATGAGGAATGAAAAGAGTGTGATCCTAATGCTAAACAAAAGATGGAATGAGTCGAAACTGTCAAGCATTACAGCCCATTTATTTTTGTTAACATTGAGATATTATTTAAGCATTGTTATTATACATACATGTAACACGTGCAAACATATACATAAACAGCATGATATACTAATACACATAAGATTAAGATTACAAAATGACAAAGCAATCCATCTACTATAAGCAAAAGTTTCATTGACGAAGTTCAATTCTTTGTCACCCCTACAGTTTTACCAATACTAAACAATACAATTTCTTTACATAACCTAATTTTCTCTAAATAGTTCTGGTTTTTTTTTTTAACATATTCCACAGCATACATGTACAGAATTGTGCAGGCTTATTTAAAACTGAAATAAACATTAATTCTGACTGTCGAAATTCAACACCTTTTAATTTCTTCCTGTAATCTATCAATGTCTGACTGAATCTTTGTTATCTCCTTCTTCTTGTCTTTGGCTAACAAACGCATGTTGTTAGATCTTTCAATAAGTGAAAAACTTTTTTGCTCTTCAGCCTGGAAACTATGTCTGTCAGCCAGTTCCAGCAGGTGTCGTTCTTCGGCACTGGTGGTCTTTAGCCTTTTTGTGAGTATTACCAGCTCATCTCCTAATCTCTTTCTGTGGACCTGCTTTTCTTCTGTTTCCTTCTGCTGCTTCTGCTCAGAGAGGTAACGTTGATACCTGCCATAGGCACTAGAAGCGGATATCATCAGTGGTTTGGAGATCTCAACATTTTCCACCCCTCCCACACTGTGAATATGATCAAGAATTACTCTGCGTGCTTTTAGTGCAGTCTGGCAAAGATTGTCAGCTACTGTTTCTTTGTTGAATGAAAATCCTCTTTCCACTGTAGCTTGACCATGAGAGAGTAGGAGTAATTGTCTGACAACAGACCATAACACCTGAAACTCTGCTTTTCCAGCAAGGGCATCATAAAACCAACTATCCAGTCTTTGTGTCATAGGGTCAAAAGCCTTACTACCACACTCACCTGCAGAACTGTCAAGAAAATTACGGAACTCTGACAATACCTTGTCACAAGTCACATCATCAAACCTTTTCACACCTTGGCAATACAACAAAACCTTTTTCATTTTTTGTATTGATTTGTCTTTTTCCCCCCATGGTCTTTGGGTTTAAGAAAGTTATGTTTCTCACTAGGGGGTACAGGTAGTCCTCGGGTTACGACGGTCTCGAGTTACGTCGTTTCGTGGTTACGACGCTCATTCCGACTTGCGAGGTCAGTGCATCAAAGAAAAGGAAGGCCATCACCATGGAGGTGAAAGTGGATATCATAAGGCAATCTGAGAAGGGGAAACAGCAACAGAAATTAGCAGGTCATTAGGACTTAGTCGTTCGACTGTCGCTACGATTATCAAGGATAAAGATCGCATCCTTGAACACGTGACAGGATCTGCTCCTATGAAAGCGACAGTGACAACAAAGTGTACTGTACTGCACAATGTTTTACTGTACTTATGTTTATTGATAATTATGTAGGGTACTGTGTTAGGATACGTGTTTGGATAGGCTAAGTGTTTGCAGTACTGTACTGTTATTATGGTACAGTACTGTATGAACGTATGATCCGACTTACGTCGAAATTCGGTTTACGACGCCGCGTTAAGAACGGATCCCCGTCGTAAGTCGAGGACTACCTGTACTTCAATGGAGATTTATCCTGCAATTTTAGAACAACTGCTTTCAAAAAAATCTCTGCATTCAGCTCTGAAGGCCATGACAGTTCCATCGTTTACTGATGACTGTTTCTTAGCTACAGCCAGTAGTCTATCAACCCTGAAGCCAAGTTCTATCATGCTCAGATTGACATGGTTAGAACTGTTGCATATATCAACCTGCACAAGTTGGAGGGCAGTTTCACATTTATTAAGTACATTTGACTTGACAAATTTGCGCATCAGATTTTTCATAATGTCATGTAAGTCTAAACAAAGGAAAGGAAGAAGAGGCTGATCAGTTTGGTATTTTCTCAAAAAAGGTTCAAGTATACTGGCAATTAAACTAAAGAAAGCCAGACGACATGTCGTGAAAGCAAAGGGGTAGATAAGACTCCAGCTTTTACAATATCAAAAGATTTGTTCTTTGGCAATGCTATTTTTTTCTCCATTGGAGCTTTGACAAATGTTTCCAAGTCTGGAAGCATAACAATTGCTTTTTCAGCAACAGAATTGTTTTCAAGCCATCGGTGAGCACAGAACTTGGCTGGAAAAGATGTGGAACCAGTTACTTTTATATAATCTTCTCTTCTGGCTGGGCTGTCTCTGAACAAGATATAAGCAGCGGGCTGTGGATGTTCTCGATGACGAAAGTAATCAGTTACACAAAAGCGAGCGTCTTTCAGAAATACTTTTATTTGCCTTTTATGTCTTTCGGTAACCATGTGCTTTTTCAGAACACTTTCGCCCATTGACGAAAGATTCAGAGATATTTTGCAGGCAGCACATCGTGCCAAATGTTTATCGCTCGAGTCTTTTATTAACCAATCTTTATACTTGTCTTCCTTTAGCCACTTCTCCTGAAAAGAGCACTTCCCCGGCATCTTTCAAATTGTTAAGCAGACAAAGAAATGTGGTCGAAACGACGAGAGTGAACTCGCGAAAGGCCGAAACGGACGTTCCCGCCGCGAGCGAGACTGGGTAGTCATGTGATTAAAATAGCAATGCGGCGAAAAATCGTCGGTATTTTGCGCCAAAGTCGACTCCGAAAATAAATTTGTGGTAATATTTTATCGACATAAGGACTTGTAAGGGTCACAGAAAAAATGTAAGTACCTGTGTGAGAATTTGTAAGGACCGCATGGCAAATATAAGGACTTGTAAGGACCTTGTAAGGACCTGGGAACCATGCAGGAGCTAAAGACTGATATGAAAATGAATGATGAAAGAACGAAACCAGAGTATGGGTCTAAAGACCAGAACATTTCAAACAAAAAGCTAAAGAGAGATGACAAGAAGGCAGTCCGAGTAGTTCCTAATAAACCTTTATTGAGATCGTTCCTTGCAAATAAAAAAAATAAGTTTAAAAATCAGTTACTTTACGAACACAAAATCAACACAGTACGCGTGGAAAATAAGAAATATGATCTTAAAAATGTCAGAACACGTACTTGGTTTGTATGAAAAGTAACGGGACTGTTGTCAAAGACAATTTATTTCAAATTCCAAACAACACGGATTTCCTTTCATAGTAAACACTCGATTCCAATGTCCATCAAAGCAAATGCTTCTATGCACTGCTGACAGAATTCTACTGGGATCAGCTCCGTCAAGAGGGTTCACCTCCATCATGGCTTTCAAGCATTCAAAATGTGTCCTTTGATGACCCCATTGAACTTTAGAAAAATGAAAAATAGTCACAGACAAAAGTCAGATGAATAGAGATATAGTTCATGTACTGCGATTTTCTACACCAGGACCTGTGGCATGCTCGGCAGTGGGACCAGGTGCATTGTCGTGTAGAAAGAACCTCAGAAAAATCTTTTCAACAGTGAAGCACAGCGGAGAAACATGGACAAGTGCATTAGACTTGAAGTGGGAGGACTCTAAAGAAATTATGTAGCTTGGAATTGAAATAAATTGTATGTGACTCAAGTCCAGGTTGTGTGTTTGGGGTTTATTTTTTTATTTTTTTATTTTTTTTTGTTGTGTGTTTGGGTTTGTTTGTTTTTGTTTTGTTTTGTTTTGTTTTGTTTTGTTTTGTTTTGTTTTGTTTTGTTTGTTTTGTTTTGTTTTGTTTTGTTTTGTTTTGTTTTGTTTTTTTGCAGACACACCTCATATAGTAAGATCAAGGATAGTTGTCCCTCGATTAATCTGCCCATTTCATACTTGATTAATTTGTTTGTTAAGTCATCAGACAGTGACAGCACATGTCTGTTAAAATTTCCACTGATGCAAAAATATTAGCGACTGTAACGAAATTATTTTTGTTTCATATTACAACACAAAAATAATTGTGATCATAATTCTTTTTAGTGGCTGATGTGATTAAATTACAAAGTCCAAAAGGTAAAGCTAAATAGACGCGTATGTTAATAATAAGTCATAATTGAAGGGAGGGAACTCTCGTATCTCTGTAAAAGTTGTTGTGCCTGTTCCAGAGCCTCCTCCCCTGTGGTGACCAGCACCGTGTTGGATAACCCCGCCGTCCACGACCGACGGAAAGAGGAGAGTTTGAAGTAGGGAGGGTTGTCGATGAGCACGTGAGGGATTCCCAGCAGCACGGACAGGATGTGGCCGTGTAGTCGGTCAGTGATCACCACGCGCCCACGCTGCAAGAACGACAACCCGTTGAAGGCTATCAGAAACGAAGTCTCCATGGGTGTTTTGCCCTTGTTTGTCTTCCATTTCAACCAGTCGCCGACATAAACACTGAGGTTAGTAGGTATCTCGGGTACTTTATACCCTGAAGACTCGTTATCACTTCTCTTAATCCACACGATGTCGAGGGTGGGTGGCATAGTGCGCGGGACACACCCCAGGCCAAACGCCATGTCGGGCATCAGCATGAGTTTTGTCCCTGGAAAATGTTTCTGCGCCAGACCCAGCGACTGTCTGTCCCGCAAGAAGATGGTCAGGTTCTCCTTGTGAGAGTAAATCTCACGACACTTATTGAGATGAGCTTGATTTCCTTTGTGTAACCAGATGCTTTGGGAAAACAAAAGAGTCGGAAAATCCGGAAAACGATTCAAGATTTTTTCCCGAATGATGTCTGCGATTGAGTAGCCGACCAGGTTACCGCCACCTTGCAATAGAATAATAAGCGATGTTGAGTTGTAACCGTTACTTATCTCCCTTGCTTTTTTTAGGTTGTCATCGTTACAGCGTCCAGTAGAACAGCTGAAGACTATAGTCACGTTGAGCCGCTTCAACAAGGCCACCTGTCCCCCCGTGATGGCGGGGTCGCCTTTGTTCTCGTAAGTGGCGAAGTCCATCAGCATGGCGTGACGTCGACCACCTAGCAATGACGTCAGAACCCGCACGTGCAGGCGTTGTATCTCCCACACCACCTCGTCGTTGGTGTGCAGGGTGGGAGCCAGGCGGTCCGTGTCGAAGGGATGCTGGGTGTAGTCCAGAGACAGGAACTCGGCCCACTGTGACAAGAGTGTGGCGTTGTGTGGTGGACGTGGCCAGTTGAGACCAAAGGGAGCTGACTGTGTCTCAGGTGTCAGCGGAAGTGACTGCTGGTCGTCGTCTGCCCCCAGGTAACCCAAGGTAAGGTGCAGTGGACGCAATGTGTTTATAGATGTGAGAGACAAGCATAATGCCGCACTGATGAGGGCTGCAGCCAACACCTGACATCTTCCATTACTCGCGGTCAATTTTCGGTACACGTGACCTGTGAAACAGAGTTCATCTACAGTGATGAGGATGTTCATTTTGGGTACGTAACATAGTTTTTTTTCTTTATTATATAAGTTACTGTAATGGTGTCGTTTTACACGATCTTTCAACAGTTGTAGTTACTAGTACCTCTGAAGTATTACTTATGGATTCCGGGAGTCAACCCAAACTAGCAGAGAAATTAACCACAGTTGCTGAGCAGATGAGTAAGTCTTGTTACTAAGTAACCCACCTCTTATTTCCGTAGAAACTGTAAGAATACGTATGCTCTGTTGGCTTAAAAGCAAAACAGTAACACTAATACTAAAACAAATAAATTTAAAAGCAATACCAACATGCCAAAAGTCAAATTTATTAACTAAAACAAAAGTTTTCTTAAAGCAAGTATTAAATGATAAATGTACTAATTTATTTTAACAAGAGACAAAATGGCCAAAGGATAAAGACAACATACGCATTTTAACATTAGTTTCTCTATTTATGACTTTAGTTACTTATTGATTATTAATTCAATAAGAACTTTATAAAATATTTTTTCAAAATACTGTGCCCGACATTTTTTTTGAGCTAAATAAGTTTCGGCAAAGAAATTCAATAAATTACCGGCTATCAAAACGACCTGTCGGTCTACACTCCGATTCGACAAGGTTTTAACCAGTTTTAACCATTGTCTGTAGTTGTTGATGTGTTGAGACTACGGCTAACACGATGAGTAAACGTGGTTCATAAACATAACCCATAAGTTTATTTTTTGTTTAATGCTTTCAAGTGTTGTTACTCTTTTACGTGGACTACTTATTTTATTTTTAGTCAAATGATTATAAGTAACGGTGTATGTACATATCTGTTACCTTTGATATTAGCACCAACAGGGCAGCATCGCCAGCTCTCTGGTTTGACTGCAGCTTTCCCTCTGACGTACACAGCGAGTCCCACACTCGCCACCGCCAGGCCCGCAGCGTTGACGCCTGATGCACTGCGTGACCCGCTGACGTACAGCAGCGCCACCACCAACATGCGCTTGATGACGTTGGCCATGGCGTGACTGACCACGTCCAGCGCGTGCAGGATGACGCTCGTGCTGATCAGCGAGTACGTCACGTGAAACGCCCCCGACAGCAGCAGTGACGTCACGGCCAGGCTGGTGCCAGGCGACAGCACGCGACGGATGGCCAGTGTAGATGATGACGCCATGATGACGAAATACACTCCGGCCGTCATACCCATGCGATTCCACCCCATCCACCTCAGGCTAACGTTTAGCTTACCAGAGTGCAGTCCCTTGATAGCCACGTTGCGGACAGCCAGTAGTACGTTAGATGCCATGGCCAGCATCACGCCAGAGGTCACCGCCTGCTGCACAAGCGTGACGTCATCGGAGACGAAAACCAACGCGCCGCCAACCACCAGAGGAAGGCTGACGCACATGTGACAGTTGAGACCCTCACGTAACCACATCCACTGCACTATCGCGGACACCATTGGTTCCGTCAGCTTGATGGCCAACGTGGAGGCCGCTTCCATTCTGGCCAGACTCCAGTTGGTCAGAAACGTCGACAGCACGTGCATCGTCATAGCAACGTAATAACAAGCCTTGTAATCTTTTGTCGTCGTTTTCGTTTTCTTTGCATCGTCCACGATGACCGACTTGTCCTGCGACACTTTGGTGACGAGACAGCAACACAGTAACTGCACCAACGACAGGACTGCAGCCGCACTCACGGGAGTGAGGACAAGAGTCAGCGCACTGACCTCCGTGAGGAAGACCTTGGCAGTGTGGTGACAGGAGTACGACGACACTGTCCAGGCGATGAAAGGCTTGAGAAGACTCATGATGCTGAAGAAAAGATGATCCGAAAAAATTTATGGTGCCTTCGGTAAAGACCTGCAAGTTTAAAAAGTTGATAAGTATTGGTGAAAACGCGAGCGTAAAAACAACTAAAAAATATCTGTATATATGGAGCGGATTGTGATTTAACCTCCCAGCAAGTAAACCTTATTTCTGTACCTGCTGTTCCTGCAATGGCGGTGGTCATCTGTAGGGCGGAACTTACCTGTTAGGACGGGTGTTCACCCGCTTGGTGAATTCTGCTTTGCAATGGTACTACGAGCCGACATCGAAGGATCAGGAAAGAACACAAACCAGTTATCCCTATGGGAACCTTTTCGATGCCTGTTGTTTAAACTTTCTCAGTCACAAGGACCAGTAGTCAACGCTTCCACGGCCTGTATTCATAAGAAAATCAACATTAAGTGACTTTGCTTTAAGCATGGTGTCTGTCCTATAAGACTTTCCATTACGACACCTGCCATGACGTAACAGGTGTACCTCCCAAACTCCAGCCTGACAAAGTCCAGGGCGGATCGTCCTAGGCGGCAAGACGCCAGGGTTTATTTTCTTAAACGAAATGCTTATGTCCCGCTCTTCGCTCGACTGAGTAAGCAAAGAAACTATTGTCGAGATCGCAATTAAAAAAATATTTTTTACTGTACAATTTTATGTGTATATGAATGTGACAATACAGTTGAATTGTGAATGATTGTAAAGATTTAATTATATAGCTGTGTGTGACAAGGTTCTCGTCCTCTTGCTAGAGCCAGTCGCTTGTTTCTGTCTCTCTGCTGTTTGCTATGAACGGAAAGATACATGACAAGAATATATTCCCTCAAAATTTTGCATTGTAATTTAACATTTTCGCTTCCGAAAATAATATTTTATATGTGTCTCTGGAAATATTCATACATTAGCAGCAGTGTGACTAGTTTAAAGACATGAAGCTTACCTGTATTCACACGTTAACATCAAAGCCAAATTTGTTGTGTTGAACTAAAATGCATCAAAAATGCCCAAATGTTTGCACGTGAGAAAAGGGAAATTACAAACGGAGTCTCGGCACTTGGCAAGTACTGAATAACGAACTAAAAACAGTCACACACTTGGTGTTCAAGACAGGTCCTCCTGTGTTAACTCGGAATTTCGTTGGACACAGAGGAATTGGTTTTGTAAACCTACAGCTCTGTCAGAAACAAAGCAAACAGCAAAATAAACAATTGCATAAGATCGGGGAAAACTTAAATACCATGTCGTGAATTATTTCTAATTTCACATGTTAGTTCAGTTATAAAACAGTAATGGCTGCAATCTCTTTTTTTTTAATCACTAGTACTATAGAGACAGTTAAGGCGGCAGGATCACCCAGAATGGTTGAAAAAAAATTTTTTTTCAATGACAGTAATTTAAGATGTGTCATTTTATTCGCAAATCTTTTCTTTTTCAGAGGGCAAGTTAAACTTTTGCCACAGCTATGTAGTTTTTTTAGATAATTGCATCTACACAGGGTAGGGGTGGCATGTCAGAATGCTCCAAAATGGTGGAAAATAACATTCAGTCACCTGCAACATGACACACAAATAATAACCGCTTTCAATATAACTTCTAAATATTAATTACTCCCTACTTCCGTGCACTTCAGCCAAGTTGAAAGCATGGCTTTGTGATTGCTTTTAGTGACATTTTAATTACACTTTGGACCGATTATTGTGGCTACAGTTGTGTGACACTGTAACTATGGCTAATGATCGTAAGTACGGACCTTCAAAGCCTAAAAAACGCAAATTTTGTGGTAACCGGTACTCAAAAGAAAAAGCAACAGTGGGAAAAAGCATACGAAGCGCTTTCAGCAACATTTGTTATATAGGCAATTCAACTGTCAGTTCAGAAAGTTATTGTGAACAGGTGGACACGCCCACTAGATCAGAACAGAAATTACAAGATCTGTACGAGTTGGTGTTTGACTGTAGTTCAGAGGGGGAATATGAAGAAGCAGATTGTGAAAATGACACTTCTGAAAGTGAAGAAGATAGCACAACTCTGGATATTGTTGTTGAAAATCCAAAAGGAAATAGAATAATAGATGTAGCAATCCTAAGTGAAACTGTTTCATCGAACTTGGTGTGCCGTTACTGTCACCATACTGTTAGGTTGTTTGAATGCAAAGAAAGGGACTGGCAAGTACATTTGTATTTCATTGTAGCAATAGAAACTGTAATATGCAATATGCTTTCTCATCCTCACCTCAGACGTCTGTAGGCAATGCATCTGTAAACTTAGTGAACAGGCAGGCTGCTTTTCCTATGCGATGCATAGAAGCAGACAAGAGAGAGTTAGAGACTTTTTGTGGGGTAATGGATTTACCAAAGCCAGTTAGTAAGAGTAGCTACACAGCTATACAGAAAACTATTCATAAAGCATGTACCACTGTACAAAATATCAGCATGCAAGCAGGTACAGCACAAGAGTATGAACAGGCAGAAGAAGTAGAAGGTGATGAAAACAGAGACATTCATGTTTCAAATGATGGGACATGGATGACTGTAGGCTTCTCATCCAAGGTAGGTGTTGTGACAACTATTGGCATGAAAAATGGAAAGGTTATTGACACACAATCAAAAAGCAAAAGTCTGTAAATCATGTGATTATTGGAAAAAACAAGACCCCAACTCTGACAAATACTGTGCATGGGCAGCGGCTCATGCCGCAGACTGCACACTAACACATGAAGGTTTTAGTGGGTTGATGGAGGCAAGCTGTACATGTGACATTTTTAAAAGATCAGTTGAGCAGTACAAACTCAGATACACAGGGTTTGTTGGTGATGGGGACACTAACACTTATAAAAAAATGAGTGACAGCATGCCCTATGGTAACAAAAACATTGACAAGCTTGAATGTGTGGGACACGTCCAAAAGCGAGTAGGCACAAGACTTAGAAACCTTAAAAAATGTACCAAAGAAGTTCTTAGTGATGGAAAAGGACTTGGTGGAAAAGGGAGACTAACAGAAGCTGCTATTGATAAATTACAATGTTATTATGGAAATGCTATCAGGGAACATAAACATGACATTGTCAAGATAAGAGAAGCAGTTTGGGCAGTATACTTTCACAAGGGTTCTTCCGATGAAAAGCCTGTTCACAACTGTTGTGATGTTAGCTGGTGCCCCTTTCTGAAGGCTAAAAGAAATGGTAAACCATACATTCATAAAACAACTACCTCCCTTCTGCTGTCATGAATTATATAAAACCTGTATGGAAAGACCTTGGCAAAACAGAGCTTCTAACAAAGTGTCTAGGTGGCTACACACAAAACCAAAATGAGTCACTCAACAGCAGCATATGGAAGTTGTGGCCAAAACCAAAGAATCATGGACTAAAAACTGTTGAAACAGCTGTTGCAATTGCAGTTTCCATGTTCAATGACGGCTGCACTAGTCTAATGGCTATTCTGAGGATGATGGACAGATGATGATCCGGGACAGTTTTGTTGCACGTTCTGTGAAGAAGCTGATGTCGAGCGTTTGAAAAATGCACAGCGACAGGCAAGATTGGCTTCCAAGGCTCTTCGCCAAGCTAGGAGACGCAGAAGACTGGGTGCTGATGAGCAAGAAGCTGAGAGAGACGGTCATCCCAACCAACCTGGAGGATACTGACTGCTTTTGGGTAGAAAAATATTCATTTTCTGTGTGCCAAACTTTAACGAAAACCTATGTTAGTGCTGACTGTCTTTCAGTTATTTTCCACATTTGTTAACATATTTTCTTGAAACTTTGCACATATACTCCCAGATGGAGTGGCTCTGGTATGAACTAAAATCCCATGCCTATGTTTAATACTTTTTAAGATATAAGGGCACAAAAGCTGTATTTTTGACAAAATGTTAACACTTTTTAAAGTCTTACATCACAGACAAACCAGATACACTAGAATAATGACAGTAGTTCATGCTACAGCTACACGTCTTCTCCAAATGTAGAAAAAGTATTTTAGCTCAGTCTCTGGGTCTAGACCAGTTCTGAAGTGTAGGCTAGTTTTATTAGTGTCGCGAGGGTATATTTTTTATTTATTTAATTTTTTAAGCCCTTTCCTCATTCCAGAAACCATCAAGATGTCAGTATCTTAAAAATACAGAAACTTAACCACATTCTGACCAAATTTTATGTTTATACATTAATTAGTTGGCCTATGTCATTCAGAACAAATTTGGTACCCAGTTTTGGGTGATCCTGTTAAGTGTCTTTTGCTGGCGGGTTGTAGGATCACCAGCTACCCTGATGCCCAACTCAAGAAGTTTGGACCACGAACTTGTATTACTGGACGGCTGGAAGACGATTGTTCCAGTTAACTACTAAAACGAGAAAGGTGAGTACTAAGCTTCCGGTTTAGTCACATTCTTTGTTTAGGCTCGCCGAGAATTTCGCAAGAGGCTAAGCGTTGGTCTCAGCAGATAGACTACACACTTTGCACTGAAAGACTGTATTTGTGATGTTGTCGTGACGAGGGACATGGCCGAGCTGGATCACTTTGTTGTGTGACTGTGGCGAGTACATTCTTCTGGAATCCCCACCAGTGTGGTGACCGCGCTTTGTACGAACTTGTTGGACTTGAACTCCCTGTAGGACATGCCAAGCCACTTTCATGTTTTCCTCAGTTTACTCAGGTATGATTGTGTCATTGCTGATCTTATAAGTAATCAAATTTTTGGTCATTTTTGTATGCTATACATTGTCAAAACATTACTTACCTACGAGGCATACGACGACAGTTCCTCTTCAAACAGGGACGACAGGATCCACAGTCGCTGTACTCCTATACTTATTCTCAGACGTTAACCACCCCGGTGAAATTCTCTCGCACCAAAGGAAATAGTTCCCACAGACAGGACGAGCGGCGTGAAACTTCTTGTCATTGTCCCATCTACACACCAGTCCCCATCATCCACAATGTGTCATTAGCTCTAAGTCAACTGTAAAAATGTAAACACTCAAATGCTGCAAGTGATGCTCAAGTAAACAAAACAGAAATTTCAAACGACATAAGTTCTAGTGCACGAAACAATTTATGAAACAGGAAAAACTGTGAAGACTTCAGTTGAGAATAAAACACCAGGAGCTAAAGACTGATATGAAAATGACTGATGTAAGAACGAAACCAGAGTATGGGTCTAAAGACCAGAGCTTTTCAAACAAAGCGTAGCCAAAACAAAAAGCTAAAGAGAGATGACAAGAAGGCAGTCCGGGTAGTTCCTGATAAACCTTTATTGAGATCGTTCCTTGCAAATAAAAAAAATCAGTTACTTTACGAACACAAAATCAACACAATACACGTGGAAAATAAGAAATATGGTCTTAAAAATGTCAGAACACGTACTTGGTTTGTATGAAAAGTAACGGGACTCTTGTCAAAGACAATTTATTTAAATTTCAAACATGGATTTCCTTTCATAGTAAACACTCGATTACAATGTCCATCAGTGCAAATGCTTCTATGCACTGCTGACAGAATTCTACTAGGATCAGCTCCGTCAAGAGGGTTCACCTCCATCATGACTTTCACGCATTCAAAACGTGTCCTTCGATGACCCCATTGAACTTTAGAAAAATCAAAAATAGTCACAGAGAAAAGTCAGATGAATAGAGATATTGTTCGTGTACTGCGATTTTCTACACCAGGACCTGTGGCATGCTCGGCAGTGGGACCAGGTGCATTGTCGTGTAGAAAGAACCTCAGAAAAATCTTTTCAACAGTGAAGCACAGCGGAGAAACATGGACAAGTGCATTAGACTTGAAGTGGGAGGACTCTAAGGAAATTATGTAGCTTGGAATTGAAATAAATTGTATGTGACACGAGTCCAGGTTTTTTTTTTTTTTTTTTTTTTTTTTTTTTTTGTGCAGACTCACCTCATATAGTAAGATCAAGGATAGTTGTCCCTCGATTAATCTGCCCATTTCATACTTGATTAATTTGTTTGTTAAGTCATCAGACAGTGACAGCACATGTCTGATGAAATTTCCACTGATGCAAAAATATTAGCGATTGTAGCGAATTTTTTTTTTGTTTCAAAACAAAAATAATTGTGATCATAATTCTTTTAAGTGGTTGATGTGATTAAATTACAAAGTCCAAAAGGTAAAACTAAATAGACGCGTATGTTAATAATTTGCTTTCCAATAAGTCATGATTGAAGGGAGGGAACTCTCGTATCTCTGTAAAAGTTGTTGTGCCTGTTCCAGAGCCTCCTTCCCTGTGGTGACCAGCACCGTGTTGGATAACCCCGCCGTCCACGTGCGACGGAAGGAGGAGAGTTTGAAGTAGGGAGGGTTGTCGATGAGCACGTGAGGGATTCCCAGCAGCACGGACAGGATGTGGCCGTGTAGTCGGTCAGTGATCACCACGCGCCCACGCTGTAAGAACGACAACCCGTTAAAGGCTATCAGAAACGAAGACTCCATGGGTGTTCTCCCCTTGTTTGTCGTCCATTTCCACCAGTCTTCTACTTGCACGCTGAGGTTAGTAGGCATCTCGGGTACTTTATACCTGGAAGACTCATCATCTGCTCTCTTAATCCACACGATGTCGACAGTAGGCGGCATTGTGCGCGGGACACGGCCCAGGCCAAACGCCATGTCGGGCATCAGCATGAGTTTCGTCCCTGGAAAATGTTCCTGCGCCAGACCCAGCGACTGTCTGTCCCGCAAGAAGATGGTCAGGTTCTCCCTGTGGGAGTAGAGCTCCCTACACATGTTCAGATGCTTCTCGTGATCCTTGCGAATCCATATGCTCTGAGAGAGCAACACGCTTTGGAAGTCCGGGAAAAGATTCAAGATCTTTTTCCGCAAGATGTCCGACTCCGGGTACCCCACAAGGTTGCCACCTCCGTGGAGAAGGATCATGAGGGAGGATGGGGCGAAGTTCCTGCTAATTTTGTGTGCTTCTTTAAGCTTAGCATCACTGCACATGAAGATGGAGCAGTAGAACACCACTGTGACGTTGAGTCTCCGCAGCAGCGCCACCTCTCCCACGGTAATGGCGGGATCCCCTTTGTTCTCTGACGTAGAAAAGTCCAGTAGCATGACGTGACGTCGTCCCCCCAGCAATGACGTCATCACCTGCATGTGCAACCGCTGTATCTCCCAGATGACCTCCTCGTTGGTGGTGAGATGAGGCGCCAGGCGGTCCGTGTCGAAGGGATGCTGGGTGTAGTCCAGAGACAGGAAGTCGGCCCACTGTGACAAGAGTGTGGCGTTGTGTGGTGGACCTGGCCAGTTGAGACCAAAGGGAGCTGACTGTGTCTCAGGTGTCAGCGGAAGTGACTGCTGGTCGTCGTCTGCCCCCAGGTAACCCAAGGTAAGGTGCAGAGGTCGCAATGTGTTTATAGATGTGAGAGACAAGCATAATGCCGCACTGATGAGGGCTGCAGCCAACACCTGACATCTTCCATTACTCGCCGTCAGTTTTCGGTACACGTGACCTGTGAAACAGAGTTCATCTACAGTGATGAGGATGTTCATTGGACATACGTGACAGTCTTATTTTTTTGCACCTAAGTCACTGTCACTGTGACAGAAAGTTTTCTTTTTGATTTAAATGATCTCTTTTAACATTAGTACTATGACAAGCACGTACGGTCATCAACAGGCACTCCAAAGCTGGTCCGGAACTAGCAAATTAAACTTTCCTGACAAAATAAATCACAATTTTTGAGTAGATGAGTAAGTGATGTTACTGAGTAACATACTCCTAATTTCCAAAGAAAAGATTACGTATACCTTTTTCGGTCAAGGACCGGAATCCTACCACTAAAAAAAAAAAATAAAAAAATAAAATAAAACGAAACAACAAAAAAAAAATCCTGAAAAAGTAGTTACAATAAGCCACAAGTCAAATATATTCACCAAAGCAAAATAATGTTCGTCAAGCAAGTATAAAATAATAAACATATCAGTTCATTTTGACTTAAGGCGGAAATGACTAACAGAAAAAAAAACAACATACTAATTTCAACAATTAGTTTTCTTTTTACGAATTCATTTACTGTCTGATGTATAATTAAGTTTAATTTACTTTATGTATAAAATATTAAATTTGCTGGTTCTTGAAACATTTATGCGCGGTCCTGCTAAATTAGGTACAGCAACCGCCACATTTATTGCACATGAGAAAGAATTGTCAAAAGTGTCCCTCAGATATATTAACAGTAAAACGATGTGTACTCAGGATCTCCGCCAGGCTGAGCTGCGCCCTAGGTGAGAGACAAATAGTGCACCCCACCATAGGCCCTGTCTGAACTTCGACCCCTAGTACATAAATACACGTTGTTAGCCACTGTCTGTGGTTAGCTGACTTGCCCAGACTAAGTATGCTAATAGGTTGGGTACATGTGCTTCCTAAATACAATCCCTGTCAGGTATTTAATTTTTTTTTACTTTTTCGTGTCAATGCTTTTTCACAATTGAATGAACTCATTTCTTTATCTTTAGTCAAAGTATGTAGCGGTGTATGTACATATCTGTTACCTTTGATATTAGTACCAACAGGGCAGCATCGCCAGCTCTCTGCTTTGACTGCAGCTTTCCCTCTGACGTACACAGCGAGTCCCACACTCGCCACCGCCAGGCCCGCAGCGTTGACGCCTGATGCACTGCGTGACCCGCTGACGTACAGCAGCGCCACCACTAACATGCGCTTGATGACGTTGGCCATGGCGTGACTGACCACGTCCAGAGCTCGCAGGATGACGCTCGTGCTGATCATCGAGTACGTCACATGAAACGCACCCGACAGCAGCAGTGACGTCACGGCCAGATCGGTGCCAGGCGACAGCACGCGACGGATGGCCAGTGTAGATGATGACGCCATGATAACGAAAGACACTCCGGCCGTCATACTAATGCGATTCCAACCCATCCACCTCAGGCTAACGTTTAGCTTACGAGAGTGCAGTCCCTTGATAGCCACGTTGCGGACAGCCAGTAGTACGTTAGATGCCATGGCCAGCATCACGCCAGAGGTCAGCGCCTGCTGAACAAGCGTGACGTCATCGGAGACGAACACCAACGCGCCGCCAACCACCAGCGGGAGGCTGACACACACGTGACAGTTGAGACCCTCACGTAACCATACCCACTGCACTATCGCGGATACCATGGGCTCCGTCAGCTTGATGGCCAACGTGGAGGCCGCTTCCATTCTGGCCAGACTCCAGTTGGTCAGAAACGTCGACAGCACGTGCATCGTCATAGCAACGTAATAACAAGCCTTGTCATCTTTTGTCGTCTTTTTCGTTTTCTGTGCATCGTCCACGATGACCGACTTGTCCTGCGACACTTTGGTGACGAGACAGCAACACAGTAACTGCACCAACGACAGGACTGCAGCCGCACGCACGGGAGTGAGGACAAGAGTCAGCGCACTGACCTCCGTGAGGAAGACCTTGGCAGTGTGGTGACAGGCGTACGACGACACCGTCCAGGCGATGAAAGCTTTGAGAAGATTCATGATGCTGAAGAAATAAGACTGGACGGTGGTAAAATTTCAATGACGCCTTCGCTGAAGACCTGTCTGTTCAGAAAACAAGAATCACAGTCAAGGAATGTTGCTGGAGGCACGCGCTTTAAAATTCTCTCGCTACACACATATATATATATACACTGTGTGCTATGAACAGAAAGATCTATGAGAAGAAAACATCCAATAAAATTTTAATGCTTCTTTCACATTCTTGTTTCGGGCTTTTAATAACCGTTCAACAATAACCACCAGCCTGGCCACAGCCTTCAAGTTGAAAGCTGACTCCAATATTTTTATTCTGGAGAAACTTTTGTTAGAATGAACGTCAGGTAAGTAAATACACGTAGCACAAACATGTTATTTTTTTCAGAATACGTGTTGCTAAATGGTTTAAGTATATTAAATAAACAATTATCTGTAGATGTATGAATGTCTGTTAACACACAACATATGATTTCCTGATGTCAAGGGGCAAAGTTTAGCCGGTAACATGTCAGCGGTGTTTGTATACACATCAGTAAACAAGGTTTACTACAGCCTTGGTCTTTGCTGCCGCCATTGTTTACCTCCGTATAGACATAGTTTTTGTCAAACTGCAATATCTGGCTCTGTGATCTGTGTCCAGTACTATATTTAATATATTTTATGTACACATCAAGTCAGGACTGTTTTAGAGTTGGTTTTTTTTTTTTATCTAACCCACTGTTCGGTAAAAACATTCTTGGCCTTTGTTTACTTGTTTACTTACGTAGTTATTGCTTGTGCGAGTATAAAATGTAAATGTCTGCATGTCTTCAGTCATGGAGGCGTCAAAGTCTAAAGTCTGTGAGGAAGAAAGGTACCACAACCTTTACCGACATTTAATATCCAATGATCTGTGTGACGAGAGGTCAGAGGACAGCGATAATTATTGGTGACGTGCTCGTCCTCTGACAGTCCGCACATGGTGGGTCTGCCTGCTGGCTGTCTTATCTACCTATGACAGGTATTGCAAACACACCGTCTAAAATAAAAATTAACATTGAAATCGAGTTTTTACCTTTCTTGCTACTTTTTCTGTTGACGAACCCTTGAAACATGGATGGGAGCGAGATGGACGGGTACTTGTTCCCACCACCCACACTTGAAGTGTGCTTGGGATCGAGAGAGACAGGTCAGGTGGATCCCATACACGGTCAACGTCAAGAGTTTAGCAAGGAAACAACAATTTACAAACATCTGGTGCCACAAACATAATATTTTATTGATAGCAGTGGAAAGAGTTCACGCACGCACTTAAATATTCCAGATGCACGTGAATGTTTGTGTAGGGGTCGACAGGTTACTGGACCAGTTCATTTAATGCGGTCTGTCACACATTACTGAGTGCAATGATAGGCACTGAAGCACTGATTGTGAAGATCAAATTTGCATTGTAGGCGTGCAGTCTGTGCTGTTATTACTCACAGCGTATATTACTTTGTTTTGTGCGAAATACTAACTGAGCGATGCCATCGAACCCTGATGATGCACTCGGTAACGGTTGGTCGAGCAGCTGCAGTGGGAGGCTGACAGTGGGATGTGGACAGTAGGTCCACCTGCACTACACGGCGTGTGGAGGTAAGGTGTTTCCAAGGCATGGGCAAAATAATATCCACCTTACCTTTCTGAATGATGATGTTTTGCTCTTCTCTATCAACTCCACCCATTGTAGAGTCTCATCACATCTGGAAGTTCAATGGATTCAATGGTGTCGTGCTCTCGACCAGCCTCGAACTCGTGCAAGTGGAAAGCCATGATCGCAGTTAGTTGCCTAGGCGACATTATTACTGAAATTCCACTGCATAAGTAGTAGATGTTACTCTTTGTCACGATTAAAATCAAGATTACCATAATTTTCTTTGGCGAGCTGGGTGACATGTGACTCTGCACACAGTTCAGTTTTGATTCTTCTATGAGCTTTGAAGCCTCAGAGAAAAATGTTCTGAGCAAGTCAAAAGATTAAAAAAATTGTCAAAGGTGAAATGAAAAGAGGTTCTGGACGATCGGCTTGGGCATTTAGCCATTTTCTTCGAAGATCTCGACAACCATATACTTGTTCTCAGTATACATCTTAAACTGCACGATGTACGCAAACATAGTAGTAAAATTCCTCTATTTATAAACTAATCTTGATGGTGTTCCCACGGATATGTGGCCTGAATTTGCTTACAGCTGACACGGACGTGGAAATAAAAACACATTTCGTTAATCGCAGAGCAGCCCGTTGGTCACGTGGGCCCCTGCTCGCAGGTTCGCACCCTCCTTGCTCCACAGGAAGGCTAAGTTCAACACCAAAATATATATATACCCTAGTTTTGAACGCACTACGTGTCAAATTAAGAACTTTGTCACCACTGCACTACAGACACATGCTTGTAGACGATACCAGGCTCCCAGGCCCTCCGGTCGTTAGAGATCCGTTTCAGCGGGTCCTCCTTACTCGTCCCTCGACATTAGTTCCTTTCCTTGGCAAGGAACTCCAAGCACCGATTCCCTTGTCGGTACTCACACATGTACCCGTATCACCCGTATCACCTGGCGGCTGCTTTCGCAATCTCTCCTTATCGATAATTCCTCTTTCCTCCTCCACTTCTTCCTCGCCGGTAATTCCTAAAACGCTTATATTCTTTTAAATATTCGTATGGGGCTAAGTAATATCTCAACAGCCAGATATTATTACATCACATGGAGTTAGACAAAGATATTAAAACATCACTTTACACACGTTGTCTAGGCAAGGAATTGTACGGATTCCGCACTCTCTTTTTTCTCAATTTACATTCGCCTGTCTTCGTTGACAACTCGTGAGGGAAAGCTCGACTCAATACTTTTCTCAAACCCTACCGAACATTTCACTCACACCTGCATGCCTTTTCTGACATTCTTCCATTCCACGCATTCTGGCTCAAACATGGGTAAGGGCGACAATCCCTATCTATCAGCAAGCAGGGGCAGCCAACCCCTCCCTGTTCCTAACCCTTGTAGAACATTCATCTTGTCACTTGCCTGTGACATGGGCCCTCGTTTATTTTACCTTTACCGGTCATCAGTTTTAGGTCTTGAGGTATTTTGCCTGTGGCAATTAACTTTATGCCGCCCTTCATAGTGTTTAAAAGATGTAAGCAGCCCCAGAACGAGTTTCACAGCTGGCAAAGAGTGAAAAGGAGGCTTCGCTTAGTGTGAACTGTCACGGTCGCTGACATCACGCTTCCGAAGTTTTTCCCTTCACCGAGACCACAAACTTGTATGACTGGACTGCTGGCAGACAATTATTTCCAGTAAACTACTAAAACGAGGCAGGTGTGTAAAAGCTTCCTGTTTATTCACATTCTTTGTTGAGACCTTTTCAAAGAAAAATCAAATAAAAATCAACCACCCGGGAACAGCAGGGCGATGAGGGTGCAGGGTGGACGGGCTGACAACTGGGGACCTTAACACAATGGCGGGCGTAAATGGCGAAGTGGGAGAGACGAGATAAAAAAAAAAGACAGAAGGGAAACAAGAATAATACGGCAAACCCTTTTGAGAGAGCAGTCCATACACTTGTCCATCAACAGGCCGCTCTCACAAAACTGCTCCAGGTCCCAGACGGTGAAGACGGGTGCCTTGTTCTCGATGATGTTCACTGTACCCTGTGTGGTCGCCTTGTTGTTGCCGTCTGAGCATGCTACATTAACTGTGTAACTGCTGGCACTCTGTAGCTCAGTCCCGCGAGACGGGTAGGGTCAAGCAAGGATGAGGTCAAAGGTCCCTTGATTCCCCTCCGCCCCATTCACGCGCGTGCCAACCGACGACAGGCCAGCCAAGTACGGGAGGCCAAACACAAACAGCAAAACAGTCGCCGACACGCGACAGCCAGTAAAAAGACAGATTCGTTTTTATACCGAGTTTGAAATTTGAAGTCCTGGCACTAAAGAAGGCGACATAGTGACACGGAGGTAGCAATATGGAGGACATCAACACATCTCATCACCACACGACACCGCTAGACGATAGATCGAGAATCTAGTGTACAGAACATGCAGCGACGTAGGTGGTTAGTAGATAATGAATTGAAAAAAACATGGTTCACAATAAAAATTAACGGGTTCAATGCAAGGTGACTTTGTGTAGTAGTAACAATAAGTCAGTAACGAGTCTGACGGATTACAAAAAGAAGCAGAAAGAATAAGTGACTGCTAACGACACTACTCCAGGCTTTGTTTACACCCAGACCAACCGATAAAGACACAAATACCACTGATAAAATGTCAAATACTTTGTGTGGTTCAATGCCATTGACTGAAATGTAGTTCGTCCTTTCACTTCTGTCGCTCAGTTCGTCGTCAAGCTACAGTCTATGGTTGAACAGTTAAAACAAATCAGAGAATCCAGAGAGGTTGATAAGCATGTCAGCATGGCGCCAGGAGTTTTCACTGTCAACCTACCCCCAATCTGCTTTAATCAATTCTGATTAGACCAGAATAACTTTCTTCCAACTTAAAAGTTCGTCTCAAAACTTCTGCCACCTAAACTTTGGGTGGAAATTAGCTACATTACCTAAACTGTTCATTTATTTTTTTTTAAATATAGCGATTAGAGCTAATGCATATTTTATGACAGAAAAAATATTTAAAAAGAATTATGTAATGTAATGATAATCACCTGCAGCAACTTTATAAAATGCGTTGAAGAAAATTAGTTAAAAAAACATATAGTAACTGTACATGTGACTTTTTAAAATTCAATATCTGACTACTAGCTTATGAAGTAAGCTTCATTATAAGAGATGTAATAACAATAATAAATAAACACAATCTTTAAAATGTGTGAAATGCGCAGATTTCTTTTTTTTAATTCTCAATTTCTGTTTAATGAAGAGATAGGTCTTTATATTATTCATTTGATCGCTGCAAGACTATATTTGTGATGTGGGGACAGAGGACATGGCCTGGCTACAGCAGTTTGTTGTGTGTGACTGTGGCGAGCAGATCCTCCTGGGACAGCCACCAGTGTGGTGACCGCGACCTGAACTCCCTCTAGGACATGCCGAGCCACTTTCATGTTTTCCTTAGTTTACTCAGGATTGATTGACCTTTGTCTCATGGATGACCTTATAGGTAATAATATAATGTTGGGTCGTATACCATGTCTGTATGTTACACACTGTCAAACCATTACTTACCTACAAAGTGTCCGAAGAAAATTCCTCTTTAAACAGTGACAACAGGGTGGACAGTCGCTGTACTTCTGTAGTTATTCTCAGACATTGGCCACCCCGGTCCAATTCTCTCGGACCAAGGAAATAGTTCCCACAGACAGGACGAGCGGCGTGAAACTTGTTGTGTCCCGGTTACATAGCAACTCATAATCAAATGAACTGGTTGAACCCTTTCACAGTGGTTATAGTCAATGGTGCAAAGACTAAAGTCCGATTAAAGCAGGTACCTAAACGGCTTTTGTTTTATTTCCAAGGTAGCACCACTCTCGAAGCCAGGAGGACAATAACAGGTGGAGGTAGAACTCACACATGCAGAACCTTCAGAAGATGTGAAAAGAATCGATCCCTCCATTAGGGACGAACACAGCTGGTCATAAACAGGAGGCACGCCTCTCGGCCATCACAATAAAACATTTGATACCGACATTTCAAATCACATTAACCCAAGATTGACCCTTATGAGTAAGGCAATAACTTCTGTCTTCCGCACTCTTGGTACGAGTGTTTAGAAAATTTATACTATTGAACCATCCACCTCGCTATTTCCGTCCTCCATATCAAAAAGTATTAGCAAATTCTGAGGTAAATGCCGACATAAGACATAAGACAGATTTGTAGACTCCTCAATGTCATTCTTCATTTTAACGGAATGTCACGTGGTCTGATTTGATTTGCGACCACCATCTGAGGAAACCGTTTGGATGCCATTGATCATATCCTGTCTGCTTTGGGCCACCGCGGACTTGCGATAAAAACAAGCGGAGATTGGGATCGGATCCATTGGCTTTCATGGCCAGACCATCGCCAATAGCCTGGTGTCACCGGCACGTGCTACGTGGACGACAGGCAATAAAAGGTCAGGTGTGAGCTTTCATTGGGCTCCTGCACTTTTGAAGTTTTTTTAATTTTGGATTGTACAGAGCTGGTTACCGCCATCTTCAAGAGCTGATTACCATCATCATCAACCTTACACAAAAGAATTCTCCTGCGGTGAAAAACTAAACTAATCGGTCTCCACTGGTTGTCAACATTTGTCCTTAATACTCGCCCCTCTTTCTTGCTTTGCCAGAATGTTCCTAGTCCGTTCATAGTCCGTTCATAGTCCGTTCACAGGATTCAAGCAGCGGAACAGGTATGGGGAAGAGAACTTACACCTAGTCACGTTTACAAGCTGCTGGACTTCTATATATATACACCGGTCCATCAAAGCATGACACAGAGACCAAAGAATACTTACTGATGTTTCTCTCTATAATTTCAACTTCTTTCAAGTTTCCATAGTCTATGTACAACAAAATTTACTCTGCGTACTATTCTGATTATTTTTTTTCCTTTGAGATGAAAAAAATTTACTCATGAGAACAGGCACCTGTCAAACATAATTCATAACATGTGTGTGTGTGTGAAAGAGGACTTTTTGAAACTTGATACCTTTACGAATAACAGTCGTTACGACACTGGGGTTGTGTTGAAGTATTGTTGTAACGATGAACAGACTGTAAAACAACCTGAGTAGTCTAAGGATTTTCTAGAGTATATACTCAAGGTGAAAAACAAGTCTCTTGGTTGTGCAGCATGCCTCGACACATTGCTCACCATCTAGCAATGTACGACGTGTTATACGGGTGGGAAAATGCACGTATTTTTGGGACTGGACTGGCATCTGCGCTTTTCCTTAACATTTATTTCAATAACCTCTAGTGTATACCTGGTACAATCAAAACGAAGTTACCTGTGGAGTATACGGTAGAGATATTTCTCAGCTGCAATCATGTCTTCAATATACGAGATGTTAAATAAATCACTGTTGCTGAGAAAACTAAACCAATTTCGTCTACAATACTCATTCTTCGCCAAAAGATTTCGAAGCTCTGCTGGTGAATAATGAAAATAAAAGAAAATGGGCCTATTGTGGAAGTAAAGAAAGAGAGAAGAAGGTGGTAATTGGTTTTTACACTTCTTGAACATTCCAGCCTCAGGGGGTGTGTTTATGGGTGAGACAGAGAGAGAGAGAGAGACTCGCGAGGTAGATAAGGGACCTCCCTTCGAGTAACCTGGAGGGCAAAGTACGTCTGTGCCGTCGTCATGGCTACACTATGAAACTGTGTGTGTGTGTGAGAGAGAGAGAGACTTATTAACCTATTTCATCAAAGAGACAGAGGTCGAACGAGCAACAGGGCAATGTATTTTTCAAACAACCTTTGCTAATTTCTGAGAAATAACAAAGCCTCACCTGAAGATTTCTCTACACAAACCAATCCTATGACAATACAATCTGTGACCTCGCTAGACACAGACAAGCACCACTTCTAGCATTGTATATAACACTGAACAATGCTTAACCCAGACATCTGAACCAATAATTAACCACCCGTTCTACCCGAGGTCTGCCTACCCGCTAAAACTTTGCTCCCGGTCACAAGCCACACCCTAGTTACCCTGTCAACAACTTAAAACTGTGGATTTTAATTACCGTTCAAGTGACTTTTCTCTCAACTTGGCAACATTTTTACTAGCTGCTGATCCGGCGTAAAATACCGACATGCAGCCAGACAACAGACCGGCCCATGCGCGCGGCAACACAGCAACCACACCTGACATCTCCGAGATTCGTGGTTGAGGATAAAGCTAATAAATAGTGGAGGTCAAGAGTGATCAAAGCCCAGGTATCTATTGGTATTCTTACACCTGAGTCAATCAGTTCAGGTGAGTTTGTTTTGGCTGGAGTGGGGGATAACTCTGCTTCTTTGATATGTCTGTATGTGGTTGTAACCCTGACGCCAGTGATAGTTGAATAGCATTTTGTGATTGTAGACTTTTTGTTTCTAAGTATCCCACAGAAAATTATCAGGGTTATTAATTTCTCTCTAGTTGCTGTGGAAAGAATGCAAAAGAATGAACGCTCAGCTAAACCTGTAGAATTCAGAGAACAGGAAAAAAAAAACCAGGCTTCGGTTTACACTTTCTCGGATGATGATGACGACGACGACGACGACGATGACGATGATGATGATGTTGATGGAAGGAATTTATATAGCGCATTCCCTTGCATAATAGATGGTTTAATGTGCACTTGACAAAAGAAAGGTGATGACACGATGAAAGGCGGACAAAATTCACAAAGCACTTCTACTGACAAACCGAAACAAGTCGGTAAACAAACTGCTAGGGAACAGTCAACAAACACAAGCACAAAACAAACAAATCTGCCCACAAAGAATGTCTGAGCAGCTGCTCATATAAAAAAAGATAGGTAGACAGTTCGAGGTGAAAATGTGGGTTTGAGTTCACCCATGGAACAGACAGGAGAAGGATCATAGTCCACCTGCACTTCACATCCCATGGGGTGGCCCCTGTCACTACACTGACATAGACTGTATACTAAACGGTTGTCAGTGCCAAAGTCCTCCAAACCTGTGTCATTGTCAACCAAAAAGAGGTTAAAGTCCAATTCTTCCAAAGTTTCTCGCCGTAAAAAGTCATCCGCCGAAAAAAAACTAATTTTGTTTCTTTGAACGTCTTTGAAAATCGTTTAAACATCTAGACTGCTGGTTGAACCTTTACACTACGACTGCCTGAAATAGTGAGAGCTGTACGTGTAAACAGTAATATACATCTGTCATATATATATATAGAGAGAGAGAATATAGAGAACAGCCATCTAGGAGCATATACAATATCAAAATATCAGAAACTATCCAAGCAAAAAAAAAAATATATTGTCAACGTTTCTATATCTGTCATTTTTCGATCACAAAGGGCTAACTGTTTTAAAAAAAAAGCTCGTGACCTGTGTACAACATGGGACTAAGTGTTATGTTTCTCGTTCTTGTGCAACTGTTCCTGACGAAACAAAGATTTCGGTGAATAAAACAATTGTGTGGTGTTATCGGCCTTTTTTCTAGGTGGGTCGTTAATGTATGATGATCATCTGTATCTTAATGTCGCATTCAGTTCTGTTTTTATATCAGAATTTTCAGTTTGGTTGGCGTTACAACAATTTTACACAAAAGATAACTAATCAGTCTTTCTTTCTTTCCGTGTGTCAGCCTGCTTTTGTATTTGATCTTATTTTAAGCCTTAGGGAAAAGAGAAACAAAGTCGAAGTTAAATTACTGCCACATTTCCATTTCAGGAAAGTGGAGGAACGAACACAAAGACAAAAGTAGTAGGATGCTTACTCGGATAAATTTTTGTAGACTCACCTTTATCACTCAAATATCGGGTAGACAAAGAACTGTAGACAAGTCAGACTGGCTAGTCACTATAAGCTCCTGTGGACCAGATTCTGTCTTAATCTTCTTTTACTGTCAGCTCTTCACCGTCCAAACAGAATCCAAAATCACTGGACAGTTTTCTGCAACATTCTAGAACAGTTTATGCAATGGACAAAGGTTCTTTAGAAGGAGATTTATTTCCGCTGGGAGTTCACCTGCTCGTTACTGGGTTTGGCAAACAAATGGCCGGTCGAATCAAACGGTCGTGTGTCACGTGTCTTTACGATTTGCCAATCTGCAGACGGCAATATCCAGCTCTGTGCATGCGCCGTGCACTTTAGATAAGAAGTAAATCGTATATCACTGGGTGGCTGTGGGAGGTACCCGGTTATAGTTGGCAGTCTGGCGCTGCCTGACCTTTGTTTTACTAACATCATTGTCTACATCACAACTACGATGAAGGCAGCCATTCATAGTTGATGTAATTATTTATCAATGGCATAAATGTAATAAATCATATTCCTACTAATGGGGATTTCCCGACTATGCCCATGTCAAGTTTTTGTTTAACAATGTTGATAAGGCTAGTTGTTGCGCGGTCCCTTCTCTGGACCTCATGATGCGGTCTTTGATTTTCTATCTTCATGATTTCCTCTGTTACAAGCTTGTTGGCAACACTTCTTTCTTCGTCTCTTTTAATATCCTTCCCCGATTTTTCCAATTGCAAACATTACTAAATGAAATCGCCTCTTAGCCTTATAGGCTTTCCCTCTTTTTTTAGTTTATTTAATGTTTTGGTGTATGGACACTGACTGTCCACACTGACATGTAACTTTTTATGTCTATGTTTTGTTTAGTGACACTGTATTTTATTTCACAAGGGTATGTCACACCACTGGAAGTTTTCAAATGAAAAAGTCGCATGATGACATGTTGAGAAAACAGTAAACAGAGATACACGCTCGTAATTTTTCTCTTATCAAGCGATCAAAGCACCCGGTATATCTTGGGGCACCTTCTGTTGCTAAGTGTTGGCCTTAGAATCACCGGCTTTCCTATCTTTTTAACGAAAGTTTCCCGAGTGTTTTCCTCAGTAAAGTTCGATACCTGTGAAAAACGAACTGGGGTGTAGATCGGTAGTCGCCAGGTCTTCACAACCACTTTGACCACTGTCCTGTTGAGGTATGTCTCTGACTTTGTAAATATATATTTTACATCGGGGTAGGACACACAGCATCGTTCAGATTATTTTGAAATTTCTTTACTGATTTAAGTACTCAAACGGTAGTGGATGAACTTCAGATTTGCAAGGAGAGATTTTGGTTGCGTTTTATAAAAAAAATTGTGATGTTATTTATTCTGCTACAAATATTATGATTAGAAATATTTTATGTGTAAAATGTAACATTTACAAATATATCTGCAAATGCCTTCTTAATTATCCTGCGTTTATCAGAATTTAGAAATAGTACTTTTTAGTTTCTTAGTCGCTTTTCAACGACATGCTGTTCTTACTGGTAAAGTTGTTATACAGTAAAATATATATTTTGTAATTATAATGTAGAACTGAATATTTCTTTCAAAGCAATAAAAGATAATAGGCTCTTAGTCTGCATGACTTTTAATGGTAAATAAAATATTTATAAAGCTTAGGCTAAAGCATTGAAACCTAGACGTTGCCTAGCAATCTGAGTAAAGTTCAGACTACATTCTATTATCAACTGATAATGAGACAATCGGAGAGTTTCCTCTCAACAACTTGGTTTCTTTGAGCGTTTATTTTTCGTATGAATATTTTGAACTTGAAAATAAAACCAGGGGTCAAGGTGTCTGTGCTCCCAAGTCGGTTAAATGTCGAATATCGGTCTTTCGGGTGTCAGGTAAAGTGCTGGAAAAGGTCCAGCTTCTAAATTCGATGTTGCAAACAACTTGGTACAGAAAACTGTTCCACTGAAAGAGAAGAAATGCAAGCTTGGAGGTTCCTCTAAGGGCTGTTGCTGCTGATTGATGATGATGATGATGATGATGATGATAATAATGATGATAATAATGATGATGATCACCTGTAATGAGCACTTGTCCCTTGTCGAGACTCCCTTACTTGTTTCACTGTTTCTAGCGAATTTGTTGCAACCTCCAAAGCAGCCTTACTTCAGCTGTTACATAATTTATGTCACCTGGCCCTGTCACGGATCACTCGCAGTGCTGAGATCAATAGATCGTCATACAGCTACAAACTACTTTGCTCTGAAGCTTATCTCACCTGAGTTTACATGAACAGACATTTGCATCTTGACGGCAAAAGAGGAATTACCTCTGGGCTTTGTGCATGAAGCCAATTAATTGGCCTGGGATTATTAAGGTTGGTCGTGCCATTTAATTACCTGCCAGCCTGCCTGCCATGTGTATAAAGTCGATGATTAGCCTGCTTACAAAAGGAGATATTTTATTTTCATTTTTTCGTTATTTCTGGCCGTTTAGTTGACAGTAAAAGAGGAAATACCTGAGAGCTTTCAGTGAACTGACCTAGTCACAAACAAGAGATATTTTAGTTTCACTCATTAATTAACTCGTTTTGATGAGCACTTTATAACTTTAAGTTGAAAGATCGGAGAATTAGGAAGTAAATATTCTAAAAATTCCCTGTTTACTCTAAATTTAAAACAAATCTTTGAATACAATTCTTTAAGCGGATTGATCGATTAATTGATTGATTGATTGATTAGGAGTTTTCGAGGTGCTTATAAATTCTCTTCCCTCGGGTAAATTTATTGTCCATTTTGCTGGAGGTAGCTACAGGTGTGGCGGAGATTACTCCCCTCAGTCGACCCAGCTGCCTGGAATGGTTGTCTGACTCCATTGAGGGTTGGGCAAGAGGAGACTCGTGTGGTCTGTCACGTGACTCCCAGACTCCATTGAAACCCCCGCGAGCAACCTTAATCTTCTAGAAATCTTTTTAATGACATGGGTTGTTTTCACGGAGGTAGCTGTCGTTTTAAATTACCCAATATTTACAAGTCTGTGTTAGCACCGATTGAATGTGTCCGTCAAACAAATCGAAAACTACATTAGCACAGGCTTCACACCAAGATGTCCTGAAGACCCCAGCAAACCTAACAGCCTGGAAAGATGCCACGTGCGCATGAATGTTACAGATATAGGTGGTTTGTCTTGCTGTCAGTTCTCAAATGCAGCAGTAAACCTGCCAGTCCTTAACATAACAATGATTGAGTTATCTAGGTTAACGACCAAACCAGACACAATCATTATTTTATCGGCTGCTTTTTACATGTGAAACTATCTCTGTCTGTAACCAGGATACCAATAGAGTCTACTTGCTCAACCTAACTTTACCCCAACACACACACACACGCACGAGAACACACTAACACACACACTAACACACACAAAAAACACACACGAACACACACGAGAACACACTAACACACACACACACACTAACACACAAAAAAAACACACACGAACACACTCACACACAAATTAAACCTGTTCAGTACAGGAAATGTGGTCTAGAAGGGTCTGCCTCTTGAGAACAAAAGTTTCAGATATTGTCATAAACTAAAATGCACAGCCGCGGCAGATTTTCTTGCGCAATAAACCCTAAAAAAAGCTGTAAAAATAATTTTTTGGACAGGTGTTAAAAAAATTTTTAAACTCATTTTTTTATGATTTCTTTTTTATGTTGGGAGACCAGGCGCAATGTGCACACCACATTTTGAATTTTAATACATTTCGATCTTAAAACATTTTTTTTTAGCAAGCAGCATGGTAGACTGCTTCTTAGTGCTATCCACAAAATAATTGTAGAACATTTGAAGCTAAAATCGTTTTAAATAAAATAAGACTGCTTAAACCGGACTTTCACTCCTGTCAGGACATTTTAGCAGAAAAATTGGCGGTTTCCGTAAAAAACTGCCAAATGATAAATTTGTATACACAGTGGAGACAGAATTATTGTACTGATTGTTTACTCGTCAAAAACATAACAAATAGTTTCATGTACAAATGGTCAATTCGGCGAGCACTGTGAATACGGTGGAATTCAATCGCCATGAGATGTCCATGTACCAAACCGACTCGACCTCTACCACAAGACAACCACTACCATGAGATGACTCGACCACTCTCTAGACCAGGGGTGAGCAATTAATTTTTCCCAAGGGGCCGCATGAGAAATTGGGATGGTTTTAAAAGGCCGGACTGATATAGTTAACTCAGTTTTACCCAATACTGTATATATAGTATATATACTGGCGGGCGGGCCAGCGGGCGGGCCGGTCAGAGACAGGAGGCGGGCCGGCCTTTGCCCAGGTCTGGTCTAGACGGTAGAAATTTTCTACAAACCTACAATGCCAATGTCCACCAGTACATCGTGTGTTAAGACATACTTTGTAAATGAAAATATACAATATGTTGATTGATGACTACCAAAAGCGCCTCTACTTATAATTGTTATTTTCTTTAATCACGGACTTGAACTGAGTTTGTCAAACATTGCAATCTCTTCAATAATTCAGACGATATCTGTGTGTTGAAATCCAAATAGTCTCCTTCATAATCGTGTTTCCTTTAACACCTCGAATTTTTATCTGAAACTGAGTTTTGATAACCGTGGTCATTGCTATAAAAACGGTTTATCCATGTCTAACCGCTCCAAGCTGTTTCAAATTTACAAGAGGAAATATTTCTTAAAGCGATCGTGAAACGCCCATGAAACACTTCTACACACATAAGAAATATTTTTTAAAAAAACACTTCTCAGTTTGGTTCCATAAACATGGTTTAAGATTCAGACAAGTGTTGTTAACTGGACCGTTATTTATTTGTTGCGACTTTAGAAAATCATTCAGTGTTGCCAGCAAGAATGTTGATATTTTTTCCCAGTTTCTCCTCGTTAACAGTCCCGGATACTTAGTCTCGTTAACATTTGAGTGCAAATGAATAAATCTCTCGCCTCCTACCCAAAAGAGCGGAAGCTGTCAAGTGTCAATGTAAATGTAAATAATGTTGCCGCTGACATCTATTGCCAGTACTCACATGCTTAATGATAGTTGAAAAGTCACTAAACAGCTTACAGAAATCTTGGCTCTCCCATTCTCATTCATTGACCTGAAACCTGAAGTGTCATTCCCACTGCCTGAGTAATATAGGGTCCCTCCTCCATCTACAAGCAGCTGCTTTGAACTGGGTACTGAGTAGTGCTTAGAGATGGCGGTCAATGGGGAAGTCGAATGTCAAGATGTTCCTCACACAATCCCATCTTTAAGCAATTGATTCATGTGGACTAACTGAAATCCACGAACAGGACATACCTAGAGGATGAGATGCTACTGTTTCTTAGACACCGACGAAGTAGGATCCTCCTTTTCCCTGCCTCCGTTCCCACCATC
This sequence comes from Pomacea canaliculata, assembly GCF_003073045.1. NCBI lineage: Eukaryota > Metazoa > Mollusca > Gastropoda > Architaenioglossa > Ampullariidae > Pomacea > Pomacea canaliculata. Next base: position 11,381,193 of record NC_037593.1, read on the forward strand.
CCCTCCAACCGGTTGGAGAAAAAAGGAAGAAGATGCTTGCTTTAGGTATACAATCTCTCGTGATAAAATGTTATTTTTTTTGACTGGATAAACATTTATATATTTTTACATGTATGTTTGTGTCTTGCATATTATTTTATCTGATGGTCGTAACAAACTTGTCGAAGACAGGTACAAACTAAACAGTATGTGCGAAGGTCCAACTTTAATGGAATTATTAAGGGAAGGCGGGGTGGAGGGTAGCTAGTTGATTGGGAGGGAAAGTGTTTTCACCTGAAGGTTATTTCGAGCTACGAGGGGTGAGGGAGGGGTAACATGATTAGATGGTCACCGTGCGAAACGACGACCTGCAGTATCATAGGACAGGATCTGAACCCAGGGCAACTCACTACAAAGTGACAAATGAGTGTTTGAAGACTAAAGTACCAGGCGTATCCCCAGGGTTGGTGGAAACAAGATCTGATTGAAGAGCATAAATATGTCGACAGGCGTGACCTGGCGTGACCCGCTTGCTGATGATCAAAGATGTCAGTGGAAAATGTTGTAGGCTGCTCCATTCCTTCCCTCAATATGTTCACCCGATCCTATAACCTCCCGTCACCTCCCCCGAACCTAGTAAATAAACAGGTCAAGGGGCCACGTCATCTAGGAGATGAATCAAAGCAGTTTATAAAACATAGAATTGAAGTGATTCGATTTTCTCTTTCTTCTCTCTCTCTTACACACACTGTCTTTCTGGACAACCATCAGCTGTACATCGCAGCGACTGCGACATGAAGTAGGGAGGTTTTGGGACATGTTAGTGCTCGCACCTACTGACTGTCCCCTCTCTCAGGGCACTTAGGTGTTCTCGAAGTGTTTCTAACCCTCCGAACATCAAACCCTTATCTCTATATTGTGTCACTAATAGGCCAGGTAAATGAGTGCAATGGTGTGGGGCAGCCGTCACACTCACTGCAGGAGAACTTGTGTCGTGTCGATTTGTATCCTGAATGGCGAGTAGGACAAAGATAATAAAGCCAGTCAAGCGTGACCCCCATTGACAGACTGGCGTGTCGTGCTGTGGGTCATGTTGTACTCGAGCAGCCTCATACGATGTGAGGATGTAGAATTGAACCCTGGACCCACGGGAAATCCGAGACAAGCAGACACACTGGTCTCGGATCTCAACGCTTTCCGAAGAAGCATCATGGAGGGACAGGAGGGACGGCATGGCGATGTGAGAGGCGATGTGATAGACTAATCAGCCGAGAAACAAGATTAGACTTATTCATGCAAGTACGGTTGACCAACTTTACAAGAATTAAAATGCAGATAAGGTTGACAGTTCTTTAATAAATGCTTACTACACATGACGTGTGATTATAAAGACCTATGTCTGTCAGCCTTTGATGGAGTGAATTCTAAATCCGGTATAACGAACCTTTTGATACAAAATCTGTCCTGACATGTTTCGGTAGACACTATGCAGGCCTATGATGCCTCGTTGTGGTCTCAAGATGGCGCCTGCATGACTATGGTCACCGTAACCCCCGTGGGGTAGCATGTCCCTTCGACCTATTGATTGGAAGGAGTGGGATAGGTGACAGCCTCGAGCTACCAACTGCTATCGACCCCCATCAAAGGGACTCGCCGCCACACCTTCAGTGAAGCGAGGATAAAGGTTCTGCACTGACATCCTTCCTTGAGTTCCTCATGGTGCCCCACATCAAAGACTTACCCTCCCTTTATGATTACCACCCCCAGTCCCCTTGATCGCACGCTAACACCGATACCATACCATGTCAGGTGGCGGGGTACAGGGGAGGGTGGGGACCGACAAAGAAATGAGCCGGAGGGTTACTGTGGTACACAGACATACACAGCGAACTAAGGAGTACAAGAACAGAAGGACTTAACCTGGCTACGTGTATAAATAACGCCGACAGCCAGCCAAGAAGTTAGTGTGACCATCAGGCAAGACGTTGAACCGTTCTTAACTGTAAAGTGAGAGATTGTTTAGTAAGCTTTGTCATATTTCGTTTGTAAACTGTATTGAATCTTTTAATTTCCTTGGCTGGACATAGACATCGGTGGACACAAACAATAAATTTTTTTCTATATGAAGTTCAACGCTCCTTGTTTAGGCTTGCCGATGTTCAGGCGCGGCTCTACCAACGGTAAAAGAATGGTTAGTCTCTGAAAACATTTGGTATTCAGATTGAATCCCCATGTCACGAAGATGTCGGTAATAATAATTAAAATGTATCAAATGTCTCTCTTTCTCTTTTGCAGTTGCCTAAAGTGTTCCATTGAATGCGACCTGTTTGAGAGTTATCTGCCCTTAACCGCCACCGACATTATCCTTCACGCGCACCTGCCGCCAGAAGACATTCGCCATCAGCATGAAGCTCGTCGCCGCCTTCATTGCCTGGATCATCTCATCGTTCGCATGTCATCACCTGGCCAAGGTTTTCCTGGCGCAGGTCACAGGCTCTCTGCCGCAACTCAACCCTGCCTGCCCAGCGGCCATCTTGACCGGGGTTCACATGCTGTTCTGCTGGCTAATGACAGCGAGATGGGAGGACGGCAAGCTCCCGGCGGACTCGTCCTCAGCTCACCGTCTGGCCAACCAGAGTTCAGAAGCGAACTTTCACTTCCGCGTTTCCATGGCGATGCACGTGCTGTCCACGTTTCTGACCAACTGGAGTTTGGCAACCATGGATGCGGCATCTACCCTGGCCATCAAACTGATGGAGCCGCTGGTGTCCGCGCTGGCGCAGTGGGCATGGCTCGGACAGTGCTTGCGTTGCAGCGGGTGGGTCAGCCTGCCCTTGGTTATCGGCGGGTCGCTGGCCTTCGTCTCCAAGCCTTCCCAGCAGGCACAGAGCGAAGCACTCGTCACAGGCGTGGGCCTCGCCATGGGCTCCAACGTTTTGCTGGCCGTCCGCAACGTTGCCGTCAAGGGACTGCACTCGTGTCACGTGCACGTGGGCCCGCGGTGGTCGCGCCTGAGGTTGTCGGCTGGAATACTGGGCGCAACGCTGCTGGCCGCAATTCTCTTGGAGACTGAGGGTGCGGTGCCACGTGGGACCCACCTGGCTGTGACGTCACTGCTGCTGTCGGGGGCGTTTCACGTCACGTACTCGCTGATCAGCACGAGCGTCATCCTGCGCGCGCTGGACGTGGTCAGTCACGCCATGGCCAACGTCGTCAAGCGCGTGCTGGTGGTGGCGCTGCTGTACGTCAGCGGGTCACGTAGTGCGTCGTTCGTCAACGTCGCGGGGCTGGCGGTGGCGAGTGTGGGGCTGGCTGTGTACGTCAGAGGAAAATCTGAGGGCAAAGCAAAAGTTAGGAATCGTGGAGACGTCAGCATAAAAGGTTTAATTTGCACATATTCATCCGCGTAAACAAGCGGAGTGTTTTCATACAATTTCTCGCATTTTTAATCTTCAAACATTACGTTTCATACTTAAATATAATTTTATTTTAATACACTGAAATGCGGGCATTCACATACTTCACTTTAAACAAGCTGCAATTTTTATTCGTTTGAACAGACAACTTGCTAGAATATGACGTATGTTTACATCAAACAGATAAACAAACAAACAAAAATACTGTGCAGGTACCCAGAGAAAGAAAATATTACGATTTATCTTATATACATACAGATTTATTATTAACCAGCGTACCTACTTCAAGTTCATCTAGTGCAATCATTCTGTTGTTCATTCGATAATGTCTATTCACTTCACATATTTTCTTTACCCTCCCATTACAGGTCTCCTGACACCGAAGAGTACCACGGCCAAGTTGGTGAGCTTGACCCTGGTCACCTGCCTTTCCACGTGTTTGCTACTGTCCCTCTCGGCACCAGTCAACCTGTCCGTCTGTCTGCTGCAGCTGTCGCCTGTTAGGGAGGATTCGTCCTCCGGGAACCACGCTAGGAACGTCCTCCTCCCGGCACCGACAGAGAATTCTCCCTTTGGCCTTCACTGGCCGGGGCCCCCAGCCAACTACACCCTCCTGGCGCAGTGGAGCGAGTTCATGTCACGTGACTACGTCCACCAAGACCCGTTCGACACGAACATGCTGGCGCTGCAGCTTAGCAACAACGACGACGTCATCTGGGAGATGCAGAGGCTGCAGACGACAGTGCTGGCGTCCGTGCTGGGCGGCCGGCGACACGTCATGCTGCTCGGCTTCGCCATGTCGGAGAACAAGGGCGACTCGGCCATCACGGCGGGCGAGATGGCGCTGCTGCGGCGACTCAACGTCTCTGTGGTCTTCTGCTGCGAGATACGGAACTGCAGCGACGCCAGCCTGCAGCGAGCGTGGAACATCAGCAGACACTACAACTCCTCGTCCCTCGCTATCCTCATGCACGGCGGCGGCAACCTCGTGGGCTATCCCTTGGCGGACTTCGTTCGGCGGAAGATTCTCGGCCTTTTTCCAGACTTCCCATCGGTATTGCTGTCACAAAGCATATGGCTCCACAAAAGGAATGAAGCACATGTTAATGAGTGTCGAGAGCTCTACTCCCACAGGGAGAACCTGACCATCTTCTTGCGGGACAGACAGTCGCTGGGTCTGGCGCAGAAACTTTTTCCAGGGACGAAACTCATGCTGATGCCCGACATGGCGTTTGGTCTGGGGCGTGTCCCTCGCACTATGCCGCCTACACACGACATCGTGTGGATTAAGAGAAGGGATTTTGAATCTTCTGGGTATGAGTTACCCGATTTTCCCGCAAACCTTAGTGTGTATGTGGGTGACTGGTGGAACTGGAAAACAAATCCAGGTATGTCACCCATGGAAACTTCCCTCTTGATGACCTTTAACGGGTTGTCGTTCTTGCAGCGTGGGCGCGTGGTGATCACTGACCGACTACACGGCCACATCCTGTCTGTGCTGCTGGGAATCCCTCACGTGCTCATCGACAACCCTCCCTACTTCAAACTCTCCTCCTTTTGGCGCACCTGGACAGCGGGTCTGTCTAACGTTGCCCTGGCGACCTCAGGTGGAGAGGCACTCGTAAAAGCTCAAGAACTGCTGAAAAGGTGGAGCGGTGTTATTCCTCCTGCTATGCTGTGTTTGAAAGATGAATGTTCATAATAAATTCAGTGCCAGTCATTATCATCACTACCAGTTGCAATCTTTTTTTTTTATTGCACCTCGCACAGGTTATTAGTCTGTTGAACTTCTCTTCTACCTTACTTTCTCCACGCTCGCTTTTGCGCGTGTGTGTTTCAACGAGAGAGACAGACAGACAACAAATTTATGACTGTACTATTCATCTATTAGTATTATAATAAACTTTTATGTTTATAAATGTTACTTATAAAAACTACTTTTCCAATGAGATGAACTTATAAGACCTTTATTCACACCTAGAAACACTTGTTCGTTCAGTCATTCGTAGTTTTTTCGCCGAATTCTAGATGCGTCGCAGATGCAACCTGTTTCCGTTACCAGTTTAGAGAATGTACAAATACACATTTAAAAACGGACAGATTTCTAGTTTTATTTCCTTAAAAATATATATTCGGACATATCTTTATTTCTTTCAGGGTATAAAAGTCAAAGACTAACACGATTGCAGGTGTTACTGACATTTTCTTCACTCACGTGGATAAAACTTTGTCTTGTCTTCACTCTGGGTGCAGAGCTGCGTTGTGTAAACAACAAATTGAATACAAAATATACACATCACCTTTGTTAATTTTCGCTCCAGTTATATTTTTATTTACAAACATGATTGGAACATCTAACATTAGTTCTGTTGTCAAAAGCACGATTGTCTTTCGTTGTGCTACAACTGTCTCTCATTCCAGAGCAGTTGTCTTTAGTTATGAGGTAGTATTAAAACAATTATGAATTAAGTTGTGTCGGTAACTAATAGTTTATTTGTACACAGTTGTAGAGATGTCGACAAGGTCAAAGTTCAAGTTTCACAGGTCATAAGCACGGAGGTTATATCCAGCAGTAACCATCATCCAGAATTGTTTTTTATGTCTCGTAATTGGTTGCTAGGGGTTACCATTTACCTCTCTAGAGTTACACTGTCCTCGCTTGATGTGTTGTCGATGGTGTGCTTGGCCGCAATCATCTCCTGTCGATGTGTCAACAAGTGGAGAATCGTCTCGATGTCAAGTTTATTTTCGTCACGCCGATGTGCTTGAGATGATTCGCACCCCGAACATCAGGGGTGAAGTCGACGAAACGAGACAGCTCCTTCACCTCCTCCACCCGGTCCTGGGCATCGTCCAGGAGGTCCTGGTGCGCCTCGCAGTTGGCGCTGAGTCGCAGGCGAGACAACTCGTGACGGATTGCCAGCAGCTGCTTGGCGAGTGACTGGTCCTGACGACGAAGCTCAGTCTGTGAAGATAAGTTGGGTCTGTTAGTGTACATCAACTATGTTATCTGTGTTGTTGTAAATTTAGACATGTAAGTGCGCATGCTCAATAATTCACTTTTGCTCTCTGTGAATATCTCACTCATTCACGCGCGCACGCGCACGCGCACGCGCACGCGCACACGCACACACGTACAGTTATAATGACTTAGAGATGCACAATTTTAATTACAATTTCTGTCGCTAAAAATGTGCGTAGAAATTTACTTGTTACAACAAAAAAAAAAAAAAAAAAAGAATCTGGCTACAAAATTAACTTTGACATCAACTCTGACCAGCTCGTTCCTGATCCAGCGGAGGGCGCTGTCCATCTTCTCCTTGCGTTCGGGTGTCAAACGGTCGTCGGCACATGGCGCGGCTTTGATCTCCCTCATGTCATCGAGTTTGTCCAGGTACTTGGCGCGCCAGGCCAGGTAACTCGGGCGCCTCGTCTTCAGTTTGAGCTTTGTAGCGGTGTCCTTGAGCCTCGACATGTGTCCTTCGCTGTCGTCTGAACTGGGCAGGTCAGGACAACCGCCATTTGCCGAGACTCTGTCCCCAGTGCTGCTAGGCAAGCCGAGACTGAGGACAGGATGCTGCTGGGGCGCCACCGCCTTCTTCCGCGTCTTCTTGGCGGGTGGAGTCTGCGGGTCCGCAGTCTGTCCGTGACAGGTGACTGTCCCCGTGCTAGAGGGACCACTCCCCACATTTTGTAAGGTTTGTAGAACACCGTCGAAATTACCTCCCTCTTCGTCCGAATATTCCTGGATGATCGACAGAGGGCGCTGCTGGCGACTTTGACAGTCCGGAGAGTTGTCATTCCTGCCGCCCATGTCAAGATGGAGTTATGAAAACATCGGGAAGAAGCAGCTCAGCTGCAAGGTCTGGAACACCGCAGCCCTGAAACTACAAATGGAATATGTGGTGAGTGTCCGACAGAAATGTGTAAGTCAGCAACTGCAGGATGTGGACAAAACAAATGTCAAAAACGTCCCAAGCAACGACGTTGACGATGACGATAATGTAGATGACAAACACTTACACACATGCCTGTCTTACATACCTAGCTGTAAATTTATTAATATCATATCAGAAAAGAACAGAAGAAATAAACTGAAGATTGTTGAAAATTGATGTTAAATAACATTAAATTTTTTTTAATCGAGTAGTGACGTATGCAAAAATGAAACTATTGAGGCTATTATGCCCTTTTATCTATTATTTAGATAAAAAATAGAATGCACGAGAGAAAGGAAAGATGTTTACAATAATTTTGCATTAAAGAGAAGCTTTAAGCGCATTCTTCATGGGGACGCATATAGCGAATCTGAAAAGGAAAAGCTAAGGCCACAATAAATTGAAAAGTTTCTTAACAAGGGAAGGCCGAAAAATACTTTAATAATAAATAAGATTAAAGCAACATTCAGGGTTAGCGTGTTTTCGAGTTAATGTAGAATCTTTTTATCTCACAGGAATCCCCACTGTCCCTTGGCAGAGTTAATGACGAACGAAAGCCCTTCAACCTTTGACCCAAGCTGACAGTGTTATCAGCTCCTGTCACCGACAGGTAACATTGAGATCAGTAATAAAGACACGGCGATGTCAAGTCACTCCTCGGAGATTGAATTATCACCTGCCTGGAGAAAAAATAGTGTAACCTGGGGCGATAAAGGCCTCGCTACATACAAAAATCACAATAATAAAAGTGATACTAACATGACAGGTGAGACATTACGACCACAATATATCATATGAAACAGATGTTGCTGACAATGTATTATGACTACAACACTGTGCTTTATAGAATAAACTACGGTACTTTTGGGGAATCCTGAAAAATTGTATCATCGATTTTTTTATTTATTATTTTATTTAGTGCGTAGCTATGTTTGAGTTGTGAATTCAGGAAACAGCATCTTGCACTGGACTTGTACTCATCAGAGAAGCAGTCTGCATCCTTCTAGTCTTTCAGTTTACACGAGGGATGCTAAGGGCCGACATTAAAATGTTTTGTCAAATCGCTGGTCTCTACTCAGTCTAAGTTCTACAAGATGACACGTGTTGCTGTCAACAGTCCAGACACACTTCGCACAAAATGATGACGTCACACATGTCGCTGAAAATGCTTACAGCTCCAGCTCTCCCATTGGTTGTAAGCTTGACAACGTAACCGTATCATTGTACATTCGTGATGTCATTCTTTTCTGCACCTTTATCCCCATAGTGTATTAGTCTTGTATCTCAATAAATAAATAAAAATCGGATTTATTTTTCTCACATGGTCAGAAGATACTGAGTTCATACCAGACTCTTGAATGAAATGTTACAATTTTCTGAGGAATGAGGTTTCGTCAACGGACGAGTTATCTACACCGAGTACCCAGCAGACGTACTAACTGATTTGTTTAATGCTTGTGGCAGTTGTAAGACCCACACGACAGAAATCTGTGCACAGATTGTTTATTACAGTACCAGGAATGTAGTGTGATGTGTTTATGTACCTGTTTATTGTGACAGTCGTGAGGTGCTGCGGAACTACTTGCAGTCTTTGTGATCAGACAGGATCAGGTGTGGCAAGAAATAAAGGTCATAGAATGCATAAGCAGGTGCTTGTGCGCGCGTACCTTTGTGTACATTTATGTTTGTGTGCGAGTGTGTATGCGTGTGTGTATGCGTGTGTGCTTGTGTGCGCGTACCCTACTGAAAATATATGTATTTTTACTTTTTCTTTCCCTCAATATAGAAGTTGCAGCCTCGGGTGCATGGTCACCCCATAACAGTCGATACAATAAATCTCAGAAGACAAAGGAGTGCTGACTAAAATAACCCATCGAGTGACGATTACAACTTAACAGTTGAAACATTACAACTGTCGTATCAGTAAGTTGTTATCTCATCTCCTGGTCTATGCAAGCTTCCACGTTCATATCTTCTCCTACAAGACTCTGGCCAAGTAAAAGAACAGGTAGGTCTGATGTTACATGCCCTGCAACCCACGTCGACCAGGGGGATTGTTGAATGTTCCACGTGAATGATTTCATCTCTGTAATGTTGTGGTCACGCGAGCGAGGTCACGAACAGGTCATACACGCGCGCTCACAAGCTCACGAACACACAAGGCACGTCACGGACTGTCAGGTGTTTGTGCCGCCAAAGGAACGGTAGCCATCGTGGTCTGTATATCAACACACTCCAAGCTGGCAATGTGATTTGAATAAGTGACATGACATTACAAACGACCTGACAGTGGATGCACCAAGAGCTTTCAAGACAGATTTACACACTTGTAACACACTGAGCTGGCACAACTACCCGCCAGTAACACTGTTTTTTGTTGTTGTTGTTGTTGTTTTATTTTGTTTTAAAAAGAATATTTTCTAGTCATATCATTTTTGTTTACAGCCTATGTATGTATACATGTTGTGCGTGCGTATATGTGTGTGTGAGGGGGGAGGGGGCTAATGATGATGTATGTACATCCATAACTTGTCAACAATTATCTGTCTTAACCCGTACTGTACAAATCATATCATAAAATAATTAAAATAAATAAACTGATTATCTATCGCTACGTTGTAACGGTGCCTAGTGTTGTCCTGTTCACAGTTTATCTGTCACTGTCTTGCAACCTTCATACCCAGTGGTGTTAACACTATCAAGCGGCGCACTTTGATCACAAAAAGCTCACCTGATGTCCGAAGAACAGTCAACGGCCCAGGTGTCATGTAGAAAACTGACTTTAACCCACACGGAGTAGCACATACCCTGTCATCAAACACTTCTCGGCCTTGACACAGCAGCTCAGGTAGGTGTCCACCTGTCAGGCCCCGGCGCTTGGCCCTTGAGCTGTGATTAGCAGGGGCAGTAAGGTACCCACACTGCCTCGCTCCGCCACCTGTGAGAACATCAGGTGTGTTTTCATTACGGGACTCTTCGTGTCATGCGTGCAGGGCGATGGCAGGCGGCCTGGGACCGGACCAAGCGGAACTGCTGGGCTACGATAGCAACTGCGCATGACACAGACAGGCAACGTGACAGGAACTATCGAATCAGAGCAACTTTCGAGACTTTACGAGTTCCTTCGTGATGTTTCGTTGGTTGGGAACTTGTGATTTTGGAGATTAGGGAAGATATTGCAGAAAAAGCAATGAGTTCTTAAGCAAAGGTATCTGGTTCGATTCCACGGAACAGACTGAGCAAAGAGGACGTAGCGGTGTGCCGTTAATGAATCTGGTGACATGATATTTATATTGTTTATATCGGTTAAAGTAGGCCCATGTGATTTACGTTAAGGGTGAGGTTTAGAATTATGTTATTAGTATCGACTGGACGTGGCAGACGACATAATCTCATACCGTTTCAAAAACTACACCTCCCTTCTCCTCCACCTTACTTGTCGAGGTCGGTGACAGTCGGAATCTCGCACTTTTGTGCCCACAGCCTCGAGATGTTAACAGAACTCAGCTGAAATCTTGGCACAAGTCGATCAGGTTGGCCTGTGAGTATTTAATATATAATTAGTTGTCTGGGCTTTTATTTCCCTTCTGGGTCGATAAGAAACTCCATTCCACCCTTTATACAAATCTTTCACATAAAAGAATCTGACGTCACCAAGTACTCAGCCACCACCAACACTAACAACAAGGTCTACAAAGTGTATATTGTAGCGGTCAACGTATACTCAGGTACATAAGCACATTGAAATAATCGCAGTCCACATCCACACACCCTGAATACCGCAGAAAGGGTTTTCTGTGCACGTCAGCTTCAGTCCACCCCGGGTGTTACAAAGTTTTTTCCCATGTTGTCGACCTGTTTTTCTTTCACACGAGGCAAGAAAAGAATTTTCCTTTTTGTATCGCGTTATCTGAGCTTCGCCGCTGACACAACAGTCGAACGTTTAGATAACACCCGGGGTTGCGCGAGATTCTTTGCACACTTTAACTGAGGTCACGAGATGTGCCCTGTGTCTGCGAGACTTGAGCGAGAGCTGAAAGGTCAACTTAGTCTCGCCGATGCATGCTCGAGGCCGCCAGTACTTTAATTCCGTCATCACTGCCGTCGCCACGCCGATGACCTTTGACTGGATCTGATGAGATCCAGTGTCTCTCATCCAAACCAAAGGCGAGCGAGCTTTGTTTGAGGACTCGCAAGTGATTAACCCACGCTCCTTAAAAGGCTCACCAAAAGAAATAATAATAATAATAATTTTTTTCAGTTTTATTATTGCAAGGATTTGTTTGGTGGGACTGGGCACATAAAGCGAACTCTGATGATTAACCGAAACATACCTTCACAATTTGATATAGGTAAAACAAAAATTGTTTCGGGGAAACGTATTCTGTAATCTATAAAATGGAGAGACAGATGGAAGGCAGACACAAGAAAGAGTAGAAATGTCAGCGGTGCTTAAACTATTGAAAACATGTCTGTGCCATGACAGAATAACTCTCTTTTTGTTCAGCGGCAAGCCGACCTGCCAGACAGCCAGCCCGCCAAGCAGAGGTCAAGTTCCTGCTAGGTTACGGTGAGCAGACGTCAAGCACGCGCCTCCATTCACACCATCACACAGATGATCTGGTCGAACCCTCGACAACGTCTACATTATTTCCCCTTGCTGCCGCTGCTGTTTGAAAAGGTCTTATCTTCCTTTTCTCTTTTTATTTTTCTCTGTTTCTAAAGCCACTCGGCACCCGGTGTTTGTAAACGTACCCAGTAAAGTTCTCGGAGGGTCGTTCCCCGTCCATTCCCTGGATGTTTGTACGCGTGTTCTGCTGGCTGGAATCCGTGGTACTCTAATCCAAGATCGTTATAATTATCCTTAGGTCGATAAACAGCTGTTAGTGCTAACACTTGAGAGTTGGCTCTCAGTAAAGTTCGATTCTTCGCTTTGAATGGAGCGAATCATAAAACATTCCATGTGCTATTTTTAGCTTCTTGCGTACCTGGCGATGTCGTTTGGCCACAAGAGCTTCGACTATTGATAACCACGATATCAGCATGACGAACTTTGTTTTCTTCCTGCCTATTTACATTTAAACCTACCTTGACATACGTGAGAAAGCAGCCAGTAATGAAACAGGACCCACACACCTGTCATCCTTCCTCAGATGTGACAGTCGTGACCATCTGCTGGACGTCGCTGTGTCTCTGACTTTGATTTGTGACCACCTCACTCGCCCTCACCTGTGTTAACACGACTGCTAGTAACGCCCGCAGGTGTCGTCTTCTTGCTAGACGATGAATTATCTGTTTACTGTCTTGCTGACGTGAATGACGAGGACTGAATGATCAAACAGAGGATGCTCACAGCCGAACGTCAATATAAAAATGAATTTTATTTACCTCGACCTTAAATTTCATGTTCCTTGTTCAAAGGTAAACACATGAGTACTAACGCAAAATATAAACTCTTGCTATTTATTTATTTTCTATAATTTTTTTTTGTCCTCTTGGGTTGGGTTGGGTTTATGAGCCCAGGATGGGATAATTTATACTCTCACCACACTGGGCCAAGGCAAGAATAATCAAGATAATAAAATCAGGGACGGTTTTTAACGCATTATTAGCCTTATTAACAATCGCACGATGTGTCAAAATCACATTGATTTCATTGAACACAATCAGTTTCAATTATTTGCTCTTATATAACACACCTTTTCTCTAAACACAACAGATTTGATAACAATATTTAAGTGGAAAAGACACTTATTTCGTTTTCAAAAATTAAACGCTAATTATGTTTAGATATAACGAAATATACCAGACAGCATTGTTTATGGAACACAAATTGTGAATGAAAGGTAAGAATAGCTTTACAGTACGGTGATTTAAAAAAAAAATTTAAGTAAACAAATACAAAAAATGGTTCTAATTCTGTAAACATGACAAGTTAATGTATAATTGTAAGTAGTCTTTCAAAAGCAGTAGAGTGATGGTGCAGTCTCTCAAGACCTCACTTATAGCTTCTGCGCATGCTCTGACAGCAGTGAGCCGAGTAGGCGGTGGTCGCGCAGCAGGAGGGGCGGAGCGACATGGGGGTGTGGCAGCACGATGGAGCAGCCTGCTGTGCGTCCCAGTCGCTGAGGGCTTGCAAACTGCTGGAACAGCAGCTCGGGGGCGGCGACTGCAGCACGTGGGAGGAGCAGCACTGCGCACGCGCGAATGCATTTCCGGAGCAGCAGCTGGCGGGATGAGGTTGCCGAGAGGAGCGGGAGGTGGACCCGGAGGAGCAGCAAGGTGAGGAGGATGATGCCATCGGCAGGGACGCGCAGCACTGCGCCATCTCGGACGCACTCCTGGAGCAACAAGGGAGATCATCCTGTCTCGCGGCATCAGACAGGAGTGACGTCATGGCTGAGGAAGGGGAGCAACACCTTGGCGACTGCTGCTGGAAGGCGTACACGGCACAGCAGTTGTCTCGCAGGGAGCCTGTTCTCCCGCAACAGCTGGGACTCTCGTCTGTAAACGAAGATGACTGATACGACGACATTGATGAGGACGAAGAGGAAGAGGACGAGGACGAGCAACACCTGGTGACGGTCCTCACAGAACCGTCGGGTTGCGATTGAGAAGACGTGGAACAGCATGGCGTCTGGGACTGAGTCTGGGCCGAAGAACAGCAGGTGGACATCATGGCACTGGAGAAGGCGCGTGATTGAGTGCAGCAGGGCAGCAGCATCACCATCTGAGGAGACATCGACGTGCAGCAGATGTCCCTCATTGCCGGCGAGGAGGAAGTACAGCATGGCATAGTCCAGGCCGCAGGCGTTATCGCTGGTGGAGGCGGGGTAGTCGTCGTGGTTGTTGTTGTTGTTGTTGTTGGTGTGGGAGCAGCGACGAGTCTGGCTGAACAGCAGGGGGAGGAGTAGAGCACGGCCGCGCAGCACTGCAGCAGCGACGACTGCGTGGTGACCGAGCAGCAGGATGTGTCTTGCACGGGATACAAGGTGGTGTCGCAACATGCCGCACGTGCCGCCTGCGAAGAGGACGTGGCGCAGCAGGCAGGACGGGGTCCTGACGACGTGGACGTGCAGCAGTCGCTGAAGGAAGCGGGCTGTGTCCTTCTCGAGCAGCACCTGACATCGGTGACAGACGACATGGCGGTGGACCTGCAGCACGCGTCTCTGGCCGACGCCGATGACATGCAGCAATCAGGAGACTCCGCGCGTGCTGCTGGCTGCACCCACCGCTGTGGAGGCTGACCGTCAACTCGGCAGCATCGTACCTGTGCCGAGGAGGAGAACCGGCGACAGCAGGAGGATCTGACGGAGATATCTACCGAGCAACACTCATCGCCGGGAAACGAACTCTCCGCTGAAGCCATCGAGGCGCTTGCTTCCATCGCAGGTCTTCTGGTCCTGCTGGACATGCAGCACTGCGGTCGGGCGGAAGCCGACGAGCAGCAGGATACCTTGGATGTCGACGTACAGCAGGACGGAGCCACCTCAGCTGCCCCCACTTGTCTGCCCACCCTGTCATCCTCGCAGCAGATGGCCCGGATGCTGGCGACTTGCGAAAAGCAGCATGAGGGAGGGTTTAGCTCCGCACAGCACGACATGGTCGGCCTGCGCACCGGCACCGCGTCGCCCGCCTCAAGCGCCATCTGCTGGCTTGAGACCGAAGTGCTGCAACATCTCGCTAAAGCCTCGCGGAAGGAGGAGCTTGCTGCACCGGAAATTCTCTCAGTCGGAAGTGACGCACAACAAGCCGGCCGCGATCTCGACAGGCAGCACCTGCTGTACGCGTCGTCCTGCATGGCGTACGACTGGGTCGGGAGGAAGTAGGACCCGACGCTGCGACGATGGGCTGTGTGACCCTCTTGTGACGCAGGTGTCGCAGTCGTCTCGCCCAGTGACGTCATCCTGGGTGCGGAGCACTGCATGGAGGAGGAGGAGGTGAGTGCTAGGGAGGTACGACAGCATCGAGTGCACGTGCGCTGGGCGGTACGTTTGTCACAAGGGACTGAGGCTCGTCCCCTCTCCTCCAGCCTGCAAAAGCACATGAGGCCTCCCAACAAAATGTCCTTTCCTCGCCGTCTTTAAACCTACCTTTCATCACCTGTACTTTAAACAAACCTGCCATTAAGATAAATACCCGGCTGTGCTTGTCTTATCATCCGTGACAGGTGAGTGAACACTTTATACCACGACAAAGCTCCTTCTGTACTTGTTGCAATTTATTTGTTCAGAAACTTTTGTATCTCACGTATTTAGAATATAAACTTAATGATATTTATAGTGCGATATGATATATTGAGTATAACATGCTATTGTAATATAACATGGTATAGCGGGTACATAATGTGGTATAATGAGTGAACAGGTAGAAGCTGTCTCACGCTCGTCTTTGACTGGCTGTAGAGTATAGTGTCCCCGTGATATTTTAAAGGTGTACACACACTTCGCATCCTAGTTACGACAGCAGACAGCTACAGGGAGACTGGGTTACCTGGGCTGGATGGCTGTCTGCACGCACACGTCCTCGACGATCTGGACACAGACTGGCTCCTCGACTGTGACGTAGTGTGGGACGTCACACATGGCGGCTGTGCTCTGTCTCCTGCGTCACAATTTCACACCGCTACACAGCTATGTCACTGTCGTCGGAAACATGACGTGGCATACAATAATTATACCGGCATTACTGCTATGTCACATTGTGTTACACCTGTTACTGCTTTGATATGAACGCTCCGTGAACACGTCACAGAGATTTCTGCATGTCACAACAGATTCATGAAAGCTTACAAAACTGCACTTCTTTTTTCTGTGACTAGTTGGCTTGCTGCTTTGGGAGAGTTTTTAATTTATTGTTTTTTTTGTTTGTTTGTTGTTTTTTTTTTTGTTTTTTTTTTTTAGAAATTGTGTTTCTTTGAAAATTTGTTTTGTTTATTAGGTTCTGGCTGTTCGTATGGTTGGTTTCCTGTTTCTTGTCGGGTTTTAAGGTTGTTATATTTTTTTGTTGTTTTCTGTAGATTTGTTGACAAGCACAGTTTATATTTGCACCTGGACAACCTGTGATGCAGTTGACTGTACCTGATGGTCCACCGACAGCAGTAGCACATCGACGAGGACGAGCAGGACTTTTCTAGACCCGCCATCTGCACCGCGTGGGCGATGTCCTCATCGTCTGGCGCAGGCGTCGTCTGCACACCTCCACCAGAGATGGACTGCACCTCCAACAGTCGGTGGTCGTAGTGCTCTCCCGCTGTGTCGTGCTTGTCGCTAGCAACAAACTGAGGCTGGGTGCCGCTGGACTCCGGCATCCTGTACATCGGCGCCACCCTGTGCTGGACAGTTCTCTGCTCGTGCTGAGCTGTGGAGTCGGCTGGTCACAAATAAAATGAAGGAAGTCATGTCGAGAACTACTCATTGTCATTTTAAAAAAATCAAGTATAAAAATATCTTAATTTGAATGTGTAACCGGGCTTGACGGATTGAAGTCATGCAGTGTCTTTTCAAGCGCGTGAAAGTAAAAACAGAATTCAAAGGTAGACAAATTCAGATTTGAACAATGATGACTGAGTCGCGATTAAGGCCCTTGGTTCACTACATTTGCTTGCTTTTGATGTGATGAAAGGAAGATAAAGGAATATAAAGACAACTCGACCACAAGTACGAAATTGCTGTGGTATAAACGAAAACAAGTTTCTAACTGAGTTAATTTGAAACACAGATTCAAGCTTCTTCTCTCCCACAAACATGTCTGTCTCAAACCGCAACAGTGATTATCAAAGGTTAACAATTGAAATAAACCCTGACCTAAATCTTAAAAAGATTAATTATATTACACGTGGAACAAAAATCAAGAATAGCATCTAGAGAGCAGGACGAGTCACTAAAGTAGTTTATCATCTTCTCTAAATATTCAGGAACATTCCTATTGTACAGCCGTCTGCATGGCCGCCTGTACTGTCTGAGACAAGTTCACATGTGCGGTGAGAATGTCGACAATTATTTTATACTTCTGTTATATAAAGCACCACGACCTGCGGTCTAGTGTATTGAGATGGGATCACTGTAAAGCAGAACAGGCACAAGTGGAAGAAAAAAAATTACAACTGCAGGAGAGTGGTTGGGGAGGGGCAGGACTTTGTAGAGACAACAACAGGCTTCTGATCAACAAACTGATAACAAACAATGTCAGCGCACGGCTTACATCCACTACAAGAGTTTGACATTAAACACATAAATAGAAGTCTGGTGGGCTTACAGTTGTTACAGCTACAAGCATTTATTTATCCAGGCTGAAATGCAGATAAACAAACAACTCGTGGAGAGAACACATGAATGTAGATGGCCATACTGCTTGCTCTCAGTCTGCAACATTTAAACTGTTGTCATACACTTATCTTTGTTTATCTCTTTGAGTGGCAATACGAATGGTTACATATTTGTAATACTGAAAGAGACTATCAGTGAATGATTGGTATTTGATGAAATTATTTTAGGAATTTTAATCCGGCGTTGATGTTCTAATGTTGCTGTAGGCAGACACAATTTCTTGAAAAAGTTTAATAAAGATGTTCTATTTTTTTATGATGATACGTGCCCCAATTTTCGATTTTATTTTCTCAGTTCTAAGATGTTGTGAACGGCTCTAACTGAAAAAAAAACTGCTGCATTCCGCTAAAAGCCCAAAGCAAACTTGGACAGCATCGTAATTTGAGAAAGTGTGGATGAGAGAGGAGGGTTAGGGTAGGGGATGCATGAGAGTGGTGTGGGGGCACCTTTTATCTCCCGTTTTGCTATACATCATTTGCCTGCCCTGCCCCGATGCCCGGTCTATTGGCAGCCAGACGACGGGACGTCACCCAGGCAGATCACATCATTATCTCCCCAAGTCTTGAAAAAAGTCGTCCCCTCCCCCTGCCTCCTCCCACTTTCGTGCCGAGAAAGTATTTCCTTGCCAACTGCTACTGGGTTCACTCGCTCTTTCTTTTACTTTCACTGACAATTCACCCTTTGAACTTTACGACGGTGTCAAACGTTGCTCTGCATGGTAAACAGTTATCACAATTTACTCCGAGTAGTAGATCAATGGATTTTTCTTTTTTTCTGAATGATGTTTAAAGAGGAAAAAATAAGCACAAAAAATCATACTTCAGAGAAAATGCACTAATTAAACATAGCCTGCACCATTTCCTTTCGTTAAAATAGAGGAAACTCATGTCGTATCCCCATGTTTGCGTGAAACATATCTGCGTAAATTTGAGATGAGGGGTGGCTATTGCATCCCTTCTCCTTCCACATACCACATCCCCCACCACCGATGCTGTTTGTGCTTCCTGCGATAAAACAAACCCAGACTTTAGAGAGTTACGCCCCTCACCAGGATTTTGTTCTGTGAACTGTGAGGACTGGGTCATCGTGGTCCAAGGAACTACATTTCCTTGTGCACGAGGGAGCGGAAGCTCGGGGCGCCACTGAAGGGTATGCATCACACTTGCACTTAACTTGAGTGCATCACACAGAAGTTCGCCACAACGAGTGTAAGACAAACAGGGTGCAGACACGACTGGAAACTATCAACGATGGTGAAGGTTTTTTTCTCACGACATAACAATTCTGCATCGGTCATTGTTTTCAATGGTACTACATGTACTGGGAAATGTTTTGATGGATTCGTGTGTATGTGAGCTAGGAAACAAGCCTGGAGGTGGTCACTGCATGCTTGTATAATCTTGCTGAGATCATGGGTTTATTATGTTTACCATTATTAGTATAATTGTAAAAAAAAAATTGGTTGTGAGAACAAATGCAGTCGGAACAGCTAAAAAAACCTTTTGGTTCAAATCTTGTGTTCGGAGAATGAATGTGGCACCTGTTTGCAATGCTGACCGTCAGGTGTTTTCTACGGGTATTTCGGATTCCTCCACCCGCCCACCCATTGCCCTGTAACCCTGTTCCCTCATCTCGTGAAACTACGTCTAGTTGGAAGCACTTTCTTGCAAATTAAATCAACCAGCCACCAACGGTCATTGGTCAAGTTAGCAGACGTTTACGAAGTCCTGCGAACGAATCTAACGAACAAGTAAACACAGACAGGAACCGTTAATGAGAATAAATGACGGAGAGCTCCTATAGCTTTCAGAAACTCTTTCAGAACGAGAAGCACACGATTGTTAAAGTAAATTAAATCATTGGTACTTACTAACGTTTCAGAAAATCTCTCTAATAGAAGTAGCTGACGGGTACTCATTAACTGTAAGAAAGTCGAAATAGGTAGTGATTGATGGTCTGAGAATCTGAGAAAGAAAGCAAACAAACAAACAAACAAACAAAAAGTCTCTCAAAGTCATAAGTAACTTGACATGGACTCGCTACCAAATCTTTAAAGCTTGAGTAAGTGAAGGCAACTGTCTATGAGCCGTCAGCCTCGCAGAATGAAATAGAAAGGACGGGTACCCACCGACTGTCAGCACCACCGCGAGTAGCAGGCAGCAGATCATGGTTCCCCCCAGACTGGCACCGCTCTGTCATCGGCTCTCAGCTGAAGCAGCCTGGAGTCAAGATGTCAGCAACTGGCAGAGAGCGAAGTGTGTGTGTAGGTCTGTCTGTCTGTCTGCAGGCTGTCAACGTGTGACGTCACCAGGCACACCTCGTCGAGGAATGCATGTTCTTCCGCTCGGTGTGACCTTCCCCTTTCCGGTCTTTTTTATTCCTCCTCTTCTTCTTCAATAACTTTTCCTCAGTATGATTTATTTTGCGCCTTCTCGAAGGGAGGCTTTGAATAGTCCAAGGGCTTTCTTGTTACAAATGGAGAAAAGCCCGGATGTCCAATCATTCGAAATTCAAGGAATTCTCAAGTACAGTTTGTGCGTACATAAGCTGTTGTCCTGCTCTTTACCACTGATCTCGCGTGTGCAGTTTGTTGTTCTTTTTCTTTTTTTCGGTTACTTGTTCCTCTTATTCTTGATCTCCTTGATCTTGATCTTGATAACGTACTTGTTTTGTTTTGGGTTTTTTTTATTTATTTTTTTTTTTGTTCTTGCCTTTTACTTATTCTCTTTGTTTTTTTATGTTCTCATTCTCATTTTTTCTTATTCTTTTCAGTTTACTTCTTTTTGTTCTTATTACTTGTTATATTATTTTTTTATTATGTTTTTTAATTCATGGTCTTGTTTTTGTTATTTATTTATTATTTATTTTTTATTTTGTTTCTTGTTCTCTTAGTTTTTGTTCGTGTTATTCTTATTCGTTATGTTACATTTTTGTTCTTATTCTTCTTGTTTGTGTTACCTATCACTCTTTTTTTGTTTTTTGGGGTTTTTTGTTTGTTTGTTTGTTTGTTTGTTTAATTCTCCTTAATTTTGTTCTTTTCCTTTGTTTTTATTGTTTCTTGGTATAACCCTTTGTTCTCATCTTTCTTGTACGTCTTCTTTTTCTTCCTTATTCTTTACTAGGTACGATAAGCATTTCACAAATATTGAAAATTCTTTTTGTTCTTTCTTGTCTCCAAGTCATAAGGTTTTTAGCTACATCTTTAAGACGAATGTAGAAATATCAGAATAACAACGCAAATCACAGGGAAAAGTCAGCAAACTACAAAGTCCAGTCTTTAGACACTAATAACACTAATGTTGTGTATTGTTTTGCATGGCATCAATAGACAGTTCTCGTGTGTGGAATCAAATAGTGTTTGTATTTTTTTACAACCAGGCAGGTGGAGATACCAGCGAGACACAATGAACCAAAGCAGACAAGCAGACTTTCTGACAGGTATACAAGCAAATACACACAGATTGATCGCAAATAAGAAGAAAAACACAGTGGTAAATATTTAAACGCTTTTAATATTGTCGTTGAAAGAGGTAATCAAAATTGCAACATTTGAAAAATGACTCGCTAGCATGCATAATGTAGCAGTGATATAGGATGGAAAGTGTGTACTTGCTGGTACAGAAAACTAAGGCTGATAATTTGTATTTTCTAGCAGCCCCAAAGGAAAAGTTGTTTAAACTTAACGTATCCCAACAGATCACACACCAGAGTGGTATCCACTTTTGTACAATTGTACAAGCTCATATATGCACTCAAATATACACATGCACGCAAGGGCAAAACACTCTTTCCAAGAATTTTATACCATTTTAAAACAATTGCAGAAAAATGGCGAAAAAATATTATGACAAGATCCAAATATAAGAAAAGATAAGAAAATGAGTGCCACCACCTAAACGTTGACAAAATAGTGGAATAAGTTCTTGTGAAAGTGTTCGTTAGGGCGTGGGTATAGGGGAAGAGGAAGCGAGCAGTCAAATCATTTCAAAGCATTCTATCACTTCATTCACCCAAACCCTTGGCAACTACATGCAGAAGTTTGTTGTCTAAAGGCAAACCAAAACTGGTTAGAATCTCACAAAGAGTATGATCAGTTTGAATCTCGTCTATTTTCGTGTCTGTTCTTGTCAAAAAAGTTGAATGTTGTACAGGATGTGGTGTTTAATAAGAATACACGGAACTCTTTTATCTCTTTTGTCCTCCGGTGACGTCTGCTCGATCCCAGTGTCAGCTGATGCCATATGGTCGGACATCGCTAACAGCCATCTTGATTGTTATGACTAATATATATAATTAATCAAACTAACGACACACCACCGATCACTTGAGTTTAAATCCTAACAATAACCGACACTTCCTGTCCCTCGATGACGTCACACAGCACGTCACAGCCTTATCACCGCCGTCACAGCTGATGGCGTTGAAACGTGTACCTTGTTATGCTGTTGTTAACTAGTACTTTATTTCTCTTTATTTTCTGTTAGTTAATTCCCATTTTAGCACACTTGCAAAACACACACACACACACAGAGCTAAGGAATTAAGCAAATAAATATTTCTTATCTTCAATTATTTTAAGTTGTTGTAAGAGAATTAAAGTCTTGGCTCGTTGTTTTACAGAAGACATCATGTGAGGTCATTGAATTATTCATTTGTATTCCTTTATTCTTCCCATTTGTATCAACGAATGCTATTTTTGGTATCCATGTGCTAATTTGTTTATTTTTTAGATTTTTCTCTACGGCTGACATTGAGGAATGTGTTTGTCAACACCTAAAAAAACTCATTCGTTTCCTCATTGTACCCCTTTGGTCATGATGCCACAGGACGGAAGCCTGTTTTCCAAATGACACAACGTCGAATTAACTCCAGCAAAAATAATACAGAAATGTTCACATTCTTGTATCGCAGACCTCCGCATTCCTTCTGAAATTTGACAGTTCAACCCAATTTTCTTTCTTTTTTTTTAAGAAGCAGTGCGGGATGTGAGAGTAAGCGAGTGTCCCGCGCATGCGTGAGCTACTCAAAGGGCAATCATTCATCCAGAGAATGCTTCATGAGGCAACATCCGGGAACCGTGCGCATCACGTAGATCGCTGCAGGCGGAGGAGAAGAGGGAGGGGAGACAAGTATGTGGCACGCCCAGCTTTGTCTGCCACCCACTTACACGTGTTGTTTCTACGCACGTGCTCACATTGTTGTTTCCAACCTCTCCTTCCTCCATCTCATTTCTCTACATACGCGTGTGCATCGGCATAGACTTACCTCCCCTCAGTCCCCGCGCCCCACCCCGTGTACCCACCTTGTCCCCGCCACTCTACCCGCCACAAATCGATGTGTTTCTCTGGCGCCTGGCACTCAGCCCTCGCCAAGGCTCCAAAGCACTTAATGGTGGCACAATGCACAATAAGAGTTGTCTCGAGTTTCCTATTCATCCATCATGGCTGCTGGCTGGGAGCCTACGTGCGCATGCGCCAGAGTTCATGCACACGTGCGCTTGTAATTCTTGTGCTTCTTGTCAACAATGCTGATAAACTGACGAAAGAAATACCACCCCTTGACAACTCCCACCCCTCTCTCACACACACACAATCCAACATGGTCTTGCTGCAAGGTTTCGTTTGGGATTCATGGGAATGAATAGAAAAAATTGTGAAGAAGTTTGCCATTTCGTTCGTGTACTGCAAACAGGCACAGAAGGTAGAACTTCGGTTAAAGAGATGAATAAAAGGAATAACATAATAATTCATGTTCATACACACATGCTTGAGAGAGAGAGAGAGAGAGAGAGAGAGCTGATCTCCGAAATAGTTTGTGCTGATTCAAAATAGAAAAACTGATGATATTGCGATATCATCTGCATCAACAATCATGCTCATCGTTGCGTCGACGACGAAAAAAAAATCTGACATCGTTGATGGAGAAAAAAGGTGATCTTAACGACGTAAATATGTATACAAGATGGCGGGACGGTGTGTTAATCAGTGTCGGTGCCCAAACTGGGGTAAAGACTGAATGTCCACCACAAGTGGTAGTGGTGGTGGTGGTGGGGTGTGGGAGAGAGGACAGAAGGTGTTAGTGTCCAGTGGACAGAACAGGTGTGCTCAAGGGAGAGAATGTAGGTCGTGGTATGAAATGTCGCTGTCCAAGCCGAGGCGCCGGTGATGACGGTGGTGGGTGTCGGGAACGTCGACCTCAACCTCTGATCAATAGCTCGTGCAAAAATTTACACTGGCTGGCTGAGAAAGAATTACAGAAATGAGGTGAAGAAAGGTAGACAAGAGAGAGAGAGACGGGCTGGGGAAGAAAGATGGAGACAGGAAATTTTCTACATACCAAAGACAAACACTAGAGAGAAAAGATGTACAAAGCAGAGAGACTAAAAACAAACACTAGATAGATGGTGCACAAAGCAGAAAAAGACAAAATAGAGTGAGTGGGGGAAGTGAAGAAAAAAAAATAGAAAAGGAAAGGGATGAGATACAGAGAAATGCCCGAGTCAGGAAAGAGAAAGAAAGGGAATGGAGGAAGAAGGAATGAGAATTAGTAGCAGAGTTGTTGTGTTTTTTTTTCTTTCTTTCTTCTGCTGGAAGCGGTCGGCGTTGTGCATGTTCCCCACCGCCATGCACCATTAGACTCCAGCACCTCAAGCACTGCGCTGGTCGCACGCGCCGAGCTAATTTCCCATCAAGAATTTGGAAAACTCTGGCAAAAAAAAAATAAATAAATAAAATAAAGAAAGTCATCGACTTGTGTGCTCTAGAGTACAACATACTTTTTTCCAAAGGAAATGGGTTAAGTGAACAAATTAATAATAAAGTTATTTAGTCCACACTATGTAAAGCGTGCTCTCTAAATGTCTGGTCTTTTGTAACCTGAATTTAATTCTATTTTCCATTTTTCTCCCTCTTTATGGAAGGTTAAAAGTCAAGTGCTCTGGAAGTACTGTTCTGCTGTTCTCGTGAATAAAAGAGTGCTGCATGAAGGAGAGATAATGGATTTGAGTATCGATGGATGATTTATGGATGAATGGCCAGAACTATGGATGATGCATACCTTCGTAGTTGACAAAGCCGTCTCCGTCCTTATCCACGTCCCTGATGATGGCTTCGATCTCAGCATCAGTCAGCTGCTGACCCATCTTGGACATGGCCCTCCGCAGCTCGCTGACCGAGATGAACCCGTCCCCGTTCTGGTCGAACGCCCGGAAGGCGTCCCGCAGCTCCTTGTCGCGTGCAACCTTGTCCTTCATCTTGGCCGCGATCAAGGGAAGGAACTCTTCAAACTCGATTGTCCCGCTTGCTGAACACAGAAAGAATACAGACTTTTTTACTTAAAGATTCAGAAGAGTGCTTACACACATCGACAGATAGACGACCTACAAGCGAACATTGTACAAACCCTGTTTTCTTTCTCAGAATGATTGACAGAGTAAGTGAAAGAGTATCCCCGCAGTAAACACTGAAATAACAAAAAACATCTGACTAGACAGCTTACTGCAACACATGTAAACAACGACATCTATTCAATAAGTAAAGCTCTTTTTTTTTTTTTTTGCGCAGTGCCGAACTTTATTTGTGTTTAGAACAGAAGGCGGCTTTAAGAGCTTTTACAAGTAAATAAAATACACCGCTTTAACCAAACATTCGGGAAAAGCCAGAAATTAAGATATCTACGGTCTACCCCTCTACAGTGTTGGTTCACGAATGACATGTCATTGCTCGGCGTTGGATTTAAAACTCATAAGTGAAGTAGCCCCTTCCTCCCGAGGGGTAGAATTCTGACAGGATTCTGTTCAAACAATATTTTCGTAGAGATACCTTGATTCGCATCATTTTCTTTAAAGAAACTGGCTTTTTGTTCCCTAAAGAAACTTCCATTGTGTTCCTTGAAGAAACTCGCCTGCTGTCTTTTTTTTTTTTTTTTTTTGGACAGACACTTCGTTGACGAAACGTGACTTGCATTTTATAAAGAAACTCGTCCTTTGTTCTCTCAAGAGACACGTGCTTCAGTTTTGCATAAATGTAGGTTTGACTGAGATCGACCACTGGCATTGATTCTCGGGTACTCTAGTTTTCCAGCATGACCTTTGATCGCAGATTAACATACCCAATATTTACCCACTTCCTCCTTTGCACACACATGACACACATATATATATATAAAACTTGCAATAATTAGACAACGATACATCATAAAAGTCCAGATTTTTTCTTGGAGGAGAATCGGGGATACCTCAGAATATCAGGTCTTTAAAGAAAAAGCCAGGACATCCACGATCGTGGTTTTGACCAAACAGGTTATGGCTGACGGAACAGTCTAGTGCAAAAGAGAATATGAGATAATCTACCAACATCGTCACATACACCGGATGGCGAATCTCTCGTAGTCATGACAACTATCAGTAGGCTCTACAAGAACGTTTGCTCCCATGCCGTTCCTTTATTTGAGAATATCATCCCACCCCCTTACTCCCAGGCGTCACGTGACGAGATCTGTGGTGTGGGACATCTGTCCTGTTTCTGTGTCGTGGGATCCTGCTTCACTGAGATTGTGAGGATAAGGTACCCTGCGCCAGGGATACAAGGTTTGCGGGGTGTGCGCCAGCAACTTGATGATTGCGGAGATAAGACAAACCTTGGCATCGGCGTCCTAATGAGATGCTGCAGAGCCGTGTGCACATGACAGCATCTTCTTCAACATCGAAGGACTAAACATAACCTCACAACTTCTTTCCTTGGTTACATGGGGGTTGGCCCAGTCGCGCAAGAAATCACAACACCAAAGAAGACTTATCCAAAGAGTTAACATATTTGTTTATTTGCTCCACGTAGAATGGTGGAGGATAAACAATTTTGAACTCAAGACGAAAGTGCACAGGAAACTTACTCCGAGGTGCAGCAAGACACACTCGCCATCGGTTCAACTTGCTTTCACAAAGAAAATCTCACAAAAGTGCTTGCCAACCCTCCAAACTCGATTGCCTATATACTCCTCCCCCCAATCGAATCTTCGAGAACTTCTCGACTCACTTCCTCTAATGTCATGTGGCGGCATCCGGTCACTTTGATGTCGACCAGTGGCCATAATTAAATGAGTTCGTCGGCCGGTCAAGTCCAGTGGTCCAGGACACCGCCACAGGGCGTCTGTGCACGTGCAAACTCTTGTTTGTGTATGTATAACTTACAGGAATAAAAATGACAGAAATATGGTCAAAACATAAATCTACTGTTACAACATGGTGTTACATATGTATAAAGACTATTTCAGAAACTGAACGTGTGTACAGCGAGTAGTAGACGCAGCAGCAACAACAAACCCTCAATAGCTGGCCTTGCAACACATGTCATCAATCAGCTGCACAATACATTGTTCACAGGTCGCTTGTGTTGATGCTAAATGCGGCAACAGAGTTATTTTCAGAGAGAGGAGTGTTTATAGGGAGTGTTTGAGGCAAAACTGGAGTGATTCGTACTTCACTGCTTACATCGTATGACTAGGCCTCCTCTCTCTATCTCTTTCTCTACATCTGAAGCATTTTAGAGACACAAGAAACATGCATGTCGGATTAGTCCTTTGGATGGTCGCAGCATCATTTATACACTATGGGAGCGCGACATCAGGGCAAAAGCATAATGAATGGACGATATTCCTATTCACAAAACAACAGCAAACTGTGAACCGGGTTTGAGCAGCTGTTCGATAGTCAATCAGCAACTTATTAATATACATGGAGCATACAAGAGGGCTGTATATAGAAAAAAAAAGAAAAAGAAAGAAGCAGCACAAACAGCAGACATCAAGTCCCAGACACGCACGCGCTCCTCAGACACCAGTCCCCTGATACACCACGTGACAGCAATGCGCCACCAAGGGCTCCAGCCTACATGTTTCATCATCCACAAACGAAAGAAGCATACAATGAGGGCAAAACAGAAAACTTTGGAGAGAAAAAAAAAACTTGCATGCAAAACAAACTTGGCGACGGAGACCAAAAAGCCCCCGGACTATATTTTTATGTTTACGAGAGGTTAAATGCTAGCGAAACTTTGTGTGGCGCTCCTTAAGGAAGAAAACTAACAAATTTATGAGCACAGGATGTCAGTGGATTTCAAGTGAAACAAATTCCCAAAAATCTCAGTTGCACGCACAGAAAGAAAGAAACAAACATAAAGAAAGAGTTCACGAGAAGGTTTTTTCCTCGCGCGCGCGAGCGCTTTTTTTAATATATTTTCGTCCTTCATTCTGTCTGCCCTGTTTTAACCCATAAAGCTCGTGTTTCACAGCCTTCTAAAAACCCTTCTTTCTTTATGTACATTCATACAGGCATGTGCAACAGAACTACAGAAGAGTGAACACCCACAGGTGCAACCTTTCTCGCTAGATCATCCATACCTGAGGTTTTTAAAGTATCTCAGGCATCACTGGGGAAAAATTCGATAAATAAAAACCAACAGCAAAAAATAAATAAAATAAAAGCTAAAACTCCGGATACCATTTGTGAACGTGCCACAAGCAAAAGGTTTGTTGCACTGTAAATACAGGCTTTTAAACGCAGATCGAAACATTGAATATTGTATGATGTGGAAAGACAATAAAAGAACCCGAGCTGATGGTGTGTGGGGAAGCTCTTGCTTCAACTGACAGACTAATCAGGTAAGTGCAGAAAAAACTGCAAGGTAAATGTCGAGAAGGGAAGCAACTTGCTCAAGCGACGATGATTTTTGGTGGAGATAAAAGGGTTAGGCACTAACCAAGTCTCTCGGGAAGCTGATCCACACCTTCTAGAGAAGCTCAAAGAAATGTCAGTGCACTCTGGACACAAAACAGAGTTGTACATTCGGAATGATTGCAAAAATCTCTCGTAAAAATGCGATTGTTGAAAACATCCAGCAGCAAATACGACTGAAATGTTAGATGTTGACTCAGAGGGCGATGAAAAGCGAATGAAGACAAAACAGAATCGTGAATACAGGTGCCGAGCATATGCTGCTTATATACACAAGATGATGATGATGATGATGAGGAGGAGGAGGAGGAGGAGGAGGAGGATGTGGTGGTAGGGGCGGTGTGGTGGAGTTTGTGTGTGAGAGAAAGAGGGCTTCGTGAAATAGGAAAACAGCCTGGTTAATGGAGTAAAATAACAGACTATTATCTACCGTTATAAAAGGATATAAAAACGTTCTAAAACCGACATAAAACACAAAAATCGTTAAGGCATAGTCTATAGCAAAGACAGGGTCATGTAACCATTCTAATTGACGCAAGTTCCGCTCAATCATCCGTTAATACTAAATTACAGGCAATCAGCCCTCTCGACCACAAATACAAACAAAAAACTCTCTCACAATATTGCACCTAGCACGTGATGACTGTAAACCCAGAACATTTTTTTTTCCTAACACCATGCAAGGTGCGACTAGCGTCCTAACCCACCCCAGGAACACGCTCCCCCTTCCTCAAACTGAAAAAAAAAAATTAGCCACAAGCTGAATAGATCCCCAACATTCAGCTGTCCGAGACAGGCTGGAAAGGTCAAAGGCCACAGAAAGTGGAGTCAGAGACTAATGATTCATTATTCACCACACGAGGTCTGATGCATGATGTGAGACCGTGACATATGGAGGGACAGGCTGCTGCAGCCATGTTGGTTGACTGCAACCAAACCACACCAACAGAATAAACTGATCAGGGTCTGCCGATGAAGTGTCAACAACAATCTACCGAGTCAAAGTTCAGGTTTAAAAATATCCTTGTTTAATGAAACAGTCGTGGCTGTACACTGTGTTGCTTATCTAGAGGTTCACTTTCACAAATAAGAAGAAGCGATACACATACAGTATCAACTCTCTGACAATCTTCCTCACTCAGACACACTAACAAACACACAGTAGACTCCCCGCAACTCAAGCAAGCTCTCTCAAGCAACATGTAAAAAAATCTCTAAAGAAAGAATGCTTTTAGTAACAATATCAGTAAAATATTTTTTAGCGGAGACTTAAGCTCGAAATGATTTTTCAATGTACGCGCCATAAATTCTCTAATGTAAGAGTTTAAAGTGTCATTTGGGATTTTTTTAATGTGTTATGAAGTCCATTAAGTTAAAAAGTTATTGAATGTCCTTTAAATAAAATTGTAAACTGAATTTCTAGAGCTTTGTTTATAATAAAACCGAACATTAAGTTTTTTATCTTCATTGTCTTTAAATTGACTAATACAAAGTTTATGGTGGTATAGTAATGGGTATAGTCTATTTTAATAGTAGCTCTCAAGCTCGTAATAACTGCTTTCATCCATCGCTCATGGACACATGTGAACTGAGAGTCTGTTGTACAAACTCCTCGAATTTATTTCAGATGTTAAACTTTTAAACACTTTGTTATCAGTGCCTTTCCCGTACCACACACGCAGAAACACACACAAACACAAACAAACAAACACACACAAACAAACACATACACTATCGCATTTTCACAAAACAAACAAAGCATGCTGACAGAAGATGGATGAACCACTCACCGTTTGAATCCGCATGAAGTATCATCTCATTGAGCTCAGCTTCCGACATGT
This sequence comes from Pomacea canaliculata, assembly GCF_003073045.1. Taxonomy (NCBI): domain Eukaryota; kingdom Metazoa; phylum Mollusca; class Gastropoda; order Architaenioglossa; family Ampullariidae; genus Pomacea; species Pomacea canaliculata. The sequence continues at coordinate 11,411,424 of NC_037593.1, forward strand.
TTTGTCCAAGCATGCGCACAACACTTTTCAGTTCATTTCGGGTTATATGGCCGTTTCCATCTTGATCGAACACACAGAAGGTTCTCTTGATTTCTGAAATTTAAAACAAAAATCGTGTTGCCACAAAGCAAAGGAAATGAGAAAAAAACAACACCCATGAATTTACTAAAACGCATACCTTGTTCTTTAATAGCAATATTTAATTCTCCAGAAAGAACATTCTTCGTAAATTTCACTGCTTTCCATTCCAGTTGTGTTTAGCAACTGCTGATAAGATCATTTTGTTGTCGTCCACTGAATTTTAATAAAACCAGCTAGACTGTCTTCGCCGGTATGTTGCATTCATTCCTCTGTCATTCGGTTTACTGGAGATGAAACGTTTTCATGAAGCCTCAGCTTCATTAATATGCAAAATTTGGAAATTATGTTTTTACAAGATAGCATCATGATGCTTGTAGATAAAATGTTCTCTGAACATAGACTTCAAAGATGAACAAGAAGCACAGTAGAGCAGATGTAAAAACCAAAATTATCGGATGTCAGCCGTGACGGTGTTGTGGAGGTCAAAGGTCGCGGTCTAGTTCCCGGAGTCGGAGAAATGGAGATTGGAGGAAATGACCGGTACGGGACATGACCCGCGGGACTCCAAGCAATGACACAAAATGACGTAGTTAAAAATAACTTAACTGCCGACATTACATAATGATTTAAAGTATTAAAACTACGATGCATTTCTTTAATACCGATAAACGAAAGGATACCCTCAACTAACATGCATGCTATGAAAAATGTGTAGCTAAGAAGAAAAAGTGTGGCTGTATCTGAGTATATTTTGGTTTTGTAAGTCTAAACGACATTGAAGAACTGGATTAAACGTTTGCACAGCAACTTTACAAGTAAGATATATTTTAACTAGACAAGACAATAGGTCTGACCACACCCACTCTTATCAATTCTTGTTCGAGACAGTTGCTGTCTTTGCTTTATTATGCAAAAGTGAACAATAGCATTGTCAGCTTTATTTGTCATTTCTTCACCCATTCTTTCTTCTTTCTTTCCTTCTTCGTCGATCTCTTTCCTTTTGCTTTGATTACTTCAAACTGACAAAACTTCAAGCCGCCACTTTCAAGTCTTGCCGTGCTTTCAGTTGTATTTGGGTCTCAGCTGTGTCATCGTTTATTATTTATTTACTACCGTGTCTCTGCAGCCCCAGTCTATGCAGCCTTTCAAGCAGAACGATCAGCACCAAGTAAATGTCACGTGAACAAATAGCGGTGTTACTTAAAAGTACATTTCAAGACTTCGATACGTATCGCCTTTGACCTGCTAGGTGCTGCTGGGATGTGACTATTGCAACAAATGTTGCGTGAGTCGGAATTCTTGGAACAGTCACCACGTTGTTAAATGAATCACTAAACTATTCACTTGCTAAACGTTTTTTGTCACTTTTTAGGAATCATTCTTAAGAGTTTTTGATATTTATAAAAGCGAGATGTGTCTATATCCTTTGTACAGTTTTCTGAACATGAAAAAAATCTTTGATTCATCGAAAAAATATTTTATTGCTGAAATAATGGTTGGTTAGTAGGTAGACGCACCAGCAGTGGCAGAAGTGATGATGATGATGGCGACGATGATGATGATGGCGACGACGACGATGACATTTTCTTGATTTCATAGGTCCTGTCCGTAAAGTTATCCCGACGCAAACATAATGATTAATTGCAACTTCGACCTCCAAACACAAACGAAAGAACTCCACAACAAACAATAGAAACAACAGCGGCATGGCGGAGTGGGCAAGGTGGCCATTAAAGTCGATACCTTTTGTTCTCGTTTCCTTGGAAACCACCGCCTTGCATAGCAGGAGCGAGCTTAGTCATACAAGAAAACTGATTTAACAATCTCTAGACCTTGTTTCATCAATCAACCCTTTTACCACCCATAAAGAAAATGTCCACACTTGCAGACTTATCTTAAACTTCTCACAAAAGAGATGAAAACATTGTTGCCATTCAGTCTTTGTTTTTTCACAGTCTCTAGATTCCACTTTCCCCTTGCGGCCAGGGCTCTGTAAAAGTGTAACTGGAGGACAGCAACATGAAAAATAGAAACGAAAAAGAGCTTTTGTATGTTTGTTGAGGAACCAGCTTGTCTTGAATAAATCAAGTGTCGATGTTGCAGTATGGTCGATGTAGCAGCAATGTCCTCATGAGATATTCAAAACACTTATTTCGTCACATCTTCTCTCCATTCTTTGTTCATTCTGTCTCAAGTCTTTCTTCCCTTCAGGCTACATTAAGTCGAGTTAACTCGGACAAGAAGCAACCACTTTATAGTTTTGGAACAGTTGGTTAGGAATCAATGCTCCCTTCTTTGTTTGTTTGTTTGCTTGTTAGCTTATTTTTTTAGAACATTTTTCCCCAAATGAATAAGTAACTAAACGCTCTAGCTGTTCATCAGTGAAGGACTAAAGATAAAATATTTTCAAAAAAGTTGTCTCTATGGGGTAAAGTAAGCATTTTCGGACCGTAGTCACGAGACGTTGATGGAGACACTGTATATCGTGAAAGCCTCGTTAAATTCAAGAATAATGTTTTTGTGGATTTTTTGCTATCTCGCAGACCTCTCTCTCTCTCACACACACACACAAATATCCTACTTGTTTGTCTAGGGTCAGGTGCACAGCTCGTCACTAAACACTAGCCTGATGGCTAATGAGACACTTTTATGAGCAGCTTAACCGACTGCTGGACGCTAACCATGCAGCCAGCTCCCTAGGGACACGGTGTGCGCCTGCCCTAGCTCTGTTAGTATGGAACTCTCTTACTGGCGTCAAAAAACATCTCAACACCAACAACAGCAACAACAACAACAACTTGATACGCATCTTGTTAGCAAGGGTGATTAGACATATGAAACTGATGTAGCAACGACATATCAAAGCAATTACATCATTGTAAAGTGAGGAAAGAAAGACAATACAGAGAGACGGAAATAAAGAAAAAAAAAATCAACAGAAAGAAGATAGGGGAAGAGAAAGAAAAACAGTGGGAGGAAAATGAAGGTCAATAAGGAAGGTTCCTGTTATCGGTTATGGAGATGAAACCACTAAAAATTCTTAGGATTAATGTTGCTTTTGCTTATAAACAAATATCTAAACACGTCCATTTATCTCCATGTATTCTTCATTGTGTTCTTTTTATTATTTCTATGCAAACTAGACTCCCGACTGTTGACTGATCGCACTGCTGACTGAACAAATAAACAGTATGCTAACGACCTCTCCTCTACGATTCTGCCGACATGCTAGAGGTAAACAATTGTTGTCCAAACTTGTTTTGCGATTGGAAAGTCGGCGGCTTTGCTGCTATAAAGGCATGATTAATTTCCATCAACTACAGGCCAAAATGCCAGGCTTTAATGTTTTTCATATTACTCCGTTCATGCGTTGTGAATCAAGTTCACTGCCTGAATATCTAAGGTTTCGAGCAAACACAATAATCATATTTTTCACACTGCTGTGCATTTCAAGCGAGAAACTTTTGTTTGGCTTTGTTTTTTGTGATCCCCGGTGAATTCAGGGAGGTTAACGAAAATGAAAACAAGCAAAGTGATGCACAGTCTGTTGGGTTTCAATCTCCGTGAACAGTGCAAACAAACGAAACATGTTTAAAAACTAACTTTATTTTCCACATGGATGAATCGAACACTGATATCACTTAATGGAGGCAGCAATCAGTCAGTGCTCAGACAGAAGGTCAAGCAGTCAGAGTTCTCCAGCGGAGACAGAAAAAAGTTGTTTCCAATCCTCCTGGGATGTTGTTTTATTAGGACGGGCACTCAGAATACCACGCTTGCCAAAAGGCAGTGATGTGTGTCAATAATAATAATAATAATAATAATAATAATAATAATAATAATAATAATAATAATAATAATAATAATAATAATAATAATAATAATAATAATAATAATAATAATAATAATAATAATAATAACACAAACAGGTGTCGATGCAATCACAGTCAGAGAAAACTGCATGAAGTCTCTAGTAGTGATCACGTGTCTGGCGTCAGGCAGGAAGGAGCGGCAGTGGATGGAAAGTATGAAAGTCGTAGAGGAAAAATAAAAGTCAAACAGCACTACACAGTGAAGATGAAATAAAAGGACGAAGGAAAGACGAAAATGCAGTTGTTCTGTCACTGATGATATGTCCCTTTCAGAACATCTACCAAGGCTGGGGAAGGAAACACTCTGCAGATGGTCATAATAAAATTTGTGAACGAAAACCGACAGGCTCTGATGACTTTTAGAGCATTTTCAGAACAAGTGTTTATTTTTTCAAGTACATGTATGTCCTCATGTTTCAATAAAATTTATCTTTTATAGCTTTTATGTTTGCTCAGCCAATAGATTTATTTAATTTAAGTTGATTTTGTTCTGCATTCGAAGCAGTTCTGAAAATTCGCACAAAGAATATTTTCTTCCCTTAAAAACTAAACCTCCATGTTAACTGCAAATTCTTTTTTTATTGTTTTTGGCAATGATCGGTTTTTCTATCTTCTGTGACTTTATTATCGAAATATTATCAGCTGCTTATTCTCTGATATTTATTCTTCTTTAGTCGACTGAGATATGTTGTCTGTGAAAGGAGCGTTGGCATTTCCAGCCAAGATAACAGTGCTTTAACTTACAAAACTAAATCATTGCTAGAAACCGATGAACAGAGGGAAGTAGCTGGCAATGTCAAACGGTTGACTTCCAGCCGCTCAGCTCTGACAATTTTTAAGACCTACATGCGAGTGGTTGATAGGAAAACAAGAATACCCTACACCCGACATAGCAAGCCAATCTCAGGTCATGCAAAATGTGACCCCTCCGACCAGAGCTGTTGTGCCCAAGCTTACGAGAGAAGAAAAGTATATCATCACTTTTGTTATCATCTCATAAAGTTTAATCATCTCCACTAACATCCCCCAGTTCCCAACTCGGGTCAGCAAGGCGGACGAGAGTCGGTCGTTCTAAGGTGACGATAAATAAATAAATAACCCTTTTGTCTGCAACTAACACGGCGAGTACTCCAAGGAACAATTTACACCTTTAAATGTTGTTAGTCTAATGTTTCAGAGGCGCGAGGCTTGCAAAGGACGCTGGAATGATGGAGTGGCGGAGGGCGGCCAAATTGGCTCAGTGGGATGCATTTTCCGGACTGGCATTCGCGCTCCGTCTATCGACCGCCTCACCAGCGCCTCCTGCCGGCCACACGCGTCAGAAGTGAGCAGCACTCAGGCTAGCTTTTCGTAAAAAAGACGACCAAAGATGACGATGATGACTACGACGACGATGATGACTACGACGACGACGACGACAACGATGATGATGATAATGATGAGGGATTTCCTAAATAACCATGACGACGACGGTGGAGAAGGTGGTAACGTCATTTTTTTTATTTATTTTTTTTATTTTGGTCGTTGTGGGGTTGTAGAATGTAGATGATGAATTGGTGATAATGATTGATGGCGATGACGATGATAATGGTTGTAATGATGCTGGTGGTCGTCGTCATTATGGAGTACTTAATAATGATTACAATGTCAACAATAATGATTAAAAAAAAAATAGAAATAAAAAACTCAGCGAAATTGGTGGAACGAAAGTTCATGTAAAATAGGACGACGTGTCAGAGGAAGAGAACGAGTGTCAAAGAAACACAAACACATCTATCAACCAGCAGAGCCGGTACTGTGAACTGGTTTGTCTACTTTCCGTTATGCACTTAGACACAGTGCAAGAGAGAGAGAAAGAGAGGATCACACACACACACACAGAGTGAACGTTCACATACGGCCACATGCCATAATCATAACTGCTACACGAAGCCTCATAATATTACCAGTGGTCATGATCGCTTTAAATCACACAAATGTGGCTAAAAGACAACTGAATAGAATAACAAATAAAAATTAAATAGCAAGGAAACGGTCTTCAAGCCCATTCACTTTTTTGACGAGATAAAACACTTTTACAATTTCTGCTTGAACTTTCTTGTATCAGAAGAACTCAGACATAAGGCTTTACAATTCTCAGAGATCAAGAGTAAGTCTTTAACGTGGATGTGTCTCAAGTACATACTGTAACGAAGGTATTTGCCAGAGATGCTTATTTTATTTGGGCATCTGCCCAGTTCACCATTGACCGAGTAATGTAGATAAAGAACAAACCCAGATGTCACACCTTATGTTAGGCACATACACACAGCTGTGGTCAGTACTGGGCTCTTCATGCACACTACCACATTGTAATGTGCTAAGTAAGGCCATGAAAACGAGCGAGCATACAAACCTAATAAATGATAATAAAATCTCCAGATAACACTATATCCCAAATTCAAAGCGCCTCTCGGATCATAGTAACCACGGCAGACGATGACAAAGAAAGAACAAGAATGAATAATGAGCAAAAAGACATGATGGAAAGAAGATTAGATCAAACGTTGAGGATGCATTTCAGAAAATTTTTTGAAACGTTTGTAAAGATGGGGAGATATTGGCCGATTACATCAGGTCATAAATAATGTACAGATAAACAAAAAGATCTACAGAAGCTCTTTGAACTCTCCATCCACCCCAGCCACCCATCCCTAGCGCGTCCTTTCCCAAGTCGTAAATTGTGTAAAAGAGAAATAAAGAGTTTTAAATAATTATTTTTTTTTTGTGTGTTTTACTCAAGGAAAGGACATAAAGGGTTGGAGGTGACGCGCCAGGGGCCGAAATAACTGAAGAGCAGATAACTCACCCTCATACTCCTTATCAGAAAAGCCCAGCTCCTTGGCCAGCCTCTTCTCCTTCTTGGTCCGATCTTCTCGCGAACTCTTCGAAGCAGTTCTCTTGCTCATCTTTCCCCGCTCGAGCGCGGTGCCACCAACTCCTGGAAGTGTCTACAAGCAGGGGAGGTTACTCTTTGGAGGACCGGCCGCAACACTAGCCGCCCAGCTGTCCTCGCTGTTGTTGCTGGTACTAGTGCTGCTGCTGCTGCTGCCGTTGCTGCTGCTGTTGTCGTAGATCGATCAGCTGGCGACGTGGTGCGCTGCGGACAGCGTCAGTCGGAGACACATTAGTCGGCGGATGCTTGCTGTTAAGTGTCGCGTGCCAAAGTGGTTAGCCGCGAGCTGGTCACCCCCTCCCCACCATCGCCTGTCCCCTCCCCACTTCCATGCAAATTACGCGAGGTAATTATACCCACTGGCCCCAAAAAGGGCGACCACTACTCTTGTTTTAAGCAATTTGTAAGTCTTTTTTTTTCATTCTGTACTGCTATGTCTGCCTTAGTCCTTTAAAGGTCACATCGAGCACAAATTATTTTATAATGACTGAGTAAAGCTCATATACGTCTGATTAGGATATTTAGTTCTCCTACTGGCTAAAGCCCTCACAAAGTAAGCATATCCAGGCATCTAAGCACATTCTGTGTGTCTGTGAGTTAGATTGTACTAGCTTAATGTAGTCACGTGACTTTTACCATGTCTGCGCCTAATCTTAACCGATGCAAAAATACTAAAATATACCTTTTACCTTTCTACCCTTTTAAAGGCAGCTCAATAACGGCACACAACTCCGCGCTGCTTTGTTCAGTCTGGCCAGCCTCTCTTCAATGAGATCGTACCCGATACCCGTGTTAAAGCCACTAATTTCTGTTACTCACCTTTCTGCAATGCCAGTACCACACAGATCTTGCGTGTGTCTGCTTTTGAATCAGTTGTGCAATGATTGCCCTTTAATCAATGAGGTGTCAAAAGGAAGTCGAAAAATACCCCAGGACACGCCACAGCGTCCAAAATAAATGGCCTCGTCGCATTTTTATCAAGAATAAATCTTTCAGGAGGGAGTATACCACTCAAAAAATTCCCTTTCTCCTTGCATTGTACTAGAGCAGTTTCTGCACACCATCTTCGACAAAAGTGGAAGACTTTGTATTAAGCCCAAAAATAAACAAAACAACACTATAGAACAGGAAAGACCACGGGATGTGTCATCAGTTTATTTCCATAGTCCACCCTGGCATTGTTGCCTTTGGTACACCCACCCCCATCTCCTCTCACTATGCACAATTTGAACCTAGAGAAGTTTTACCAAAAAATAGTTTATTGTATAGAAATAAATGAAGTCTAACACAGAATTACACAGGTATAAAATTACCAACGTACAAATAAATAGGTGTTCGGCTGGTGTGTAACAAAAGACTATTTTTTCCTCACCCGCTTTCTAAGTAATCAAGGCCCCCTGGCTGGACAAGCTGAGGTCGACAAGCTGCCAGTTAGTGTGTCACAAAGACAAAGTCTTAGGCGTGAAAGAGTCTCACGCACCGATAGTCGAGAGAAATCAATCGTGCTACTCGGTTCGATACCCACTCGCGTCTTGCTACCTGCTCGCACCTCTGTACAGCCTTCTTTTATCGTTTGACACCTGTGGACTGAGGATAGTGGGATTCTTGTACCCAGACTAAGACAGTGTACAAATTCAGACATCTTTAAATTGAAGTCTCCAGGTCCCAACGTGTATTAGTCATAATGTCACCATGTCGAGGCATTTTCTGTTTCATACCTAACTCAGGCGGTCTGGTGGACCCTGTCACAGTGAGTGTTGGCTGTCCTGGGTTCAGCTTTCGTTTCGGACATGTTGTTCTTTCTCTGCGTGTGTTATCAGTTTACAAGGTTGGTTGCCTTGCCCAATCAAATATCAATCCCCCTTTTCCCCTTGACTTCGAGGATCACACCACAACTAAAGACCTTTCTTGTCCATGATTAATCCTGTAAAGTTAAACTACATACCCTAATGCAAGCTAAAGACCCTGTGTCCTGCACAGTCTTATCCACCCTCATTGCTTTAATTCCTGTAATTCAATAGGAAAGAACAATTCATGAAGTGCAATAAGCAGAAAACATTATAAACCCAATAGTAATGCAAGTGCAGTGCAACAAAATGTATCAAAACATGATGAAGGTTCAATATTACTACAGTCGTGGATAAAGTTACATTTTTGTGCACTACAATGTATGCACAAATCAAAATTGTGAGATATTCTTATCTTAAATTTTTTTTAATTGATTAAAATGCATTATACTATAAAAGTATGGTTTATGTATATTATTTTATATTGGATTACAGATATTTTACATATTGTAGAGCTAGATCAGGAGATTTCGCCTCAAAATAGTAATTATCTGCATAAAATTGGTGTGGCTATGTATCAAATTTCTATACAGTCTTTACACTTGCAAAAGCTTCATCCTAGCTGGGATAATTGTGACATGACCACTAGACATCGAGATGCATTATATTGATCTTGATGAAATAAAGTGCTCCGCAAAACCAAAACCATCAAACACATGGCGACTATAAAACAAGTTTTATAATAGCATTAAATGATATGCTTGCTTGGTTGATCGATGGGGGAATAGGTTATTTTCTTCTTCTAACTGTTATTTTGGATTTGAAAAGATTGGAAGGAAAAGTGGAGAAAACCTCTGATATTCAGGCCATCAGTGGGAACAGGCACTTTATGACATCCCACAAAAAATATTGTGTTATACTGCTATTAGGGCGTTTGGTGAAGCTATAGCCTGATGCAGTTGATGCCCCTTTTCATCTTTCATGCATGGAGTAGTTTTTTTCCATTTGCAACCTCTGGATACAATGGTGTGTTGTCATACTTTGGAAAACGGATTAAAAACACAAAGTCCAGTACTGATGTGTCAGAACAGTGGTGGCATGAGTGTAGATGGAAAGATCGAGTTCTCTCCAATGACTTCAAGCAGATCAGACTGTGGTAAATTTGTGGAAGGTGTGAATTAAAGTGTTCTGCACACTTCTTAAGAGGTAGTGGTTACAGGAAACAATATCTGACAGTACCTTCATTGTTTGCAACCAGACTGTTCAATGCCCTAGTGGTGACTTTTATGATTCATTTTATGGTAAATACTTCATTATCAACATGAAATATTGAGTGTTAACTGATTGATATCAGAGAATTATCTTGGCCTAACTGGCTTGATTGGTATACAATACAAATGCAAAATATCTTAACTGATCCCTCTCACAGCTCCTCCTTTCTCTGTAACTATCACTCACAGTCTTAACAATAGTTTTAACATTTTGTTTTATGAACTATTTCTGGAAAGAATTCTGAGGTCAGTGAATCTGATGCAAACAGTATTTTTTCTTTTAAGGTCTGGAAAATGTGTATTTTTACAGGGGTCTATCTAATTCATATAAGATGGAGGTGCAGATGAAGATGTAAGAAGCCCAACAAATATAAATCCAGGGTTGCATTCCACACCATATATACTACCTGTTTAGAACTCCAAGGCTTTATCTTTACACACGATCCGCATCTTCAACGCAAATGTAAAGTCAGTCCTATGTGGATCTGAGATATGCGAGTTATTGTAAGTGCGATAGAGGCGGAACATGAAATCTATACCCAGAGTGTACTCGTGTGGTGTGAAGGTTTCGCTTTAGCCAGAACCATCGACTAGCGTTAAGTAAAAGGACTTGGAATCCATGAGAATGTTGTGCTTGTTCTTGTGGTGAGATCGGGAAAGCAACCCCATCTACCCCGTTACATTATTAACATTGTTTTGGGGTCAACGCATATATTGGAGTAATCAACATATATATATATGGTGTAAGTTCCACGTCTTTTTTCACCTTCGTGAAAAAAAAAGAAGAAAAAGATAAAGTGAACAAATATAGAAAAAAAAACAGAAAAATAAAAATAAAGACAGAAGCGTTGCTTGGTTGTTTAAGTCTGTCTTAAATAAACAGATGGGTCTTCAGTCTTTTTCGTCAGTCTTCTTTTCTTTTTTTTTTTTTTCTTTTTCAGTCTTCTTTCTCAGTGCTGACTAACCCTGACTATTGCAATATTCTTCAGAACATGCCACAGCTTTCTCATTCAATCTTACCATCAGTCTTGAAGCTCATCCATTTCGGCATTTCTTACTTTTATACCTATTGTTTGGAATGAAAGCTTCTGTCGTAAGAGCTAGTTTCTTTCGCAAGGTCAAGGTCAAGGTTTGTCGGCTTAGTAACCACGGGGCAGTTCGCGCATGCGTACAAGTCAGTGCGGAAACTGTGCGACAAAAATAGTCGCCACCGGAAGTCATTAATATAAACATGAACCTATACGTCCCATGTCTGTGATATAAATGAAGTACATATTATTCAATCTCAGTCTGTTTCAATGTATTCACTACTTACATAATGCTTTCTTCTGAGAACACTGAAATATTACTTAAACATTAGTATAATCTTTTCTGCAAACTACATGTAGTAAGCCATTGGACTTATGTGTTTTTAGTTGTGTTCACTATCAGAATCCATAAAAGGTACAGCTAAAGTTATATTATTTTTATGCTGTGTATTTTTGTAAGAATAAAATACGTATGTATGTTGTGATCTATGACGAAACCGATAATGATTTTCAGAAAACAATCTTTTATCTTACAAAACATGAAACCGGAAGCAGAGGTGTTGCTCCCCTTGTTTGGAAGTTCCTGTTGATTTAAAACAAAAAAGGGACAAGGGGTGTATGTTTGAACTGGTAAATCACGGATTCCTTTCGGACTTTCTTAATTAGTTTTGCCTGAATTTATTATTGATAGTTTGAAGTATTAGGTAAGTGTATTTGTCGCATATATATTTGCAGTCATTATGAAATACAGCAAGCAATGGTCGAAACGCATTAAATGAGTGGGAAAGCGACCGGTTTGGACAATAATTGTTTACACTTGATTTTTCAGTTTCTTTGATCATTTTAGTGTATAAGATGCATACCGATTAGTTACTTACAGTTTTCTTAACATAATGGATTTGTAAGTTTCTTGACAGTTCAAGCGAAGCTTTTATTTCTTTGCTTCACAGTCAAGGGAAGTAAATCAAAATGGCAGACAGCGATGATGATTACGACAGAAGAAAAGGGCGAGACAAATTCCGAAGAGAAAGAAGTGATTACGAACGACGAGATGACCGTCGACGAGAATCGTGGGAGGACAGGTAACATTTACCATATGTTTGACAACATTAAACTGTCTGTAACAAAGCAGTTTGTCATGTGTTATCCGTCATTTGACTTGCTTTCACTGTGGCCTGTTTATTATTGCAACTCATGTACTATTTCAGTGATTTGCAAATCTAGTTGGAATGACAGTTATAATAATTTGTTAATTTGCTAAAAATTAATTTTCTTAGGATGTAGTTTTTTGTTTTTTATTGTAGATATAAATTACATTTTGAGATGCATTCTATTTTTCCCATATTATGGTATGTTTGCAATGATTATACTCTTAGCACTGCATAAAAGTGTAAGTCAGCGGTTCTCAACCTGTGGGTCGCGACCCCCTGGGGGGTCGCGACGTGCCTACAAGGGGGTCGCGAAGGTGGTCATTTTTTAAAAAAAAGTTTCTTATACTGGTATTAGTGAAATTAGTTTACATTGTGTAACCGAGTGGTGCGGGGGCTCAAACTCCAAATCTCTTCTTCCTATTTAAGTACACTGTCTCGGCATGCAGTGACTTCTCACTTCCAAAACTCAAAACACAATCCCCTTCTAAACAATTAAGTCTCCAATCTCCCTCCTCTCACCTTTTGCCCTCTCTCTCCCCCAATCTCTCATCGCTGACTCTCCTCTCCCTCTCCAGTCACACCTCTCTCTTTGTTTTTAAACATCTAAAAGGCAGGCATTCAGGAAACGTCCATCATTCACACCCTTTCATTCGCACGTGCTCAGTCCTAGTACTCTAGGTCCCTGACAGAAGGCCATGACCAGACAATGCGCTGCGACTGGATAAAGACAGCAGTTTTAATCAAAATTTTGGATGCAAGTACACGTGTTTGTCCTGAAGAAGATAGCCATGGATAAATTTGTGCTGCGAAAAGGAACTGATTGCGGTGGTTTTTTGAAAAGAAAAAGTGAAGAAACGAGCGATGTGCAAGTTTTGGGTGCTGGAGCCAATGAAAAACCAGAAAGGCCTGCTACGAAAGTAAGAAAGTATGACAATGAATACTTGAAAACGGGTTTTACAAACATTATTGTTGATGGTAAAGAACGGCCACAGTGTGTTGTTTGCCTCGCAATATTAGCTCCAGAGAGTATGAAGCCAAACAAACTACGGCGCCATTTGGAAACTCAGCATGCGGAATTAGCTTGCAAACCTCTCGAATTTTTTGAACGAAAATTGCAAGAATACAAAAGAGACAAAAAAACATTTGTCTCACATACATCAATTCATAAGAAAGCTTTGATGGCTTCGTATCAAGTTTCCTATCGCATTGCTCAAAACAAAAAAGCACATACGATCGGAGAGTCATTAATATTGCCTGCAGCAATGGACATTGTACGGACCATGATAGGAGAAGATGCTGCTACGCAACTGCAAGCCATTCCTTTGTCAAATGACACAGTTCGCCGAAGAATAACTGAGATATCTGAAGACGTGTCTGATCAGTTGATCAGTCGTATAAAAAGCAAAAATTTTGCTTTGCAGTTAGATGAAGCTACTGACACTGCAGGTGACTCACATTTGATTGCTTACATTCGTTACGTGTGGGAAAATACTCTTCTGGAAGACTTTTTATTTTGCAAGAAAATTGAACGCAGAGCAACAGCCCAAGATTTTTTTGGGATTGTCGATGACTTCCTTAAGGACCAAGGCATTTCCTGGAGTTCCTGCGTCGGCTTGTGCACAGATGGCGCCCCTGCAATGGCTGGAAAGAAACAAGGGTTGCAATCTCTTATTAAAAAGGTTGCTCCAGACGTAGTTTGGACTCACTGCATGATCCACCGTGAAGTTCTAGCTTCCAAAGATTTGAGTGTTGAGTTGAACACAGTGCTAACAGATGTCATAAAAATGGTGAACTTTGTAAAGAACAGTTCTGCCAGATCTCGCCTGTTTTCTCTGATATGTCAAGACATGGGAGCCGACTATGACACCTTGCTCTATTACTGCGAATCAAGGTGGTTGTCGCGGGGAAAAGCTCTCGCAAGAGTCTTTGAATTGCGGGAAGAATTGTGGGTGTTTGTGAAGGAGAACTCTTTCAACAAGGCTGACCTGCTTAAGAACGACCGATGGCTGCTGCTAATGGCATATTTATCGGACATATTTGAGAAGCTGAACGTTGTGAATACTTCTATGCAAGGGAAGGACACCACCATATTACAAACAACTGACAAGATGAATGCTTTCGTCCGAAAAATTTCGTTGTGGACGCAAAAGATACGCCAAGAAAATATTTTTGATATGTTTCCGTGCTTGTGTAAGTGCAAGGCTGACAACTTGAATCTTGATCAGGTGAAGAATGTAATTATTGCCCATCTAAACGGAATGCAAGAAAGGTTTCAGCATTATTTCGCTGAAATTGATGTGACTAAATACGATTGGATTCGTAATCCATTTCTGGCTGATCCTAGCACAAGCGGGTTGTCCACGCAAGAAGAAGAGCAGCTCATCGACCTTTCGAGTGACCAATCCCTGAAAATGGTCTTCCAAACAACACCAGTGACAACATTCTGGATTAGCATCAACGGTGAATATCCTCTCCTTTCTGAGAAAGCAATGAAAGTTCTGCTGCCATTTTCAACTTCATATATGTGTGAGCAAGGATTTTCAGCATTGGCAGCACTGAAGTCGAAATACAGAAATCGTGTGGACGCAGAGGCTGAGCTGCGAATAGCAGTGGGTACGAACATCGGACACAGGTTCGCTTCTCTATGCAACAGCAAGCAGGCTCAACCTTCTCATTAATCAAAGTGAGTGTCCAATAAAATAATATTTATTAGCTTTAGTAAAATTTCATTAACAGTTATACTTCTTGCAGATACGAACTTTGCTCTTCCGTTGTTGAATTGCATTGATTTCCTCGACGCGGCGTTCGACGTTAGCTAGGGCTCCCCCCCCCCCCCCCCCCCCCGCCCGCTCTTCCACCGACCTAGCTGGCTAAGGGGGGTCGCGGACGTACCGGTGTTCGTCAGGGGGGTCGCCACATGTAAAAGGTTGAGAACCGCTGGTGTAAGTATTACAAAAACTGGTTAATAACTGAACGCTGTGGTGGTCTCATGTTTCAAGTTTATAAAAAGCAATCTGTAATCTTTTTAGCTGTTGTTCAGCTTTCCATCTTCACTCCGTTTCGAATGACACTGTGTCAATTATTTATCACTTTTTTTTGTGTGTGTAAAATAACTCATGAACCCTAACACAAAATTCAATTACTTTTATAGTTTTATTGTTTGAAACAGGGTTCCCAGGTCCTTGCAAGGTCCTTTTAAGTCCTTTTATATTGAATTTTTGCCGAAAGGCCTTTTAAGTCCTTTTATTTGCCATGCGGTCCTTTCAAATTCTCACACAGGTCCTTACATTTTCTCTGTGACCCTTTTAAGTCCTTTTATCGATAAAATATTACCACAAATTTATTTCCGGAGTCGACTTTGGCGCAAAATACCGACGATTTTTCGCCGCGTGTTTGGTCTACACATCTGTACAACACTAGTTGCCCTTCCGTATTCGCAAAAAACACTCTTTTTTCAAAAGGTCTTTAGAAACTTACTCTTTCTTGAACTTTGATCTTCTAGTACTACTGTGCATAGCTCTATTTCTCTCTCTCTTCCCGTTAGAGTGTGTGTGCGAGAGAGAGACACGTGAACTGACTTTTGTATTACACCAAAGAATGGCTTTCAGGTTTTGCAATTATTATTACCTAGATTTCTAGAAAACTTGGAACATTAACAGTGTATATTATCAGCGCGCTAATGACACTTTTTAAGTTATCTAATCTAAATATGGTAGACAGGCATCAAAATTAACTCTTTGATTATTTATTACTAGAAATACATGTATTTGAGAACATAGAGAAGACCACAGATTCATAAATAATACATCTTTCCGACCACACAAGAGAAAAACTTAAGCATTGATGACTGTCACTTAGGTCCTTACGAATGCATGAAAGGTCCTTTTAAGGTCCTTTTAAGGTCCTTTTTTGGCACCATCCCTGATCCCTGGGAACCCTGTTGAAAGACAGAATTAGTGAAGTAAAATAGCTTCTTATATTTTCTATTTGCGGCTGCCTTGGCACCTTTAACAATGACCTTTTAAAAATCAGTTCTAGAAGAGAACATAATAGTGGGTGGATTTCTGTAACTGCTAGTGACAGGGCATTAAAATGTATATATATATTTGTTTGAGAAGGATTGATTGTTGAAGGGAAGGATTTGCTGCATTAGTTCTGAATAGGGATCCTTTGGGATATTCATCCTTTAGGAAAAAGAGATACGATAAAAAAATAAGCAGGCTAGCATATGTTATTTTAGTGTTACGCAGTTTGTGTAGACAGGGTTAGCGCTTAAGCTCTGAAGTACGATGTAATTAGTTCTAAAGTTCGGTTATGTGTTGGAATATTCCCCCCCCCCCCACCACCCAATTTTTGGCATTTCACATAATTAAAAGTGTAACAAACCACAAATTTAATGTAAGAACAGCCTGTTTGTGTAGAAATTATGTTTAAAAATATGTTTGTAGTCATAAGTCATAAACATGTCTTTCAAGGACATAACTCTTTCAGGTGAGATAATTTTTAGATAATAATAATAAATGCAAAATGTGTAAAGCGCATACTCACACTCCTAAGGAGCATGGGAAGGAAGATAGTTCCATTGTTTCGCTGCACAATAACCAAAAATCCTGTGGCCATATGTTGCTGTTGTGGTGACAGGAAGAGTAAGGAGACAATCATCAGATGAGGAACGGCGTTTTTTGGCTGGGACATAAGGGAAGAGCAATTAAGAGAAATAATCAGGGCAGGTGCCAGCAAAGAAATTAAAACACAGCACAGACAGTTTGTACTGGATGCAAGAACGGATAGGAAGCCAGTGTAGAAAACTAGCTCTAAGCACCAGACGCGTCACTGAGTTCTGTACTTCTTGGAGTTTGTGGAAAAGATATTCCGAGCAGCCAGTTGCAGTAATCAAGTCTGGATAAAACAAACACAAAGACAAGAGTGATGGTAGTGCGCGTAGACAGAATGTGATGGATGGCGCTGATCTTGCGTAGTTCGTAATAGGCAGACTGACAGACAGCTGTAACTTGTTTAGCAAGAGTCATGTCTGCAGTGACAATGAATCCGATACCTGATGGAGGATGCAAAGGTGATGTTGGTTTCGCCCTCCTTGATGTGACTTGGTGGACAAACGAGTGAAGATGGATTTCTTCTTCTCGAACATAGGAGGTCTTCTGTTTTATCATCATTGAGTTGAAGTTGTTTGACACCATCCAGTCTTTGACTTCTATGGTGCTGGTAGTAGATTTAGACTTGAGTGGAGCAGTACTGCTGCGTATCATCAGCATATGGTTGATGAGAAACATTGTGTGTGATATCCAATGTTAGCAAAAATACCCTTTTAGCTACCAACTTATTTTAAAACGTTCGCAATTGTGTGTGTGTGTGTGCATCCATGCAATGTGCATGTGCATACACTTATATAAATATTGGGAAACAATATATTGTTTTATTGTTTGGTAAGTTGTATGTCTAGAATTTCATTGGAGTGAGAATCTCTGTGACAGATGTTTAACCAGAATATGTTAGCTTAAATGGTACAATTTGCTTTTTTTGTTGTGACAGACTTTTTAAGCCTGTTTCTTTGAATATTGTCTTGTTTTCTTGGTTTCAGAAGGGGCATGCGGGGCAATCAGTGAGTATTCTCATAAACAGTAACTCACTTCGCCCCATGCCCTCTCAGAATTTTTGTTAGGTTTGAGCTGAGTTACCTCACACTATACTCATGAAAATCTTGATCTGAAAAACATTTTCGCTAGTTTAAAGAATATTTCTTTTTTAGCGTAATCTTTACTTTTGACTTGACCAAATATAAATATTAACTGACTTTATTTTAATAAGTTTATTGATTTACAAATTAGAGTCATGCTGTATTTCCTTATTGGCTTAAATTTGTTCTCTTATTTGATACTTACTTGACCACAAATAGCAAGGAATGCTTTTGGTTTTTGCATGGTGTGATAGTTCTCTTATTTTCTTTATTTTTGAATGCCCCAGTTACTTAATTCCTACCCCAAGTTTTGAACGTTTTAATGCATGTTCATTTGCAAAATGTAAAAGCAGCACAGCAGTCATGTTTGGGGGGAGGGTAGCTGAAGTTAATATGCAAGATATACAAAAAATGTTTCTACAGCTGAAGAATTTTATTTCTATGAATGTTACACCATTGGCATCCCAAAGGAATCTAATACTATATTGTTACTGATTTAGCAGCTGTAAACTGTAGAAATAATTGTGAATCACCCGTTTAGGTCATTAGCACCTGAATATGAATGTATGAGGTTCTGAGGAGTGTTCTGTTCTGTGTTGTTTGCTGATTTTTTTCCCCTAAAATTGATTTTAAGCACACCTGTGACTGAAAAAGCAGGCCTTTGTTGTTTTATTTTTGTAGCATAAGTAGATTTTAATTTCTGATCAGTATTCTACAGTTTTAGCTAGTTTGACCAATGACTGTGAATTCTGTAGTTGTCTTTAACAGACATCATCTGGGATGTTCTGGAACTTGTGTATTGACTACCTCACTTGTTGGTACTGTTAAAATATTCTAATTTTTCATGTCAATAATCAGTTAATGCAAATTCGCAATGGGAAGAAGATATTATCTTTAGGGCATTGCAAAACTTATATTTCGTTTCCTGCGATAAGTGGCTATGCCAGTGTAGACATTTTTCGTGCAAGCCCTAACATCTTGAGTAGATAACACTTCCTGATGTCTTTAGTAAATGAAGTTATGACCCAAGATGAGATGCACCATGAAGTGGTTGTTTGCCTGTGCTTATGTTTAACACACTTTTAACCTTCCGGTCAAACACAAAGAGTGCATATTGAATTTTTTCCTCTAATCTGCATGCTTATAAGTCGCTCTGTATACTCTGTATATGTGTGCATTTTGTGCATACACAATTTTTGTGGTACGTGTGCGCGGGCGCGTGTGGTTCAACTTTGATCCCACTGCTGATTGCATGCACAAGCCACTAGGTGTTAGCCTATTCTCTTGCACAGGTCGTTTCCATCTGTTAGCAGTCGACAGAATGTTCGCTCTAGAGAAATCTGGAATAACAGCCGAAACACACGAGACAGGAGGGAGATGTATGGGCGTGAGCAGTACGAGTCTCGCCGGCGAGAGCGCTTTAGTCCTCCACGACACGAGATGGGACATCAGGTTAAGCGGATGAGGCGGGATTGGTGAGGATACTTGTATTTGCTTTCTGAAGACAGAGATACCAAAAATGTACAGCCAAGAATGAAGGTGGAATATTATTGAATATTGAAAAAAATGTCCAACGTTTAAACATCTTGAGTCTGGCTGGCCCATTCAGATTAGATACCATTGTATTCAGAGTTTGTTTTAGCAATTTGATATGTTTTACTGAATAATATTACCAGTGGTTCTTTGCTTTTGTCTCCTGTATCAGTCAAAAGCCACATGAAAGTCATGGACAGAAAGCAAAGTTTGAAGCTGAAGATTATATTTATTATTTATTTGCTATTATTTTATCATTTTGTTTGAGTGTACATCTAATCAAAGTGGGGTTTTATCCTTCCTTTTACAAATTGCTTTTTGTTTCAGGGATGACAATTACCAACAGTATGATATGCAGTATGGAGGAGGGCGGGGTGGTGGCCCTGGCCATATGCCCATGGGGGGTAACGGTGGGCCTGGTCATCACCCTGGGTGGGGTCATGGAGCAGCACATGATATGGGCGGAGGTATGCCACCTCATCAAGAGTTTCCTATGTCTGGAGGGCCCAATAGGTAAGTAAATCCTCTTGATTTTTATTGTGTGAGATTTGGTGGTCCAAGCTAATTCTATCAGTTGTTGCAGTTTGTCTTGTCACAGACATGCTTAGCAAGAATACTTGAAATAGTCACCTTTTTTTTTTCCCCCTCAGAAATGAACCAGACTTTCCTACTCAGCCTCCATTGTTGACCTTCAAGCAGTACCTCACACAACAAGATGATGCAATTAGCGAAGAAGACGCCATCAAACGTTACAATGACTACAAGATTGACTTCAAGCGGCAGCAGATCTCAGAGTTCTTTCTCACACATAAAGAAGAAGAATGGTGAGAATGTCTGGCCTACACCTTTGCATAAATACTGTTTTAAGGAGATTATTGTCGTGGAAATACTCATACATTAGGATAAAGGAACTTTGTGGAAAGGCTGCCACAGGGTTCTGTAGTAAGAGTGTACAGAAAGGGGACATGATTAGTGCTTGAGATGTACACTATGATTACCTAGCCCTGTTCTTTGGTATTGTCAGTGGTATAATAATGGATGTGTTCTACTTCTAGTGCTTCTTTCTTGGCAAATCTTATGAATACTCAAAGAGTGCCTGAACTTAGGATCCTACAAAAGTATTTTCAACATTTATAGCAGGATAGCAAAGACAAACACTGAACCAATAAGCCTTTGACATTAATATATATGTATATATGCACATTTGTATGTGTGTGCATCAGTTTGGGTGCCCCCCATCACACTGAGAAAAATGGTGGGATGGTAAGAAGATGGAAAACATTATGCGATATCTGTTTTCCATACTGGTTTCCCCGTTTGGGGCATTCCTAACAAATATATTTAAAGAACAGTTGCTGGTAGCTTCATGAAAAAAAATTTCTGAGAGCTGATAGCTGCAAGCCTCTATGTAAACCTATGTGGATCAGAAATATTTAAGCCTGTCTAACCCTTTCCAGTGCAAAAGTAAATCTTGACAACAGAAATGGAATAAAATACTAATGTGTGTATTGTCATCCATTTTCAGCCACTCTTTAGCCATTACTTTCGTCACCATCACTTGAAAAGAAATTTATTGTGAGAGTATGAAAGGAAAAAGCAAATCTTTAACATATAATTTATCTGTTATAAATTTATGACTATTTTCTGTCATTTTCAGATGTAAAATTTACGTAAAAAATTTGGTGTTAATTTCTTTCTGATCCACTAGTCTAATTTATAAATGTCACAATGCCTTTCTCTTGACAGCCTATATCTACCAGCATCCTCACCAAATGCACAACGATGTTTCCCTAACCCTATATACATTACAGCCAAACTCGACTTCTTTCAGTGCAAGGCTGGGCTGACCTGCACACCCTATCTTGCTGTTTTTGCAATGCTTGGTGCACCTTCCGCTGAACAGCTGGCAAAATAGCTAGGTCACTGCGAACAATGCAGTGGTTAGTTGTGTCAAAGTGCTAGGTACTAGTAGGGATAGGCATACACTCGTCATTACATCAGTCTTGTGTTTCCTGTCAAGTTCTGTGAGTGAAAAATGAGTGCCATCGGACCTGAGGGGTAGGTATGCTAAGCAGCATTATCTACGTTTGTGACGATTGGATGTGGGGTGAGGGGCTCATGTAGGTCTGCATTGTGGTAAAGTTAGCAATACAAACTCATTTGTATGTAACATTTGCAACATGTTAATCCATTATTATAATTTTGTTTGTTTGTTTATCTTTCCTGAATTCTTTAACTATGATATAGGCAAAGTATATTTAAACACTTTCTCATTTTCCCCTTTTCAAATTTTGTTTCTCAAATCGTCTTTTATTTATCAGAAGGATTTTGTTTCGTTCTAGTATTTAATGGGAAAGAACACTTCTAAAAACTGCAGATTCCTATGCGTGGTTGTTTTGACTTTTCAGTATTCTAGTAAATCTTTTCTTGAGCTATTTTCCGTAACTTTCTGAATGCACTTGTACACATGCAAATGCATGCTATACTTAGTTTTATAGCAGATTCAGTCTTCTGGTCAAGCAACATATTGTTTGGTTTCATTTGTGGTTGTTCAGTTCTTGTGCTACATTCACTTATTTTCAGTTTGGGTTTTTTTTTTCGGTATGTTTACTAAACAGGTTTAAATCGAAGTACCATCCAGAAGAGTATGCCAAACGACAGGAAGAGATAAGAGCCTCTCTACGAAACCGGCTGAAGGTGTTTTTGGAGTTGCAGAGTGCAGGCCGCTTCAACAATGTTTCTGTGGATGTTGACAAGACAGATGAAATGCTCAAAGTCCTTGATGCAGGTTGGTTCAATGACTGTCTTTTAGGTGAAATTTATGCTACTGTTAGGTGCATTCAGCTTCTAAATAAACGGCCAGAAGAAAATGGCAGATGTCCATGTTATTCCTGTAACTCTTCTTCAAAAGGATCACTAGAACTATGCTACCACATTACTTCATCAGCACATTACACACAAGATGTAGGATATACCAGGACATCAAATTTTAGTCAACTTATGATGTTGACTTATCATTATTTCCCCTTTGGTAGCTGTGATCAAGATGGAGGGCGGATCAGACATCGACCTTACAGTCCTCGATCAACCTGCAGATAAGGATGAAGGGGTTATGCGTAACTCCATGTCTGAAAGCCAGCCTCTTGAAAAAAGGTAGGGAAAGTGTAGTGTTTATACTGTAATTTTACATCCCAATCATCACCATCCCCCCTTTTTTTTTTTTTTTTTGCTTCGTAAACGTCATAACGCGAACTTCGTGGGAAGATGTGTGTGTGCGCCCGTACCTAATATATATATATTTTTTTGCATAATAATTTATACATGTATCATTGACATACCTGTCAATTATAAACACATATGCAGTGTATTAATATGTAGATGCTGTACTGTCTGTTCTGTATGGTTTAAGACATTTTTGCAGAATAGCTAATGTTCTAAAGGTGTTTCAGCCCTGAGAAAGAGAAAAAGGAGGAGACAGAAAAAAAAGAAGCAGAAAAAGAGCCAGAGAAAATCACAGATGTAAGTTTCTCAATTAACTTTACCAGACAACCCAACTAATAGTAAGCTTAATGGCTACAACTACTCAAATTAAAAACAATTATTACTCCTTGTCAGTGAAGGCTCCACTGTACCCTGGTGCATTTGCCGTCAGCGACTATATAAGACTCTGCAAAGAGCTCACTGTGCTTTACATTTGCTTTAAGTACTATATACACTTGCTTGGCCATCATGTTCTTGAGAGTGCCTGCTCTTGTCAGTTGGGCTGTGATCATTTTATTGAGAAGATAACCATGGAGGATTTTTGTTCAAGTTGGGCTGCAAGAGGAGGGTCACACTCATGCTTTTTGGGATGGGGTGTCCAGGTTTTATAGCAGTCATGGTTGCATGCACATGAGTACAGGGGACCCTAACAGCCAAGCCTGCTAACCTCTACGCTTCCAATTATTGTGTTGTAAGAACAAAAAAAAAAGAATTTACAAAGAAAATGTCACTTTAAGGCAAACAGTGTTTTGTTTATTTTTACCATATTTTGATTCATCCCCACCCCACCCCCCAACCCCCTTGCAGAAAGGGTTTCCACAATTCTGTTAATAAAAAACAAAAGGGAATTTACTATGTTAATTCATGAATTTGGGAGCTGATTGGCAATAAAATCACATTTTTTTGGGAGCAGTTAAGCTAAGAAGATTAAGCTTTTTTTAAAGAGAAAAATGAGATGCTAAATTAAGGGACTACCTTTAACTGAGCTTAGTAAATGATAACAGCTTATATTTCTCTTATAAAGCGTGGGTGTCTTGCCATTTCGGTGAGATTTATGGGTGATGTAGGACAAAAAGGTTAAAAAGTCACAGATTTGTTTGGTTTAGCAGAAGCCTCTGGAGTTGGCCATCACACCTGAGCAAGAGGAACTACAGTGGAAGGCTCGTGAATACCAAGAAGAACAAGAGCGTAGTGCTGAGGTATGCATCTAGTTATAATTATGGTTGTGATAATTCAGTCCTTCCTAAAATTTTTAGAAACGATAAAAAATGTATATAAGCATTCTATGATAACCAGCTGTTTTTGTTCTAAATTTTTAACCTGTTTCTGGTAGATAGATGCAGTGATTTTTAAAGTGATTCATAAATTTTTTTATGGTCCCTTGGGTTGTGTTTAGAGGGGAAAATGTCATTTGATGGTCTTTACATTACTAGATGCAGGATTGTTCAGGTACTTGGACAAGTCCACAGATGTTTTCATGTCGTTTTTTGTATTGCCTGCCTCAGTCTCTGGTCCCTTCCCCCCTCCTCCAACCTGTTTTTTCAGCAAAAAAGAAGAAATAAAAGAAAGAAGAACAACAGGGAAAAATCTGAATACAGCTATGAAAGTGAGTCTGAATCGGACAGTGGATCAGACTCTGACCTCGAACCTGCGCCACCAGGTATACAATATTGCCATACCACAGGACATGAAAAAATAAGGGACTAAGATCTAACTGATTCTGGTTTTTTGCACAAAATTAATCATTACTGTTTTGTTACTTTGTCTCATCAAATTTATGAAAATATGGTCCATTAATTTTTGCAAACTGATGTACATCACTTAGAGGAGGATTTTAAAGGGCAGACAGTAAACATCAACAGTATCTATATCAGAAACACATGCATGTACACTGGCTTTCATAACTTTCTAAGGCAAGAGACACAATTAGTCCTACTGTGTAGGAGTCCTACTACTTCTTAAGAAAAGATCATTATGGTTACCTGATTCAGTAGAGTGTCCCATGGCAGGACTAGAGGATGAACCCTTGCCGCCTGGAACCGAGTCTGTAGCAGGAGCTGCATCATCTGCCTCAGCATCTGGTGCCAATGGAGCAGAGAAAGAAGCTGGGAAGGTGGCTGGTGAGAAGACAGAAAGCTCCAGGAAAGAAGGTAACAGTCTTGACTGAAAATTGCATTTGAATAAAATTAGAAACAGATTTAGTGCCAAAATACTTCATAATTTCATTTTTGTTTTTTGATTTTTTTGGTTTTGTTTTTTTTTTTTTTTTTTTTTTATGATTTCATAGTGGAGCTGTCTAAAAAGATGTCTCGGTTTTAGAAATATGTCTGCATGTCCATCTAATATAGAAGAAGTCATTAGCATAGTCAAAAGCATCCCTCAGTTAAGTAATTTTCTAAATATCATTATAAAATCTCTCCATATCAAGTATTTTTGTTCCAATTCAGGCACATTTTTTAAAAATCTGTCTTGTACAAATGAGTTGCCGTATGGCAGGATCCTTCATCTTTTGTGTATGCAGTGTGTATGTGCACATACTGCTCAAGCCAATGCTCTCATGCGACGCTGTTTACTGTTTACAGGCAAAAAAAGAGATGGAGATGAGGAGAAAGATGTAAACACACGACCTGATGATGACCACGACATAAACCAACCTCGGCCACTTCACCGAACCAACTCCATCTTTCTGCGCAACCTAGCGCCTACCATCACTAAGATGGAAGTGGAAGCTGTGAGTCTAGTGCCTCTTCTGTGGTCATGCCTGTAAATTCTAGACCATCAGGAAAACAGTGTTTATCTTTGTGCATTTTTATTGATCTATGTTGTATGTGGATGAAGAGGCGTCGGGAGCAGGATATCCCTGTTGCAAAAATGTAAAGAGTATCAGATGTTTTTGTACTTTTTATGCTGTTAGTTCCTTTGTCACTGATGAATGTGCTTGGTTGACTGAAGCAGGGTATTGTTTACAACAGATGTGTCGCCGATACCCTGGCTTCATGAGGGTGGCCCTACAGGATCCCCAGCCTGAGCGTCGATTCTTTCGTCGTGGCTGGGTAACTTTTGCCAAAAATGTGAACATCAAAGACATCTGCTGGAACTTGAACAACATTCGGGTAAGTTAGCCCTCATTTTGTGCTGCTTATTTTATGCTTCTCTATAGTTTGCAGAATGTGTCATAATAGCATGCCCTTGAATTTCTTTATGGAAAAGAAGTTGAACACCTATCATATATTGCATAAGAAATAGTTAAGAAATATTAAATCACTTTTATACATTGTGAAAATTCATTTCCAAAAAGGAAGTTTTTATACAAGCTTATGCTATGTTTAGTACAATATTTGTTGGATTTTAATGGTTACACACCATGTAGAAATGAATAAACATAGTTTATGAAGACAAACAACAGCTTTAGTGTCGGATATAGTCTCTGAAATGATGAAGAATTACTGACTTCACGTGTATACTATCATGTTATCGTCGATTTTGAAAAGAAAGGTACATCAGGAAACATTATAATCTTTAAGACTTTTTTCTGATCCATGTTAGGAGATGTAGCTCTTTTTGAATTTGGTTTACCTAACCAAATTACTAGCTTTCATCTTTCTTTGTTTCAATTGTCACAATGAGTTAAAAAGCACTTTAAACAACCTGTTGTTTTTCCAATGGCCAGGAGAGAGAATTCTTGTTGGAAGAATAGCCCTGAATAGCTAATAAGAGTCTCCTTTGTTAGCCGTCTCTAAACAGGCTCAGTTTAAAACCTGTAGGACAAAAGCTGTCTGCTATGTCCTAGAGAAATGGTATGTAATGACAGTTATCAAGCATTGTCACAGTGTCAATGGATGACATTCATCCATAGACTACAAATAAAGTCACACCCACAGTCACGAAGAAATGTTTTATGATAACTATATATTAGTAAAGTTATTGGTTTGTTTAATTTAGGTATGAAGTTCTGTTCATTTATTTGCCAAAATCTAAAGAGTAGTTATTGTTATCATTATGACAGCTTCGGGATTGTGAATTGGGAGCAACACTGAACCGAGAGTTGAAACAACGTGTACGGCCTGTAAATGGATTGACAGTACACAAAGCTGTGGCTCGCAATGACATTAAGCTAGCAGCTCGCATCATCCAGAACTTGGACAGAAAGTGGGGCTTGTGGGTTGATGAAGATGAGGAGAAAAAGGATGAGGAGAAAGAGGTCAGAGGGCATTGACTTTTATCTGGTTAAGGTTTTGAACCCTAACCTGTGTCATTTATGTACTTATTAGAGCATTTTCTCACTCACTCTCTTTCTTACAGGCATACAGTTCTCTCATTCTTGTTCTTTCTTCCCATCTGAGTTTGGTTATTCGTGCTGTCTATGCTTGCTTTTCAATTTCAATTTATTTTATTTTATTTTTGACCTGTTTCTTTTTCCTCCTGACCATATGAATTTGAAGTTTTGTTAATGTAGTGATAAAATATATTGGGAAAACCAGGTTGTATGCATACTGACACTTAAAAACTTGATTTTATCATTATTGTTTTGTAAGTTTGCAAACTGAAAGGTGGCAGGAAGGAAGTTCAGAACAAGTAGATGAAAAAATAATTTGCAACAGAAGTTATAAGATCTGTTATTAAAATTATGATTAAGGGATTATTGACCTCAGATGCAAAGTCTATTCATTTAATTTTTGTTACTGTAACACCATCAGAGGTTTCATTTGATGCTGTGTCCTTTGTTTATAGCAAAACTTTTTTTCTCAGCAGCGAATGTCCTTCAGTTTTGTTTCCAACAACCCAGTCCTCCAAAATATTACTGACTATCTTGTGGAAGAAGGCAGCTTTGAAGAGGATGAACTTTTAGGTTAGTTGTTTATTTTATATGCCTGTGCCCCTTGATAGTGTAGCCTATCAGAACTACCTGGCTCTTTCTAATTAAAATTATCATATTATTAAATCGTCTGTTTCAGATATGTATTTGGTGGCTTGTATTTATATAGGAATGTTTACCACGTTGCAGGAAATGCTGGCGAGGTGAAGGAAAGTAGTTCTGATTTAACAGTGGAGAGAGATGACAACATGCTAAAGGTAAGTAACAAGATTGTTTGAGTGAGTGTACATTTAGTTTTTTTAATTATAAATTTGATCCCTATTTGTTGAAAAGAAAAGTTACATAACAATAAAACAGTGAGAATTACTCAATAGACATCTGTTGTTAACTTGTTCATCAATTTTACCATAGCAAGTCTTTCTCTCAGTCACAATAGATTGTCTCTTTGCGCAGATTGTAATTTATTACATATTTATCTATCCATATCATTTGCAAAATGCTACAGACCATAGACCTTTTTCCCATTGATTGTATTGGCTGAAAAGAGAATGTTCCCTTTACTCCATCAAAATGATCAACTTTTCTTGTGCGTGTGGTGATATGTATAACCTATTCTTCTTCTGCTGTGAAGTTTCTTCCTTGCTGTAACATGGTTTTTTTTTTTCTTTCTTTCTCTCCAGGTTTTAGATCGCATGATTTTGTATCTGCGTATTGTACATTCCATTGACTACTACAGTGCCAACGAGTATCCCAATGAGGATGAAATGCCTCACCGCTGTGGAATTATGCATGCCAGGGGCATGGCACCTGGTCCAACATCCAAATTGACACAGACTGATGGTGAGTGTTCTTCACTCTTTCCTTCTTCCTACTCATCTCTCCTTGTGTTTTTATTTTTCTTATTTTTCACTTATCGAGGACCTCCATGTGGCACTCACCAGATAGTTGGGTCAATAAGCAAATCAGTAACCAGAGAGGGCCTTGAAGAGTGAAATGGTGCAAACCCAAAGTAGCTACCAAATACAAAAATGTGAACTGTGCCATCAAGCAAAGGATAAAGGCAGCTAGGGGATTGAGACCAGGACATAGAGGATGAAATGCACAAGGTGACAGCTACTAAGGACCCTCACTAAGACAGATCAGCACATCGAGGACAGCAATACCACACTGAGAACACCAGGAACCTCTACTTTCAACAGTCAGGTGATGTAAAATGGTCTACTTTGGTCATTTGACTCGACACGACACCTTGTCAAAGACTATCCTTCAAGGCACCTTGGAGTGTAATGGAAGCCACAGTATCCAGAGGAAGAACTGGTTTTCGAACATCAAAGACTTAACTGGTCATCTTGTACAGGACCTTTTATATCCCAAAATAGGTAAGAGTGGCTGGCCCTGTCAGCTGCCATGTCTATCCATGTGCTCCTCATAACAACAGGTGCTGGTCAAGGGATGACTAATTTCTGAGAAACTGTTTCTTAGCAAGATTTTTTTCTATTTTGACACGAAATGTTTTTAGCGGCAGTTTCAGTAAACTTTCATTTTCACTGGGCTGGGGTTTGTCATGCTGTACTGTAACAAGTTTTATAAAAGTAAGTTTCTTCCAATGTTTGCAGTGTCAGAGTGGATAACCAGCATGGAAAACAAGCTGAAGCCCTTCTTGGAGGTGTCAAGCAAGATTAGTGAAGAGGAGGCCTTGAAGTTGGGCATGAAAAATCCTGAGAAATATCCTTGGCCACAAATATTTTGTGAAGTTGTGAAAAGTCATTTCTCATGTAGATAGAGTTTGCTGATTTAGTGATGCTGCTGTAAATTGCAGCTTTGCCATTCGTCCTTTTTATTGCCCCCCATTACAGTAAATGTCTGCACACCTGAGTTATACTTCAGCTGAGTTAAAATAAAATGGAACCTATTACTATTAGTTTGCTTTATCGAGGACTTGATGTTAAAGATGTCATACAGTAGAGGTGAGAAGAGTTGATCTATACCTAGTGCAGTGGTCTTCCTTAACACTGATCACAGAAGTTGAAAAGTTTGTGATCGCAAACACCCAGGAACTGGCCAAAGACAAGTGGCTGTGTCCACTAAGTGGCAAGAAGTTCAAAGGGCCCGACTTTGTGCGCAAACATATTTTCAACAAGCATGCTGAAAAAATCGAGGAGGTGAAGAAAGAGGTATGTCCTTGTGGTCATCTTGTGCTCCTCTATGTGTCCTCAAGCCTGTGACTTTATTATCATCGGTAAAATATGGTTGTTGCATTTTTAAGTAAATAAAAGGATGATTTTTAAAATGTGAACACTTCTGGCTTGTCTTGAAAATGAATCTGCAGTGTTCATTATTTAAACATTTTTTGTTTTTTTTAAATCACACTAGGTGGCCTTCTTCAACAATTATTTGATGGATCCCAAGCGTCCATCACTGCCTGAGCATCCCAGCAATCGGTCTTCAGGCCAAAACCAAGGAAACCAGTTTGGAGGAGGTGGTGGAGGTGGTGGTGGTGGTGGTGGTGGTGGTGGTGGTGGTATAATGCCATCTATTCCTGCACAACCTCCTTCTTTGGTGGGCTACAATCAGCGAACCCCACCTATGATGTAT
This sequence comes from Pomacea canaliculata, assembly GCF_003073045.1. NCBI lineage: Eukaryota > Metazoa > Mollusca > Gastropoda > Architaenioglossa > Ampullariidae > Pomacea > Pomacea canaliculata. The sequence goes on from NC_037593.1 coordinate 11,441,449, forward strand.
GGAGGTGAGTCTAATGTCCTTTGTACCAAAAGAAAACTCATAAATTTCTAATTAGAGACTTAAATTAGATACATTGCTATTAACAGTGTATTAAAGCCTACGTTAATGGATGGTATCTATTTATGAGTGTAGTAGATATTTGGCTCATTTATCTTTTCATGTATAAATATGTGTTATCCTTGCAGGGAACATGCCACCCTTTGGTGGGCCAGCTTTTGGAGGCCGGGATAACAGAGACTATGGCAGACCACCAAGTGGAGGTGCACGACCATTTGGGTAGGCACTATGCTGCTCTGTGCTTTTAGTTGCCATAATGTTAGATGAAGGAGGAAAATTATTTTTAATGAGGTTTAAAAAATAATTTTGATATTAATTTTGACACAATTATAGCTATAAATTACTTGCCATTCTCCTCAGCTGTCACAAGCACTTGACAGCAAATGTAAGACTGTCGTTTTGATAAACCTCTGTATTAAGAGTTCAAATCTGATGTGTGTTCACTTACCTTGCTAAATACTTCACTATTAAAAATTAACGGAAACAAAATGGCTGTGGTTTGTGCAGGCGTAGAAGTGATCCTCGACCAATTATTGAGTACAGAGATCTGGATGCTCCAGAGGACATGGACATTTTCTGAGATTTTCAAATGACAGCTACAGCTTTGTACTTGAAACAGATTGCAGCAAAAGGGAAACTGTTGGCAGACATTGCAACCAAAACTGTATTGCATTTCCCAAAGAGGCAGCACACATCTGAATTCTGAGCATTGTTGCATTAATGCCCCAAAGAGTTTTGAACACAGTCTGTTCATTATTTACTTCTTTTTTTTTTTTTTTTTTTTTTTTTTAATGGAAGCGAACAGCTGCCATTTGTATGTGTGGTTAGATTTTGGTAAAGATGACAGACAAGACTGGCGATAAGACAGAACATGGAAGTATGGGCTTGATGTTACAGGAAGGAGAGAAGGGTGTGACGGGCTGCTAGAAGTCACCGGACAGAAAATGTTGAGCATCAACCTTGCCAAGTAGATGTCAGTTTTTAATCGAGATGCATTAACACCTGTCACTTACCTGAAACGTCTTGTCTTTTTCTTTTACTATGTGAATTTTTATGTGCAACAAACCTAATGTGAGATTGCCTAAACCAGTTGGAACCACACTGCCTGATTGCTGTGTAGGTGCAAGGAGAGCTTGCAAACATGATAAGGAAATTATACCAAGATGCAGAAACAATATACATTTTAATGGGTAATTTGTTTAACAAAAATAAAAATGTCTTGTACTTTTCATTCTTGGCAGTCTTCTCAGAATTGTCAAGACATATCTCAAAACATTGTCATGCTCGTTGTACATAGTGATGTTAAGTTTTATGTTCTCTCCCTCGAATATCCATGTTGCATGCAGTCAGTCACTTTTATTGACTCATACATTTCAGAATGGTGTAAATGTTGGCTGTTGTTTTTTTTTTTTTTTTTCTTTTGGCAATGAAGTGTTCAACACTCTTTCCTTCAAGGATTTTGCAGCAATATTTAGAGACATTCCTTTCTTTGTCAGAATAATTTGAGTGGCCACGAGTTTAGTTTACACATTGCCATTCAATATTTATTTTTTATCTTTAATGTGTTGACAAAGAACCCAAAATTTTACTAGCTGATTGCAGAATCTGAAATATGCGCCACTGTAGAAATTTATTTTTGACAGATTTATCCGTAGTCAAAATCATGAGTTCGTCATGAGAGGTACTTCCTCCTGTTACACTTGGAAAAATATCATGAGCAATGGATTGAATTTAGTGTTTTCTGCTTTCCTGACACCTAGTCCCATATCTTGTTAGTAATGAAAGTAAGTTTTAAAAGTACAAAACTAACAACCTTCTCAGGATGGTTTGTGGGAAAAAAGGACTTTATGCACAAAGCTTGGATGAGAAAAGCTACATCTGGCCTTATTGTATGGTTATGTTAATATTTATCTGCCCTTTATGGTAAATGTATTGCTTGGTGTCCTTTTGTTATTGATCACATTTTTATGAAAGTGGCTGTACTAAAGAAAAAAAAATGTTGACGTACATTGTATTTACACGGGTAGGGGGAGGGGGGGGAGTGCAAAGCAATGAAAAGAAGCGCGGTTCTATTCAGTTAATCTCATCCTTGCTGTGAAACTTTTTAATGATATTTCTGAAGCAAGAATGTTTCCAGTCTCTTGCACTCAAGCATAGCTGATTCTATTTGTAATTGAATATACTATGTTCCTAAGCTATCTTAATTTGTAAAATAAACCGTTTGATCTGATGTGGAGGTCGTCTTTGTCAGTTGACGATCATCTTAGACGAATTTGAATTTAAAGTGGTCTGACAGGTTTTGGAAAAAAGTGTTTCTTTTCACCATCAAAGGGTATGCAAGTCTTTATTATTATTTTCATATCGTTATCATTGTTTATCGGTGTGTCTGATGATGTGTCGTGTACGGTTACATGAGCTCTGCTTGGCGTTTATGATTGAATTAAACGGCTTCCTTGCACGTGTGTGCGTTTGAATCAAATTTGTTGGGCTGGTAAGTCTGTGGGTTGGAATCTGTTTGAGGCTGTAACCTACTTCCAGGCTAGTCACACAGATAACCTGTCTGCGTCCCGCATCGTGTGTGCCCGCCATGGGCTCCTAACAAACTGTGGGTCCGCACTCCTTGCTCCAGCACTGGGCAGACATGAAGGCCCAGGCACCAACACAAGCTCGGAGGGTAGGGGAGAGGTTGTCGAGTGACCGCTAACTTGAATCCACTTGATTAACGCACTCTGATCGCGAGATGCAAAAGCGAGTGGGAAATAAGTCAACGAAGTCTATCGTCCCAGGTTTTTCATTGGCCAAAGCCTTGATGACGTTGATACTTAACATTTGTGATATCAGGGTTTTGAACTCCCGGTGCAGGATATATTTAGCCTCGTGTCTCCAAGAAGTGGGAAAGCTATCATTTCGAGAGAAAAAAGGGGAGTTGTGTAGATTATTGTGTTAATTCTACACAGAATATGCTGTCTAAACCAATCATCTCCAATCTTAATGCTGAAGTTATACACTTGAGGCAAGTGATAGTCCACCTGTGTATTTCAGACAATGTTGGCCAGTCATTGGACACTCGCACTTTGTAAATAAGATTGTGCTGATTACGTCACGTGGTACTTGGTGACTTGCACTTTGTAAATAAGATTGTGCCTATACTTGTCAGCGCCTTTCGTCGGTGTCTTGACTGGCCGTTTGCTGCCCTTGATTGGCTGACACTGATTAAAGAACCAGATACTAATTAGAGAACTTCAAGTGCAAGTACACAGCAATCAATTGCTGCGGTAGACAGGTTGTGCCTACTTGTCTGGTGTATCCGGCATAAACGGAGGTGACCTACAACGATAGTTGTGGATGCACGTGAAGATAACCTCCATGCAGATGCTGTTACTTCCTGCTGACTGACACTTAGGGGACCGTTATTTTCCGAAACAGGTCTTTGAGCTAAGTGCAGCAAATGTATGTCTACATCTGAAGGTCGTGTTGTTGACCGGGCAAGTATGGACACACGTTTGACAGAGTTTTGGAAAAGATTTTTTCCATGGCTGTTATGTCCATCTGCCAACACATCGTGCGAGGGATATTTTCGTATCGTTTTAAGCTGCAGAAGTCTTGACCAACATGAAAAAAACTGCTTGTATTCTTGGCTGGTCGTGTCGGCATCCCAGATAAAAATCACTTGAAGAAGTGTGTCGAATCCTCTGACCAAGTGATATGGGAATGGGGGAATTATCCATGCCCCTCACTACCAGCAGTAGAAAGACATCGTGCGTGTACGTGCATGGATAAACGCGCAGGCAAGTCGGCCAATGTGCTCGGACTAGTACAACAATCTCACACATACCAGCAGACACACAGGGACCCGTCCGTGAATCCATCCATCCCTTACAAAATAATTACGCTTAAGCAGAAACGATAATGTGTCAGAAAGGGAGAGAAGTACGAGTCGATATATTTGATATATTTGTGATACTTGTGATATTGCTTCACTAAAATGTAGAAACTTATTTATTTTATTTTAATTTTTTTACTTGCTATTTTAAGCATTTTTTCTGAATGAGAATTTAGTCACTTTTATGATATGTAAAACGATGTGGGAGATATGTTGGCGATATATTGGCGATATGTATGAAGAAAATGCCAAAACAACTTAGAAATTGATTAAAGACATCAGTGAAAGATCATGTTCATGTCCCAGCCCCCACTCTCCTCAAGAAAATATTACAAAATATAGAATTGAAATAAAATGTCAAAAATCAAAAGAGACCAAACTATAGTTATGTTGATGAAACACCAATACGCAGGATTTATTTGCGTGGTGGGGTGCTATCAACCGTTGGACACTGTCGGCTGAATATCGCTGACACCAGACGAAAGTCCAGCGTCTGACGTCACGGAGAGGCTGGCTGAAGTGGAGCCGGAAGTGGATGCTCCGGCCAGATACAGTTTCGCGTCACGCCAGCGCCTGCTGGCCAAGTGGAGGCGTGCGTCTGCTGCAGCGACAACGCGACACTTGCTGCACCAGGCAGGTGATCACAGACCTACACCATCTCACTTCGTCAACAGACCAGCCTCCCTCACACCTGTGTGTGTCCGCGGACTGCCTGACGGTGAGAAACTGTTGATAAACACATAAACATAAACATCCACACATAAACTCTTACATGCATTTGTTTTCTTCGTAAACATGTCTGTCCTTTCTGGTTCTTCTTAACCGGGGACATGTGTCCAGCTTTGACCACGTTTGCAAAATTGTGTGTGATGGTCATAAGAGATTGATTTGGAGACAAACTTTCGGAACGCTGGAAATTTAGTCTAAAATTATTTGTCAATACAGTCAGATTGTTTGCCATACATTGAAACTTTGTCAATACAATCAGACTTTGTCAAGATTGCCAGTACAATCAGACTTTATTAATACTTACCAATACAACGAGACTTTGTTGTTGATACAATAAGACTTTGTGGCCCTCAGAGGTTCGGCCCTTTGTCCGGCCTTCAGAGGAAGGGAGGCTGGAGGCAGAAAATAAGAAATTTTTTTCTGTAACGGGATTTGAGTTTTCAGTTTCTAGACAGAGTTGACGCAGATTTTACTTCCTTCTATAAAATTCAATAACAAGATAAAGAATATTGTTATAGGCTGATTTGTCGTGTTTTGGAAGGAGCCATCTACAACAGTTTGTCGACTTGTATCGTCAAGGATTTTCAACATTTTCGATTTTCTCTTGTCAAAGTTGTCGTGTCAGTGAGACATCAATCGTCGTACTGTTGCTCCATAAAAATGTCATTACCGTGGAGATGGTATCCCACACTGTGATAGGTTTACATAAACTATACCGAGACTGCAGCTGTTTATTAGGACATTGAAGTTGCCTGCTTCGACTCTACTTGGACTGAAGTTTTCATTAGGTATGTGGTTGACTACTGTAGGTACATTGCAATATTCAGTAAGACTTAATAACATTACTTGCTTCATCTGTACTCAGACTATTTTATCAGTGCTGTGGTCAGTTTCTTTCATAAACTTTAATAGTTAATATTAATAGTTATATATAAACAAATAAGCAATAACAAATACTTTAATAAATACTTTGGCAGTTAAGAGGTAATGTAGTGCATACTTTCAGAGATTGTGAGAAAGTAAAGTCATTACTTTTTTAAAAAGTGAAAAGAAGAGCAAAGGATGGCATGAGATGAAGGCGATGGGGGGGACAGGCTAAGGGTGGGTGGGAGGAGAGCTTTTTGCACTCACCTCTGACCCCGAGCAGGCGAACCAAGAATTCCAGACTCGAGTGTTTCTCGTCTTGTTTTCGGCGCCTACGTTCTCGATAGCTTCCCCCACCTCCACAAACCTCTTTACTCTTCAGGGCCCTCTTCTCTCCACCAAAAAATGAACTCGCGTCCTCATGGCTTTCGCCTTCAGCCACTCACTTTCCTCCCGCTCCCACTCTCGCAGCACTGAAGTACCACTCACTATTTTTTTTAATTTTTTTCAGCGAGTCACCCCCAACCCCAACTCTGAAACGCCTTTGACATTGTGGTGTGTTCGTACGGAGAACAAAGCAGCAGTGGTGTACAAACAAACTTACACACACACATACACACAGGCACGCAATCACATATTTGGGGAAATGAAAGTGTTAAAGAACAAACATCGCTGTCCCCCCCCCCCCCAATTAATGGCCGTTGTCCATTGTGTAAACATTACTATGTTCCTTCTAGACGCTATTGCTGGACTTAGTCCTCTTCCTAATCATTGTTCTTCTTCATCATCCCCCCTTTCTTTCTCTAATTTTTCTTTCGTTTTCTTTTTCGTTTTGTTTTCTCTTTTCTTTTTTCTTCCATCATTCGTTTATCTTTTATTCTTTCTTGTTCTTTTTCTATGCTTTTCTTTTCCTTAATCCTTTCTCTTTTCTACATTTTTTTTCTTTCTTTCGGGTTCAGGTTATAAATAAACTAACTTATACAGATCTACCATATTCATTCATTAAATAATATATATAAAAACTTACTTTTTGACTAAATGATAAAAATAGCATCCACTATATATATATATGTGTGTAATGCATTCACTCATGCACACGCGCACCGCGCACTTCGCACTGAGAGCGGTGGCTGATGGTCATCAAGTGGTGAGCGTCAATCAAGAGTCAGTGCAGTCGCGAGAATGGCGACTTCTCCTCGTTTGTCACCGATCTCGTCTCGCGATAAGCGGTCGTGTCCGATGGCTGCCCAGTCTCTATTCTAGACACGAAAACAAGTGACGTCACTGAGCTCGAGCCAGCCTCGTTTCCGCTCAAACGTTCAAACGGACTTGGCATGACAACGTTGACAGTTGGCCTCCAGAATGTTCACTTGACAGCAGTGCGTACAGATATGTGTAGACTGTATGTAACCGGTTGGTGAAAGCACATCGCTTATTTTAGTGAGTATAGTTAGACCCCGAAAATTTATAGATATTTATTTATTGTATCCCTTTTATATATTTACCAAATTAGCAGTTAAAATGAACCGTTATTTTTAAATCACTTATTAATCAGTAATCTTTCAGTATAGAAGTGTCATCTGAAAGTCTCGAAAATTAATTTTGCGCAGATTAACCTTACGAATTGATGACTGTTGGGGTTAATTATTACTATAGTTTGCTCATTGCAGCTTTCTCGGTGACAGTTGTTTTTGATTCTCTTGAACATCTACACGATAGGTCTGTGTAACAAAACGAGTTTTGTAGAAACTGTTGTGTGCACATTTTTTGTTAAGACATATAAGTATTGTAAATTTTAGGGTAATAATAGAAGACACGCCTTTTTCTTCTTTTTTGATGTTCCAGGCTTCAAGTGGCAAGTTGGTCCAAGGCTGACGTCATCAATGGTGTTATCAACACCGCTGAGACGATCGCACCTGCGGTGCATAGGACACTCTATCCATCCCTGCCGTCCACGCGCCATTGAAGACCCTCGCTGATGAGACGGCGATGAGGGCAGAGGAGATCCCCGTGGTCGTCTACGCGGCCATGGTGATGGTCTTCGGCGTTGTGGGCAACAGCGTCGTCTGCTACATCTGCCGATGTCGCATGAGTCGCAGCGTGCTCAACAACTTCGTGCTGGCGCTGGCCGTCCTTGACCTCGCCGGCTGCGTGCTGGTCTTGCCTCTGGAGATGACGCTGCTGCACCACAGGTTCGAACCCCCTTTCCGTTTTTTTATTTTTTTTCTTATCAGTCTTCAGATTGTTGCAGCCAGGTCAACGTTTCTGGATAATGTTGTGGAAAGATTATCTTTCACTGTTAGGAAAGAAAGAGTGGAGGGTGGGGCGAGGAGAGATGATAGCGTGGAAGAGGAAAATACGAAGTGCTGTTGCTTCAAACTTTATAAAAACAATTCTCAAGTTCACTCCCACTTGTCTTCCCTCAGGTACCGGATCTTCGATCACTTACTGTGCGTCACGCAGCGCCTGATGCGCACCACCCTACTTATCGGCTCCGTCTTCACTCTCATCGCCATCGCCGCCGAACGCTACCGCCGCATCTGCCACCCGCTGAGTGGCCACATCACCCTCCGTCAGTGCCGCGTCGCCATCGCCGGCGCGCTGGTCATCGCCTTCCTCCTCGCCTGGCCCACCCTCGTTATCTTCGGGGGGAGCACTGTGCCGCTTTCGCCTGCCGCTGCCGCCACCCATGTCATCGTCGGCGGCAACAACACGGCAAGGGTGGGGGTGCACTGCGGGGTCAAGGACGGCATGCAAGGCTCCGTCTACCCCACCGTCTACTTCACCTTTCTCTTCGTCCTCTTCTTCGGCGCCACGACCTGTCTGTGCACACTATACGCACTGATCGCCCTGCGACTGTGGCGCGGCCAAAAACTGAAGACGGACTCCAGGACCATGTCCGCCTCGCTACCCGACTGTCGCCGCCTCCACGCATGCGGGGTAACTGCAGGGGGAGGCGGTGCAGTGGACATGCCCGCCAAGCTGTTCGAGGAGCTGACGCGCTCCCTGCAGCTGCGCAGACGCAAGGACGCCGTCAACCTGGTCATCGTACCCACCCCTAGCTTCCGCCGGAAGCGGAAGGCTGCCTTCAGCAGGAAGCGCTCTACTTTCATCATGTTTCTCATGACGTTGACCTCGCTGGTCAGTTATCTCCCTTATGTGATCGTCAGCATTCTTTTCGTGGCGGCGCCGGGCTTGATGCTGGCAGGCACGAGCGCGATGAAGAGCGCCCTCTTGAACCTTTGCCTGAAGTCGTACTTGATCAGCAGCGCCGTCAACCCCTTCATCTACGGCTTCTGCAACCACAAGTTCAAGGCTGAGTGCAGGAGGCTAGTGCGGGGGTTGAAGTGTTCCAGGGACGTGGAGGAGGACAGCTCCGACATGACTCCTCCCTACCCATAGACAGATCCACCTCAACAAGTGTCAGGAACGTGGACCACTGGGGAGACACCTGTTGTCAGGGAAGCTTGACTGATGATCACGTCGGACGAGAATTGGCCGAGATAGGAAGTGGGACTAGTGCAGTGGGGAGTGTAACAGTCCCCGAGAATTTTCTGACGTAACCTTTGTGCTGCGCGAGACCTCAAACCGGTGAAAACAAAAACAATGGAAGATCACTTCACAGTGGGATTACCAACAAGGAATATTACTCAAGGTATCTTTGTGAACATGACAAGAACTTACTGCCTTGAAAGATGGCGACTGAGCACTAGTCATCACAATCCACATTACTTGTCGTTATTTTATACTTCACTAGTTCTTACAATGATTTTCTCAGTGCTTGTGTTTAGTGTGTGTGTGTGTGGGTGGGTGGGTGTGTATGTGGGTGTGCTGCCTCCGAGGCTGTATTTTAAAATATTTATTCGAGAAAATATGTTGGAAAGTTACAGTTCATGCAACGAATGTAAATAAAATGCTTAAATTTTTTTTCGACTCGTTTGTATAAGTTTACAACCAAAACATAGATCTTATTTTAATTTATCAGATCATCGATCAACATGCGTGACTAAGAATCTTCAACACTACATACAATGTACAGAAAAGGAAATCACATGTTTGAAAAAAAAAAAGCGATCAGCTGGTAGAAGGAAGAGAAGGAAGTAGCGGACGAGCGGGCAAGAGAGAGAGAGAGAGGAAAAAAACTTTTGTATTGTAAAAACAGATAAACATTCTTAATGTTTTCTTAAGCAAGCTGCAACATACTCGTCTAAGTTGCAGATAAACTACAAATATCATCGTCACCTTGTTTGTGCGTCCTCTTACATTGCTATCTTAAATTTAATCTGAGTAAATATTTCCTAACGGAAGTAATATAAAGAAACTTGATGAAACTTGAACAAGTTACAAAGATAAGGGATGCTGATAGAATCAAAAGGCGGTTGGCCTCTTTCACGTGCTTGAAGAAACGAAAGAAACGAGTAAACATGAGAATATCTCTTCCTCCCTCTACAGAAAGATCTCTTCTTACCCACCCACCACCACCAAACACACACACACTCACACTCTCTCTCTCTCTCTCACACACAAACACACAAGAGCAGGTTGTAGTCAAATCAAGAGTTTCACAGACCCACATCAGGATTGGGAAACAAGAGGCTACAAGGAAAATAAATATTTCTTCAAGCTTCTGACAATTAATACATTATGTTTCATTAATTCAGTCTCGGGTAACAAAAGACTACTAAGACTGTCTGAATTTTTTTCGGAAATAATAAATAAACAATGATCATTAGCAATGTTCGTGCATCGGCGGAAAACCAGGAAGACAAATTATATTTATAACAATAAGCTACATATAAACAGTGAACACTTGAGAACATTAATCAAAATGGTAACAACATGTATAAATAGGGACAGTGAACAGGAGGAGAACAGGGCTAATCACATCTCATACATGCTAATCCGATCCCATGAATGTTTCACAGTGGGGACAGATAGGTCTATCTATGGTTTAGCCAAGGGGTAAAGGGGGCCAAGGGGTGAAGGGGGACAGAAGAAGGGAACCATCTCAAAGTCTGGAAAAGTTTTCAGAGAATGTTGCAGACTTTGCGCTTCGGTGGTTTCGGTGGTGTCTGTGGTTTCGGTGCAGGCTCGGTCTCCACTCCATTTATCTTTTTCTTGTAGTCGTCGACCTCTTTCTCGTATTTGGCAATCTTTTCTTGCCGCTCCTTGGCTATGGCTTCTTTCTCCGCTATTTCCTCTTTGAGCACAATGGCGGCCACCTCGTCGTCCTTGGCAACCGACGCCGGCAGCGCGGTGCGTGATGGAGGGATTATTTGATTCCTGTCCGTGTAGGCTGCCGACAAAATATAATGTAACAGACTTGTAACACGACAGACATTAAAATGCGTCTGTGCAAATCACAAAGAAATTTTAAAAAAGAAACACAGGTGGTGTTACTAACCCATCTACTATCTTCGCTTGTGGTTTGTAATAATAATAACAGCAATAACAATAATAATAGCAAGAACAACAATAATAATGTGCACTATCAGAGGACCAAATAGTAAATTGTAGAGTTGGAAAATGTGTGAAGTGTGAAGACTACACATATTTCTTTAGGCGAAATAAAGTGAGTACTCACTCTCTTTCCAAAATCCAAACAGGAAAGGCTCTTCTGGAAGTTGCCTAGGTAACACAAAATTGTTGCTCTAAATTCTTGAATAATTTTCCCTTTCGTTATCATTCTTTAATTCATTCAGTCTCCTTCGTTCTTTCAATGTCTACATCTTTCCAGACACTAGGAGATTATGCACCACGCAGCACAAAAAAACTAACAACCACAGGTGTTACAGTCAAGGGAGGTTAGCTAGACGACTTACGGTGGTTCAGGTGGTGGTGGGAGTTCTTTTTTCTTAGGCGCAGGCGGTTTGGGTTTCACATTGGGTTTCACATTGGGTTTTACATTGGATTTCACGTTCACATTTCGAGATTTGGGTGATCTGTTAACAGAAACAATGGGAAACGACATCAGAGAGAGAGATCAACAGAGAAAGAATGATATCTGGGGATTTCGAAAGAAAGTTGTATTATTGTCATCATCATCATCATCATCATCATCATCATCTGACCCTAACTAGCTGACCACTCACTTCTTCAGCATCTCACGACGTAACCGACATCTTGTGCATGCAGCCGAGCAGTACCGCCACAGGAGGTAGAGAAGTGTGGAGAGTAGGGCGATACCCAGCAGAATGGCGGGTACAAGCCACGCGAGATTGTCCAGGAACCCCTTCTTGGTGTTGGATGCAAAGATAGTCACGGTGGCAGTTGTCGATGTTGTTGGAGTAGTTGTAGTGGTAGTCTTTACGGGGGGTGTAGGACATGGCTGGCATGCAGAGGAATAAGGTGATTGAAAGATGGGGCAAAGGTTGCTAATCATAAAATACTGTTGTTAGCCGTGAAGAAAGATTGATCATGGTCATTTTTATTGAAAAAACTAAAAAGTAAACAATACCAAGCAGCTCGCTTGGTCTCTATTCAAGTGTTTCAGTATAAGAAGGGTTAAAATAACTACTGAGACATGAACAATATGTCACTCTAGTTAACACGTTTAGAACTTCAATGTCACAAACACACACCCGCTGGTGAAGACCCGGATGTCAACTACCCCACTCACAGAACAGGAGAAAGTAACGGTCGCTGGGACGCCACTCAGCGGGCCCGGGTATTGGCCCTGGTCAGTCACGTGAGCCAGAGTGTCGTCATTGATGCCAGCCGTGCATTGTGACGTCAGAACGACGCTGCCGTCGGACAAGATGCTGATGTACCTCCCGGTGGCGCTGTAGAACAACCGGTCGTTACCCTGGAAAGAGCTGTCGCGGTCCGTGGCGGTGACCTTGCTCAGGATGGTGCCCAGCTTTGTGCACTCGTTGGCGGACACGTCAAAAACGGCCTGGGGTCAACAGAGAGCAGAGGTCATACAGGTAAGGGTCAACGAAGGTAGAGGATATTTTCAGACACTCTAAGTTGTACCAAGAAAGTCATATAAGCTTGGGTCGCCTGAGTGCAAAGCAACACTCTCTAAGATCAACATCCGCTGGAGTCAACAGAGAGAACCGTTATTTCTGCAATGTCAAAACACAAGGTGTCACGCAGGGCTGAGTCGTGTCGATTGCTTCGAGTCAATCTTTGCCTAAAAGTAAGGTTTTAAAATCCACATCTTTCTTTAAGCACAAATGAAAATGCCAAAAGTGTTCAATATATGTTTCACAAACTTCAGACATTTCAAGGGACATAGTGAAAATGTTAAATGCAATGTTAGGTCTGTTCATCTGTGCGATGGCCCAAACTTTTAATCTGATGCCCATAAAGCGTCAGTTTACATATCGTTGCTGCTGACAGAAATTGAAAGAGGACAGGGAAGAAAAGAAAAATAAGTAAAAAAGAAAGAAAAATGGAAAAAATAACAATGGAGACATAAGATCAAGAAGAGGAATTGTTTCTTTTCCTGAAAAATAACCCCACCTTGTCAAAAATCGGCTCATTGTCGTTCTTGTCAAGAACAGTTATCTTGACTTGTCCATCTGTGGTCAAGCCACCCTTGTCAGTGACCCTGACCTTCAAATTATAAATTTTACTCTTTACTTTGGGATCGATGTCGATCTCTTCCTTGGAGAAGATGCTGCCCGTGTCGTCATCCACGTCGAAGTCGCCGCTGCTGGAGGTACGGGACCACTTATGGTACTCGTTTTCGTCCGGGTCCACGACCTTCCAGAACGGGTCGGTGTTGATCTGAAACAACGAAAACGAGGGTTAGCCGAGAGGTAGTTTCATAGGCCTAATTAACATATGGTCCCAGTTCTCTTACCTCCTAAAGTCTTCAAAAATTTAAACGTATCCTTGTACAACCATGATGTCTGTTTTGTTGACTTCCTGCTACTTCTGCCCAACTGGTCAATACAAGGTTCTCTCCCATAGTCTCCTCCCTTACTTTAAAAGCACATACATGGCCTGTGATCTATTCTTCAATGTTTTTGTATCTTATAGAAGCGTGGGTGGCATTCTATACATTCATGGGTGAAATACTTTAAGATATATTTAACTCTCAGTCTATGATACGTGGGCATCACGAATAAAATAGTGATATCGTCAGTTTGAGAGAGAGAGAAAAAAAAATTAATCTCGCTTAAGTTAGTGGGTAAACTTACAAATCCCTCATAGACTGTGATCTCTATGTCGTTGGGAAAGATTTTTGGTGGTTCGTTGACATCAGTAATCTGTATTGTCAGCCATGATGTCGGCACCTTGCAAAAGCCGTCACTGATGTCGAAATACAAGGTGACAGTCCTTAGGGGAGTGTACTCGTAGTCCAGGATTTTTCTCGTTGTTACTTTGCCATCTTCAGATATATAAAACAAATCGTGAAATACAACAGAAAAGAACCCTTTCGAACTAATATATCATCTTCTTAGCCTCCTTCAAAGAGGTATTGAAAACACGCCTTTAGCATCAGAGGTCAAAACGAAATGCAATTAAATCCTGTTAGTCGATGACATTTTAAAAATGAAACGTTGAAATGGCAGACATTAAAAGACAAACTAAACGATAGCTTTAGTAGCAGAGAATTGTATACTCTGTTTGATTGTAGTTGACTGAAAGTTATATAGGCATAGACAGTATTGTAGGTAGATCGGCTGCTATTTAGGTAGATAGGTTGTTCGATAGGTAGTTAATGTAGGTAAGTAAGCGTATAAGGCTCCTACACCTTTCCTTCTTCTCATATGTCTCTTTACATTTGTTTTCCTCCCCTTCTCCTCCCTTAACTCGATATTCATTTTGTTTAACCCTCAAGAATTTGTTGTTGTTGCTGTTGTTGTTGTTGTTGTTGTTGTTGTTGTTGACTCACTAGTGTCCACGGCGTAGTAATCCAAGCCCTCTTCAGGTGAGGCCCTGACTGTGTAGAATATGTCGTTGTATTTGTCGGCGTCGGTGACAACAGCAGCATAGACGAGAGCTCGCGCTGCTGTGAGTTCAGCGACCTTTACTGTCGTGTTAAGGTTTGTAACCACTGGCCGCTGGTTGATACCTGAAACACAGCTTGTGGACATGTGGACATGGTTGTTTCTGGTTATAGCACTCCAGCCCTCACTCCCTCTCTTTCTTCTTTGGTTTTTCTTCAATCACACGAAACATCTCTCTCACTGATCCTGACACAAACTCGCTAAGACACACGTAACACAAAGGTAAAGGAAAAGAAATAGAGAAGAAATGAAGAATACTGAACGAGTGCTTGACTAGGCAAGGAACTGGGAGAAGATGAGATAAGTCTCTCGGTGCTGTCTGCACGCGCTAGTACTTAGCAGGTAAGAGGTTCAAGTCCTACCCACCGCTGAACGTAGTTGTTATTACACTAGGGCCCACCGAAGGGTTAAACTGGTCAGAGGCGTAGACAGAGAAGGTGACGGACGGGTCACACTGAAAACGCAGGTCAGCTGCTGCTCTGATGATCCCGCTACCTGTACAGGTGAGAACACACCTTGACTGTTGGTATCTTACATATGTTAAAGACTGCTACCATCATGCAACATGGGTGCCGAGGCTGTAAGGTATTTACACACGAACACACACACGGGGAGAGAGAGAAAGAGAGAGAACAGTAGAGGTTGTCACCAAGGTTACCGTATCCAATTTCAAATCTGTTAGATGCAGGCGATGACGTCATCGTGTAGAAGATTCCGTCGCCATCTGTATCGTTAGCGTTCACGTCGTATTTGAGGTCGCCGATCACTTTAGTTTTGGTCGATGATACCGAATACGAGGCTGTAAGAACAACGGAGGCACTGTGTAATTCATCTGTATCACTGCGTCCGTCCATCCTTCCGTCATGTTATTTCCCTTCTGCACATTACGTCTGTTTTCCTAACCTTTCCCTCCTTTGACTGTGTACCGTTCATAAGCCTTACCCTCCCCAGTCCCAGTGTTTCTCCCCTCTCCTTACTCTAGTGTACAAATACTTTCTTATTTAATCTAGTGGAAGAGCAAGATATATCTTGACTGTTCTCCGTTCAAAACAATTAACGGTTCAGCTTGGTCTGGAGTGAGGCTTACATCAGACTCACCGTATCCAGTGGGGGGATTGGTGAAAGCAGGCGGGGTGTTGGGCTCCAGACGGACATCCACGGTCCCGGCAACCTCCTCCCCTTTGTCGTCAGTGCAGGCCACCACCAGCGTGTACTGGGTGGCCACCAGGTAGTTGAGGGTACCCACGCTGGGCGTGTACATCACACAGTACCCTGTTCCTGAGACACACACACACAACGCCTTTAATGGCGGCAACTAAATGATACAAAGTCTGTTGCAAGTAGTCAGCAAGAAGAAGCTGACGCCGACTAAATCGAAGGTTGTATGCTGGTTTGTTGTTGTTGTTGTTGTTTTATTAAAGCGTGTGCGTTTACCGGATGAACAAGGCCAGATGGGAAAACAGTTGCCGCAGGGGTTGGTGGGATGGATGGACTGACGATACACGCGCACAGTGTCTCCGTCAGGGTCGGTGCAGGTGATGGGGAGGGTGGTGAGCTCCAGCTGGCGACTCTCTCTCTCTTTCACGGCCAGCACGACCTCCTGTATCGTTAGAGTCGGCTGATGAAAAACAAACAAAGGAGAGTCACATAGAGTGTAGTACAAGTAAGTTACAGGGATCGAGAGATCCAACTGAATCACAGAAATCGTCTGAGAACTGAAAGAGAATATCACAGGAATCCTCGCAGAGAGAGTCATGGGAGTATAGAACTGAAATTAAAGTCAGTCCGACATGCTCACTCCAGTATACAAACGCGCGCACACACACATACTTACTGTACAGAGAGATTGCTTGACGTATTCGATAGATGATTTTTTTACCTTTTATTCTTTCTCTGCGTGTGTGTGCGTGCATGCGTGCGTCTAGTGTGCGAGTGTTTGCCTGACGACAAGACAAATTAAAATTTAAAACTTTTCTTTCTCTCTCTCTCTCATGTCGTGCGCGCGCCTCATTTCCCCATCAGTGGAACTTACTGTCGAATGGACGAAGCTGAGGAAGTCACATGACAGGAGCCACACAAGACCGCACAGAACATGTTTACTCGTCATCATGGTCATCACAATGACGTCATCTACAGCAGGTAACTGATGGCGGCCTTACAGCACCACTAATGACGTCATCAACGTTTTCTGTGTAGAAGATCGGTATTTGGAGTATTGCAAGCCATCACATTATTGTGATAATTTCTGGCATACAGTTTAAAGTTATAAAAGAAAGAGAAACAAGTTTGTGTACCACATTGTTATTTTATCGTCAATTTGTATACGGTACAGCAATAGGTAAACACAATGCGTGCCGTTTATTTATTCGTTTCCTTATTTTATCTTCCTGCAAGTCACACTGAGCTAGCTTCATCTTCTAAAGTCCATCATCATCCGCACCACCACTCGCGGCCACCACCACTCAGATGTATTTCATATCTGACAGACTCCTCCTAAGAAGATTTTAAACACAATGCTCATGAGTTCGAAAAGTACTTATGGCAAGAAATAGACATTAAAACACAACCAAATTTGAAATATAACTTATTCCCTGCAATATACATCAGGTACACCCTCTGTATGAACACCTAAATAGTAACAGCTTCACACACTCTTTCAACATCTGTCTGCTAATATTTTAATTACATTTTACATTTTAAATGCAATAATCAAACACAAGTTTATTTTATAAAATCTTTAGTGTTGAGGCTGACATATATACTTAATATCAGAAGTGGTAAACATATAAAACAATACAGAAAAAGAGAAATCCTACCTTGGTGGTGCTAGGAGGAACTTGATACAAGTGCAGCACACCTCAGGACGAACTCTTGGTGAAGTGTTGATCACAGAGTTCAGTCAGACACCTTAGCTACACTCCATGAATGGACAGCATTTGTTCTTTTAACCTTTTTAGGGTTTGAATCTTCCTTTCTTTTGGACTGCAGAATAACAAGTTCGATCCACCCCAGGGTTGTTGTTGGGCGAGACGTATTAAATCAACAAACACCTTTACAGTTAAAAAAGAACTTGACACGGGGAAGAAAGTTCGAATTAAAAATAAGTGCCTCCCTGTGGACTTTTTTTAATTACCTGTGAGGGTGTGCGCTCACACTTAGCATAGTAGACCTGCTACCTCCTCGTTTTTCTTGTGTGGCTAGAGAAGAGCGGTCAATGGCACACCTGTTTGTCAGTCAGACATGTTCATAGACAGGGCCGAGCCTTTATGACACTTTAATAGTGTTTACACCTTTCGTGACTCAGCATGGAGTCCGAAACAAGTAAATACCTGTTTACTTTGAATTAATGAGAGATCGTTTTATTTTGATGCTTTTATGTCTTGCCAAACCGTTAGCCGTGAAATCGCTTTTATCTCCCAAGTTTGTGTGTGCACAGAGTATTCAGAAATTTCCTGACGCGCAATAATAATAACAATAACAACAATAATAATAAAAAACGCAAAATTTGTAAAGGGCATAGTCACACTCCTAAGAGGTATGCTCTTAGCGTTTAAAAACAAGAACTACAAATAATGTGTGTAGGTTGGTGTGACAGACGGACTGATGCACGGACGGACCGATCACATTACCACACGAACAATGAACAGCATGAATGTGCTTCGTGATCTATTGACCCGTTTAATTAGAATTGTTGACATGAATTCGAAACTGAACACAAAGATACTTCAGTGAGTCGTTTTATAAATTGCTAGGAGAAAGGGGGATGGTGGGAGCTTGACGGGTAGCCAGTCTACAGTCACTGGGGTAGTTTGTAGCCAGGTGTACTCACACCATCTTGAAACTTCAATGTGTCTTGGCGGAGGGACTGTTTGGAAGGATAAAGAATATTATCCTCTATACATAACATGATATATAATACGAAACGCACACAAACACAGAGATCTACAATCACTGAAGTGTTTGCATATATACTCCACCTCGGCCTCTCGCTTACATAAAATCCGCTTGTATGGGTAACGTGGCTTGGCTTGTTCTCTGTATTTATCTTTGTCAAAATTTGGTATTTTATTGTGCTTTCAAGATGGTGTTTGCTTGTTTCATATTCAAGATAGTGGTAGTACTGTTAGAAAATCGGTAGTGACAGCAAAAATAAATATACAAACTGGATGTGATTTGTGCTCTTGTAACGCGCAACATTACGCAGAGATGAGTCGCACTCTGTGCTGACCAGTAATGATAAAAGGATGATATAAATAATGATGATATAAATGTCTTTATGGCCCTTGGCACAAAAAAGGTCCTAAAGGGTTTTCTGTGTAGGCATGTACATTTGTTGTGCATTTTGTGGATGGCTTAAGCTTAACTAAGTGTTTTGGGAGACAAATAATTAAAGCCCTGTATTTTTTCATGAATGTGATGTGGAAGAGAGTTCCACTGCCTAGCAGCACAGAGGGAGGACGTCTGTTGTCCGTGTGTGACTGTCTTTGTGGGAGGTCGTCTGATGAGGAGCGAAGGTTTCGGGCAGGAGTGTGGAAAGACAGATTTCAGTAAAGTAGTAGTGGGAGGAGCCTTCAAAGAATCTATAGCATAGAGTTGAGAGCTTGTAATCTATTGTAGCTTGAACTGGTAGCAAATGAAGAGAGTGAAGAAGTGGTGTGACATGTTTACATTTGCAAGTCCGGAAAACGAGACGAGCAACTGTGGATGAGGTGGATGAGGTGGAAGCCAGCAAGAAGAGAGTTGGAGTAGTTTAGACAGAACAAATGAGCAGATGAGCATTTTGGTGGTTGAGATGAACAGAGTATGACGACTGGAGCTGATCTTCCAGAGCTCATAGTATGCAGAACGACAGATGTTATTCAATAATATGGGTTTTTCACTGTCAGTATAAAAAACGGATCGTTTATTTTTTTGAATTCATACACACATACAATACATTGATATTGAAAATCCCAGTGAGGGGAGACAACTACCAAAGGGAAGCAAGCAGCCCCCTACTGTGACATTTCAAGTCACTGAAGGAAATATCTGTCTTACCGCCTGTGTGATTCTATTTGGAAAAATAAATGTCAGAAGAAGGTATATGTGTAGTAAATATTCATAATAATTATTATAGATAATTGTGTAAGGCCCCACGAATGATGTTATAAATAGTAAAATGTCCGCTGGAGGAAATGAAGGTTCTCCACACCTGCGTTAGGGTTACAAGATAGATAATGGTGAAGCTGTAGTACAATCTAGTCTCAATCGGGGATCCGACTAATTCCAGGTCTACGATTTTTTCAACCTGTATTTAACAATAGACAGGCTGCTCGTGCAGGACGCTTTGTTCTCTGCCTGTAATGATGATCATCCGACTGTGACAAAGACACATCTTCCTTCACTTCACGGGCATCAGTAGATGATAAATAAAGTAGTTATCAAATAATCGTCTGCTTGCATTTTGATTAAGTAGACTTTCCTTGAAACTAAAGGCTAGTGCACTATGGTCTCTAGAGTTTAACATAACATCATTTTGAAGAAAATTTTAGAGAATTCATTTTATCTGTTAGAAATGTTAACCATCAAACTGCAGCTCAAGTATGTTTGCCAATACTTGGAAATGTTCGGTGTGAGCTTGAGTGGAAACACGAGTCCAGGCTATTACTCGGCATCTTATTCAAATATTTTTAAGTATAGGAAGGCAATCGAAAGGTGAAGTCTTCAACACAATTTCAACCTGCCCTTTCAACTTCAAATGTCATCTAACACTTAGCGTGGTATTTCTTTTCAAATAGTCGCTTCCTGTTAATAGTTGAGCCTGGTGCTCCTACAGGAACTCCACAAGGGCCTCTGCAGGGTTGGGGGGAGTGTCAGGGTTGAGGGAGACAAGAGAGAGGGAAGTAGAAATGGAAGAACAGCAACAAGAATACTGAGAATGAGTACTGACTACCCTGATGGATATGAACTGAATGACACGATCGAGAGACTGATTAAATACGTTATGGCGGGCAGGTCATCACCACGACCCCGACGAAGCTAAGGTATGTTGTTGAAGATAAGAGAGAACAGGATGACAGCAGTAAACAAACGAAGAACAAAGGTAACAAATCACCTACATGCTAATCCAATCACTGAATATTTCACAGTGGGGACAGATAAGCTTGTCTGTTCTTTAGCCAGTAGCGAAAGGTGGACAAAATAGAGGAATCATCGTCTGGAAATGTTTTCAGAGAATATTGCAGACTTTGCGCTTCGGTGGTTTCGGTGAAGGCTGGGTCCCCACTCCAATGATCTTTTCGTTGTACTCGTTGACCTCTTTCTCGTATTTGGCAATCTTTTCTTGCCGCTCCCTGGCTATGGCTTCTTTCTCCGCCATCTCCTCTTTGAGCACAATGGCGGCCACCTCGTCGTCCTTGGCAACCGACGCCGGCAGCGCGGTGTGTGATGGAGGGTTTATTTGATTTCTGTCCGTGTAGGCTGCCGACAAAATATAATGTAACACTTGTAACACGACACAGACTGAAACCTTTTTACTTTAAACTGGGAAAACACTATAGTACTACACCATACTGTTCATTAAAATGCGTCTGAACAAATCATAAACAAATAAATAAAACACCGGTTGTCGTACACAGGTGGTGTGATAATGTTGTTTCCTCACTGACCAATACATTAACTTTCTTTGTAGTTTGTACAAAGACATGTCTCCTGGCAGCAAATAATAATAGTAATAATAACAATAATCATAATAATAATAGTTTTAGACTAATAGACACCAAATTGTTAATTATGAAGTAAGAAAAAGTGTGAAGTGTGAAGATTACACAGATTTCTTTAGGCGAAATAAAGTGAGTACTCACTCTCTTTCCAGAAACCAAATAGGAAAGGCTCTTCTGGAAGTTGCCTAGGTAACATAAAAAATTAGCTGTCAATTCTTAAGACTTGATTCCTTTAATTATTATTCTGCAATTCATTCATTCTCTTTCGTTTTTTTTCAATGTTTACATCTTTCCAGACGCTAGAAGATTATGCACCACGCAGCTTGAAAAAAAAAACAACAACTATAAACAACAGTTGTGACAGTCGATGTAATTAAATAGAGGACTTACGGTGGTTCTGGCGGTGGTGGTGGGAGTTCTTCTTTTTTCTCCACAGACGTTTTGGGTTTCACATTGGGTTCCTCATTAGGTTTCACGTTCACATTTTGAACTTTGGGTGACCTGCTCACAGAAACAATGGAAAACGAAATTATTTTCCTGAAGTAAAATGTAGAGAATAAGATAAAACTTTTTTTTTTTTGGAGGTGTCTGGCTGACCCTAACTAGCTGACTACTCACGTCTTCAGCAGCTCGCGACGTAAGCAACATCTGGTGCATGCAGCTGAGCAGTACCGCCACAGGAGGTAGAGAAGTGTGGAAAGTAAGACGATGCCCAGCAGAATGGCGGGTACAAGCCACGCCAGATTGTCCAGGAACCCATTCTTGGTGTTAGATGTATAGATAGACGTGGTGTAAGTTGTCGATGTTGCTGCAGTAGTCGTCGTGGTAATCGGTTCGGGTGGTGTAGGACATGGCTGGCACGCAGAGGAATAAGGTGATTGAAAGAGGGGCAAAGGTCGCACAGTCTGACGTCTTACGTGGGATACTCACCTACTCATTATAACTTAACGTAATTACTTAATTTCATAACCACACACGCTATCAAACACACATGCACAGGTTACAGATTAGTGACGATACATAGAACTTACTGTGTTTTTCGCGAGGAAGTGTTTTATCTACACATGCATATCTCGTAAACACGAACACGCGCGCGCACACACACAGGCACACATACAAATGCACATACGTCATGCCATAGTCTTATAGATAAACTTATTGTCACACACACATCCCCATTCTGCAGTGATTTAATTCTTAAAGACGTTTGTGCTAATTACTCATGTTTTACAGAGAGTAGTTCTTGTCTTGTCTATTCCTGTTTCTCTCACATACATTCCAACTGACTCCATCGCTGTCTCAAAGAAACACACACACACACGTTGGTGAAGGCCCGGATGTAACTACCCCACTCACAGAACAGGAGAAAGTAACGGTAGCAGGGACGCCGGTCAGCGGGCCCGGGTACTGGCCCTGGTCGGTCACGTGAGCCAGAGTGTCGTCATTGATGCCAGCCGTGCATTGTGACGTCAGAACGACGCTGCCGTCGGACATGACGCTGATGTACCTCCCGGTGCCGCTGTAGAACAACCGGTCGTTACCCTGGAAAGAGCTGTCACGGTCCGTGGCGGTGACCTTGCTCAGGATGGTGCCAGGTTTCGTGCACTCGTTGGCGGACACGTCAAAAACGGCCTGGGGTCAACAGAGAGCAGAGGTCATACAGGTAAGGGTCAACAGAGAGCAGAGGTCATACATGTAAGTGCAGGGCTTCTGCTAAGGCTAAATTCTTTGGGGTCCCAGGGACCCCTTCTTCAGATTTTTAAGGGGTCCCTGTTCTTTGCCCAAATTTGAATGGGACACAATTGACGAAAATTGAAGGGGTCCTCCGAACCTTTAATGCGTACTGTACGCAATTTTTGGCGTAAGCAGAAGCCCTGATGTAAGGGTTAACGAAGGTAGAGGATATTTTCAGACACACTGTAGGATCTACCAAAAAAGTAATATGAGCTGGGGTCTACTAAAGTCTCTGCCTAAAAACAAGCTTTGGCGGTCATCTCTCCTTAAGCACACATGAAAACTCAAAAAGTGCAAAAGATATTTTTTCGCAAGCTTCATTTCGTGACCTCATTAAAATGTTGAATACAATAATGTGTTTGTTCAGCTGTTTGACGGATGGGGTGCTCAAACTTAAGATTTCTTTCCTAAGAAATAACCCCACCTTGTCAAAAATCGGCTCATTGTCGTTCTTGTCAAGAACAGTAATCCTGGCTATTGCATCCGCGGTCAAGCCCCCTTTGTCAGTGACCCTGACCTTCAGATTATAAAGTTTACTCTTTACATTGGGATCGATGTCGATTTCTTCTTTGGAGAAGATGCTGCCCGTGTCGTCATCCACGTCGAGGTCGCTGCTGGTGCTGGTACGTGACCACGTATGGTACTCGTTTTCATCCGGGTCCACGACCTTCCAGAACTGGTCGATGTTGATCTGAAGCGAGAAAACGAGAGATAGCCGAGGGGCAGTTTCATTTACCATTGTTGCATATGCTTTATAGTTAAACGATTCTCAAATATTCAACGAGTGCAAACATCTGGTCTGGATACTACGATGCCAAAAACATTCTTCCTCTAAGGGTCAACAAACGTTTTTAAGCATTGACACTTCTAAACTTTTGTTACTTAACTATTATTCTTTTGTCTTTTCTGTACTTATGTGTCCTTTAAAGATTTAGCGAGTACATTTTTGTCTGATGACTGGATTATTGTCAATGCAAGATACCTTTTCCCTAAATCTGGATGAATACCTATTTCCATACCAACTTCCGTTCTCGGGATAAACACCTACAAACTTCAGAATGTACAGACACAGATCAAACTGTGAGGTCAAGTTTTTACAGAGATACGCCAAATTAGCACAGGATGTCAGTTCTCCCATTAACTAGGGTTTTCAACAACGCAAACGTATCCGTGTACAACCCTGACGTCTGTTTTATGACTTCATTTGCTACTTTATCAGGTGGTCAACATAAGATTCCCGGTCATTATCCTCCCTTACCTATAAAACATATCATTAAGCATAGCCGATGACCTCGATGTCTATGTTTATTGGTCTTATAAAAGGAGGGGTGGTAATCGATATATATATATATCGGTAAATATATATATATCGGTAAAATACCTTTAGTTTTAAGATATATATATATAGCTCTCAATCTATGATAGCGGGCCACGCTGGCCTCCGAACTGACAGCGCCTGGTTCAATGCCCGATTAGCGCAGCAAACTTCCCCCAGTCCACTCTGCTGGTGGGAATGAGTACTTGAGTTCATAAAACGTTGGGGAAGGTAAGCAGCGAGGGAGAGGAAATGGGCACCGATCTCAGCTGTCCCCGAGAAAAGTGAGATCTCTACCACCTCATGCCCCAACGATCTGAAAAGGTTAGGGAATGACCTTTGCCCTTAAGTGGGCCACACAAATAAGACAGTGATATCTTCCGTTTTGCCGAAAAAGGAGAGAGAGAGAGAGAAAGAGAAATAACATTTAAGTAATGGGTAAACTTACAAATCCCTCATAGACTGTAATCTCTATGTCGTTGGGAATGATTTTTGGCCTTTCGTTGACATCAGTTATCTGTATTGTCAGCCATGATGTCGGCGCCTTGCAAAAGCCGTCACTGATGTCGAAATACAAGGTGACAGTCCTTAGGGGAGTGTACTCGTAGTCCAGGGCTTTTCTCGTTGTTACTTTGCCATCTTTAGATATATAAAAAAAATCGTTAAGTACAACAGAAAAGATTATTTCACCTTTCGAATTGAATGATCATCTTCCTAGCCTTCCTCGAATGGAAAACGTCCTCAAATCCTTCTAAGTGTGATTACTAATGTCTTGATCCCAAGCCATACTAGTCATGTCAAACAAAAGCACAGAAAACCTATCTCATGTCGAGAATTAAGCACCTTTGAAATCCTCACTCTCAGAGACTATTATATACACCCTTTATTCAGATGACCATCGTTTATGCTTCCACTCAGTTGTAGAGGGCCTCATCCCACCATCAAAGGTTAGCTCAAAGCGACTGATAAAAATATAAACTTAGAATAAGAACACATAAACACACATCATAACAAAATATGCAAACTTTATGTCGATAGAATGCAAAATGGCAAGATATGATTATGATATGCTAGTGGCCTCTTGTAAGTGTTCAAAGACGAGAAATCAAATAGAAGCTCCATAAACCGAAAGAACACTCTTTTGATTTCTCATCTCAAGGGGTTCTGTTACTAATAAGCAAACTAAGATCGTCCATGAAATAATAAGAAACAAAAGGTCCTCTAGACTTTCACTCTATTTTCCACCAAAATAATAAGCTCATAGTCGAAGTCTGGAAACGTTTTCAAAGAATATTGCAGATTTTGCAGTTCGGCACCAAGCCTGAAATATTTAGGTATCTTTGTGTAGAACAGAATTCCTTTACACATTCATACCTCAGAGAAACGGATTTCAGTTTATACCAGACCAAAGCAGGACTTCTAAAACATCAATTTCTTTTATCTATTTCTATTTTATTTTGCTTGCAGAGACCTTCAATCCAACATAAACACCTATTACGCCTTTGTTTTATAGTTAAGTAATTTTTCAGCTTCCTTTCCTTTGATCGAAGGGAATGTAACAGGCATAATTTTGCTTATTCTGTTACCCTGTTAAATAAAGGTTTGGTGTTTGTCTTCCCTCCCTCCCTGTATCCCTCCCTTGTCTCGGTATTCACTATGTTTAGCACTCAGCCGTCAGTCTGTACTCACTGTTATCCACGGAGTAGTAATCCAAGCCCTCCTCGGGTGAGGCTCTCACCGTGTACAGTATGGCGTTGTACTTGTCGGCATCGGTCACAGCAACTGAGTAGCTCACCGTTGAGCCTTCAGCAACCTTTACTGTCGTGTTCAGGTTTGTAACCACTGGCCGCAGGTTAATACCTGAAACACAGGCTTGTGGTTCACGTAACGACATGTGAACATGACTGTTTCTGTTTATCGTCATCTAGCCCTCGTCTAGATCTCTCTTTCTCCTCTGGTTTTTCTTCAATTACACGAAAACTTTCTCTCACTGACCCTGAGAGGAACGCGTTAACACACACGTAACACAAAGGAGTGGGAAAGAGAGAGAGAAGAAAGGACAAGTGGTGACTGAGCGACTGACTAGATGCACCCGGTCCGCTTTGCTATGAGAAGACAATAGCTTACTGTATTGTGCGGCAATGATCGGGTGTCTAGCTCACTCACTATGAAGCTTTGTAGCGACCTACACAGATAATTCTAAGCGATTCCCAGATGAAAACGACAGTCATATCATCAACATAGACATTCTACAGCAAGACACACATCCCTCTTCATACTTATTTTGTGACACGAACGTTTCTTTAAATTGCATTTTTCATTTAAATCTTTTATTTATATCTGAGCATTGATTTTTATATTATGGTACCTGTGCTGATAGGAATGACTTTCCTTTTTATGTAGACTTACTTAAAACTCTATCTTACTCTTTGAACAATATTTTATTATTTTTAATTGCACACTTTTAACTCACTATGCGTTTCTGTCCGAATGTCTGGACATCTGGTAATCGATTTTTCATCCACTTCTTATCGTCCTTTCTGGAGGTCTGACATCGTCAAGAGTTACTCATTTCCGGTGACAATGCAATATTAAATCATTTCCAGCAGTCAACATATAATTAAATAGTTTTTTTGTTTTCTTGTGTTCAAAACTTGTTTAGAACGTGTACGCCAGGAAAGGGGAGATGAATATCTGCTAGTCTAGAACTAGAAAACTATTGTTATCTCCCCTAAATCAGCCAATTTACAAGGAAATAATCCACAAAGTAAAGGAACATCGATATTGAAATTGAAAAAGACCAAAACCTTTTACATTAAAAGCTAAGTAAAAACTGTTTTAGAAAACACAATTTTCTTGCACTATATTTACTTAAAAAAAAAAAAAATGGTGAAACAATGTTTCGTTAGGTCGCCGGATTTTCTTTATTACATATAACTTAAAATAATAAAGTGTAAAAGGCATTTTTAGAACTTGAAACACGCTTGGGCCCTTCATACTTTTATATTTTATGTTATATGCATGGAATCAAACCCAGAGACCTAAAGTAAAAAATTTTCGCCTTTTGTTGCGTTTCAAACAGAACTGGTTTTTTAATATTAACTCGACTTACTTTATTCTTAGTTTTGTTGCAAATGTCTACTTGTCCAATCTTGCTTTTACCCCCTCTAGCTACGGGCCTCAGAGTGCTGGGAACTAGAGTATTTCGCGACCTACACACCCGATGTTGGCCTCACAATATAGTAAGTTATATATACACTGCTCATATACGGACCGGGTGCTAGGCAAAGAGCTGGGAGGAGGTGAGCAGATTACTTTCTCAGTCTTTACTGTCTGCACGTGCTAATACTTAGCAGGTAACAGGTTCAAGTCCTACCTACCGCTGAACGTAGTTGTTATTACACTAGGGCCCACCGAAGGGTTATAGTGGTCAGAGGCGTAGACAGAGAAGGTGACGGACGGGTCACACTGAAAACGCAGGTCAGCTGCTGCTCTGATGATCCCGCTACCTGTACAGGTGAGAGAACACATCTTGACTGTTGGACCTTACGTACGTTAAAGACTGATACCATCATGCAACACGGGTGCTTAAGTTGTAAAGCATTCACGCGCAAAGACACACACGAGCACGCGTGGAGAAAGAAACAGAGAGACCAGTAGAGGTTGTCACCAAGGTTACCGTATCCAATTTCAAATCTGTTAGATGCAGGCGATGACGTCATCGTGTAGAAGATCCCGTCGCCATCTGTATCGTTAGCGTTCACGTCGTAGATGACTTCGCCGATTATTTTAGTTTTTGTCGACCCGAACGAATACGAGGCTGTAAGAAAAGAGAAGGAACACTTCGTAACTCAGTCCTTCTATCGTGTTACACTCCTGCTACACTGTCCGTCTTACCGCCCCCCTCCTTTCTTCCTTGATCTGTCATCTAATGGAAGAGTAAGATTCATCATGCGGATGATGTTTTCCGTTGAAAACAATTAACGGTTCTGCTTTGTCAGAAGTGAGGATTACATCAGACTCACTGAAACTAGAGGAGGGATTGATGAAAGCAGGCGGGCTGTTGGGCTCCAGACGGACATCAACGGTCCCGGGAAAATCCTCCCCTTTGTCGTCAGTGCAGACCACCACCAGCGTGTACTGGGTGGCCACCTGGTAGTTGAGGGTACCCACGCTGGGCGTGTACATCACACAGTACCCTGTTCCTGACACACAAACACACAACGCCTTAAATGTTTCAACAAAATGATACAAAGTCTGTTGCAAGTGGTCAGCAAGCTAGTCGAATAGGTTGTTTGCTGGTTTATTCATCTTTTATTACTTTGTCGTTTATTTGTTGCTTAAAAGTGTGAATAGTTACCGGATGAACAAGGCCAAATGGGAAAACAGTTGCCGCAGGGGTTGGTGGGATAGATGGACTGACGATACACGCGCACAGTGTCATTGTCAGTGTCGGTGCAGGTGATGGGGAGGGTGTTGAGCTCCAGCTGGCGACTCTCTCTCTCTTTCACAGTCAGCACAACCTCCGGTATCGACAGCTAAAACAGAGACTAGCAGACATTAGAGTTTTTATAAAGTCACATGGCTCGTAGTCCAGCTAAGTCACGTGGATGGAGAGATCTCGGTGAGTCACAGAACTGTCACCGGAACCCTCCAACCAAGCTGGAAGAAAAAGAGTCATGTGCGGATAAACCGAAATTAAGGTCAGTCCTGCAGGTACAGAGAGGTAAGTGACGGGGGCAAGTGAGTAAGAGAACAATGACGACATAATCACTTCAGAATAAGAGCGCGTGCACACACACACAAATCTATCTATAGAAAGAAATTACTTGTACATGTATTCGATAAATGATTTATTTTTTACCTTTTATTCTTCCTGTGTGTGTGTGTGTGTGAAGTGATCATGTCGCCGTGAGTGCGTTCGTGTGTGCGTGCGTGCTAGTGTGTGAATGTTTGCCTGACGACAAGACAAATCTAATTTTAAGCTTTCTCTCTCTCTCTTGTCGTGCGCTCGCGTCATTCCCCCATCAGTGGAACTCACTGCCGAATGGACGAAGCTGAGGAAGTCACATGACAGGAGGCAGAGAAGACCGCACATAGCATACTTTCTCGTCATCATGGTCATCCCGATGACGTCATCTACAGCAGGTAACTGATGGCGGCCTTACAGCACCACTGACTTATGACGTCATCAACGTTTCCTGTGAAGAAGACCGTTATTTGGAGTATTGCAAGCCATCACATGAATGTGATAATTTCTGACATACATCCAAAAGAGGAATATAGACATTTGTGCGTGACATTGATATTTTATTTTAGTTATTGACATACGGTACAGCAGTAGGCCCCACCACCACTACCACCATCATCACCGCCCTGTATGTATTTAATGACTGATGGAATCCTCCTAAGGTCCAAAGTACAATACCCATTAGTTCTCAAAGTACATATGGCGAGGAATATATATTAAAATAGAACCAACTTTGAAATATGCTAGCAAATATACTTTATTCACCTCCATATACATCAGACAAACACTCTGTATATATACAAATAGTAACAGCTTTCACACACTCTTTTGATACCTTTCTGGTTGGTATTTTGACTAAATTACACATTTTACTTGAGAAGTTGACGAATAGAAAAGCACACACACAAATTTATCTGATTCATACAATCTTTAGTGTTTAGGCTGAAATGTACTCAATGTCACAAATATAAACAGTTGAGAAGTAAGAGAAGTCCTACCTTGGCGTGCCAGGGGCCCGGGAGGACGAATTAACTTTGATACAAGTACAGTTCAACACACCTCAGGACGAAATAAACTCTGTATTATTGAGTTCATGTCTGTCTGGCACCTACACAGCACTCGTTGCATTCACAGTGTATGTTCTTTAAGTCTGAGTCAGGTTTCAGTCGGAGGCCAAAATAGTTGGTTCTGTCCGACACGGATGACTGAGCAAATTTCGATCTTTCAAAAGCCTCTACCGGGTAAGGTGTGTATGTGTCACAGTCGCTGGGCGAGAGGTATTAAATCACAAAACCTATCTGTAATAAAAAGTTGACACGAGGGAGAAAGTGTGAATAAAAAACCCAGCGCGTCCCTGTGTATGTTCTTTCTTCAGTTGTCAGAGTGTGTGTGTGCTGGCTTTGTAGACTTTTTATCTCCGTGTTTTTCTTTTGTGGCTACAGACGAGCGTTCAATGACTCGCCTGTTTGTCCCAGTTCAGACTTGTTCACAGCTAAGGCAGTACATTCAGCACGAGTTAGTAGTGTTCACAGCTCTCGTGGCTCAGCACCAATTGCTAAACTAGTAAATATATATTTATTTAGATTAAATTTACAATGGATCGTTTCATTTTGATATTCTTATCTTTTCCAATTCATTGGCCTTGAAATCAGATTTTTCTCCCAAGGTTGGCTGTGTACAATCTATTCATACATTTATTTATGAACAAAACACTATGTGTATATATGTCCAGAGAGAGTTCGTATCCCACTACCACATGAACAACGAACCACAAAATAACTGAAAAGATATTTAAATATTTAATTAGGATTGTTGACATGAATTCAAAAATGCACGCAAAAGTTCTTTGGGTTGCTGTTTTATGAATGGAAGAGGGTAAGGGGGACGGTGGGAGCATCACGGGTAGCTTTACTTTGACTTTAACAGCAGTTTGAGCAAAAGATATAATTCATTTTATCTATTAGAAATGTTAAGGTGCTTTATGAATATTTAGCATCAAACTACAGCTCACATATTCTAGTCTATGACTGGAAATGCTCACTTTGGAAATACGAGTCTAGGCTATTAAAAATAGGAAGGCCATCGAAAGGTAGTCCTCAACACAATGTCAACTTGCCCTTTCAACTTCAAGCGTCATCTAACACTTACCGTGGTATTTCTTTTCAAAAAGTCGCTTCCTGTTATTTGAGCTTGGTGCTCGTACAGGAACTCCACAAGGGTGGGGGTTGTGTGTCAGGGTCGGAGAAGACAAGAAGGAAGCAGAAATGGAAGAACAGCAACAAGAATACAAAGACTGAGTACTGGCTACCCTGAGGGGTATCAGCTGACGTGACACGATCGAGGGTTTGATTAACTACGTTATGGCGGACAGGTGGCGAGTGTGCCATCACCTCCACCCTGACTTTATTACAACATCGGCTCCAGACCCCAGCCATGGTGATTGTGCGCGAGCTGTCGTGAAGTCAAGGACTTCACAGACTGACACTGAGAAACAAAAACCTGCAAGGAAATTTAGTTGATATTTCCTCAAACTTTTGAAATAAAATATACTTTGTCTTTAAATAATTCAAGTTCGGTTCACAAAAGCAACCCTATTTTTGTGAAACAATTCTTTCAATATAATAAATAAATAATGACATCATCATCATCATCATCATCATATCATCATCATCATCATCATCATCATCATCATCATCTTCTTCTTCTTCTTCTTCGTCGTCGTCGTCGTCGTCGTCGTCGTCACTACCCTCATCATCTTCACCACCAGTCGTATTTGACATGATTTAAAAACTAATGAGGCTGTCTCTAGTTGCTCACCCTCCTCTCCACCTACACACACTATCTCTCTATCTCTCCTGTCATACGACGCCAGTTGGCAGGAAGCACACAGGTGGGGAGCATAAAAACTCAAGAGATGTTGTGTCAGGCACGACCTTGTCTTCACCAGGACTAAAGTGCTGCGCAGCTCGCCGTCCCTGGTTGTTTCAAAATAAGGGGTCGTGCCTGAAGGACAGCTTCCTGGGGCTGGGGTCACGACGCGGCGTACAGCCGTATAACTATGACTAACGAGTAGCAGTAAGCTATAATATTTATATTTACGTTGTATATAGCTGAGTGCCTACAGTTAGCAATCCAGCTAGCGTACCGAGGTGATGGGCACATAACCGCCGGTAAAGTGCGCATAGAAGGGAGTAGAAGTGCAGGGAGTCAGGGCAGGGGACGAGGAGGTCTACTTCAGTTAGATGTGTGAGGGGAAGGAATCCCAAAAGTGTGTTAAGATGAGCAGAAGCAAGGTGTTTGTATCTTCTGTCACTGGCTAAGCAGGTGTGTATACCTTATAAGTTGTATGATTATACGGCATTGCACAGGGTTCATGTGTAATAACAACAATGAAAATAAATAAGATTTCTGTCATGTTCTAATGCCAATACAGACTAGTCAACAAAAATAAACTGATTTCTAGCAACAGCTTCTCTACCTTCTTTGCACCTAAATATTCTTTTATTATTACTCCGCCTAAGACTACCTTTCTTGCTCCATCATTTGTACCAGTCTACAACATCTACTCGTTAAACACCTTAAGCACCTCTCCTTAGCCTTATTCATGAATTCACATTTCTTATTTAAATGAAACCAAACCTTTGAATCAGTTTGTTTGTTATCGAGTTCTTTCTGAAGACTCTTTGATGGTTCTTGAAAGGATCTTTAATACTAAGGTTATTGTTTAGTCGTGTATATACATATGTGTGTGAGAGAGAGAGAAGAGAGAAAGATATAAATAGTTTCTTTTTTATGTTCTCTACTGTGTGTGCTATAGTGTCTGCTGGGTTGGCAGGTGCGTGCGAAAGTCAGTTCATCAAATTTACAAATTTGTAAACATTAAACATCAAGCTGTTGAGATAAAAACAACTGAACGCTGACTGCCAGGCCGGAAGCTTGAATACAAACTAGGACAGACCTCTTAGCATTTGACATTTGATTGCGCATGATGATGGCGGAATATTTTACACGTAGGTCATGCACACACACGCACACACATAACAGGGGGAGGATTAAAATAAAAGTCCTATCTGCCCTGTGGAATAGGAGAACTGTGAGAAGGTTTGTTTGCTGACACAGGGGCTCCTTCACCTTAACTAATGCATTGCTACTCTTTGTAACCGTCACCAGAATCGTCGTTGCTGTTGATGATGTAAGTACAGCGACTTTTCGTGTCTTCGATTTGTGCAGCAACTTCAGGTGAGCTCCCTGGACTACCTGGGTATTGCATCTTTGCACCTGTCATCAAGCAACATGGAGGAAACGCAATCTTTGATGAGAGCCAGAAGGTTTTTCACGCAAAGACGGGAACATGGTACGTGGTGATTTGTCTTTGTCTCCATTTTTACAAAAAAATATATATTTCTTAATAATTCTCTGGTCAAGAATGGTCCTTTTGTCATTAACTGAATTAAACCCTTCAAAATAGCTCCATAACCATAAAGACATAGGTAGAATAAAATAAGACGAAATAAAATAAACAGACATTGACCAGGAAATGAAATATAAGAGAAGAATAAATGATTTGAAGTACACAGTGGATTTGATAAAGGACAATACGAACGTTCTGCAAAAATCGCTGGAAATAAAGAATAAAGTATCACATAAACATATTCCGGTGCTATTTTATGACGAAGAGACACGAGAAATATATTAATGTTTTCTTTCTTGATCACACCTGGATTTGTTTAAAAAAGGAATTGACGAAAGGATAATATTTCTAAAAATAGCTCTCTTCCCATGCAGCATCCTGCAGCCGCATACAGGCCCGCTATGTTCTGGCCCTCATGTCCTTCTTGGGCTTCTTCAATGCCTACTGTCTGCGTGGAAACCTCAGTGTTGCTCTTGTTGCCATGGTGACCAATCCGTCTTCGGACAATGTCAACGCCAGTGACGAATGTCCGGGTGCGGAAATAACCGCCAATGTAACGAGGCTTGGGGTAAGATTTCACTTGCTGATGAGTTTCTGGGTAATGAATAATGAAGGTTTTAGTACATTCCATTGTATTTTTCTTCAGCTTCGTGTATTTGTACGAGTGCGTTTAAAAACTTGAACTTTTTGGTCAGGAAAGGAGTGTCTAATACAGGTAAAAAAAAAAAAAAAGCAGCAAAAACCCTTTTAATATCACCTTATTTTCTGCAATCGGTTTACAGGGTGAGTTCGACTGGGACCAAAACTCTCAGAGCCTGATACTGGGAGCCTTCTACTACGGCTACATCCTGACTCAGGTGCCTGGCGGCTGGCTGGCGGAGAAGATGGGAGGGAAACTGCTCTTCGGGGCTGGTATTCTCTGCACCTCCATCCTGACCCTCTTCACGCCATTGGCTGCTCGTGCTGGGGTGCCTTACCTTGTGGCCGTGCGCGTGCTGGAGGGGGTGGGAGAGGTCAGAGCAGCTCATGTTCTAAGCAAATCCTGCTGTCTCTTCTATTCTTCTTCTCACTGGCTTAAACCTTTGTAGGGAAAACGATAGTACGAGTTATTCATTGTCTTAACTCGTTTCTTTCATCGTTGTGATGGTTGAATTCAAGCGCGTGCGCTGGCTTGGAAAAATAATGATAGAAACAACTCCATGAAATGCGGCGTGCGGTGTTTTTAACACAATTTTCAGATTAACAAATATTATTATGACAAACAAGAAAAGATTTTCCGCGTATGTCTTTCTTACTCAGGTACACACCCGGGTACACATGCAGATATACATGGCATGCCCATAGTGAGACACATAAATAGAATTAGTACTTTGCACCGGGTGTACTATCAACAACACCAGTGACGTCAATTCACAGGGTGTGACCTATCCGACAATGCATGCCATGTGGGGGGACTGGTCTCCAGTCTACGAGCGCAGCATGCTGGCCACCTTCAGTTCGTCGGGTAAGACCTCCGCTGGTAATTTCTTCTTGCTAGACCTAATTAAACATAAAATTATTCTGAGAAGTACAGGCTTGTCACGCGGGATTAGGTCAGTCGGCTTGGGTTACTCAAGAACTGAGCTACCGATATATACACACACACACACACCTTTACATCATCCAGCATTCACAGATGAAGACATGCACTCAAAGGAAATAGCAAAACTGCTTTAATATAAAATATGACTAAATTATTGAAAAAGAAGTAATAAATAAAAAATAAATTATAAAAATAAATAAAACAAACAAATAAAGATAAATAAAATGACAAAATAGAAAATAATTCTTTGCCCGGGTATTTCTCCTCTCATTCTTGTTATAGGAGACGCATTTTTATCTCTCATGAACCTAAGTATATTTTCTAGCACAAAGTTTTGTTGATATAATCTGTTTGTCATTGAATGTCTCAAAGGAGCCCAGCTAGGTACTGTGTTTGTTATGCCCATCTCTGGATTACTGTGCGAGCATGGCTTCGCTGGTGGATGGCCTTCCGTCTTTTACGTCTTCGGTACGTCTTTGAGTCGTCTTTACGTTAGTCCGTTCTTTAGTCATGTGGGTCTCCTACAGAGTGTGAAGGTCTTTCAACTCTCAGCTGGGTTTGATAGCGATTATAGAACTGAAGCATATTAACATTATTTCACTACCTTTCTTGAATTTACTCTGAAGGAAATCCGGCTCTTTCAGAAAAGAACGATAGTCCCTGCTGCAATAGTGAAAAAATAGAATGACCAAGTAATGTATTTCAGTTTACGAATCCTAAAATCTCGACTGGTAAAATGTGCTCATGTTGCTAAAAATTGTACTGATTTTTCAAAGAATTCTGCCTATTTTTCATAGAAATTTGATAAAAATGGTCTTTGAATATCTCTACGTTTTCAAATTAAAACTTAATGTATGAGTTTCCAGTTTTCGGAAGTCAGTGGTGTTCCTCAGTTGACGACCTTTTAAGGGTTTGTGCGTACTTTATAGAGGCCTAGTCTGCACATAAAATGTCTTCATCGAAAAGTGTGTAAATGATTGAAATAATGATGTTCATGACAACGACGATGATGATGCTGTTTTTCTCGGGTTCAGGTGCGTTTGGTTGCGTGTGGTTTCTGTTTTGGCTGCTGCTCGTATACGACACACCTGCAAGACATCCGCGCATCACGATGGAAGAGAGAAAGTACATAGAAAGTTCCATTGGTGGCAAAAGGAAGGTAATGAGAAGACTCTCTTTCTCCACACACACACACAACGCTTATCATTAACATGGAAAGACATTTCAAAGCATTAACTAATGAAACTCTATAATCTGGCAGAAAATTCCGACCCCATGGAAGCGAATCGTTACTTCACCTGAGGTCTGGGGAATAATGACAGCCCACTTCGCCAACAACTGGGGTCTGTATGGCATGCTCACCTGTCTGCCCATCTACTTAAAGACTGTTCTCCACTTCAACATTCAAGAAGTGAGGACAGAATGACTCCTTGTTTCGTTCTTTAAGTTTATTTAATCGTCACTTTGATCCACGGTTTCTAGAGCTCGCTGGTTAAGTTTATCAGATGGATGTTATTATCACACAGTCTGTAAATGTCTCATTGTCCCTGTAGAACGGTCTTCTATCCTCTCTGCCTCACCTCGTGATGCTGGTGACACAAATTTTCATCAGTTATGTCGCAGACTGCATTCGCAGCAGGAGATACCTGTCAACAGTTGTTTCACGGAAACTAATGAACACTTTAGGTATGCCGATGCTTCTAAAACATGCTTTCGATAATTAGACACCACAGAACATGATCAGTCCAAGACACTTTTCATAAGCTAAACTCTCGATATTTCGATATGAGTTATCGATAAAACAGTCCTTGTGACTGTCTTTTGCAAAGCAAATGTATATCTATCTCAAGGAATTCTTTGAGGCTCTTTTTTAAAGCTTGTCCTGTTAATATCAGTCACAACTTGCATAAATTATACATCTGAACTGCTGTGGTCAGATCACGTTACACTATGAACGTAGTAGGTGTGTATGTTGAACAAGATGTTCATCGTTCACATTAGTGTATTTGACGAAAAGCAAAGGTTTGGATGCCGGCTAACAGGTCAGGTGCTCCCGGCATGCCTCATGCTGGCGGCTGGCTTCAGTGGGTGTGACGCGGCCATAGCTGTCGCGCTGCTGACGCTGTCCTTAGGGTTCAGTGGCTTCGCTATGGCTGGCTTCAACGTCAACCACCTGGACATTGCTCCTAGGTTTGCAGGTGATGGCTCTCCTACACTCCTCTGCTTCTTTACCTCCCTAGTGTTTATAAATTTACATGTCTAGATAGGACAGCACCTTAATTTTTCGTGAGTGTGTGAGAGAGAGAGAGAGAGTCAGAGAGACCAAACAGATTGATAAATTAATAAATATTTATGAAAAACAGACCACAGAACACTGAGCGACCAACTGTTACTGAGTGTAAACATACGTTTACTTGTTTTACAGGAACGCTCTTAGGTATCACAAACATGGTGGGCACCATTCCTGGATTTGTGGGACCAACAGTTCTGGGTGTTTTGACCAACGAAAACGTAAATAATCACTATTTAATGATTGACATCCTATTCAAGAATAAAATAATATCAAGAGCTACGACACTCACCACAGAGAAATAATTGCTATGGGGCTTACATTGCTGTATAACATGCTAATAACTTAACTACAGTGTGTCAATATTACACCCTTTTAATGTTGTAGTGAATGTTTACATACAGCAGTCCTGTAATTTTCCACCTGAAATCCATTAGATCACTTATGTAAATTTGTAAGATTATTTTAAGAAGTCCCTAAATATTCATTTAGACCTAAAAACTCTCACTTGACCTTTCATGCCTCAGATTCTATGTCTTTTTTTTTAATCCTAACCTTAAGTCTCAGTTTGTAAACATTTTCCATTGGACAGCAAACATTCGTACAGTGGCGAGTCTTCTTCTACCTGACGGCAGCTTTGTACCTGGCGGGAGCCGCGCTCTTCTGCATCCTGGCCAAAGGGGAGGAGCTATCCTGGGCACGCTCTCCTCAATCCGTTGCTTCCATCGCCACACAGTCACTGGAAGTGACGTCACTATCCCAGCAAGCTTCAGTCCTAGTTTGAGTATCTGAGTATGATAGTGATGCTGAGTCTTTGATGAGTGTTAACTAGCTTGGGCAATGAGTATAAAGGAACGTGTCTTCGTTGTAGCTTCTAAACAAATAAGAAAAGATCCGCCAACTTGATTCTTGTCCGTTACATATACACGTATATTTGATTTAATAATATTTTATTTACTCAAATGCACTGAATAAATACAAACAGCACTGCGATTCCAGTATGTCTACTGTTTGTTTTACGCCAGGTGATTGCAACTCATTATCATGCACCATCTGTATTTTCGCAATATGAATTAGAGTGAATAAAACATGGAATAGAAGTTAACGCAATAGATTTGTGAATACAGCACGTGAGGGATGAGTAAGTTCTCCTAGAGGTATTTTCACAGAAGGTCTTTCTTTCTCTAGTGCATGACACTAAATGGTCGAGGATATATATCTATATACAGTATTCATGCAAGAAACTGTCCACAGGTTTTTTTTCATCGATAAGTACTTGCCGTATGTTTATCTAATGATAATTTTATTCGATTCGAACGGCTGATACCCACAACTGCCGAGAGATGTCCATCAACTGGTCCTAGCCAAAATGTAAGACGCAAGGGCAGAATCCAAAATACCATAAAAAAGCAGAGAAGCGGGTCAGCTAATTGGACTATCAATAGTATCTTAGGCTGCTGATTAGTCCAACAAGGTGATCATCGACATCAGCCTCTTACCCAGAGAACACATCATGCCATTTGTGACCTTCCCGAAGGACTTTTTTGATGAGTGAGATTTTCAGATAAATGATAAGTTAATTAACAGTTGATTCAGTGCAACTTTTTTTTAGCCCTTTAGAGAACAGAAACAAACGAGATGTTAATTTCTCAAGACATTTGCATCAAGGGAAGCAGTATAATGGTGTAGTGAACACGCATAGCAAACTTTGATAATGCGAGTCACGGACGTGAGGAAAAGGTTGATACACTCTAACATATAGGTGATCGGCATCGGGCCAAGTATACACGTAGTGGGTTTGGATGTGAGAGTAGTGATCTTCACAGCATTCTTTGACACACGTTGATGAAAAAAATTAATTGCGGATGACATTCACAGTTTCTAACATGGGATGTGGTAACATATTGTCCAGTTCAGATCGAATATCGGTATTTCACAACAAGAAAGTCACAATCATTATCCATTTTATGCCTTAGCTTTTATTTATTTATTTTATTTTATTTTATTTTTTTTACATCGTATTTTATTATTGTAAATGAAATCCTTTAATTTATTTCTTGCTTATTGACCGCCAAATGTAAAACTAAAGTGGACTAAGGGAAGCCACCGTAACACAAAGTTGCACTGTAGTGATGTCCCCTGCATTTCACGTCATCATTTTTGCGAGTTCGTCTGCTTTAAGTGTCCATGGCTCCAAAATATTATTTCGTTTAAAACGTCTGGTAAGTGTTAATCTTCATTATTTATCACTGAAGATATATCAATTCATACCATGAAAAGGTTTAGGTCAACAAGTGCTGCTGACGAAGGGTCTGTTTTGAAGACACAAAGGCTTACCATGGGGATATAAGTTCGTGGGCTTACATAACTATGCCACAACACATACGTTACATTTCGCCCTCGATTTAAACAAACTGTCGATAAAATATCAGCGAACTCAAATTTATCACAGAACTTAAGATTCAACTGCACAAGTTAAATTAACGCTTTAGATAAAATTGCAATCTAATAAAATTTAACAAGTGACATAACGGGTAGGCTGCAAAAGTGTTTACGCCCCTTTATGACGCTTGTGCTTTTTTTTTTCTTTTTTTGAATTTTTTTTAGATAACACATTTAGCATTAACGGTATTAATGTTGAGAGATGCAGGTTTTCCTTCATAGAATTTTTCTGCGAAAGAGCTAAACAGACTTGGTTTTTGAAAGAAAAAAAAAGAGGCAGTCATTTCCTTATGATGATCCCATTATAAGGCATATATACATTGTATTTTGGATCAAAACCGAAACGGGCAATCAGTAGGTTGTTTGTGTTGTTGGTCTCACTATCCTAGTAGTGGGTATGTGTGATCATTTTAGTTATCATATATACAGTAACGTAGTCTGGCTTCTTTTTTGTAAAGGTAGTTGATGCTTCACCATAAAATGTACTTACGTACTTAATTTATTTTTCATCGGGTTTTCTTAGTATATGTCTCTTCTAACTTTAGGTAAAATAGGTTAGTAAATTTAAACTGACAGAATCTTATTACAGTTTGTCTCTGCATCATACAGAAATGGTGCTTTCACATGGTTCTTGTGTGCCAGATTGTCTTACTGCTCAGTTTTCGCAAAGCTCATTACAAGTTAGTATTCTCAGTCACATGTAATACATTTTTTATAACTTTCTTACATGCCCCTTATAACTATCTCTCAGGAACTGGTATATGCAAATAATGTGTATGCTGTTGCCTTATAGATTTTTTTTAGAATACAAAGAGATACCACAAATATTAAATAAAGTTTTAGTATATTGATAGCTTGTTTGCATGAATTGGCAGGTGCTCATAAATGTTCATCATAAATAAGTAGATGTGAGTGATCTTAGTATTGTTCATGACTGTGACCATTTGCAAGAAAGCAGACTGTATGGTGAGTCTATCATGAAGCTCGGCTGATCATTTGTACATGAACTGGTAGTGTTCATTTGACACATCTGCTGCTGCTTAATGTATGCATTTCTGTCTCACACATAGACTGTGTTCTCTGTGTAAACCACAATATATGTTATGTGACAGGCAGTATAGCAGGTTTCCTCACAGCACAATTAGTGCATCAGTGGATTTCAGTATATTATCACAAAGAGATGATAACTGGCTAGATTAGTGGGAATGCAAAGCCTACAATATATTGTTTGCTATATTTATTGGAGTAACCTAGATCTCATCATGTTTTGTTTAGTCCTTTCAGTTGGTGATGTTTGTGAACATTTTGCAGTGAGATGTAAGGAGGCATGTCGGATGATATGCACACATAGGCATACACATACATACATGCATGTATGTAGTGATTGACTGTCGATGAAACAAAATCTCAAAACTGCAGGAAAAATATGACACACACACACATCTATATAATTTTTACACAGGATAGGAGTGTGTGTAAGGTAAGGTAGTAAAGGTCATCACCTAGCCTTTTCAGGTCACTGGGGGTGTAGTGTTACAGACCTCACTTTTCTCTGGGCCAGCTTCACAATGCCCATCTGCCTTACCTTCCCCACCCTTTGTGGAGTCAGGTACCCATTCCCGCCAGCTGGGTCAACTGGGGGAAGCTTTCTGCATTAATTGTGTATTGAACCAGCATATTTTTCAGTTTGAATGCCAGTGCTCTAAACACTCGGCTATCTGCCTCCCATACATAATGACGGACATACAGATATCTCAAAAAGTGTGGTGACAGGTATCAGTGATGATATGTATTCACATGGCTTTGACAAATTAATATCTGAAAGGAGGATGAGAAAAGTGACTTTTTAGAGTTATGTCAAGCAAGTGTGAAGACATGTGTGCTTCTAAACCACATAGACTACATGATATTTTCAAACGCTGTTATTTCAATGTTTGAAACAATTTGTTCCTTCTGTGTCTTACATGATTATGAATATTATGAACTGTAAATGGTCACTAGTCACAAAGAACTTCAACTATGGTATGTTTGCAAAAGAGCCCTACATGTGAAGTACAATAAACTAGGTTGCAACAGTCTGGTACAATAAATAAAGGCACACAATCCGAAGAAAGAAAGAATAGTAAGAGAGAATAATAAAGAATAGTAGGCAGTGGGGCAGACATGATGTTATTTATAATAAAAATCACTTTGGCAGTATGCCATTTCCTCGACATGTGATTAGAGCTTTGCATCAGTCTTCTTTTCACGGCCTTATGCTCCTCAATGGAGCAACAAGGAATAAACTAAACTTATTTTCTTTTCACGCCTCACAGGTGAGCTTGTGTGTCAAAGACCTCAACAGGAAATGTCAATAAGTGGAGATCACGTGAGCACTAGGCAACTCTTGCACATTGTGTACTATTGTGAAGCTTGTCAGCCATAGCCAGCTGCTGCAAGCAACGTCATCTAGAAACTACATGCTCTTAATGACCTAACTAAATATTTTCCTTATCAGCATGATTATCATTGCCCTCATCGAGCTGGGTTCACAAACTGCCAGTTGAGGTGAAGTGCTCAATTTTGTCCTGCTTTCGAGGCTTATGTTGCTGTCAGAGTCATGTTACTCCATCATGAAATTCTATATGGATGTATTTAAGTTTTTGCATGCATCTTACTTTCAATATGCAAGGTTTGATTGGCTCATGGAAAAAATAGAATAAAGAATTGTTGAGATAAGAAACGGAGGCCACAGACGGCTGAAATCTGAAATATAAATGTGCCGCCTCAGGTGCAACAGATTGTTCTCCTGCGATGCCCCTCACACTTTTCCCAGTAAGTGGTGCATGTTTATGGTGGTACTGCGCAGAGTTAGGGGAGAGCATAATAGGGCAAGCTGTCCTAGTTTAGCGACCTTATTTACTGATCTTAGGGACAACATGCAGGGATGAAATCATCCGATAAGAGACCATTTGAGCACAGGTGGTTGGTTATCAGCAGCTTGCAGCATCAGGGTGTGTATTCATTAGCATTAGGTGTGTATTGTGACAGCAACCCACTGCGTAAAAAAGTACGTTAATTTCTTCTGCTTCATCCCTCATCTTCCATTCTCCGCCTTTTCGTCATTCTTCATTCGTTCCTTTAAATTTTTATTCCTTATCTTCACCCTCTCTTCAGTGATGTTTTATTGTTCGCACACGCACATAGGTGCACTGTCTGTGTGTGTTTGTTTACATGAGTGCTGGGAGAATGTGTTGTCAGTTAATACTAGCCTACTTCAGAACTTGTGTTTATGTCTGCATAATTTTGCCCACCTTCTTCGGACAGAACGTATGCTCTAGAGTAGTTTTTAGTTAATTATCATTTCCCTTTAAAAATATCTGTAAAAAATGTCTACCCTTTAATTATTTCATTAGCAACATAATAAAGCAGAAAGGTCATATTTCTGTCACCATGACTTTAGATAATAATTGTGAATTTTTTATTTGTCTGATCAGGGATTCTTGATATAGCTTCAAACAATATGGGGAAACCTGCCAAATGGAATGGCGATGAAAGACATTTGTTACTACCAGGCTCAGATATCAAGGACCACAAATCAGGATCGTACGAAGGTATCGCTAGAGTTATTCCCCTTAAGTTTAGAGGCATTTTGCCAGTTTCTGTTTACTGTGTCAATGTGTGGAACTGTAAATGCCAATTATGGCTCATCCTTTTTTTAAAAAAAAGCTTAGACGGAATTGTCAAAGGCGTTTTCTGAGGTTAAACAATTGGCACTCATTGTTTAGGATCAACATCAGATGGACATTATCTCAAATCAGACAGTATATGCGAATAGATATAGGAATTAAATAAGCACAGACTGGATAAACTCAAATGAAAATTCGTTTAAGAGCAGATATAATATAAGACATGGATGTTGCTTAAGATAGGACACAGGCTGTCTTCTATCAAAAAGACGAGTGAGATCAAATATTTGTCCCCAGAAGGGCGTTGCTATGT
The DNA here is from genome assembly GCF_003073045.1 of Pomacea canaliculata. Lineage (NCBI taxonomy): Eukaryota > Metazoa > Mollusca > Gastropoda > Architaenioglossa > Ampullariidae > Pomacea > Pomacea canaliculata. The sequence continues at coordinate 11,485,151 of NC_037593.1, forward strand.
ACCAGCCCGCTATGTTCTCACATTCTTGGCCTTCTTGGGTTTCTTCAACGTCTACTGTCTACGAGCCAACCTCAGCGTGGCATTAGTTGCTATGGTGAATTCTACTTCCGAGGAAAATTCTACTGTCGTAGAAGAATGTCCAGAATCGTCAGGGTCCAACAGCACATCGACATCATCCACCGTGAGTAAAAAATAACAAATTGTGACCTTCCCTCCACATTCCCATAACTCATTTTCCTCACAGTCCCCCGTTGTAAGAAACCGCCTGCAGATGGAATCCCTTCCCACAAAATATTAACGTGAGACAGTTTCTTTGAATTGTAAAAAATATAATAGATTTCATGTGAAACAACCATAAAAGTTCGAACCGCACCAGCTTAGTCAGCATTGAAACGTTGTAACATGATTATGGTGTTTCTAACCTACAGACTGGAGAATTCGACTGGGACGAGAAAACGCAGGGAATCATACTCGGCGCTTTCTTCTATGGCTACATCGTGACGCAGCTGCCGGGTGGATGGCTGGCAGAGAGGATCGGAGGTAAACGCCTCTTCGGGTACGGCGTCCTGTGCACTGCCCTTCTGACACTGGTGACCCCAGTGGCTGCTCGCAGTGGTATTCCTATGTTGGTGGCCGTCCGAGTGCTGGAGGGCATCGGAGAGGTCAGTAACATCATTTGTGGTAGGTCTGTGTAATGTCCCATCTGTCTACTTGTCTGTCCTTATATACTTTCCTTTCATCAGCTACTTCTTTCGACGATCGATTATGTGCGATAGAAAGCTTAAAAAGTAAAGTGTTTCTGGTTCGATGGCGTCACTAGCTGATGGCTTAGAGTCAGTTGTTTCGTACCCCACGGAGCCATTGACTTATGCAGGCAGTCCAAGTGATAGTTCTTTTGAATTTTTAAAGACGCTGGGTTGGAATTTTCAGGAGGTTTTATTACAATTAACCTCTATACCGTTTTATCACCTTCTAACCTCTGAAGAAAATAGTCACAACTAGGTTTCGCATGCCTGACCAGCAGAGACTATTGCTTTATATTATGTTAACGCTATCATAACTGATAGATGTTTCTAGCACGCAAGTTAATTTTCTTTCCAAACATCTTTTAAGAGTTAGCCGTGTGCACAGTATTCGACTAACGGGAATGATCGAATTTTTTTCACGATGTTGATATCTGGAAGTGACGCAATCTTTGCAGGCTGTGACGTTTCCCGCCATGCATGCGATGTGGGGTGTGTGGGCGCCGGTGTACGAGCGGAGTAAACTGGTCAGCTTCAGCTGCGGAGGTATCGTTTACTCAGTCCTTTTCGTTTGAAAGTACAAAGCTTCTTTCTCTGTAATGATGAAAGAGCGTCTTAGCTATTTATTTTAACGAGTCCATTATCTTTATGCATACTTTATTTTTTTCGTCTTTCCGTTGTTTACTTACAAACGTAGACATATACACCATCGTGTAATACATTATTTTTCTTTTAGCAAACTGTTTTCTAGGCATCGCTTCTTGCTTTTTTGTTTGTGTGTCAACAGGAGCTCAGCTGGGCACGGTGTTCGCTTTGCCAATCTCTGGGATACTGTGTCAGCAAGGCTTTGCTGGTGGATGGCCTTCAGTTTTCTACGTGTTTGGTACGATTTGCATATGTCTTCTAATTTTTTTTTTTTATTTATTCGCTTCCTGCTGTTTTTTTTTACACCGTCATAATGTTTTGTTTAGTCCAAAGCGTCGATTACGTTTTTTAAGCGTGTAAGGAAGAGTTATGTATATTTATATATGTCGCTAGAAAATATTTCTCGGATTTTATATCATGCGTCAGTTTTCTCCAGGCATGATTGATTACACATTATTGTTATTTGTTCTGCTGGTAATGAACATTAGTCACAAGCCCCCTTCCGTTGATAACGACAACAGTTGGCTGCTGCATGTGTTATTGTAGCGTACACACAAGCTCTAGTGAAAGTGCAAAATAAAATGCTACCTAGTGAAATGACCTTTCATGTGATCTTATCACCTTGTGATACGATCTTGTGGTGTAATCGATATGATCATGTTATGTGAACTTGCGATGTGACCTAGGGATATGATCGTGTGTGTCAGGTGCCCTGGGCTGCCTGTGGTTTGTAGCCTGGATGTTGCTGGTCAGCGAGACGCCTGCCACTCATCCTCGTATCTCCGACAGTGAGCGTCGTTTCATCGAGAGTAACATCGGCCCCAAGAGGGTGAGCCATGTGACCTGTCCATTGTAGTCCGAGATCGCTGTCCCATAATTCGTACGATTGCCATTTCCAACCTGACAAAATCATAGAACGAATTAAAATTTTCTTGTAAAAAAAAAAAAAGCAATTAAAGAGGATGTCTGTGATCGGTGCCTGTTTCACGATCATAGCTTCTGGAAAAGTTTATTAAATTTTCGACCTTGTGGGAAATCATGGAGAATTTTTAAAAACTAATTTACTGTGAAAAAGAAAAAAAAGATGGTTCTAGCGTTATATCGTGTGTTTGTGCGCCCGCTACACTTTATTTCCCTGTCATCCTGTTACGGACGACGGGGGCAGTCACTTTCCCTGACCGGTCGGGCTGCAGTCCTCCGAGATGGTGTCAATCGCCGCCACTTCGACGCTCTGCGCCGCCTTCTACCTCGCCTGCTTAAATTCTGGAGCTTCGCGGCGTATTCGTCGACCACCTCATCACGTTGCTGTGGCACTGATGTCGTTCTTTCCGTTCGCCGTACGCCTCCACTAGGACACCCAAGATCTTTCTCGGCGTATCTCTTGCGTCATGCGGAAGCATCATAACTCGACGTCTGGCAGGTCCCTCCAGCGAGCTCAAGATGTAACCACGAGCCGCATTCTGACACATCGGGTTTATGGCGAGAGCTAACTCGACCTCTGTTTCAATCTCGTCGACACTCGTTGGTCCACCGGCAAACTACTGAAAGCGGACTAACTAGTATGCTCGTAGAGCCTCTGCCCACCCAACGGATAGCATCATGGTCCTCTCTATGTACTAATCTTCTGTCGTGGGCTTCTGCCCGTGATGAACAAATGTTTCTTTTTGTTCAGCAGTGCTTTTAGGCCCTTGGTCACCCAAGGTTTGTTGTTAGGATAAACATACACTGCCTTGATGGACTGGTGCAATCAACACTATTTTACTCCTCACTTTTACTCCTAACTGTTTGTTAAATGTCTGTATGGGTATGTGAGCAAAGACAAATTTCTGTCCTCCTGGGCAGACAATAAAGTCTGTTTTGATTTGATTTGATTTTGATATGCTCGCACATACACATCTACAATATAAAGAACACATATATGCGCGTGTATGTATTTTTACAATGGATTTCTAAAGTCAGCACAATAGAAGTATAGCGACTATTAAAAGATGTCTGATGTCTGATGTCTTCTTAACTTGTAAAAAGGAAACAAAAGTCCGTTGTATTCTTACTGGTGTATACAGGAAAATCTCGACGTGCCATGGAAGAAAATTTTTACTTCGCGCGCTCTGTGGGGCACAGTCGCTGGCCATGTGGCCTTCAACTGGGGAATTTACAGCACACTTACCTGCCTACCCACCTACATGAAGAAGATCCTTCATTTCGAAATTCAACAGGTAAGGTCTTGCTCTTCGCTCTCAGTTTATTTTATTGGTTGTGTGTGAGGGCTCGTACCAGATTCAACAACAAATCCTTACCAAAGGCATTATGGAATTTAGCAATATATATTTTTTTCACACACATACACATGTGTATTATATGCAGATCTCAAGGCTTCTTTGTGACAGTGCACAGGTTTGTTACATAAAGTCTGTGGCATTTATGTTGCAGGATGGCTTCCTGTCGGCCTTGCCCTACTTGCTTCTTTGGTTTGTGCAGATGTTTTCAGGCTATTTTGCCGACTATTTGAGAAGTAAAGGTCATTTGTCTACAGTAGCCACCCGAAAAATTTTCAACACCATAGGTATTTTTACTTTCTTGTCTGCTAACTTCGGCTATTTTAATTTTGAATCAGTGAACTACATTACCATGTGGCTTATAATCTATCAGAGTCGAACTGCTCATTTTGATTACGAGTAGAGAGTTTACTGTAACTTCTTTTTTTTTTAGCTCTGAGTCGTTAAGGTTATAATGGTTTTGTTTGTTTAATTACTAGCTCTTTATTCTTCATGCAAGCCAGTAGAAATTAGTGTTCTTTGTTTTCACGAATACACCAACTGGATCACATCCCTTTTCAGGCTGTACGTTTCCTATGGGTCTTCTGATAGCCACGGGTTACGCTGGTTGTGACCACACTCTGTCTGTCGTGTTGCTAACCCTAGCAGTGGGCTTGTCTGGATTCTGCATTGCTGGATTTAACTGCAACCATCTCGACATAGCCCCAAAATACGCCGGTAATCTTTCTTTGTTTATTGTAAAGTTTATACACTTTATTGCAATTGCTTTCAGCTCTGTAGCACGTGTTTCCTCTTTATTCGCTGGTCTGTCTTTTAACCAATCATCAAGCGTTAGTTGACGTTCAAAGCTAATATTGCTTGTATATATGTTTGTGTCATACAGGTATACTGATGGGGATTACAAACACGTTCGCGACTATACCTGGGTTTGTCGGGCCTGCTGTAGTCGGAATTCTGACTAATAATAACGTAAGAACATGTCAACCTTTTCCTTTCCTTCTCCACCTATCTTATTACCACTGTACACACTAGCACTTTAGAATATTAAGAATAAGGAATTTTATATTAGCAAAGTGACACTGCACTCAGAATACGGCTTGTAGTTGGAAGAGACAGAACAAAAGAAAGAATGATCAGGCCTATATGATACACACTAACCCTCTTCCTCGCATGCTCTCTCTTCCTCACTCCCTATCTATCAGACATAGACACTGCCTCGCAGACTGCAAAAGGACACGATCAACTAGTATTGATCTTAACACGAGATACAGGAAGCCTATTGCTTTGGGAAAGAAACTATACCTCAACCGGGAAGTTCTGACCGGGACGAGTCTACACCTTACCCTAGAGCAGACCTGGGCAAAGGCCGGCCCGCGGGCCGGATCAGGCCCGCCTCCTGTCTCTGAGCGGCCCGCCCGCTGCCCAGCCCGCCAGTATATATATATATACTATATATACAGTATTGGGTAAAACTGAGTTAACTATATTAGTCCGGCCCTCTAAAACCATCCCAATTTCTCATGCGGCCCCTTGGGAAAATTAATTGCCCACCCCTGCCCTAGAGGGTATGAGACAGAACAGGCCATTGGTTGGTTGGGAAGCATCCGCCACAATCTGAGAGGCTCAGCAGTACTTCTGTTAATGCTGAAATAAGCTATCAACTCTTTGGTTTTAGATACATTGTTCTGCAGACCATTATCGCCGCACCAAGCCACTAGGTGATCCACTTCTTGGCGGTACCCACTTATCGTTATTCGCGATGAGACCTGCTGCCGTGTTCTCATCGCCAAACTTCACCATCAATATTGATTCGCGAGCTGAGATACAGTCGTTGGCAAAAAGGCAGAACAGAAAGGGAGAGAAGACGAAACTTTGTGGTGTGCCTATGCTCAACACGAGCATGTTGGAGAGGCGATCGTTCACCCTTACTCTTTTTGAGGGACTATACAAGAGGAAGTCAAGAATTCAATGCTTATTGCCTGCGAAAGACCAAACTCTGAGGGCTTATCAAAAGGTTTCCGCGGAATATTGGTGTTAAAGGCGGAGCTGTAGTCTTCAAAGAAAAGGCGAGCATATGAGCCATGAGATTCAAAGTGCTGAAGGATAAAGTGAACAGCTAAAGAGACAGCATCATCCACCGATCGATTGGACCGATAGGTTCTAATTGTGACATACTAAATGTAATGACACATTAAATGTTATATCTAGGTAGAATCTCGAATGTTTCGTTGTAACGTTTTTTTTTTTTTCTTAGGTTCTGGTAGATTCTGATTGAGCTCAACGTATAAAGAACTTGATAAATTAAATTTTAATATTACACATTTTCATTATAACTAACGTAAAGTCCAAAGTGCTCAGTATCGCTCAGAGAGGATTGTCTTTGTCGTGCAATAGACATTTTCATATTTTCACGCACGTGCTACCTTATATGCTGTAGCACCCACTGACCACTAGCCTTAAAAGTTCATATTGTCTCTTAAATGAAATTAAAGCACTTGCGTTTTGTTTAAGATATGTGCAAACAATGTAAGATAAAAACTGACAATTAATTCCTCACCTCTGGTACCTTATTTATGTGTTGGACATGGAGACAGGGGGAGAGTCGGGTGAGACGAGTTGACATTTTCTAAGGGCAAGATTCCACGCACTTGCTTTCATTCTAATCCCGGAGCAAAAAGTCCAATGTGACTGCTTGTGTGTGCTTATGTGACACTTGTGTGTTACTGATGTGACAGTTCACAAACAGTATCCTTGTATCTGATGGGGTGTGGCTGGGTATGGAGTTGGTGGTCGGGGTCAAAGTCCCGGACAAGTCATTTGTACAGGGCCCGAAGTGAGATGAATTAGGGAGGCAGTTTGTACTTGACCCATCCAGCCCATTCTGCGGGGGTCATGAGCGAGATCGAACTTGGACATGGATCGTCTCTGACCTGTTTAGTTCCCACGGTACGACACGTGCCCGGCAAAGTGCAGGATCTGCATGCGCCACACTCTAGTCGCATCTTCCTTTGCATGTAACGGATTCTTGAATAAGCTGATGAAACAACAATCACCCCTTTATATCAAGGTTATCTGATGTGGCCTGGACTTGCCACTGAATCACTGAAGGATTAGATATGACTAATATAGGATAGTGCTACAGAGGTTATGATTGAGTTACCACCTTTAGTTGGCGCTGTCGAATGCAATGTTCGACATAACTATGCTCTCTGTGTACTTCAAAGATTCTGGCATTTAAAATACATCTTCACTATTTAAAATATGTAAGAAATATTCGTGAATGCGGAAAATACGGTTACTTTCCAAAAGACATTTTTTCATCACGTTTTCAGCTCGAAGTAAACTGCTAGTTAGTCCAATACTCCTAAGACGATGGTGGAAATAACTGTTACGCCCAGTATTCTTAATTGCTGAATTTTAAGCGTTAATTATAAACACTGACAATAGACTAGTGTAAATAAAACCTATTTAATTATAGATGAACCCACCACACCCCTACTTCTAACCCCTCCTGCAAAAAACTGAGTATGAAGCTTGAGAATTTATGAAGAACTGTGTGTGCAGCAAACCTTAACCTTAAGCCAGTGGCAAATTTTCTTCCTTGAAAACATTGTGTGCAGCAAACCTCGGGCCAGTGGCGAATTTTCTTTTTTATCACGGCGGGCATCTACGTCGTTGGGGCCACATTGTTCTGTCTGCTGGCCGAAGGGGAGGAGCAGGAGTGGGCCCGTACCCCACCCAGTGTGTCGGCCACACTCACCCAAGAGCAGGAAGTGACTCCACCCAATGCAGTTTACCCTCACCTTCAAGAGACTAAAGATGTTCCTCATCATTCCTGAAGAAAAAAATGCTTTACCATAGAGCATCAGAGACTTTGAATGATGGAGGGCATTGTGAAGCTGATATTTAAACTCTGGCATACTCAAGAATGATATTTAAGTAATATAGAGTAGAAATGTATAGCTTGAGGTCTATTTAAATAGCATGTGGACGATTTCATTTCGACAACTTTCAAATTAGTGAGGTGTTGATAAGAAAATAACATGTTTGTGAGACAGATATGGCGATCATGTTACAGAGATTATCAGTGTGGCGTGGAAAGTATGTTATTAGCTCATACGGTCGGAGCAATATGTTTCAGGTGTGTGCGGGTAGGGAGATAAGCTGTGACCCCAACAATAGTACTAGTGGTTGTGATTATCGTATCAGGCTGCAGTTTACTAAGATCAAATCTTGTGAAGATGTTATTTGTATTAATCCAAGGTTTGAACACATATCACGTGTTATTATAGCATACTATAGTGTGTGTGTGAGAGAGAGAGCGCGCACAGTTGAAATGGCTTCAATTTTTAATAAACTTCTGAAATCTTTTAAAGATAATTGTTTTCTTTTTATCTTATATTGTTCATCTTATATTAAGTGGAAGTCATCAAGAACAGACAAAGTTAATACAAACGATTATACACGTATCTACTTTAACTGAAATTGAAATGTAACCCTAGTGCATATCTCGGGTAGGTAGATAATATATAGTGCTCCCAGTTTTTATGCACTTTTATTTTCGAAGCTGAGTGACATAAAATGAAGTAAATTTCCTTAGTTCAATCCAGAGGAGAGTCACTTTGTCGAGTCAAGGCAGCTGGTGAATTACAACCATAATATAATCATCATCATACGAGTTAAAAAAAGAAGAAACAAAAATCCAGATTTAATTTTTGACAGAAGAGTGAGACGAACGTCTATTTTAGAACATGATGTGGAGAAATGTGTTTACCTCCAGCGTATATTGCTGAATCGTAGCATCGATTATTTAGTTAATTAAAATTGTAGTGATTTCGCAATATATGGAAAATCCAAACAACATATAACAAATAACAAGTGCTACAACATTGGGCGAAATCAGGACCCAAGACCTGAAGTGACAAACACTTTCTTACTGCTCTAAGAGGTGGTAGGCCTCTGAGGTTGACATTATCTAACTGATAATGAGCCTTCCTTTCTGTATCTTTTTTTAATTCTCGATCTCGTGGGAAGAGAGAGCACCTATCTTAGGGATAAACAGCCCATCATGATAATTTGCTGGGAAGCAACTTATTAGTTGTGTCATTTTTTGCCTCCTCCTTAATCTAGATGCAAGTAGCGTTTCCACCGTTATCAGCGACTGCAGACGACAATCAGGTGTCTTTGCACACGAGTCCAACAGAAAATGTGCAGCCAGGAGACCTCAAGTATCTCAGTTATCTCCACATTTTCTTGCATCATTGTCCACATCGTCGCTCTCTCCGAGGTACGTCTCATCGTCTTGTTTTCAGTATCGCTGCTTTCATCGCTAAGACTTTCTTCCTCCTGCAAATCGACATCAGTTCTTTTATCAAGATTTACTCAGCCGGTCCGACACATGTTGGACATAAAATGTGTTCTTAAACAAAGGCAAAACAAAAGGTACGATTTCTCCACTACATACGACAAATATACGCAGATTGACTTGATTGCTTCTCTGTTGGTAACAAGGAGATTAAACATTTCTAAAGCAGCAATTTCAGTATCCCTCAGAAACCGAGTTTTCTGATTCAACCTGTGTACTGATATGGTACAAAATAGAGTAATGGGGACAAACTAGGGAAAGAAAGAGATGACTAGTGAGAAAGGTAGATGTGTAAAAGAAGTTAAGTGACAGATAAACACTGTCAGGGCCTCAAGGTGAGCTCACGGACTGTTATTATCTTAGTCCTGGTTTTCGACTGACGACCACTTATGTCAACACATTCCCCCGGAGAGGTGTTCTGCAGGTATTCTCCTTCCACAATGTTAACTGGAGAGAAGGAGAGATACTCAGATTAAGTTGTGAAAAGGGTTCTGTAAAGTTCATTGCACACTTCATCGTGAAATGGCTTTTGGATGAACACCGAAACAGCTGCATGTAAGAGTCTCACAAATCTATTGAATCATCTCCTGCTCTCCTTCCAAAGGAAACAGGATGTTTATTTTGGGGGATGGGGACAGAAACCTATATACTGTTTATCGAGTATCACATAGCACACATAGCACACAGTTTATGATTTCTTAATGCTTCTGTCCTCAGATATAAAATGACTTTTAAGTTACAGAAATGAATTATTTTTCTGTTTGTTTGGTCAGCTTTGCAATATTACCAAGATAAAATTCTTGGCTTCTTGCAGGACACTCTTTTTTCAAATGTTTGCACGAATACTGAAATATCTGCAATCAAAATATGTTTTTCAATGACATTACACTAATACTGTAATTAAAAGTACATTTAACAACTGTTATAAATAAACGCCTGCTTATTGACTAATTAATTATAACTAAAATTGTTACTAAACATGTATTGCGATACTTTTCTTACAGCTGGCGTTCAGCAAGGTAGACCCTCCATCGTCTCATGAGATCACAAGAGCCGCCGTTTGGATTCGATTGGTAAGGAGATCGATCTTCTTAATGGTAATAAATACTTGCGAGTCGATTATCGTCTTTAGTTTGTCAAGTGTATTCTTTGATCAGGTGATTAAAAGCCGACCGGGCTGTGATTTCTTGGTTCTGATATGTATGAAACAAGAAAGAAAAACAACAACAGAAAACATAAATTATACTTTTGTGTTTCTTTGTGTTATAAGATAAAAACAACAAAAAATACCTGTTTGTGTGTATATATATATAGTCAAATGAAGTAGGCCAAGGGAACAAATTCTGATAACACACGTTAACCAAGTGTCTGGTGTTTTGTCTTTTCAGAAAATCTAGATTCACGTGATGGAGGACGGTAAAACAAAGAGCAATGGCAACACAAAGGATGTCAGACTTCACGTGGACGAGAAACCAAACGGTCGCGAAGGTACAGTAAGAGTTATCTCCCCTAAACTCTGTTACATTATTCACCTCATTATGTTTCCTGTGAAAATATTGTGGCCTGTGACAAAGTAAGAAATTCAACGTTTTAAAAAACCAAAGAAATGTATTAATTATATTGTGGATAATTACCTACGAGTATTCTCTACGTGTGTACAGAGTTATAAGAGTCTGCGTAATGTCTGCTCCTCTACATCAAGTCTGTAAAATAAAAAAAAAAAAATACATAATAGAACGGTACTGGGAGATTTTGGGGTTATACCTTGGTGTAATACTAACAGGCTCTAATCTTTAAGAAATTGGCCAAAAGCAGTTTTACTTTGTGAGCGAATGCTATTACTTTCAGGACGTGCACTTTTGATATTTGTTTTACAATCATCAAGACTTGCTCTCGTTCATTGTCTCTGCTTCTTGATAACCTTTTTTGCTCCACTGAAAAGCATTTACCGAAAACACTTGTAAAATTTATTAATATTATTTCTGATATCTTTGCTAAGTAATGCCATTAGTTAACACATGATAATGTGGTACAAAAGGTATTACTATTTTAGACATTAACATGGTTGCTACCCTTTCCTTTCTCATATAACACAATTTTGTATTTGCTTATATTTACTTGTATGTATCTTTTATCTGTGTAAATTTATTAAAGCTCTGTAGCTCTGTATACGTGAACTGTTGTGTATATCTAAAACTTCTTCATACCCTTGATGAGGGGAATAAATAAACTATAAAGTAAAATTTTAATTTGAAAAAATACAAGGCAAAATAGACGTTAAGATGGAGATGGATCAGCCGTTATTTTAATTCAGGCGAGTATTGTGTACAATGGGGTAAGACAAAGAACTGGTCTTTCTGTTTGTGTCTACAGAAGGTCGGTACTACATACCAGCTCGTTATATACTCACCTTCATGTCCTTCCTCGGCTTCTTCAACGTGTACTGTCTGCGGGCCAACCTGAGCGTTGCCATAGTTTCCATGGTCAATTCTACCACAAAGGAGAATGCTAGTGTTACTGAGGAGTGTCCAGAACCGACGAAAGCAAACAACACCAACTCGACCTCAACTACCTCAGTAAGTGTCAGATGGGAACAAATAAAGGTTACAGAAATATACAGACACATACAAACACAGAGAGACAAACTATAAATTAATGATAATAGTTTAGAAGTTGTAACCATTGTGAGTTAAAAGAAATGTCGTAATTCCTTATTTTATACACAAGCTACATACATCATCATGATCCATCACCATTTATCAGTACTAATTGGTTTAATTACAGTTTATGTGCAAAATAAGTCATCGTTTAAAGCCTCAAACGTATTCCTCAGTTGCATGAACTTTAGACAAACTGTGTAAAGCTCAGTGCGGCCTGTCTCGTGTGCAGACAGGAGAGTTCGACTGGGACGAGAAGACTCAAGGGCTGATACTCGGAGCCTTCTTCTACGGGTACATCGTGACGCAGATTCCGGGTGGCTGGCTGGCCGGGAGATTCGGAGGTAAACGACTGTTTGCGTACGGCCTTCTGTGCACCTCCGTGTTAACCTTGGTGACCCCATTGGCTGCTCGCGCTGGTGTTGGTGTCGTGGTGGCCGTGCGCGTGCTGGAGGGCATCGGGGAGGTCAGTGACATATTCTGTGGCCAGCTCTCTCTCTCTCTCAGTTGTAAAATAACCCCGAGACATTACACTGTCCACAGGATAAATGAAAGTTCTCTCCAAGACAGAAAAATCCGATTTAGACTTAAATCACAGCCTCTCAAGATCGATAATGTAATTTATGTATTGTCACACAAGGATTGAACTCGCCCGATGACGGCGATTTACTACGAAATTGTAACTACTTCGAGTAAATATACATTGACCAAAGGTCGCATTAGAACTACAGACACAAACAGGAGCTGACATGTTAATAATAGCTGAGGCCCGATAACCTGATTTGTATTTTCAAATCGACGAGCTTTCTTAGAAAACTAGACCTCAGCAGGTTATGATGTTATGTCACAGGCTGTGACCTTTCCTGCCATGCACTCCATGTGGGGAGTGTGGTCGCCGGTCTATGAACGCAGCAAAGCAGTTGCTTTCAGCCACGGAGGTAAACCAGCCTATGTTTCAGAATATGTTTATACTTTACCTCATAGGTATGTTTCGCCAAACATGGTCTCAATTAAACAAATTGTTAAATAAGTCCAGAATAGTAAGCGGAAAAGGGTCATTAGCTTTCATAGAATGTTGCTAAAATGAGTAAGGAAGCTTAAACATATTCATTGAACAGCAAAATAAACACTGCTAAAATAAGTTTTTACTGTCTTGCTGACATCTTTGTGTGGTTCTTGTCTCGGTTGGACAGGTTCGCATCTGGGCACGGTGTTCGCCTTATCGATTTCTGGCATTTTATGTCAAAACGGATTTGCTGGTGGATGGCCTTCCGTCTTCTACGTGTTTGGTACGTTGAAAGTACGTTCTAATAAATGCATAATGGATTATTGAAGGGTAGACTGGTTGACCTCCCCTAATAATTTGTATGTCATTGACGCTGGCAGTTGGCGTGTAAGGCAGGGAAAGTTTTCCAGCAACAAGCCTGGGAGTCCTCATACTAGTCACATTGTGCCACCGTTGAACACACTAAACACTTGTCACAAATCGCTTTTAAAAACACTTTAACATAACGTTTTACTGGAAAAAAAAGAGAAAGATAATTCCATTTCATGAAGGATCTTTGTCCGTTATGTCGTTAAATCAGTTGGATTACCACAGATATAGGTTTCAACAGTCTAGAAACCACGTGCTATTGCTGTGCCAGGTGCCCTGGGCTGTCTGTGGTTTGTAGGATGGATGCTTTTGGTCAGCGAGACACCAGCCACACATCCCCGCATCTCGGATAAAGAGCGGCGCTACATTGAAAGCAACCTGGGCGCCAAGGCGGTAAGATGTGTGAACGACATATGGAAGGACTAGAATTGTATTTTTGTTTTGTAGCTTATGTGCTTTCGAGCATTTTATCCAGCTCTTCTGTCTTGTACACTAACCGAAATGTTCATATAACATTGTTACCTGTATAGGTGAGACTGACCTGTAAGCATAAACAAAGAAACGTGCAGGATCCTTTACGTGTCATACTAGGCTAATTGAATATTTTTTTAACCTGCAATCAAGGAAAGTGTTAACATTCCATGGAAGAGCATCTTAACCTGCAAGGCTTTATGGGGCACAGCAGCCGGGCACTTCGCGTTCAACTGGGGCTCCTACAGCATGCTGACCTGTCTGCCCACCTACTTGAAGAAGATCCTTCATTACGACGTTAAGGAAGTGAGTTCCACGTGCATTCACCTCTCAGCGCGAACTTAGTTGTAAATAGATTGTTATAAGGTTTATTACAACATAAGCACATGGTAGGGACTGCTGCAGAGTAATGGGACACAGATTGTGTTTTACAGGAAGGTTTCTTGTCGGCCGTGCCATACCTGATGCTGTGGGTGACTATGATCATTGCTGGATACTTAGCCGACTATCTTCGCGGTAATGGCTACCTGACTACAGTGGCCACCCGTAAGATCTTCTTCTCTTTAGGTAAGTCAACGCTTAAGACAAGACTTTATGTATTCCAGAGGGAATTAAATGCAGATATATGAGTAAGCACGACAGCAAAACAACAACAAGTCCTACTACCTAAACAACAGACAAGTTCAATGTCTTTGTCTTGCACGAAGGTACACGTAACCAGAAACACAAAGGAAGTTTCAGTGTGCTATTATATTATATACCTCGTGTTTGAGATTACCATGATGTATTCATGACAAAAACTGACAGTAAAATGACATGACAGGTGCAGTGCTTCCCACGGGTCTGTTGATTGGCACGTGCTTCGTAGGGTGTAACCACACGCTGGCCGTCATCCTGCTCACGCTGTCTGTGGGATTTTCGGGATTCAGTACTGCAGGCTACATCCCTAACCATCTTGACATAGCCCCACGATTTGCAGGTAGTTATGGGGCATGATGCACTTTGACGATTTTACTTTTATTCTGTGTTCTTATCCTTTCTTCAAATCAGAGTGCTTTCTTGCGTGCTTGCATGCGTGCTTGTGTGTGTGTGTGTCCATTCAAATGTCGACAGTTATTACAGTGGCAAGTGAACAGCAAAATCTTTCATCAAAGTTGTCTTTCTGTGAATACAGGTATTCTGTATGGGATCACCAATGCTGTCGCTACCATACCTGGGTTTCTTGGTCCCCAAATTGTCGGGGTTCTGACAAACAATAATGTAAGAACAAGAAATAAAGATCGACTTAAAGACAGAAAAACATACACAGGCAAAAAAGACAGACAGCTATAAATTTATAGAGGGATGGACGGACAGAAGATGGCTGAAGGGACAAGCTGATGGATGACTGATATTTTTGTTGATTGGGGTATTTTGTTTTCCTTGAAAGAATTTTCCTGAAGCTAGGTGCATAAGTTGCTTCATTGAAGATTGAAAAAAAAAAAGAAATCATTTTTTTCAAAATACCTTAAGTCACATGTAATGACCAGCTCCCTAACTAAAGCGTTCGAATCTTCTCTTTTGTCGTCTGTTTACCGAAGCGAATTTATGGTCTTTGAAGTAAATGTTAAACTTAAAGTATCGGTAGCTAATGTTTTAATTTTGTTTCACAAAAGCTATGCTTAATACTATTACTAATTTTTTTTATTATGGTGAATCAGTTTTAAAGTCATGTTTGTCATCACGATGACAAATTTCTTTCGAATTTATAAAAGTCATGAGTACCTTTACGGTATATATACAGTGGAACCTCGGTTAGCGAACGCCTCGGATAGCGAATTTTTCGGTTAACGAACAAAAATTTCGCTAAAAATTTGTCTCGGATAGCGAACAAAATTTCGGATAACGAACAAAAATTTCGTTAAAAATTTGTCTCCGATAGCGAACAAAATTTCGGATAACGAACAGCCACGTGAACCACACGTGACCGACCAGCATGTAATCATTCGCGCTCGAGACAGTTACGATCAGTCGTTCCTTACCTGTGCGCATCCTTCTTATTTAGTGATTGTTGTGCTTTATTTTAATAAGATAATCCTCAATCATGGCTCCAAAGAAGATTAAGAGCAATTAATAGTAGTGAGGTAATGACAAGGACGCGGCCAACAAATGAATTGAAAAAGGAAATGATTTCAAAGTATGAAGGTGGCATGCGTCTGTCGGATATGTGATGTCTTCTTACCGAAGAGTTTTACAAAAAAGGCAGAAGGAACAGACACTGGACAAGTTTTTTTCTTCAACCTCAAAGCTACAGAAAAGGGAAGTCTCCCCCGATTTTATAATGTCACGTGTGCTCATGGAGGGGGATTCAAAGCAGTAATTCCACCCCTTCCTCCCCACACCTGTTTCCAACCACGCAGTCAAAACGGCAAGTTTTCTGTTTAAATGCTTTCGTTAATGTTTTTATGTTTATTTAACTCCGTTTATATTGCATTATAACTGTTCTCATTAAAACAAATACCTATATATATATACAGCCTGTAACTTTCAAATAGCGAGTCAACAGGGGCTGGGAACCAATTAAATCTATTTCCTTTATTTCTTATGGAAAAAATTGTTTCGGATAACGAACATTTCGGTTAACGAACAGCTTTCCAGAACGGATTAAGTTCGTTAACCGAGGTTCCACTGTATATATATTGCATTTTCTTTGCAGCAAACCTCGGGGCAGTGGCACATCTTCTTCTTCCTGACGGCGGCTGTCTATGCTGCCGGCGCCCTGCTCTTCTGTCTGTTCGTTGAAGGGGAGGAGCAGAAGTGGGCACGTGCCCCACCCAGCGCCGCCTCTGCTGCCACGCAAGAGAAGGAAGTGGAATTAGATGAGAAGATAATGAAGTCAGAAGAAAAGACAGTGAAGTCACACGAGAAGAGCACTCGTCTGTAGGTGAATTGTCTCGAACCTTCTCCGCCATTCAGAGGACAATTCCGTCAGAAACAGTACAAAATACAACAAAAACAAGCCGTCGCTCAGTTTGCAGCAAGTCAACGGATTCTTTATAGAAGAACATCTCAATATCACTGTTGAGTTACTGGTGGTGGCATTAAAGTAGAAAACAAACATACATTTAATATACCTAGATGTAGTTTAATGCATGCTGCGTCCATATATATTTATATATGCATACAATATTGGATAGAACACTACAATAATAATTATCAGTATTTACAATTTGATTCCGTTGCCGTAGTTTCTGAAGGACCGGTAAGTGGGTCGAGACCAGACCTTACGAAGTAATGGGGAACACAGTAGAACAAGTTTCTTAGTCTGTAGTACAGAATCGTTCTTTATATTTCTTTCTAGCCTGTGATTTCATGTACCAAAGGCTCACGCACATTTCCTGTAGTAGTGAGTAGAGAAAAACTGAGTTTATAGCAAAATACCAGATGCAGTTTCTCTCAGAGATGGAGTAGAGAATGTGATAGTACAAAAGGAAGTCAAGAATCCAGATCCACGTTGGCTGAGAAAGACCGAACTCTGAGAGTTTATCCAAGAGTTTCCGCGGAATGATGGTGTTGAAGGCGGAGCTGTAGTCTTCAAACAGAAGGCAAGCATATGAGCCATGAGATTCAAAGTGCTGGAGGATAAAGTGAAGAGCTAAAGAGACAGCATCATACAACGATCGATTGTACCGATAACCTCTAATCAAGGCATATTAAATGTAATAATTCATTAAATGTCATATATAGGTAGAATCTCGAATGTTTCGTTATGACGTTTTTTTTCTTAGGTCCTGGCAGACAGTTCACAAACAGTATCTTGGTATCTGATAGGGGGTGGGTGGGTGTGAGGCTGGTGGGCGTTGTCAAAGTCCCTGACTAGTCGTTCGAATAGTGCCCGAAGTGAGATGCATTAGGGAGGCAGTTTGTACTTGACCCATCCAGCCCATCCTGCGAGGGTCATAATCGAGATCGAACCTGGACATGGATCGTCTCTGACCTGTTTAGTTCCCACGGTACGACACGTGCCCGCCACAGTGCAGGATCTGCATGCGCCACACTCTAGTCGCATTTTCCTTTGCATGTAACGGATTTCTGAATCAGCTGATGAAACAACAATCACCCCTTTATATCAAGGTTATCTGATGTGGCCTGGACTTGCCACTGAATCATTGAAGGATTAGATATGACTAATATAGGATAGTGCTACAGAGGTTATGATTGAGTTACTACCTTTAGTTGGCGCTGTCGAATGCGGAATATTTAAACTCAAGAATGATATTTAAAATTTCCGTTCAAGAATCGGTTAAAAGTAATATAGAGTAGAAATGTATAGCTTGAAAGGTCTATTTCAGTAGCATTTGGAGGATTTCATTTCGACAACTTTCAAATTTGTGAGGTGTTGATAAGTTGTGAGACAAATGTGGCGATCATGTTACAGAGATTATCAGTGTGTTATTAGCGCATATGGGCGTGGCAATATCTTTCAGGTGTGTGCGGGGGGGGGGGATAAGCTGTGAACCCAACAATAGTATAAGTGGTTGTGATTTGGATCAGGATGCAGTTTACTACGATCAAATGTTGTGACACTGTTATTTGTATTAATCAAAGTGTTGAACACATCATGCGTTATAACATTCTCGTGTAAGTGTGTGTGAGAGAGAGAGGGAGCGTACAATTGAACTGGCTTCAATTTTTAATAAACTTTTAAAATGTTTTAAACATGATTTTCTTTTTATATCATAATGCATTTTGTCTTTACATGATTTTGTTTTCTAATTTGAACATGCAATGCACAGGCAAATAATAAGTAACCTTTGAACTTTCTATTGCTGACATTCTCGTGAAAGCATTGTGCAGCTCATAGCAAGTGCTGTTATCGTAGTGCTGTCTTAGTGTTAGAAAAGAATTGACTACTTCAAAGGCCACTGATCTGCAAAACCATTTGTTGATATTTCCCACTAAGATGTTGAAGTTGTCCCAGTGTTATCGCTGTATGGCCGACATTTTTAACCTCCAACAGGCGTTATCTGTAGCGACGGTGACAATGTCGGTAACTACACTGACGAAGCCATCAGACAGAAAGTCACTGTTAAAGGAAATTGATTATATGAAGTGCAGTCTTAATTCGCTATCTTATATTAAGTGGAAGTCACCAAGAACAGACTAATTTAAAACAAACGATTATACATCGTTGAAATTGAAATGTAGAGAATATAGTGCTCCCAATTTTTAGGCACTTTTTTTCGAAGCAAGTTTTGTAAATTTTCTTAGTTCAGTTGAGATGAGAGTCACTTTGTCTAGTCAAGGCAGCTAGTTAATTACAGCAACCATAATATAATCATCATCATAGGAGTCACAAAGAGAAGAAACAAATATCCAAACTTGGTTTTTGTCAGGAGAGTGAGACGAACGTCCATTTTAGAGGACATAATGTGGAGAAAAGTGTTTCCCTCCGGCGTAGTTTGCTGAATGGTAGCATTGCTTACTAAGTTAATTAAAATGGTGCTGATATCGCAATATCAGGAAACTCCAAACAACAGGTGAACAGGTGCGAGAAAATTGGGCGAAATCTAGACCGAAGACCTGAAGTGACAAACACTTTATTGCTGCTCTGAGAGGTTGTAGGCCTCTAAGATTGACATTATCTAACTGATAATGAGCCTTGCTTTCTGTATTTTTTTTTTTTTGAATTATTGATCTCGTGGGAAGAGAGAGCTCTTGTCTTATGGATAAACAGCCCATCATGATAATTTGCTGGGAAGCAACATATTAGTTTCATAATTGTTTGGGTTTTTTTCCTCCTCCTTAATCTAGCTGCAAGTAGCGTTTCCACCTTTATCAGCGATTACAGACGACAATTGTCATTGTCCACATCGTCGCTCTCCCAGGTACGTCTAATCGTCTTGGAAATCGTTTTCAGTATCGCTGCTTTCATCGCTAAGGCTTTCTCTCCGTGCTCTACTAGCATTGTTGTAAATTTTAGGCCTATCTAGCTCGTACTTTAGAAGAAAAAGTTAATAAATAAGTTAAGGCCTTTATTATAACAATAATCTACCTTACATGAAGTACGTTTGAACAGAAATCTCGCCAATATTCTACACTACCTGTCCTTTTATGATTGTAAACATGGCGAGGCGTCGGGCAAGACGATGTTGAAATCGCAACGATCTAAACATCATGTACTGAAACGACGAATAAATATGTTTGAGATAATGTTGTTACCAAAAGTGTACTGCGATACTCTTCTTACAGCTGGCGTTCAGCAAGGTAGACCCTCCTTCATCTCGTGGGATCTCAAGCGCCTCCGTTTGGATTCGATTGGTAAGAAGATCGATCTTCTTAATGGAAATAAATACTAACGAGTTGATTATCGTCTGTGGTTTGTCAAGTCTGTCCTTTGATCAGGGAATTAAATGCTGGTCTGACTGTGATGTCATGGTACTGATGTGTCTAAAACATGAAATAAAATACAATAGCTGAAAACATAAGATATACTTTTTTGTTTCTTTGTGGTATAAGATTAAAAACATGAAGAAATACCTGTTTATGTATATATATATATAGTCAAATGAAGTAATCCAAAGGAACACATTCTGACAGGTGTGTGGTGTTTTGTCTTGTCAGAAAATCTTCATCTAGATGCGCGTGATGGAGGACGGTAAAACAAAGAGCAAAGGCAACACAAAGGATGTCAAACTTCACGTGGACGACAAACCAAACGGTCGCGAAGGTACAGTAAGAGTCATCTCCCCTAAAGCTCTTACAATATTCACCTCAGTATGTTTCCTGTGAAAATATTGCCGCCAGTGATAAAGTAAGAAATACAAAGTTAAAAATAAACCAGGAAATTTATTATTTATATTGTGAATAAGTACCTACGAGTATTCTCTACGTGTGTACAGAGTTATATGAGCCTGCAAAATGTTTGCTGCTCTTTAGTAAGTCTGTAAATTAAAAAATATATATAATGGAACGGTAGTGGGAGATTTGGAGGTTATATCGTGATGTGATACTAACAGGCATAAGCTTTAAGAAATTGCTCAAAAGCTGGTTCACTTTGTGAGCGAATGGTATTGCTTTCAGGACATGAGCTTTTGATATTTGTTTTACAATCATCAACACTTGAACTCATTCATTGTCTCTCTCTCTCTTGTAATACATGTCATCTTTTAAGCTCCAAAGCATTTACCGAAAACACTTGTAGAATTTACAAATATTATTTGTGACAACTTTGCTAAGTAATGCCATTAGTTAACTCATGGTAATGCGGTACAAAAGTTAATGCTATTTTAGCAACTAATATGGTTGTTACACGTTATCTTATAACACAATTTTGTAGTTACTTGTATTTACTTTTACATATCTTTTATTTGTGTAAGTTTATAAAAGTTCTGTATGCGTGAACTGTTGATTGTGTACATCTAAAACTTCTCTATACCCTGATGGGGTGAATAAATAAAATAAATTAGATTATAAAGATACAAAGCAAAATAGACGATAAGATGGATCAGCCGTTATTTTGATGCAGGTGGATGTTGTGTACAATGGGGGAGACACAGAGCTGAGCTTTCTGTTTGTGTCTACAGAAGGTCGGTACTACATACCAGCCCGATATATACTCACCTTCATGTCCTTCCTCGGCTTCTTCAACGTGTACTGTCTGCGGGCCAACCTCAGCGTTGCCATAGTTTCCATGGTCAATTCTACCACATAGGAGAATGCTAGTGTTACTGAGGAGTGTCCAGAACCGACGAAAGTAAACAACACCAACTCGACCTCAACTACCTCAGTAAGTGTCCAGATGGGAACAAATAAAGATTACAGAAATATACAGACATATAGAAACACAGAGAGACAAACTTTACACTAATAATAATAGTTTGTAGTAATCTTGAGTTAAAAGAAAAGACAGGAATTTGTTATTATTGTGTCCGTTTCTATCTACGTAATTCCTTATTTTATACACAAGGTACATACATCAGCAGGATAAATCACCTCTCATAATAAGAATTTGTTTATTTATAGTTTGTGCAAAGTGAGTCATCGTTTCAATAACCAAACTTATCCTCAGTTACATGAACTCTGATGAAGACAAACTGTGTAAAGCTCAGTGCGGCCTGTCTCGTGTACAGACAGGAGAGTTCGACTGGGACGAGAAGACTCAAGGGCTGATACTCGGAGCCTTCTACTATGGGTATGTCGTGACGCAGATTCCGGGTGGCTGGCTGGCCGGGAGAATCGGAGGTAGACGACTGTTTGGGTACGGGCTACTGTGCACCTCCGTGCTAACCTTGGTGACCCCGTTGGCTGCTCGCGCTGGTGTTGGTGTCGTGGTGGCCGTGCGTGTGCTGGAGGGCATCGGGGAGGTCAGTGACACATTCTGTTGCCAGCTCTCTCTATGTTATAAAAAAAAAAACTCTGAGACATTACAGGTTAAAAATAAAAAATAAAAATTGTAACTACTTCGAGTTAATATACAATGACCAAAGGTCGTATTATGACTAAGGACTCAAACAGAAGCTAATGTGTTAATAATAGCTTAAGTCCGATAACTTGATTTGTGTTTTAAAATAATCAAGCTTTCCTAGAAGACTTGAGCTCAGCAGGTTATGATGTTATGTCACAGGCTGTAGCCTTTCCTGCCATGCACTCCATGTGGGGAGTGTGGTCGCCGGTCTATGAACGCAGCAAATTAGTTGCCTTCAGCTACGGAGGTAAAGGAGTCTATGTTTCAGAATATGTTTCTACTTTCCGTGTTTGGTCTGTTTAACCAAAGATGGTCTCAATCAAAACAAATTGTTAAATAATTCTAGATTTATTAGTGGAAAGGGTTATAAACTTCCATAGAATGCTGCTAAAATAAGTAGGGAAGCGTACAAATAATCTCACAAAAAGTAAACACTGCTAAAAATACGTTTTTACTGTCTTGCTGACATCTTTCGTGTGGTTCTTGTCTCGGTTGGACAGGTGCGCAGGTAGGCACGGTGTTCGCCTTGCCGATTTCTGGCATTTTATGTCAAGACGGATTTGCTGGTGGATGGCCTTCCGTCTTCTACGTGTTTGGTACGTTGTGAGTACGTTCTAGTTATTGCATACTGGATTATGGAAGGGTAGAATGTCTGGCTTGCTCACTCGCTCAAATTTATGTTTGAGGAACAAGAAGATATTTTCTGGCACTACAAAGTCAGCCAGTGTTCCCTGCTCACACGCAGCAAACAATAAAATGCATAACTTCATGCAGACTTTACTATGTTTTCTTTCTGTCTATCAATTACCATCTGTCTGTCGGTCTCGTTGTATAATTCCCAACCAGTACTACTACTAAAAATAATAAAGTGGAATGCATGTACTGTGCTTTATCACAAGTGAGGATTATATGGCACGACTTGGGAAAGGTGGAGCACTGTGCGCTCCCTTTGTAGTTTTTACCTCCCTTGATAAATTGTATGTCACTGCCGCTGACTCCCGTGTGTCTTCTTTGTTCGTTATGTCGTTAAATCAGTTTGATTACCACAGATATAGGTTTCAACAGTCTAGAAACCACGTGCTATTGCTGTGCCAGGTGCCCTGGGCTGTCTGTGGTTTATAGGATGGATGTTTTTGATCAGCGAGACACCAGCCACACATCCCCGCATCTCGGATAAAGAGCGGCGCTACATTGAAAGCAACCTGGGCGCCAAGGCGGTAAGATTGTGTGAACGACATATGGAAGGACTAGTATTTGTAACAGTGTTACCTGTACAGGTGAGACTGCCCTGTAAGCATAAACACAGAAATGTGCAGGATCCTTGAAATGTCATAATAGGATAATTAACTATTTTTTTTAACCTGCAATCAAGGAAACTGTAAACATTCCATGGAAGAGCATCTTCACCTGCAAGGCTTTATGGGGCACAGCAGCAGGGCACTTCGCTTTCAACTGGGGCTCCTTCAGCATGCTGACCTGTCTGCCCACCTACATGAAAAATATCCTTCATTACGACGTTAAAGAAGTGAGTTCCACGTGCATTCACCTGTCAGAGCGAACAAAATTAGTTGTAAATGGATTGTTATAAGGAGTTATTACATGGTAGGGACTGCTGCCGAGTAATGGGACACAGATTGTGTTTTACAGGAAGGTTTCTTATCGGCTTTGCCATCCGTTATGCTGTGGGTGACTCAAATCTTTGCTGGATACTTAGCCGACTACCTTCGCGGTAATGGCTACCTGACTACAGTAGTCACCCGCAAGATCTTCTACCCTTTAGGTAAGTCAACGCTTAAGACAAGACTTTATTTATTTCAGAGGGCAATTAAAGGCGGATAACAGCAAAACAACAAGTCGCACGACCAAAACAACCGAGAAGTTTAATCACTTTGTCCTGCATGAGGGTACATATCATCAGAAACATAATGGAAGTTGGCTCTGCGGCATTTGTACCGTTACTGTAAAATGTTTGGTAAATTAACACTTCACTGTTCTTGGCATTTCTTTGTACACTATGGTTGGTTAATAAAGCAATAACTTTTTAAAGTACCAAAGTTCATTCCTAATAACCCATACAAAGCGAAACCGTTAGAAACTTTTTTTTTTTTTTTTTTTTTTTTGACTTTTTTTTTTTTTTTTTTTTTTTTTTTTTTTTTTTATTAAACATTTATTTTACATTAACACATTACATTTACATGACAAAATCATCAAAATCATATTCCTTGAATTATAACGAGCATACATAACAATATCACAAGCATTATATAGTGCCAGGCATTTTTTGTCCCCAACATTTTGTGCAGAACTCTGATTTAAAGTAATTTCAATATACTATCTAGTATCTAACAACTAGCCATTCGCTCAATTGCACTATACCATATATAACAATATAAAAGACATATAAGGTAGTGTATGTCAACATGTATGAAAGTCTAGTCACTGCTTAAGTTTTGGTCAACAAGTTTCATATAAGGTAGCCAAAGTTGTACAACTTTTTCTTCTTTCATTTCCAGGCGAGCATTAAAAATTTCAATTTTATATCTATATTGCAGTATCTGAATGAATGGTTGCAACTGAGGTGTGGTTTTTTTGAATCTGCAAGAGTATATGTATAATTTAGCAAGTAGTAAGATTAAATCCAGTACATCGTCTGTCTTAAAGTTATTACTGCATCCAAATAAAACCAGGTGTTCACTTAATATCATCCTTGTCATAATCCCACATTTATTTGACACATAATTTTGAAAGTTTTGCCAGAAATCTTGAACACATTTACAATTCCAAAAAATATGTTGAATGTTTTCTTTTTCACTTCTACAGTGGTTACAAAGATCATCAATTTCTAGACCCATATTAAATAAAGCTATTTTTGTCCCCAGTATTCTATGCAAGACTCTGATTTGGAGCCATTTTAATTTAATATCTTTAATCTTGGCTACTTTCCTGAAGATAATGTGCCAATCTACATTTCTATTTAGTCTTGTATCCCATTTTGAGCAACAGTTAGGCACATGTGTATTAGCTACCATGTTATCATAGTACAGTCTTGCACCTTTCTGTACAGATTGAATTACACTAAGAGTTTTATTTGTATCATAGTCAAGCGGTGATGGATCAGTTGCATTCTCTCTGTCTTGATGCATATATTCCTTTATGGCTTCTATGCAACCATTTAGAGAGACAAAATTAATGTTTACATCATATATCCTTTTAACATCTTGACATGATAAAAAATTACCTCTTTCATCCAGCAAGTGTTTAATTAAATATATCCCTTTATCTACCCAACTTCTATACAGAAATGGCTTATTCCCAATCTTAATTTTATTGTTACAAAAAATAGGCTCTGATATAATCTCTTCAATATGTTTACACACAACACTTTCTCCAAATATCTCGTACGCATTTAAAACATCCTTCCAGAAACTATTTACAGTTACAAAAGAGCCAACTACTGGGCCAAGTTTGTCTAGGTAATTTAACATTTTATGTGAGGACATAATAATCATTTTCCAACTATGACTGGTTTTCTTTATGTTCCGCAACCATGTTAGTTTTAAGGCATTCATATGAGTTCTAACATCCGGTATGTCAATCCCCCCATTATATACTTTTTTAGTAGACACTTTTCTGCTAATTTTATCCTTTTTTCCACCCCACACAAACTGAAATATAGATTTTTGAATGTTGTTAACAATATGATCTGGGGGATTTGGCAGCAATAACCATAAGTGTGTTAATTTTGACAAGATTAAGGACTTGAGTATTGCTATTCTTCCTAATGGAGTTAACTGTCTTTTCAGCCAAATCTTGTACAATGTTCTAATTTCGGCTAGCTTACTATCATAATTTAACTTTATACATGCTTTTAGATTATTAGTAAACCAAATACCAAGAATTTTGAACTCTCCTGGGTTCCACTACATCTGTAAATGGGGTAAATACTTAGCTGCTGAATTTGCTTTGCTTCCCAGCCATATTGCACTTGATTTTTCAGTGTTCAGAACTAAACCAGATATTTTTTCGAACAATTTTAATGTATCCATTGATTCTTCAAAAGACTGTCTATCACCCTCTAAAGTCAATTCTGTGTCGTCTGCATATTGTACAATTTTTGTTTCGCTGTTTTGTATTTTTATACCTTTTATGCATTTATTTTTTCTAATCATAATAGCTAGAATTTCTACACATAAGATGAATATATAAGGCGAAATTGGGTCCCCCTGACGGCATCCTCTTCTAACATAGAACCATTCAGACAATGTGCCATTAACTGACACACTAGACTTGATATTTGTGTAGAAAGTGCTTATCCACTTACAAAACTGTGAGCTAAAACCAAAAAAATTCAAGACTTTCAGCATGAAGCTCCAGCTGATACTATCGAACGCTTTTTCAAAATCAAGACATACCAACAAACCAGGTTCTTTATTTTTATCCAAATGTTCAATCAAATCGTATATCAGCCTAACATTATCTCCCAAGTATCTCCCGCGGACAAAACCAGATTGGTCTTCATGAATTAGGGATGATAAAACTTTTTTCATTCTGTTTGCAATGCATGTTGAGCCAATCTTATATACCACATTTAGTAAAGTAATTGGTCTCCAGTTTTTAATTTGGTCTCTAGGTTTATCTACTTTGGGAATGCATATGATTACACCTTCTTTTTGTGTAGAGGATAATTCACCCTTACTAAAACCTTCATTCAGAGATCTAACAATGAAAGGTCCAAGTTGTTTCCAAAAGACCTTAAAAAATTCCACAGTGAATCCATCACTCCCTGGGCTTTTCCCATTACCCATATTTTTAACTGCCTGGCTGCTTCTTCTAAAGTGATATTTCCATCCAACAGATTGAGTTCAAGTTGTGTAAGTTTTGGTATATCCTCTTGGATATTAGTAAAGCTAAAGTCCTGAACAGCTCTCTCTGAGTACAGGTTGGAAAAGAAATCTCGCACTTCTGCTCTTATTTCTTCAGTTTTTCTAATACTTTCCCCATTTTGCTTCTGTAATTTCCGAATTTGCTTGCTTACATAATTACGTTTTTCCAGTGAACAGAAATAATTACTTACTTTCTCTCCTTCTGCTATCCACTTAGCCCTGGAGCGAATCAGTACACCCTCCATTCTTTTTTCTCTTAAACTAATGAGTTCACTTTTATTCTTTTCAAGTTCAAGGACTTCTTCTTCTTTTAACTTATCTTTAATTTCTAACCGTGTAATTTCTTTTTCTAATATTTTTTCTTTATCATTATTTCTTTTCTTTTTCTTGCTAGAGTAGGTTATTGTTTTCATTCTAATTTTCATTAGCATAGTATCTAGGAATGTTTGATCAGGAAACCGTTAGAAACTTTGTATTTTCCTCACACGTCGTTTCCTCCGTCAATCATTCTTCGAAAACAAAAATGATGGATGCTTTTTTTTTTAATTGCTATTTTCATCTTGATTCTTAAGAGTCATACAACTATGCTTTAAATTTAGTTTTTTATGTTATACTTTACAGTGTTAATGCTTTAAAGAGGCATACAAACAGTTTAACACGGTTTTGTGGTATTTGAACACTGTTTCTTTGTTTTAATTGATGTTCTGTCAAACTCTGACATTTTTATTTTTAGAAGTTTTTTCAGGATGATAATTTCTCTTCAAAGTCATTCTGGTGATTTTGAAATTTTCCGTAGTTTGTCTTACTCTTTCTATCAATAGATAGACTAGACTGCTATTAAATAATTTATGTTTGAGATTACCATGATGTATACATGACACTGACAGTAAATGACATGACAGGCGCAGTGATTGCCATGGGTCTGTTGATTGGCACGTGCTTCGTAGGGTGTAACCACACGCTGGCCGTCATCCTGCTCACGCTGGCTGTGGGATTTTCGGGATTTAGTACTGCAGGCCACAACCCCAACCATCTGGACATAGCCCCACGATTTGCAGGTAGGTACAGGGAGTGATGCACTTTGCCGATCTTGCATTTTTGTCTTCTTCTTTTTTTTTTTTTTTTTTCAAAGTGCTTTCCTGCGTGTGCATTCAAATGTCTACAGCAGTTAGAGTGAAAAAATTTAATCTTTCGTCTCACTTGTCTTTTTATGAATACAGGTCTTCTGTATGGAATCACCAATACAATCGCTAGCGTACCTGGATTTCTCGGTCCTGAAATTGTCGGGGTTCTGACAAACAATAATGTAAGAACAAGCATTAAAGAGCAACTGAAAGACGGAAAGGACGGACAGCTAAATCTTTATGTGTTGATGGACTGACAGAAGATGGCTGAATGGACAAGCTAATGGATGACTGTGACATTTTTGTTCATTTTGGTATTTTGTTTTCCTTGAAAGAATCTTTCGAATTTAGGTTCATCGAATGCTGCATTGAAGATAGCAAAAAGAAATAATTTTTTTCAAAATAACTTATGTCAAATCTTTTTGACCAGCTCCCTAACTAAAGCTTCTCTTTTTATTGAAAATTACAAAATTGTCTGTTTACCGAAGCGAATTTATGGTCTTTGAAATAAATGTTAAGCTTAGAGTATCGGTAGCTAATGTTTAAATTTTGTTTCGAAAAAGTCATGTTTAATATTTTGAATTTATAAAACTCATGATTATTTTTACGATATGTATTTATAGATTGCTTTTTGTTGCAGCAAACCTCGGGGCAGTGGCACATCTTCTTCTTCCTGACGGCTGCTGTCTATGGTGCCGGCGCCCTGCTCTTCTGTCTGCTCGCTGAAGGGGAGGAGCAGGAGTGGGCACGTGCCCCACCCAGCGCCACCTCTGCTGCCACGCAAGAGAAGGAAGTGGCGTTAGATGAGACCACAGCGACGTCACAGGAGAAGACAGTGTCGTCAGAGGAGAAGACAGTGACGTCACATGAGAAGAACACTCGTCTGTAGCTGAAATGTCTCGATCCTTCTCCGCCATTGAGAGGACAGAAATGGACAAGGCTGTACCTGAATACTACCAGAGAGAGAAAGATGGCAAAGACAAAATCATGCACGGAAATCAGATAGTAGTGAATGGAGAAATCGTGAAGTTAAAATAGAGAACATAACAAGGGAAAAAGTGTCAAGGCAGATGTCAAACTTTGATTGCAGTTTATTATCCTTCTGGACCCCTGACCTTAAGAGAGTAAACAACCTGGTACTTTCGAAGTATTAAACGTTTTGATCAAAAATACATGTGCAGCCATTTGGAAGTGTTGACCTTGTTATTATACTTATCTAACTGCATACAAGCAATATGTCTTAAATCGTCTTTTCTACTGCGTTCAGTCGGTCAATGAAAGAGTCAATCTGGTCACACTTTGCTTAACGATGAGTTCTGTTGTTTGTGTTATCCACAATGCGTAACGGTAGTTCAAAACAATAACGAAAAGCTTACAAGAAATATCATTACATCAGCCACAAGTTTATTTCGTAGCTATCACAAAGACATTGTTGGTACAGCAGCTTTCATGTTGTAACTGAAGATGAAATAATAGCCTGGTTTTCTGCTTGACAAGACCAGCGAACGAGAAAGCAAAATCAAGCCCCTGTCACGTGACAAAGAGGACGTCCTTCACTGCTGCTTCCTTCCTCGCTCATTTCTGCCTCACATTCTCTACTCCATCTCTAAGAGAAACTGCATCTGGTACTTTGCTATTAGTTCCGTTTTTCTCTACTCACTAATACAAGAAACGTGAGTGAGTCTTTGGCACATGAAATCACAGGCTATGCTGAGCTAGAAACAAATATAAACAACTACCATTGTGTACTACAGACTAAGACACTTGTTCTAATGTGCTCCACATTACCTCGTAAAGTCTCGTCTAGACCCACTTACCCGTCCTTGAGAAACTATGGCAACGGCACATAAAATTGTAAACACATACTGATAGTTATTACTGTAGTGTTCTATCCAATACTGTATACATATATAAATATATATGGACGCAGCATGCATTAAGCTACATCTATGTATATTAAATGTATGTTTGTTTTCGACTTTCATGCCACCACCAGTAACTCAACAGTGATATTGAGATGTTCTTCTACAAAGAATCCGTTGACATGCTGCAAACTGAGCGATGGCTTGTTTTTGTTGTATTTTGTACTGTTTCTGACAGAACTGTCCTCTGAATGGCGGAGAAGATTCGAGACAACTGAGCTACAGACGAGTGCTCTTCTCATGTGACGTCACTGTCTTCTCCTCTGACGTAACATGCTTCTCATCTAATTCCACTTCCTTCTCTTGCGTGGCAGCAGAGGTGGCGCTGGGTGGGGCACGTGCCCACTCCTGCTCCTCCCCTTCAGCGAGCAGACAGAAGAGAAGGGCGCCGGCACCATAGACAGCCGCCGTCAGGAAGAAGAAGATGTGCCACTGCCCCGAGGTTTGCTGCAAACAAAATGCAATATATATCTATATATATATCGTAAAGGTAATCAAGACTTTTATAAATTCAAAAGAAATGTGTTATCGTGATGACAAACTGGACTTACAACAGGTTATAACGTGACGACTTACTCATAACAAACAAGCGATCCATCCCTCTCCTAGCTACACGTGGAGTAAAGTGTTTTGACGGGTACACAACACATAATAATTTCATCTTAATATCAAACAACAAAGACGTTAGTCATAACACTAAGCATGATATTTGTAAACAAAATTAAAACTTTAGTACCCACGATTTCAGCTAGACTATTTATTTTGAAGCCGATAATTTCGAAAACCATTTTGTAAATGTTCACACAAGAGTAGATTCAAACGCTTTAGTTAGGCAGCTGGTCATTAGATGTGACCTAAGGTATTTTGAAAAAAAATATTTCTTTCTTTAATCTTCAATGCAGCAGTCTATGCACCGAGCTTCCAAGCATTCTTTCAAGCAAAACAAAATATCCCAATCAACAAAAATATCACAGTCATCCATCAGCTTGTCCATTCAGCAATCTTCTGTCCGTCCATCACCACATAAAGTTATAGCTGTCCGTCCTTTCTACCTGTATGTGTTCGTCCGTCTTTCAGTTTCTCTTTAACTCTTGTTCTTACATTATTGTTTGTCAGAACCCCGACAATTTCGGGACCGAGAAATCCAGGTACGCTAGCGACTGTATTGGTGATCCCAAAGAGAATACCTGTATACACAAAAAGACAGGAGAGATGAAATATTAAATGTTGTCACTCTAATAATGGTCGCCACTTGAATGCACACACATACACGCAAGAAGACTCCGTAATTTGAAGAAAGGATAAGAAGACAAAGAAAACGCAAGTTAAATCGACAAAGTGCATCACTCCCTGTACCTACCTGCAAACCGTGGGGCTATGTCAAGATGGTTGGGGTTGTAGCCTGCAGTACTAAATCCTGAAAACCCCACAGCCAGCGTGAGCAGGATGACAGCCAGCGTGTGATTACACCCTACGAAGCACGTGCCAATCAACAGGCCCGTGGGAAGCACTGCACCTGTCATGTCATTTTACTGTCAGTTTTTGTCATGTGTACATCATAGTAAACTCAGACAAGTTATATAATATAGGAGCAGTCCAGTCTCTCTATTGAGAGAAAGAGTAAGACTGAAACAAAGGAAAATTTTTAACTCTGATGATATAGAAGGATACCTTTGAAAAGGCATTGGCATCCAGGCAAAATTTGTAAAAATAAAAATGTAAGTTTGACAGAATATCAATTAAAACAAAGAAACAATCTTCAAATACCACAAAACCGTGTTTAACTTTTCTGAATGTCTATTTAAAGCATTAACTCTGTAAAGTGTAACTTAAAAAAAAATTAATTTAAAGCATATTTGTATGACTCTTAAGAATCAAAAATGAAAAAAAAGAACGAAAAAAAAAATTTTTGTAATTTTTTTTTTTTTAGGTTTTCGAACAATGATTGGCGGAGGAAACGAGGTGTGAGAAAAATACTTACTGATAGGTCTGGAATAAAAAAAAGTCTTGTCTTAATCGTTGACTTACCTAAAGAGAAGAAGATCTTACGGGTGGTTGCTGTAGTCAGGTAGCCATTACCGCGAAGGTAGTCGGCTAAGTATCCAGCAATGATCTGAGTCACCCACAGCATCAGGTATGGCACGGCCGACAAGAAACCTTCCTGTAAAACACAATCTGTCCCATTACTCGGCAGCAGTCCCTACCATGTTCTTATGTTGTAATAATTCCTTTTAACAATCTATTTGCAGAAAATGTCGTTCGCTCTGACAGGTACATGCACGTGAAACTCACTTCTTTAACGTCGTAATGAAGGATCTTCTTCAAGTAGGTGGGCAGACAGGTCAGCATGCTGTAGGCGCCCCAGTTGAAAGCAAAGTGCCCTGCTGCTGTTCCCCATAAAGCCTTGCAGGTGAAGATGCTCTTCCATGGAATGTTTACTGTTTCCTATGTTGCAGATTGAAAAATAGTTAATTAGCCTAGTGTGACAGGTCAAGGATCCTGCACGTTTCTGTGTTTATGCTTACAGGACAATCTCACCTGTACAGGTAACAATGTTATATGAACATTTCAGTTACTGTACAGGACAGAGAAGTCGGATAAAATGCTCAAACACACATAAACAACAAAACAAAAATACAATTCTAGTCCTTCCATATGTCGTTCACACAGACCATCTTACCGCCTTGGCGCCCAGGTTGCTTTCAATGTAGCGCCGTTCTTTATCCGAGATGCGGGGATGTGTGGCTGGTGTCTCGCTGATCAAAAACATCCATCCTATAAACCACAGACAGCCCAGGGCACCTGGCACAGCAATAACACGTGGTTTCTAGACTGTTGAAACCTATATCTGTTGCCATCAAACTGATTTAACGACATAACGGACAAAGAAGACACACGGGAGGACTTATCCTTCATGGAATGAAATTATCGTTTTCTTTTTTCCACTAAAATGTTATATTCAAATGTTTTCGAACAGTAATCTGTGACAAGTGATTATTGCGTTCAACTTTGGTACAATGTGACGACTATGAGGACTTCCAGGCTTGTAGCTGGAAAACCTTCCCTGCCTTACACGCCAACTGTCCGCCGGCAATCACATACAATTTATTAGGGGAGGTAATGACGACAAAAGGAGCACACCATGCACCACCTTTCCCATGCTATGCCAAAGACACTTATGTAGCTATGGAGTTATTTCCCATTTCTAAATTCTCATTTTCTGAAAGGCATTACAAGTTTAACAGCAATCGGAAAATATTAATGATTATTATTATTTTAGTTGAAAAGTTTGATGTACAACGTACTACGTATTTATGTTTGTCATGTTCATGGGTTAGTGTCGGATTATAATCCTCACTTGTGATAAAGCACTGTACATTAGTTACACGTTAATATTTTTAGTAATAGTAGCGGTCGTACATTATATAGACAGACCGACAGACAGACGGAGATTGATAGACAGAAAACATAGTAAAGTCTACATTAGTTAATGTATTTTATTGTTTGCATCGTGGGAGCGGGGGACACTGGGTGACTTTGTATTGCCAGAAAATATGTTCTTTCGTGTGAGCAAGCCAGCCACACGTCCAACCAGTCTATCCTTCATTAATCCATGCAATAATTAGAACGAACTCACAACGTACCAAACACGTAGAAGACGGAAGGCCATCCACCAGCAAATCCGTCTTGACATAAAATGCCAGAAATCGGCAAAGCGAACACCGTGCCCAGCTGTGAACCTGTCCAACCGAGACAAGAACCACACAAAGATGTCAGCAAGACAGTAAAAACTTATTTTAGCAGTGTTTATTTTGTTGTGCAATGAATATGTTTACGCTTCCTTATTCATTTTAGCAACATTCTGTGGAAGCTTCTGACACCTTCACGCTAATTAATCTACATTTATTTATCAATTTGTTTTAATTGAGACCATCTTTTGTGAAACAGACCTATGAGGGAAAGTAGAAACATATTCTAAAACATAGGCTGGTTTACCTCCGTAGCTGAAAGCAACTGATTTGCTGCGTTCATAGACCGGCGACCACACTCCCCACATGGAGTGCATGGCAGGAAAGGTCACAGCCTGCGACATAACATCATAACCTGCTGAGGTCAAGCCTTCTAGAAAAACTCGTCGATTTGAAAATACAAATCACGTTATCGGGCCGAAGTTACTATTAACATGTTAGCTCCTGTTTGTGTCTGTAATCATAATGCGACCTTTGGGCAATGTACATTAACTCGAAGTTGCTATAACATAGAGAGAGCTGGCCACAGAATATGTCACTGACCTCCCCGATGCCCTCCAGCACGCGCACGGCCACCACGACACCAACACCAGCGCGAGCAGCCAATGGGGTCACCAAGGTTAACACGGAGGTGCACAGGAGGCCGTACCCAAACAGTCGTTTACCTCCGATTCTCCCGGCCAGCCAGCCACCCGGAATCTGCGTCACGACATACCCGTAGAAGAAGGCCCCGAGTATCAGCCCTTGCGTCTTCTCGTCCCAGTCGAACTCTCCTGTCTGTACACGAGACCGGCCGCACTGAGCTTAACACTGTCTTAGAGATTATGTAACTGAGGAATACGTTTGAGTCTTTAAATTATGACTCACATTGCACAAACTATAATTAAACGAATTCATATTATAAGTGATGATTTATCTTGTTGATGTATTTACCTTGTGTATAAAATAAGGAATTACTTAGAGAGAAACGGACACAATAATAACAAATACTTTTCTTTTCCTTTTAACTCACAATGGTTACAACATCTAAACTATTATCGTTAATTTATAGTTTGTCTCTCTGTGTTTCTATGTGTCTGTATATTTCTGTAACATTTATTTGTTTCCATCTGGACACTTACTGAGGTAGTTGAGGTCGAGTTGGTGTTGTTTGCTTTCGTCGGTTCTGGACACTCCTCAGTAACACTAGCATTCTCCTTTGTGGTAGAATTGACCATGGAAACTATGGCAACGCTCAGGTTGGCCCGCAGACAGTACACGTTGAAGAAGCCGAGGAAGGACATGAAGGTGAGTATATATCGGGCTGGTATGTAGTACCGACCTTCTGTTGACACAAACAGAAAGCTCAGCTCTGTGTCTTACCCATTGTACACAACATCCACCTGCATCAAAATAACGGCTGATCCATCTTAGCGTCTATTTTACTTTGTATCTTTTTAATCTAACATTTTATTTCATTCATTCACACCATCAGGGGCATGTAGAAGTTTTAGATGTACACAATCAACGGTTAACGCATACATAGCTTTAATAAACTTAAACAGATAAAAGATATGTAAAAGTAAATACAATTCAACACAAAATTGTGTTATATGATAACGCGTAACAACCATATTAATGTCTAAAATAGCATTAACTTTTGTACCACATTATCATGTGCTAATGGCATTACTTAGCAAAGCCATCACAAATAATATTTATAAATTGTACAAATGTTTTCAGTAAATGCTTTTCAGTAAAGCAGAAAAGATTATTAGGAAAGAAAGAGAAAATGAATGAGACCAAGTCTTGATGATTGTAAAACAAATATCAAAAGTGCATGTCCTGAAAGTAATACCATTCTCTCACAAAGTGAAACAACTTTTTGAGCAAAGCTTAGGCCTGTTAGTATTACAACAAGGTATAACCCCCAAATCTCCCACTACCGTTCTATCGTGCATTTTTTAATTTACAGACTTACTAAAGAGCAGCAGACATTTTGAAGACTCATATAACTCTGTACACACGTAGAGAATACTCGTAGGTACTTATCCACAATATAATTAATAAATTTCCAGGTTTATTTTTAACTTTATATTTCTTACTATGGCACTGGACTCAATATTTTCACAGGAAACATAATGAGGTGAATATTGTAAGAGCTTTAGGGGAGATAACTCTTACTGTACCTTCGCGACCGTTTGGTTTCTCGTCCACGTGAAGTCTGACATCCTTTGTATTGCCTTTGCTCTTTGTTTTACCGTCCTCCATCACGTGCATCTAGATGAAGATTTTCTGAAAAGACAAAACACCAGACACTTGTTGAACGTGTGTTAGAATTTGTTCCCTTGGATCACTCTTTTTAACTATATATGTAGATACACGTTTTTCTTATTGTTTTAATCTTAGAGCACAAAGAAAGAAAAAAGTACTTTTTATATTTTCTGCTGTTGTTTTTTATTTCATGTTTTAGACATATCAGTACCATGACATCACAGCCAGGCCAGCATTTACTGCCCCGATCAAAGGACAGACTTCACAAACTAAAGACGATAATCAACTCGTAAGTATTTATTTTCATTAAGAAGATCGATCTTCT
This sequence comes from Pomacea canaliculata, assembly GCF_003073045.1. Lineage (NCBI taxonomy): Eukaryota > Metazoa > Mollusca > Gastropoda > Architaenioglossa > Ampullariidae > Pomacea > Pomacea canaliculata. Next base: position 11,521,385 of record NC_037593.1, read on the forward strand.
TACCAATCGAATCCAAACGGCGGCTCTTGTGATCCACAAGATGAAGGTGGGTCTACCTTGCTGAACGCAAGCTGTAAGAAAAGTATCGCAATACACTTTTGCTAACAACATTGTTGTCATTAATTAATCAATAATCAGGTAGGTGGGAGAGAAAAGTAACTCATTTCTGTAACTTAAAAGTCATTTTATATCTGAGGACAGAAGCATTAAGAAATCAGGGACTGTGTGCTGTGTGTTGGTAAAACAACTCGTTGCTCAATAAACAGTATATAGGTTTCTGTCCCCATCCCCCCAAAATAAACATCTGTCTCCTTTGGAAGGAGAGGATTCAATAGATTTGAACACACCTGTTACACAAAAGGAAAAGTGAAGAGATCTGACCGTACCTGAGAGACAACATAGATGATAGTCAGACACTGTTCCGGTGTTATTCCAAAAGCGAGATCACGAAGAAGTGTGCAATGAACTCTACAAAATCTTTCTCACGACTTAATCTGAGTATCTCTCCTTCTCTCCAGCTACTACTGAGGCAGCAAGCGTGTGGAAGGAGAATACCTACAAAACACCTCGCCGGGGGAATGTGTTGACATAAGTGGTCGTCAGTCGAAAACCAGGACTAAGATAATAACAGTCCGTGAGCTCACCTTGAGGCCCTGACAGTGTTTATCTGTCACTTAACTTCTTTTACACATCTACCTTTCTCACTAGTCAACTCTTTCTTTCCCTAGTTTGTCCCCATTACTCTATTTTGTACCATATCAGTGCACAGGTTTAATAAGACAACTTGGTTTCTGATGGATACTGAAATTGCTGCTTTAGAAATGTTTAATCTCCTTGTTACCAACAGAGAAGCAATCAAACCAATCGGCGTATATTTGTCGGACTAAAAGTATGTACTGGAGATTCATGCAGGTAAATAAACCAGTTAGAAAGTTTTTATGTCTTACACTATGTCATCATCAGCCATCATTATTGATGAAAGAGTAACAAGCACAATCGTCACGTGATAGTCTGACCTTTATCAGACAGACTTGGTGTCGCATGGCGCTCTGCCGCTTATCAGACATTGGCATCCTTGAAAAATATCCTGAAATTATTGTTTTTCAGAGAATTGTCCAGCTGATGGCACTTTGCAAACGTTTTTTTTTCCTTGTATTTCACTCATAAAAGCTCACAACAAGCTCAATGTCGTTTTTTTCCAGCTCAGCTTTATGCAACTACTCGTGTCCTTGACCACCTGTGATGTCGGTACACTGGTGTTTACACTGACGATAACTGCGTGTTAACGGGATCAGCAATCAGAACGTGTCACAACTTATCGAGTATTAACAGTGGGAAAAACGATGGTCAACACCATCACAACATACAGATGTATCAAGTGTATCATGCTATGATGCCACTAAGAAACTAAACAAATGTAAACAGTAAAAGCTCAATTGTAAATTGAAAAGAAATCGTACCTTTTGTTTTGCCTTTTGTTTAAGAACACATTTTATTTCCAACTTGTGTAGGATCGGCTGAGTAAACCTTGATAAAAGAACTGATGTCGATTTGCAGGAGGAAGAAAGCCTTAGCGATGAAAGCAGCGATACTGAAAACAAGACGATGACACATACCTGGGAGAGCGACGATGTGGACAATGATGCAAGAAAATGTGGAGATAACTAAGATACTTGAGGTCTCCTGGCTGCACATTTTCTGTTGGACTCGTGTGCAAAGACACCTGATTATCATGATGGGCTGTTTATCCATAAGACAGGTGCTCTCTCTTCCCACGAGATCAATAATTAAATAAAAAAAAAAAACAGAAAGCAAGGCTCATTATCAGTTTGATAATATAAATCTCATATATTACGATTGTTGTCTTGACTAGACAAAGAGACTCTCCTCTGAAGTGACTAAAGGAAATTTACAGAACTATGTCACCCAGTTCCGAAAATAAAGGTGCATTAAAAATGTGGAGCTCTATATTCTCAACCTACCCGAGATATGCACTAGGGTCACATTTCTATTTCAGTTTCAAGTAGATACACGTATAATCGTTTGTATTAACTTCATCTGTTCTTGATGACTTCCACTTAAAATAAGATAACAAATTAAGACCGCACTTCATATAATCAATTTCCTTTAACTGTGACTTTGTGTCTGATGGCTTCGTCAGTGTAGTTACCGACATTGTCACCGTCGCTACAGATAACGCCTGTTGGAGGTTAAAAATGTCGGCCATGTAGCGATAACACTGGGCCTAGTTGAGCATCTTAGTGGGAAATATCACCGAAAGGTTTCGCAGATCAGTGGCCTTTGAAGTAGTCAATGTTTTTTGACACTGAGACAACACTTAACATACGATAACAGCACGTGCTATGAGTAGCGCGAGAAATCAGCTGCACATACTTTCACGAGAATGTCAGCAATAGAAAGGTCAAAGGTTACTTATTATCTGCCTGTGCATTGCATGTTCAAATTAGAAAACAAAATCATGTAAAGGCAAATACATTATGATATAAAAAGAAAATAATCATGTTTAAAAGATTTCATCAGATTACTAAATATTGAAGCCAGATCAATTACACACTCTCTATCTCTCTCACACAATTACACTAGTATGTTATAACACGTGTTTAAAAAAAAAGGCAAAAGATTTGCCTACAGCACCCGGTGTTCCCAGGCGGTCACCCATCCAAGTACTAACCGGGCCCGACGTTGCTTAACTTCGGTGATCGGACGAGAACCGGTGTGTTCAACGTGGTATGGCCGTAGGCGACGAAAGCAGCATTACAAAGCTTTATAAAACAGCCGCACACTCACTGACAGAGACTATAGCAGCGAAGGATCAGAATTTACAAGTATACAGGAGACAACCCCCAGAGCTCGCTCGCTCGCTCACTCACTCACTCACTCACTCACTCACTCACTCACTCACTCACTCACTCACTCACTCACTCACTCACTCACTCACTCACTCACTCACTCACTCACTCACTCACTCACTCACTCACTCACTCACTCACTCACTCACTCACTCACTCACTCACTCACTCACTCACTCACTCACTCACTCACTCACTCACTCACTCACTCACTCACTCACTCACTCACTCACTCACTCACTCACTCACTCACTCACTCACTCACTCACTCACTCACTCACTCACTCACTCACTCACTCACTCACTCACTCACTCACTCACTCACTCACTCACTCACTCACTCACTCACTCACTCACTCACTCACTCACTCACTCACTCACTCACTCACTCACTCACTCACTCACTCACTCACTCACTCACTCACTCACTCACTCACTCACTCACTCACTCACTCACTCACTCACTCACTCACTCACTCACTCACTCACTCACTCACTCACTCACTCACTCACTCACTCACTCACTCACTCACTCACTCACTCACTCACTCACTCACTCACTCACTCACTCACTCACTCACTCACTCACTCACTCACTCACTCACTCACTCACTCACTCACTCACTCACTCACTCACTCACTCACTCACTCACTCACTCACTCACTCACTCACTCACTCACTCACTCACTCACTCACTCACTCACTCACTCACTCACTCACTCACTCACTCACTCACTCACTCACTCACTCACTCACTCACTCACTCACTCACTCACTCACTCACTCACTCACTCACTCACTCACTCACTCACTCACTCACTCACTCACTCACTCACTCACTCACTCACTCACTCACTCATCACTCACTCACTCACTCACTCACTCACTCACTCACTCACTCACTCACTCACTCACTCACTCACTCACTCACTCACTCACTCACTCACTCACTCACTCACTCACTCACTCACTCACTCACTCACTCACTCACTCACTCACTCACTCACTCACTCACTCACTCACTCACTCACTCACTCACTCACTCACTCACTCACTCACTCACTCACTCACTCACTCACTCACTCACTCACTCACTCACTCACTCACTCACTCACCACTCACTCACTCACTCACTCACTCACTCACTCACTCACTCACTCACTCACTCACTCACTCACTCACTCACTCACTCACTCACTCACTCACACTCACTCACTCACTCACTCACTCACTCACTCACTCACTCACTCACTCACTCACTCACTCACTCACTCACTCACTCACTCACTCACTCACTCACTCACTCACTCACTCACTCACTCACTCACTCACTCACTCACTCACTCACTCACTCACTCACTCACTCACTCACTCACTCACTCACTCACTCACTCACTCACTCACTCACTCACTCACTCACTCACTCACTCACTCACTCACTCACTCACTCACTCACTCACTCACTCACTCACTCACTCACTCACTCACTCACTCACTCACTCACTCACTCACTCACTCACTCACTCACTCACTCACTCACTCACTCACTCACTCACTCACTCACTCACTCACTCACTCACTCACTCACTCACTCACATCACTCACTCACTCACTCACTCACTCACTCACTCACTCACTCACTCACTCACTCACTCACTCACTCACTCACTCACTCACTCACTCACTCACTCACTCACTCACTCACTCACTCACTCACTCACTCACTCACTCACTCACTCACTCACTCACTCACTCACTCACTCACTCACTCACTCACTCACTCACTCACTCACTCACTCACTCACTCACTCACTCACTCACTCACTCACTCACTCACTCACTCACTCACTCACTCACTCACTCACTCACTCACTCACTCACTCACTCACTCACTCACTCACTCACTCACTCACTCACTCACTCACTCACTCACTCACTCACTCACTCACTCACTCACTCACTCACTCACTCACTCACTCACTCACTCACTCACTCACTCACTCACTCACTCACTCACTCACTCACTCACTCACTCACTCACTCACTCACTCACTCACTCACTTTTTTGATTTGTCACTGTCAGATTTGAACACACCACCTTTCAGTCTTCAGACCTCGTTGGTAGCCACCAGGCTATACAGCCGTTAGCAAACAACGTGTCTAAAGTTCGTGAAGAAGTCAAGTTCGCCGTTTACACCAATGAACAAATCCGCTGAACCGAGACGCACACGCCCCAGAACCGGTGACGTCATCGACAACGAGGCTGCTGTTAACGAAGATGACTAGTGCACGACGGACCACGAACACCCTGCCAGGAACACACACGTCATACTCAATGGATTGAACAAGATCGGAGTGACAGACGGCAACAACCTACCCGATCCTCTCCCCTCCAGACATCATTGTACGCGTTGTCAGAGTTGCCTGCCCAGTCAATGGAGGACATCGAAAACGGACTACAGTACCTACAAAGAACACCAACAAGAAATAAGTGACAAGATGGCCCGGCCCTCCACAGTTCATGACAATTGCTATCCCGTAATGTCGAGGGACTTTGTGTGGACGGCAAGACACAAGCAAGACAAGGGAGAGAATAAGTTCCACTGACACAGTGACTACGCGACACTAGGCCGCGACACGAGGTGTCCGTGCTAACGGTCACCAGGACACTGCACGGGACTCACCCGTGAAAATATTTCACATCTTCAACTGCGACATCGAAGGTTTGCTCGTGAAAACACACTATCCTGGCTTTGTACAAAGCATTAACGTGTTTGTTATTGTGTCTTACAGACATTGCTTGACGTCAGCAGTACACTGCAATGTTTCTCTGACTTCCAACGATACTTCAGTCCTTCTTCGACACTTACATCGCAAGGAAGAGCTGCCGGCCGATATCCTTGTTTTAGTAAAAAATGTATTTCATAAGTTTTTGCATAGACTGCAGTGTACGGTTGACAATTTGATTTTATTGCAATTTGACACCGAGTTTAACGAGAAAAGTTCTGGACTTAAACCCACAGATGAAACGCAGGGTTCGGAGACAGACCAGGAGGAGATCGATCCTCGGCCCAGAACCGGATCCGCTGGGGTGGTATGGTTGCGGCACTAGGAGGACAAAGAAGACTAAAAAGATAAGTGGGTTTGTGTGTGTGTGTGCTGCTTCCACCATTTTGTAAGTCTATGATCATGTTGAAAGCACAGTTACATCTGGACTTACAGGCCTACCACAGAGACGTTAATATTCGAATACCACTTCTACCTACCACAGCGTTCTCATGGCAACCTACTATTTCTACCTACGCATCTGCTTTTGTAACATCATTTCTCATCTCCATGTCTTCCCCAGAAGCACATTTCCCCGAGTTCCTCGACCATCTCACCGGAACATGGAGATGAAGCTGAGTTTGTAAGGTGGCCAGTGACAAATCACTGTCATGTGACCCCCAGCTTTCATGCTCGTTGACCAACGATGACCTCGCCACCAGCTCTGTCCATTTTTCACGGTTCCTCAAAGCCCCATGGGGAGTTAATCACACCAGCGCTGTCCACACTTTCCATGTATCCTCCTCCCTGTATCTTTCCTCTTCTTCGGTATTCTCTTCTCCACTTTCCTTATTGTTTGGGCATCGTGGTGTTGATTCCCTCTCCGATTTAAAACAAATGATATCACAGATGGTTGGCCTCTTCGAAAGTGAGACGTTTGCGATTTCTTTGTGGCTGTCGAACCTTTGCAGTCAGATGTTCCGAAATGTTCGTAAAGGAGACATATACCCACGGAGCTGGCGCAATCACAAAGACATTTCTCAGCGAGAAAATCGCTCTTGGTGGAGATCAGTGGCGGGCAAACAGTTGAAATGCGCTCTGGGAGAGACAGGTTGCATCAATTCGGCATTAATGTCCTCCGCCGTCTTAACTACAAAGACAGGCTGGAAGATGTGTATGTGTGTGATGGAGGAAATGTGTATTTTTGATCACCTTTCAGAGACCGCTGGACACAGGATCTGTTTTGTCATGTGAAGTATGCCTTTGCTGTGAATGTGATTTGTGAACGAGTGAGCAGGTAGATAAGCCGCGCGTCGTGCCAAGCACTAAATCTCAGGTCACAAGAGTGGCAAGTGACAGAGGCTCAAGGGGAGGCAAGTGACAGAGGCTCAAGGGGAGGCAAGTGACAGAGGCTCAAGGGGAGGCAAGTGACAGAGGCTCAAGGGGAGGCAAGCGTGACGACAGCGCACCACATACCGCGCATCACGTGCCGCTCGAGCTGCAGCACGCTTCCTGACCTTGACTCTATTACTTTTGACGCTGCAAGAGTACATTACGTCATTCTGTGTTGTGACGTCATTCCTTCTGTCGAACGAACCTTGTGCTGACGTCGCGTGACCCACAGCCCTGTCCGTTGTACAAAAGTCATTCAAACTGTCACGTGGCAGTTGTTTCCTTTATATTTAACCTTGGTTTTCGGTGTTTGTTTACATGAAGTATCACGTGGTCATTTCGCAGACAAACAACTCTATCTTGCTCTCCCAGAATCAACAGTTTCTAGTGATGTGAAATAAAAACAGTAAATAACAACAGCTTTTGAAGTAATGCTAGGCTCTTGGTTTAAAAAAAATCAGTCCATTATCATGAAAATGTGAGAGTGGTGATTCTTACTTTGTCTAGTGTCTAAGCTTTTTATTTTGTTGTTGTTCAATAATAATAATTAATATAAATTTTATTATTATTTTTTATACTTATTATTATTGATGATGATATTGTACCAATAAAATAGAGATGCAAGACATGGAGTCCACAGCAAACTTATTCTCGCGCGTGTGTGTAGTGTTTTATTTTGTTTATTTGTGTGTAAGTGCTTTCCTATTCACCCCTTCTTCTCTCTCATTTTTATCATTACGCTGTCTTCCAAATGTACATTTTGCACGCGCGCACACACACACCGATTAGATTATCTCTCTCTTTTTCTCTCTATTAAATTATCCTCAGATTCGCATTGCCCACAATGGTGTCTGGTGAGCACGTTTTCGTAATGAAGCTGGTAAAAGAATTTTATTTATTGCAAATCGAAAGACTCCTCTCCTGGAAAAACAAAACAAAACAAAAAAAAACAACAACAAAAAACAAACAAACAACAAACAAGCAAGCACACACACACACAATCACACGCACATATACACACATTCTTTCTCTCCTCACAAACAACGCGATCACCCACGATGCTACCGCGGCTGCAGGGCGGCGGGTCGAAGAGGACCGCTGGATGATGAAGATAATGTATGGTCGACGTGGGACTGGCTGTCCCAGCAGACTAGGCCAGGACAGTTACAAACTTTTCAGAGATGCGGAGACAAAGAGGGGTCTGAGTTTACCGAGACCTCCAACTGACTGGCCTCGCTTGCCCCCGGAGAGACAGGCCACTGTGTGTGTGTGTGGGTGTGTGCGTGCGTGGATGAGAGAGAGAGAGAGGGTGTGTGTGTTCTAGAGAGTGAGCGTTCTCTCTCTCTCTTTCAAGTCACACTGGAGGGGTGCACGCATGTGTGTGTAAGAAAGAGCAAGATCACATTAAAAGAAATCCGTGATGACGCCCAATAAATAAATAACTAAATCATTATTCACCTTTCGATTTGTAACCGCATAAAATTCTAGAATGTGGAAAGGGATGGACTGCGGGTCAGGATTCATATGAAGACTGTTTTTCTACTCTCACCATCATGACAAGTGATCACTTGTTAGGATTTTCGAAACAAGTGAGATCACATCAGAGTATGAAAAATATCAGTCTCATCAAAATAACCGACCTGAGGTCACTTGTAGGCGGCCATCTGGATGCACATCAAACACATGAACAGATGGCTGGCTTTATGCTTACAAACACTACCTGATGGAACATTACATGTGGAAACACAGTGGCTAGTCAAGCAGCTAGTCTATCATGACTTTGGCTTGAGTTTGTACTGAGCAACGCAAGCACTCGTAACCAAGCTAGCTATGTGCTAGCATAATGCTAGGCATGGCCAGGATGAACAGACAAACAAACAAGCTAGCTATGTGCTAGCATAATGCTAGGCATGGCCAGGGTTAACAGATAAACATGAATAAATGAGCGAAGTAGTTTACTGGCATGGACTCCTGTAGCCTACTGGCCGAAGTGGCTCATCATGTCTAGAGTACGTCCCGTGGAAAGCGGAATCAAAGCTTTCCCTCCGCCACATTTACATCTGTAAGCTTTAAATAGCTCCTTATAAATCAGGTAGCCACTTTTATTTTTACTGAAAAGAATGAGTAGGATGGAGAGTGGGGGTGGGGTGGGTAAGCAGAATCCTATCCACAGGCCACAAACCAGTGACCATATGCAGTAACTTCCAGAACACGAAGTCTACCCTTATTCTAAGGGGTGACTAATACATTTACTTTTGCATTATCCTAACATAAAAAATTCCATTTAAAATGAAAGAAAAACTGGATAAAAAATAAAAAGACGTTAAATGAACAATGTCAGTGACACTAACTCAGATGAAGTGATGATCCAGACATTTTAGAGTTGGCTAATATCGATGCAGTCTTGGCTTGCATCACATTAGAATGCTAAATTTTGATTGCCCGAGGGTAGTCACGTGACCGTGGTGACGGGCCTGGCGACCTACCCGGTCGTAAAATATGCGGCGTTCAATCGGAGCGCCAGTTGAGAAGGTGAAGAAATGGGTGATTTACCAGTCGACACACCACGTGACCTATCAGACACGCGCGCGCAGCAATCAGCGGAAGGGGGTAGGGGTTCGGTTACCAATTAGGTCGGGGAGTGCCGGCGATTAGCTGCCGAGCCTTGCACCTTGGCCCAGTGGGCCGCGGGCGGACCGCAAGTCAAACAAGTGTGCCGCGCGAGGACCGCGCCAGTGCACGTGCGACGCGTGGCGACACGGTGCGCCTAATGAGGCGGTCAGCCTCGTGCCGCGAGGGGGCGCCCGTGCACCAGACCTGACGTCGGGCTGTTGTGCGGCGTCAAAAGTTGCAGCAGCTCGTCGAACGCCGCCGACCTCGGGTCCGAGTCCCCGATGTACCACTCCCGTGCACCCACCCAGCCTCAAACATCCTCAATAGCCTCCCCTGGCAAAAGAGAAGTGGTGCGCGGGAAAATGACACGCCGGAAGTGGCATGAAAGTGATGGCGCCTTCACACACCAGTTGGCAATCACTGACTAGGTTACCGCAGCTTATTCTTCCATTGTCGGAGGAAACCAGCGAGCAGTTTGCCCTCGCCCCCCGCTTCTGTCAGACTGTAGAGCAGGACCCACATCTGTGTGCGCGCGTGCGAGAGAGAAAGAGAAAAAGAGAAAAGGATAATCTTTAAGGAGTGAATAAAACTTACATTTGAGAAACACCTCCAAGAAAAGACAAACGTATAGTTCAGAATAAACGCAAAAATAAAAACGGTATCTTGAGAGAATGTCGATGCCAGATATCAGATATCAGATATAAATTATAGCAAATTGTATTGAAACAGATTTTTCAATGGTGTGAAGAGACACGCTGGGTCATTAGTGTCAAAGTGTCAAATGATACAGTAAATTATTTAACACCTACATACAGCAAGGTACACGACAGTAAACCCAGACATTATTGTGACTGTCTGTGGTAAAGTTTGTTTTAAATATACATTATTTTTTCATAAAATAAGTAAACTATAAGCTAAACTACATCGCCTCGTCATGTTGTCATTTTAAAATTTGGACTGACATGTAGATGTTAAATTGTTACATATTTTTAAAAAGTTGATTTTGTCAGAGCTTTCTAGCATCAATGCTGTTAAATTACAATATATAAGTTGATGTGTTTGGCAAAAATATGTCGGACTTCTCTATTATATTTTATGTGAGATATGTTTGCCACATTCCACAGCTGGTCCATGCACAAAAAAACAAATTCCAAATTTCCGAACCCACAGTCCGAACACTTCCACTGTCACAACACATCTTATGTTCCTTCCGACCATTCAATTCCCCCTCCCCCCTAAAAAAAATCTCCAGTTGAAAATGACACCAAGTCTCCACTTGAATATAACACAAAGTTTCCACTTCTAGGTAACACAAATATGTCCACTTGAAAGTAACACTGACAGCGATGCTCTTCCTGAAGTTATTTCTAATTCAGCTCTGGTTGGTGAGCCCGAGGCGGATACGATGAATAAGCGAAGATCAAACAACAATAGTGAGAAAAAAAAAACCTACAAAAACCTGGAGAAAAAAAGTCTTTAGCTAAATGGCAAGTTCAAAACTTAACTAACATTCTTCAAACATTAAACACACGCTCACCGAACAATCAACAAAGATACACACTCACCTCAACAGATACAAATCTGGTCAGGATGTGCCCAGTCCAGTCAAGGCTAACTTCCAATTCTGTTCAAGACTTGTTAAATAACACAAATCTGGTCAGGATGTGCACAGTCCAGTCAGGACTACAACACCAAGTCGGTTCAAGACTTGTTAGAAACAAAACGTCCGGACACACTGATGACACCGAGGAGACTGTTACTTCTCCCCGCCCCCGTCAAGGAAAAACTCACACAACAACATCCCAAACACTCAAACACTCTTTCCTTTGTTCTTCGAACAAAACAACCTATCAACACCAGTTGATTAAAAAAAAAAAAACAACAAAAAAACAAAGCCCGGCCGGCCATCCCTGTGTGGCGCGCACTCAGACAGTAATTGCTGTCTTTCAACCTCCCCCTTTCAGTTACTTTTCCCTGTCTCCTTCCTAGCTCAAAAAAAAAAAAACATTAAAAAATATAGCGCAGCAGGTTTGTGACATACCTCAATCTCATTTATTATTACTTTCTTTGTTTAAACGTCTGGTCAAACAGATTTCTCAAATCATGAAGTGGAGTCATATCTGGCGTCCTGTCGGTAGAGGTTGTTGCTACTAATCCACTGAAAGACTTTGCAACTTACATATCTTGTATTATTTTAATTTTAACATAATGATTATTTAAAATTGGAACTTTTGTAGTTAAAAATAATTTTTTGTGCATCAACACTCTTGGCCAAACAGACAACAACAAAAAAAAAAAAAAGGAAAAAAAAAGAAAACAATGTCTAAACTTTTGACATAAAGGCACGAGAGTGATTAGTGTTCATGGAGTGGTGAAATACTAAATTAAGGATGAATGAAAACGGTCCAGCTGATATTCAGTCTGCATCAAACCTTTAAATGTCATGTCAACATCATCTTGTGTGATAATGTCTGTGGACTGCCACTTGTTTGGCAGTAACAAGTTGGTTATTTAACTAATAAGCTTTGTCCGTCAATGGAGAAGCAGCCAGAGACATTGGTGTGGAAGGAATGTGCCATGTCGCATTATGTAAAAAATACTGTCATGTTTGAAGTGAGTGTAATGGCGAAGCCTGCAAGGAAAAATAACTTTGGTACACGGGAAATGGCCAAAAGCAGCTTTACATGTACGATCATCGAAACACAAATCATTTCCGGTCAGTAGGTCGCGCACGATTCTCGATTGGGTATGGGATTCCTTTTCTACAATTGCTCCAGAAAGTTTTGATGGTGAGCTGTCACTGTAAGCTTCATGCGTGTAAACGCAGGTCTGATAGACTAACACTGAGACTAGTTTGTGACCGTTGGCGTGATGCTCTAACAATGGTTGTCATTATAGAACCGTGTTTCTGTCTGCAAAAGTTAAACCACTCCACCATAGATTGACAGCTGAACTTAAAAACTATAAAAACATCGTACAAACTCTTAACTACTTTTTAAAGAAAAACTTTATTCACTAATCGAAGATTTCATGCAACAGCGAGGATACAGACCGCATATATACTGATGGTGTTGTGTAACATGAGTGGTCACACTATATGGACACGCAATAATCTTAGAGTGAGACACTATCATACTAAGCCAAGCAATGACATCAACTAATAACTAGACGAGACGCTGATGGAGGAGTTATGTAAAGTCCCAACTACTCAGGGAAGGTAACTATACTAGCTATGGCGGTCTAGATGAGTATTTCTTGTTATTGAGCGTGGGTATAAATGGTAATAAAATTTCTACAATCGTCTAATGAAGAAAGAAAGAAAGAAACAAACAAACAAAGAAACAAACTAAGAAACAAACAAACAAACAAAGAAATAAGGAAGCAAAACAAAACAAAAAAAAAGCAAAAACAAAAAACACAACGAAAAACCTTAGTGACGCGCTCTTGTAGACACAAGGTGTCCGTCGTTCGCTACTTACTGCCGTCTGCCTGACAAACAAACGACAGCTTAAACACACACTGGAAGTCGTTAAGAACGAAATTATTTGGGTAAGCGATCTCAACACAGTCTTCGACTCTCCCAGCGTCGTCCGGCTGGCCACGTGACCAGAGTGGGGAACCTCTCATCAAGGGGGTGCCGTCGCTCCACAGGAAGTGACCCTCGGTTACAATGTCGTTTGCTCCAATCCACAGACCTTGGCCTAACTGTGGACTTATCCGTTGACCTGCACAAACACCAAGATTTTCTTCTGACCCTAAATATTTGTTTAAACTCGTTTTACCATTCAACTTGAAAAACAGAATTAAAAGTGAGTTGTGAGAAAAGTAACCCTCAATAATGTATAGTAGATGGACACAGATAGCCGCGTCTTTAGTGATGATGAAACCATTTTTCAGCGGCAGAGGTAGTGATGTGTGGACATAAAACACGACTGTCTCTCACAAGGTTATTTAAATGCAGTTCAATGATGTATAAGAATGGTAAATAAGAAAGTAATTGAAAGTGTAGAAATGTATTTCAGTGCTCAGTTGTGCCAATTCTTGGTGCTTTACATCAGAGACACTTGTAAAGCCATGTGTAACCTACCGTTAGCTTCCATCAGCATCAGCAATGGCGGGCCGTCCTGCTCACGTGACTTGAAGTTAAGGAGATGAGCTCCGTCGGCTTCACATTGTCCTCTGGCAGTGTTGTAGTCCTGACCGATGGTGTACAGCTTCAGACACCTATCTTTGTACACCTGATAGCCTTTGTCCACAGGACAGCCGCCTGCACATAAACAGGATGTTAGATGATCCATGAATACCCAGTGGTGTTACAGAGGCGATACTTTGCTTGGTTCAAAGCCGGCTACCTCAGCCTGCTCTTCAACTGATTACTGAGAGAATTACAATGAAGCTTCGGTTTATGTTGAGTTCGATTATTACCGACTTTTTGTCGTGAAAAATTTGTCTCCGATTTCGTCGGTGTGCCCACGTGACCTTGCTGTAAATTTTGCGAAAACAAAGTGCGACCCACGCGAAAACAACACCAGGCGAGATGTGCATCTCAAGTTTCTGTTATCTGATGTTGTTTCCTTTTATTAATTAAGAACATTTTGTGATCCCAAACTCAACGCGATGCCCAATTAATTACAGGATATTACTACATCGCTGTTTCAGAAAGTCCAGTATTTTATGGCCAGTAGATTGGAACTCTATAGAATTGTGAACATGCTCCCTGCACCCATTTAAAAACTTACAAAGTCGTCGAAATGTTTTTCTTACATGTAGATGCGGGAGACCACTGCTTGGTGTTAGCAGAAGCACAGCAGACCTGCGAGTTATCTTTCGGATTGGGTTCTCTATCTTTGAAACACTGGTTGTTGATCAGACATGTGTTTGGCTGAAGACACAAACCACCCATTGCTTAGAACCGACTACAGTCGAGAAACTTTATTGATAATAAAATGTGTTGCAGCTGTTTTATTTAATGTTGTTGTTGTTGTTGTTGTTGTTGTTGTTGTTGTTAACTATGAACGCGGTGGATACGAAGATAATTTTGAGTCATTTTGTTGATAAAAATATCATAAATCAACAAGAGAGGCGCAGTAGTTATGAATAAAATCTTGGTTTACTGGTCAACAATTGTTAGAAAGTCTGTGTACGCTGAGGAAGGTGTATACTCAGAGGCTTAGAACATGTGAAAGTGAAGGGCAAAGGAGGATGGACACATCCAAAATGTTGAATGTTCATATTTCAGAATTAAAAAAAACTGGAGGAAAAACTACCAGTTTCTGGCATCCCTCCTGTGTGCAGGTCTGACAGGACGAGTCGTACACAGTCATGTTCACTGAGTTGCTATAGCGATGGCCATCAATGGTAGCCGTGATGTAAAATCTTTTAACAGCCTTGCCTGAAAACAGAAGCATCATCACTAACTACCTTCATCTCACCACAGACATCTTCCATTATAACCATCGATGTCAACTCATGTCAGATCATCCAGTCTACACAGAGACATCCTCACTCCCTCACTGTCAACATCCTTGTATGGGGACTAACTATTATTTGAAAGTCCAGACATTTTATTTCTTCATTCCCAGTATTGCCTATTGAATGATGAAGGTCCACAGGCAGCTGCAAGTCTTTCAGACAGTCCTACATGTTAGAAGAGATTGAATGACAGGAAGCACACAATCAGAAGTGAATTAAAAGCTGGTTACGGATTACTTACCGCCAGCATCAGGCAAAAAGCAGCCGAGCTTGTTAAGAGTCAGGAAAACAGCTTCTTCCATAGAAGCTCTTTCGGAAACTGATCCATCATCCTAGAAATATAATAAGACCATATTTGCTTTGTTATTAAACTACAGTAATCCTCAGTATATCCTATCTATACATATTTGAATTAATCTGAATTTTTAAAGAAAGTTTTTCCTTAATAAAACTTTTTTCTCGATTTAACATTTATTTTTTGGTGGTCCCTTTATATTTATGTATCTTACATTTCTCTTCATATATATCTTTAACATTATATTTTTAAATGTCAAGTAAATTATAACATTTTTGCTGAAAGGTCCAATTTGCTTGAAACATTTGCAAATCCTTACCAGAATTTCTTGAACTTTGCATGCCATTGTCGCCGTATTTTGAATATTTTCAGCGTTGATGAAGATCTGTTTACATGGCCGTTCATTAATGTCACACAAGCTGGACCTTGTACAAAACAAAATGAACGAACACCTGTTGTAGCAATCATGCTACTGTTTCATTTGCAAAGGTTTTCTTGTATAACCCAACAAGAAGCTCAGTACATGATGGGTGTTGTGATTCAGTACTTTTTAGTATGTTTTCTATTGATCAGATCTGTTTGTATTGTTTGAATAGTTACTCCTGTAGTTTGTTTGCTAAAACATCTTGAATTTTCGTGACAGGAATTTGGTCTTTAAGATACATTAGTCATGTATCGAACTTATTTTTCTTTACAATCATTTTTGAAAAAACACGATCTGTAAGGTATGAAAAATTCATCAACAACAATTACAATAACTACAACTACAGCACTATAACAACTACAACTAATACAACTACAACAACTACGGCTACTACTACTACGACCAGTTCTGTTCCTCACCTTCGGATGCCAAGCAGTTTAGGCGGTTCGTCTTTCATCTGACAGTTATCGCCGATAAAGCCTTTGTTGCAGACACAGCGCCCTCTCTCGCATCGTCCGTTGATGTAGCACACAGGGTAGCAGACGTCGTCAGAGATCTCCGGCTTCAGGACACTCTCCCCGCTGGGTGTGCTGACGTAGTTATCCGGATTCTTCGCCAGCTCCACCTTGCACATTGTCAGGAAAGTGTCCACGATGCTCTCCGTTCCTATGTAACTACCAGCTACCTGGAGGACCGAACGAGGGTAAAATACAGAACAAACATTATTTAATGACGACTGTTGATGAAGCAGGTCATCTGAGTTATTGAATGTCTGTACAATACAGATTGAAACTTGAAAGACAGTCGTACAATAGACGGCTGAAAGCTGAACCCCCTTTTGCTCACTTTAAGTGTTGAAAACTCACCAAAATATCAATCTTGCAGTTTTCGATCAGCCCTTGAATCTCTTGGGTTCTGTCCTGACAGCGAGACCAGAGCTGCGACTGTCTCAAGGCGGTGGAGCAGTGGTTCTCTGCTTGACTCTCGCTGATGCCAGACGACGTCGGCCATGACAGTTTTGGCATTCGAAAATCTGGAACATCAGAGTTAATCACCTTGATCACCCTCATCCTTCATTCTCCCACTTATTTCTCTCCACCCATCTTTCTTCATTCACCAATCGCTATCATAATTACCTATATCATCATCACAGACAAACACAATCATTGTCGTCGTGATTTAATTACAGAAAATAAAACACACGTTTACCTGCATGATCGTTCGGGTCGTAAGCTTTTTTTATTTCATCGGAGTCAACGAATGGTTTACCATTTACAGATCTTTTTCTTGCATGGGTGTTCCATCCAGCGTTCCAAAAATCAGTTTTGCGTGTGGTATCTTGGCAGTTAGGGCACTTCACATGTAAATATTGAAAGTTCATGTCACTGACAGAACAGCTATTGCAACATCGATTTTCTTTAAAGAAAAGGAAGATAAATATGATGAAGATGACGAGGAGATTTATGACAAGCATGCATCAACGGGATAAGGGAGCTCATCCAGCGAGATGCGAGACCTCATCCTTAGAGAACAGTTAATGTAGAGTGCCTCCAAGGATGTTGCAGTTTTTCTGAGAAATATCTTCCAAAAACAGTGTCAGAAGTGATAGAATGTGCAGAAAAGCACCAACTGGCCCATCCGAATGACTATGTTCGCTTCCTGTCGGCGAGCCATGATATTTTCCAACGAAATAATACTTATTTGAGTAGTAAAAATAATAGAAACATAATTCTCATAAGTTTAATATTACCGGAACGAGCGTCATTTTCATAGCAAAGTTCGGTTGTAGAAAATTTCGATGAAAATCACTAACGATATTGACTAACCGTTAGTTTGTGTCCTAGTATGTCCCCCTGGTAAGTACAGTTCACAGTTCCCTGGCCTTTGTCATTACATTTGCAGTATTCAGACACATACGACTCTCCTGTTTCTGGAGGCACAATCCTGAACAAGCTCGCTCTGTCATCGCTCCTGAAATTACAATGATACTTCGAGGTTAAACTATAAATTTACGAAACTGCGAGCTTCAACGTGAAAACATTATTTACAAATATATCTGTAAATGAACATTATCTGAAAGAAGGAAAAAAACGCAACAACAACAACAACAACATCAACAACAACAACAACAACAACAACAACAACAACAACAACAACAACAACAGTCCTTACTTCCAGGACTCGGTGAAAGACTCCGGCACGTGGTCTGCAGGCATGGTGTCCACAAAGCCAGACCGGTGGGTCAGGTCGTTGTTGGGGTTGTTGTCAAATGTCCCACACAAGCCTCTTCCTTTGAGAATGTCGGTGCCAGGAACCGAGATGTAGAGGTCGAGATAACCACCAACATATGCCGATGCGGTAATTTTTATCTCCGAACTCGACGGAAAATACAGCTGAGACAGAAAACAATATCAGCTGTATCCAACATTTCAGCATGATTAGGTGTTTATAGCACATGGCAATAGGCAAATGGTGTTTGGAACTAAAATGAGCACTTTACAGGACCTGGTGGCACAATGACAATAAGTTTTTTTTTAATACAACGATATACTCTTAGCTGTATCGCGATTGCCAAAACTTAAGTGTTATACCTCACACTCGATAACCAAAAGGAAGAAGAAGAGAGAAGAATTTAAAGGAAACAGAATTACTGTTATCATCGATCCATCAGAAGATTGAAGAATGGTCGTGCCTTCTCTCAGAGGCCTGGGCACGATGATTTCCGGTGACCCAATAACTGGACCGAAGAAGCTTGGATCGCAGGCGTTGACCCTGATGAGGTCGTCCTTCTCACGAACCGCAACTCCACAGATGCAGGTTGCCGCCCGGTCACGCCGCTCCTTGTAGCAAGGCCACGTCCGAATCTGAACCTAAGAGAGAAAAACAGGTAAACAAACATACAAACTGATCATTTGGTTTCTCTAGGTATGTAATTTATAAATAGAATTTCAGTGTCATTGATAGTGAAGAGGCTCTTGTTGTAATATCGCTGTGGTTTTACCTGACTTGTTATTACTTATTCCTTATTATCGTATTTCTCAACTTTGATTTCAGATAATCGCAAAAAACAAAAAAAGCGATAAACAAAATATTAAAACATGTATTTAGTTTCACCTTACCTCAAAATCCCTTTCGACATTCTCATATGCAGTGTAGTCACCCACTCTATACAGGTGAAATACTCTGGAACAAACAGAACTTTTTTTAGAGTTGTCTAAGTTTTTTATTTTTATACTTAACTAATTAATATATTAGAAAAGCAGATTAACACCAAAATATACAGGACGAATGCTACTTTATTTACAAATGAATTGCCTCGAACCTTTTGTCCTCCAGTCCTGTGATGTGGGGATCTGTTACCAAGCTGCAGAGCTTCGAATCCCTTTGCTCAATGTCAATCTGTGTGATGTATTTAAATAAATAAAAAGCAAACCGAGGAGCAAATAAAGATATCAATGTGTAAATGAAGTAAGATGAGAAAGATTAGTTGAAGTCTCTGAATTGAGACAGTAGAGTCTGTTGTTCTAACCCTTCAAAACCGCAATTTATTTTACAAACAGCTGATCTGAAAATGAAATAACTATTGAGAAAATACGCAAATACCATTTCTTTATTGCCGAGGCTATGATAGTCATTTATCATGTTTGTCTTTGTTTCATAACATCCTGTGTTAACCTTGCTGTACTATATTTTCATGTGTGTAAAAGTTCGAGCTAGAAAGACACAAGAGAGTTTATTTCCTAATTTACACTTTTTAAGATGCCCTTTGATGTAGTGCAGTCTATTTACCTGTACCGAGGGGATCTTAAAACCTCGGAATATTTGATGATAGGGCGAAATGTCTGCCACGAAGAGGTCCGCGAAGGAGAGAAGCAAGTCCTTGGTGCCAGACTGAATCTCGGTCTTGCTGGCCACGACTGACACAGTCTTTGACACTTGCTGACTTGTGCTGTTCCAGTCCGACTTACACAGTGGGTACCGACAATCCTTCGACACCACCGCCCAGGCTGTGCAAAAAAATGAGCAAGTATAAGAAAAAAAAAACCTTTACTCAAAATATTTAACAGAGAGATTTAGAGACCGTGGATGACAAAGACACAGCCGACTGACTTCTGATGATGGCAGTGTTATCTGAGTGATCGACAGCAAATTCAGATGCAGCTCTCAACTGACCATTATTCCCTTGAGTTCCGGTGACCGCCAGGTAGAACCAAAGACAACACTTGTCATCTGCCACAGGTGAGCTACACAAGACAGGAAGTGTTGACCTTATGACCACGTCGTGTCTGTCTTCATCCGTGCGTATGGAGATGTGGGTGGGCTCAATCTGAGAAAGAAGAAATTTGGTTAAAAAGAAAAACATACAATAGTCAGTATATTTTTAAAGCACAATAGCAAAACCTTTTGTGGTTTGTCGTGTGTCCTCACCTTGATGGTTTTCCCCACCTGCCTAGGAGGAATGGAACCTGTCCCCGAAAGGAACGTGAAATGTCTAGACACGGTAAACCATTTAAGTTCGCAGCACTTACAGGTGTAAAAGCTTTCTCATGTTTAAACATTCGGGGTCGTATTCACTGAGGAAGTGTAGTCAAAAGTGGAAAAAGTAAGGACAAACTTCTTCCTCCTTAGTTACGACGGACTGAGACAGTTATGTTACTTTACTCCGAGGAATAGTTTCCACTGATTTATGACTAAGGACTGAGGGGTAAGGAAACAATAGCCTTATAACTACGGGAACAGGACGCTTGCCCTACACTTCCCATTGAGGGCAGCCTACCCTTGTTTTATTAATTCATCCCTTGTTGATGGTGATAATTTTACCATGATTAACATTGCAATTACTCTTTGTTTGATGTGGATGTATTTAGGGAGAGGTTTGGCAGTTGGCATGTTATTTACAGTGAAAACCTGTTGTCAAGACTTACTTGTATTCCAGCCCAGTAAGTCTTATCGCTCTTCAGCCAGGGTCCTTTCTTGATTAAATTTTTCTTGTAAAATGCACGCACTTTACAACCAACCTGTATGGATTCGAAAAAGAATTAGCAAGACTTCAAAAAGACCAATAAATCTCTCCTTCTATATTATTATCATTATCATTGTTGTTGTTGTTGTTGTTGTTGGGTGGGGGGATACAGTGTAGGTGGTATTATGGGGAGACTGCCAGGTAAAGCGAGGATGTGGGTGACGGAGTGCAACTTTTCAAAGATAAACATGGTGCTGGCATGTCGACAATTTGCGAAAAGCAGCCACAAAACAACAAAGCATCGTTACTACGGCAACACACCACAGAAATATAACAGTATGGGATCATGTCACGGTCTACGATCACCGTTTTGTCCTCAGTTCACATGTGGTTGGAAGCTCACATTCTTGTTGAGGAGACCCGCCAGCTGAGCCCCGTCCAGCCTCGCAGACCGCTTTTTGCCACTGACGACTTCCGGTGGCACACTGGGGACCTCCACGCCGTCAAACAGCCAGACGAACTCAAAGGCTTGATCCGGGTCGCTGCCTTTGAAGGTCAGGTCACAGGTGAAGTAGAAGGATTTCCCGCTAATCACAGGTCCTCCAAATATTGGAAGGTCAGTCAGCTGTGGGTAGGGATCTGCCGATGGAGGAGAGAGCAGAACCATTGATGGACTCTCTCGGTGAGGAAACACGTTTGTGAAAATTTCAGACAATACAAGGGGACGGGGTACGCCGCAATTACATTCAGTGAAACTTAAAATGCCTTTGCCTGTCACACACCAAAGGAGTTGTTTCTTGGCTATGACTGTCCTAAGGACCATCACATTCTTGTAGTCCATCTTAACCTGCGTCTTACCGAAATTAGTTTCATTACACATTACACAGACGTCAATATGTTGCGGAGACATCTTGGCATACAAGATAACCTGTCCACTCACCTTTACAGCCAGGTGGAAAACCTGTAGGAGACCACTTTCCAGCGGGACACGGTTGGTCTTTTCCTACAAAATTCAACAAGCGGAGATCTTAAGAACTTGTCTTACAGATGCATCTTAATTATAGTATCACTTTATGTATTATTTCTTCTCTATCACTTTCCTTCTCTCTCTTTGTCTCTTTTACTATACATATAGAGAGAGATTATAAAGTAGACTATGGTTCTGTTTGTTACATAACTCCACTATACACATTGTTCGAATCTCCTTACATCTGTCAGGTGTATTCTTGCCGTTGATGGTTCGGCGATGGACTTGGTTAGTGTACACTGCCCTATACCGTGTAAGATGTTACCAGTGGTTCCATGATGAATAAATGGTATGCAGGCAAGCCACCCTTTATTCCAAACCTAATCTTCTCATTTCTTATAACGAGGTGTCAACCTGCTATTTTAGGGAGGAGACATCAAGTGTATGTTTCCTTATTTTCTTCACTGATGTCTAGCATAAGGTGGCATGACTTTATTGAAGAGATACATACCTTCTCACAATGAAATAATAAATAGAACACAGCCTGTGCATGCAAAAATCATTAAAATTAGAGTTGAGGTCCAACTGAAACATATATGAAAGGTCGGATAAAAAACATTTATTTTCGAATTACCTGCACAATACGCCATCGGGCAGGCTGGTGTTGGATGTAGATAATAAACAAAAAAACGGCCACAGTTCTTGACCCCGATGTTGATAGACTGTCCACAGCAGGGAGTCTTGGGGGCGCCACCAGTCATGATGTTCGCGCATGCTTGCCTCGTTTGGATTCCGTCACGTTCGGAGGGGTGAGCGCCATTCAGCCATATTGGAACCGTCGTCCCGCACTGCACGCGCAGACATTGCAGGACAGCATGAATAGAGTCTGTTACTATTAATTAATTACTAGTTTCTTCTTCTTGCAATCTAGCACATTCTAACAAATAATTGTGCAAGATCGTTAATGACATTGCAATAATTGAATAATAGTTTTCTCTTCGTCTCTGATGGATTGATACGGATACGGATGTATTGATAGATAATGAAAATCTTTATTTCTGTACCTTAGAAACTTCGACGCATTTTTCGGGCATTTTACTCTCAGCATCTACCACAAACCGGTACCAGCCGGAGTCAAGGTTCATGTCGCACAGAGGAGGTTCTGGGAAGGCAGTCTCAAAGGCGATACTGCGGTGAACCTCCGTCAGGTTCTTGTAGTTTCCACTGAGACAAGGGTTAGGCATCGTCTGGGCAGCAACATCTGGGCAGGTAGAGATAGGAAATCATCATCGTCGATGAAGTTTAGCAAACAAAGTCACCCTTCAACAGGTTTTTTTTTTAAGAGAAATATTATTACTGTCGTGTTTGAGACACCCCAAAAAATGGAAGATGTCGATATATATTAATTCTATCACTTTTATTCGATTTTAGTTCAATGTTTCGGCGCATTGTCTTAAAGAAATCCACTAATGTCGGAATTTTGTTTTTAATTTTATAACGTTCTTTAACATCACTATCTTTCAAAATGGATTCTCTCTCGTGTTCCAAAGTTCTAGCAATTATTTCAATTTCTTTTTTATGACCGACAATGTATCACGCCAATTGCTCGTCCTCAAAACAATCGGTACAAATATTGTCTAACAAACTACACAAAATGTGCGAGAATAATTATTTAAATAATTAACTCACAGTGAAGAGCTGCTAAAGTCAGCAAAAACGAAGGAAGGAAGCAATTCGCTGTGCGTGCACACCCCATGGTAGGATAGAGAACCAATCTACGTGCCCGTATTTATACTGAACAGCCACCGGGATGTAGCAACCAACTGTTGCCGCGCAAGAATACACCCGGACACAGGACGCGGATTTAGACTGTGGTAAGTCCGGCGCCGGCGCAAGGCTGTGATGCGCCCCTTGGGGGAGAGGTGGGGAGAAAAATACTGTGCCCACCTCCACCCCTCACCCCAACCACCCACACAAACACATCTCCTCCCAAAAGAGAAACTTTTATCAGCAACAATATTGAATCAGAAGGAGATTTCAAACTCTCGTCTGAAAGGTTTTATTGAGTGGCGACACTTCGACTACACACTGATGCAGACAAGAAATCTGCCGCACCTCTCCGCTCTGTGTCCGGTCTGATAGAGTTTGTTAAAAACTAGAGAGGTATATAACCTACCGGTCTTAATACCCATTATCTCTTTATAACCAATTAAAATAGGGTTAGGGTTAGGTTATTATCAATAAAATATAACAACAAGCTATTCGTTCAAACTGTATACAAACAGACCCAATCTTAGATAATAAAAATAAATAACAATAAACAAACATTCCAATTTGACAAATAAATTAACAGAAATACACCTGTGCAAAAGTTGTGTGTGTGTGTGTGTGTGTTTTAGAAAGAGAAAGAGGTAAAAAAACGTAAACTGAAAGTATTGGAATAAAACAAGGTAAAATGTTGAAATATGTATGTAAATATAAAAAAATAATTATTTAGTTGTGTGGGGTAAGTCACCTTTCCAACATTAACAACACCAAAAGCAATAATAATAATAATGTCAAAAATCTAAATTGTATCCAAATAATCAGCAACACACCGAAATTAATTAACAGCAACAAAAATTAAAGGGGATGTTTATAATCTGTAATTAATCACAATATTGTTAATAAATTGAAATTCTAAAAAAACTGCCTCAAAAGACAACTTTCAAATGCAGGCTAATAACCATCATAGACAGAAAAATTCCCGGGTGAGCAATGAGTAGGTTCAGAGGTCAAGTACCACGTGATGTTTGTCGTGATCTGGCACGAGCCGCCAGCTGCAGGTGCTGGTAACGATATGATGAAAAAGAGAATCAATATTATTGTTTACTCAATGCCGTTGTAAATAATACAGGATGTAGGCAGGCAGCTGTCGCTAAATCTTGTCTGGTTTGGCAGTGATAGCAATCCTAAATAACTGTTATCAGGCTGGATTCCATAGGTGTACCTTTCAAAAATAAATAAATATGTCAACAGTCATGTAGTGTAAAGAAAACATGAATTTTCACAGTTTGTATCAAACGTTAAGTTGAACAAATGTTCCAACACACAAATACAATGCACGCGCATGTTTAGGTAAGCACACGTGCAGTCGTAGCTGCTCACCTGTCCAGGTACTTGTG
The DNA here is from genome assembly GCF_003073045.1 of Pomacea canaliculata. NCBI lineage: Eukaryota > Metazoa > Mollusca > Gastropoda > Architaenioglossa > Ampullariidae > Pomacea > Pomacea canaliculata. The sequence goes on from NC_037593.1 coordinate 11,546,312, forward strand.
GGGTGGCGGCTGTACACCCAGGATGACAGGGATGTTGTCTAGTGGGATGGTTCGCACCTTCCCTTCTCTACAACTTGTACTGGCTGTGAATGTCGAGATATCCATGACAACTTTACTCATCATATGGCAATATTCTTGCTTTGTATTTTCACAGGAATACAAAAGCCATAACCAGGAGACATGACAGCTTGAACTAGCAATTAGTTTGTTGAAAATTAAATTGAGTAAACAACACACGAGTGCCTAGCTCTTCTTACAGCCAACAAGTCATGTTACAACTTGTAAGATGAATGTGTCTAAGTATTAACTTTTACTGAATTCCTTTTTTAAGTAAATATCAAAGCGGCGTTTTATGAAGCCCTTTAGTTTTTTAATTTCGAGAGCAGTTAGGTGTCAGTCTGTTGATGTTTGATGCTGGTGTGCATGACATAAACAGTTAGACGGCTGCGTAGTAACTTTCCTGCCCTCAGAGAATAAATAAACCTTACCAGAGAGGTTAATTTTTATCTTGATGGGAGCTGGTTGAACATTTGACTTCATCTGTCATAATTACTCCACAAATAGTTACACCATATCCCCATGCCCCTCTTGTTTACTTAGGATTTATGGTGAACAAAGGAAACTTAGTCTGCAATTAGTTCAGTTGACATTTGATTGTTCTGATAGCAATTAGCTTCTGTGGACTGCAATGTTATGAGATCACAGAAGTAAACAGTTATATACGGTGCTAAAATATTTTCTAAGAGAGGTGGACTGGAACTGTATGTGGGGACCAGGATGATGAACTTTTCGTTAATAATTACTACTGCATTAATTTTGATTATATGTAATTAATCGGAACAAACTTATCGCAATGCCTTATCTCCCGTATTCTCATTTTCTCCGCCTCTTTAACAGCCTGCTTTAACTGAAACTTAGTTGGTTGAGGAGATTTTGTTTACAATTATTTTTATAATTTATAATTTGAGAGTCATGCACGGGATGAGTAAACAAACACTACAAAGACTGAGTATATGTTAGGAGTTTCGATCGTTCTTTCCTGGTGTATACGGAGACCAGAATAAAATCAAATATCTTACATAAGGAGGGAGGAAGGTAGGAAGTTGAATGGCTGTGAGCTGGTTACTGCCCCTCGACAAAGCCATTTCTTATAAATGTAGCTATTAATTATCAGCGAAAGATTCAAATTGAAATTCGTTAACTAACTCAAACGGCAATGCCACATATGATTAATTCTCTTCTCCTGGAGTTGAGAGGTCATCATGGAGGTTCCGGAAGCTGGCGCTGTTCCCGGTCCCCAGAGGTTGGGTAGGTCAAGGGTGAGAGTTGATTCCGCGCTTTGTTTTTGTGTCTAGTTGCTGGAATGTTTACCAGGGATGTTTGTTCCATGTTTTAGGTTACACTAGGTATTCACAGACCGTGGGAAGTGCATGTGATGGACCCTACCGCATAAAACAATTGAGTTTCTGACTTAATGGATCGTTATTAATTAATGTTATTAGATGCATAACGTGTGACTTATGCTTTTCATTGGTTCAATAAGAACTCAATATACTATTCCATACACTCCGTATACCACAATCTTTGAAACTAAAAATAACTGCTGTTATTGTTGATGCACGCGCTGTTACAGGATTATTTACCTGTTGACACCTGTGTGCAAGGTCGACGGGTGACCACGTTGTGAAGAGTGATTGTTTAGAGACCTGTAAACATCCCTTTTTTTAATGGGAGGAGCAGATATTTGTTTTGCTGTGCACAGCAATGAAAACAAACACGAGGTTTCTGACGACTATTCACTTCTTCGGTGTCAGGTGTGACCGTCAGGTGTCCTGGTTGTACAGGTGTGGTATGAAGTGAGCGACCTTTGCCGTCAGTATGTGAGCGCGTGCCGCTTAATTATAGTTCAAAGCACGCGCCCGCGTGGTTTGTTTTTGAGACAAGAGTGATGAGGAGCAGCAGGGGAAAGTGAAAATCAATATTTTACCTGGAATAGGGAAAATAATTTGTTAAGTCCTATACCAGGTGATAGAACTGATGACTATGGAAAGACTCTATATGCCACAGTAAAGTCTATTGTTAAAACTATTTTTTTTAAATTACTATGTAGACAGTAGACCAGGGGTGGGCAATTAATTTTCCCAAGGGGCCGCATGAGAAATTGGGATGGTTTTAGAGGGCCGGACTAATATAGTTAACTCAGTTTTACCCAATACTTTATCTATAGTATATAACTTAAGATTGTAAAGTGACAAAACATTCTATACAAGGCGAGTTCTTTATAGGGGTGGTCAGGGGTCAAAACATTCTACGTCGGGTGGTTCTTTGATTGGGGGGCCAGCGGGCGGGCCGGTCAGAGACAGGAGGCGGGCCGGATCCGGCCCGCGGGCCGGCGTTTGCCCAGGTCTGCAGTAGACGGTTGCAAGCCTTGTACTCAATCTTGGCAAATGTGACGTCAATCGAAAAAGCAAGATAGTCACATAAGTAAAGAAAACAGAAAAAGCTTCTAGATAAATGAGCGACGAGAAGGTTGCACAGCCTCAGTCAGTGGACATTTCACTGGGTGTCAGGGTTAATTAGTCTCATTAAGCTGGTCAGAATGTAACACCTGTATGAACAATTCCCTAGACTCAAGGGCATGAGATAAACACATGGACTAACAACAACATACGGGGCGGAGTACATCTTACAAGGGTGTGTGAACGCGTCGGATAGGTACAGGCAATGTCTGGTTTATTTTGAACTACAGTCAGCTGCTTACAGTCTTTGATGTCTGTGGGTTAATGAAGGAAACAGAAATATTGATGTAATAAGCGGTGTTGCTTCATTCAGATACAAAATGGCATGAAGATAAAATGGAAAATGCCGAAAGCGTAAAAAAAGAAGAAAGGCGATAGTATAAATGAAGTCTGCCTAGCGAAACTCACACAAAAAGAACAGATTTTCGGAGATCGAAAAAAATTAGTGTAAATGTTAAATATCATAATGTTGCAAGAATAGTAGAAATGCTTGAACAATGTAATCTACAATAAAGCTGTTTCTTTTGAAAAGAATCAAAAACAAAGTAGTCCATTTGCTAAGCATGTCATAGCTGATCAGAATTATTTCTAGTCCAAGTGTTTTCACTACTATACAAGTAATATTGCAAATAAAGTCCGCTGACTATCTAGCTTATGATTAAGCCGCAACGCAGCTTATAAAACAAAGAAAGATTAAAAGAAGAATTTACAACGAAAGAGATGAATAATAAGTCACATGTGACAGTCACTGCATACCTGTTAGCGGCCAAAAAAAGTTAAAACATACAACTTCAATATTAATGTGCAATTTGACAGTCTTCTCAAGCGGAAGAAAATCTCGACCAAAACACTCGTGGGGATACAAGTGACGACGGTCCAAAGGAAAACATCAATTTACCGACTGCAAAATTATGATCCAGGGAACAACAGTGAGAGAATAATAGTGAAACTAGCCATGACATTACTTGACAACAAAGCTGTCTGCCAAACGCTGGGGGGCCGCTGATAAAAGGTTTTTCTCAAGCTGGAACTACTCAGGGCATGTAACAGATTATAATAGTTATTGCTCTCTATCTGAGCAGTGGTTGTGATGGAGCGTGGGATAATGGCGGTAAAGCTTCAGTAATCATCTAATGCAGCAAACAATACAAATCATGCAAATCCTTAATGAAGCGTTGTTGTTGTTGATACAAGCTGTCGGTCGTTCACTACATACTGATGTCTGCCTGACAAACAAACGACAGCTTTAATGGACAGGAACAGTCGTTAAGAGCGAAATTGTTTGGAAAGGCGATCTCAACACAGTCTTCGACTTCCCCAGCGTCGTCCAGCTGGCCACGTGACCCGAGGGGGGAATCTGTCATCAAGGGGGTGCCGTCGCTCCACAGGAAGTGACCCTCGCTTACAATGTCGTCTGCTCCAATTCACAGACCTTGGCCTAATTTTGGATCTGTCTCTTTACCTGCACAAACATGAAGATTTTCTTCTCATCCGAAACATTCGTTGAATCTCATTTTACCAATTAATTTAAAAAACAGAATCGAAAGTGAGTGCTGAGTAAAGTAGCCCTCAATAATTTATAGTAGATGGACGGACAGATTCCCGCGTGTTTAGTAATGACAAAATGATTGTTTTGCAGTGGCAGAGGTAGTGATGTGTGGACATGGAACACGACTGTCTTTCATGAAGCTAATTAAATGCAGTTAAATGACATACAAGAAAAGTAAATAAGAAAATGAATTACAGTGTGGAGATGTATTTCAGCACTCATTTGTGCGAAATCTTATGCTTTAATTCAGAGACAACTAACCCTAACCCTAACCCTGACATCTTTATTTGTAAAAAAACAGACTTTAAACCTAAATTCAAAACCCAGACAAGGAAAAGCGGGTGTGCTCCACATGCGCTGGACCCGGACATCACCAGTTTCAGCTAACAGGGGAAGTAACACGTCTCGCACTCTAAATCTGAATAAGGTAGTTATTAACACACAACAACAACAACAACAAGAACAAAGGCAATACTTTCGCTCGCCCTCACGCGCACCTACAGACTAGAATAGTGTGGAACCCAAACCAATAAACGTCCACTCACCCAAACGGCTTGTGACAGGTCGATGGACTTATTGTTTGAAGTTATTTCAACGGAATGGGTGGTCCGTCCAACTACACCGCACATTACTAAAGTTATGATGTCAAGATTTTTTAAAATCTATTGCGTGGAGGACATCTTGAATCTTTCCTTGACAATGTCTTGCTACATTTAAACAAAAGTCTTTTGCTTCTTTATTATGAAATCAACCAATTAAATAAGAAGACAGTTAAGAAGCATTGTACTAGAAACGTTTTCCAGTAATGCTGTCTACCTCCTAAACCTCAAAACGTTTTGTGTGACGTGTTGCTTTACTAGTTGTTTATCTTTCCTGTTGAAACATGTCGTGTTAGATACAACTATGTATTTCGGCAAAAGTGTTTCCTATTGTTGGGAGCAATGAAGACAGATTGATCTCAGGAGGTGGGGTAAAAAATGTGTTTTCCTAATAAAATGGTGCAGCTCCGAGACAAAAACTACCATCTTGCTTCGTCGAGTGACATCACATGTTGCAGATGGGCGGTAACCGACTCACAGCCATTTATCTTCCCATGTTTGTCCTCACTGTTAGAGATAAATCATTTATTTTTGCCTCACTCACATTTTTGAATTAAGCTGATTGTCTCCATACAAAACAATTAATTGGTGCGCGGGCTTTGAACTGTATTTGAGTTACAGAAAACACAATAGAATATTGATGACAGGGCGAGTTCATGTCAGACCACGCCTCTCGTGACGTGGATAACTTTTGTTACCGGCCGGCCTTCTCTCACAAAATAATTATTTTTAATGCCACGTGGGAGTGTGGACGAGAGTATATATTGCTGATGCCGCCCTGTGTTCAGACAGTCCGAGGTCTCTCCTCTACGAACCACGTGAACACAGCGAGAAGTACAGACGTGTCGATATGGTAAGAGTTTATGTAGATACTTACATACTTATGTACTTATGTAGATACTTACACTACTTACTGAAATTTTGTATAAGTCTGGGGAAGCTGCAATTTTTTAAGAATATTAAAAAAACTTAACCATTACAATCAAATGATGGTATGCTGCAGATTTAACGTTTTATGATTATTATTCACAAGTTATTTTTCTTTGCGACTCTGGTTTGATATTCCACAGGTTCATGCTGGGATCTTAAATTTTATTCTCCATCACTGCACGGAAAATGTGATTAGTTTTCTCTGTTGGATCTTGTTTATTAGTCTACTCAATCAAATGCCATCGTGAGTGTATTGACTATTTGTTCTCAGGCCGCCTCACGATCACCTCGTCTCACAATCGTGATGCTACTGGCTCTCACCTGTGTGGCGACTGTCACCTTGGGCAAGTTCTGTTTCTTGTCTCTTGTTTCTATGGTTAAAAAACTTCATTTGTGATCAGACAATTAGAAATAAACATCACTGATGTTGTTGCCTTGACAACAACTAGCATTTACATGACAGAATAGATAACATTTATTATTGTAATGTATGTTATAAATACATATTATGTAAAATATATGTCCTGAGCAGGTAACGGATCAAAGAGAATTAGAAATTCAGGCTTGATGATCACAGCAATAAGAAATTTATTTATAACAAAACATGTATAAATATAAGATAAATATTTTGTAACCTTATCTCTAATTACACAGCACTGTATCACTTAGCATATTTTAAAACAATCTTTATTATAGTTTGTAATGTTTCCGATCACTCATTTTTAGTGTATCCTCATAAGAATGTTACTCAAATATGGAAGACACAAACAGCGCTGACTACACATCACTAACTAAGTCTTTGTGTAGACAAGTTGTGTAGTCATTAGTCAACATTGTAGACCGAATTTAGGGTGATGAGAGATTTGGATTATTGTAAAAATGACAACTATTGCCAAAAGGAAGTGCAGGGAGATTAACAAAATGTAAATATACATAACATAGACGAAATAGAAAAACTAATGAGCAATAAAAATTAATCTAACATCTATGTAATTGCTGCGAATGTAACCGTTAATAAAAAATCTGCAACAGAAAGCATGGTAATTACAAACAGGTAAACAATCACAAAGGCAAGTTTTAGAGTTGCGTTGTTTCCAGAAAATAATAGGAAGAGCTCCATGTCTTTGATGTTGTCAACACCTACAATGTAGAGTTGTTTAGCAGGTAACAGTAAGTTGTTTTGTTTGTTTAGGTGCGCCTAGTGAGAACGGAAACAGCTCTGTTGCTCGTCCGAGTAAAGCTGCTAAGGCTCCCTCCGGTAAACCTACATTAACAGTAACTACAGTAGAAATAACACATGTTTAAAGAGGTTTATGTCTCTTTATTATGTACAATTACTGACGGTTACTGCACTTTCCTGCTTTCCTGTCATCAGAAACTCTCTCGCTCGCCTCACTGCCCATCGCATGATGATACTCTTTATATTAAGTTTTATTTGTTTAGTCAACAATAGTTTTGTTTATTTCTGGCTACTTTTCCCGGTGAGTAGGATACATTAGGATTCTTTTTGTACGTGTTAGAATAGAGCACGAGGCTTGTAAAGTCACGTGACTAAATAGTTTGGGTTCAGCTCGTTTATCGAAGTGTAGACAATAACCCTGATGATACAAACTTTGTTGTTAGATAACATTGTACGGGAAAGTGATTCACTGTCATTACTGCACGTGCAGAACAACACTTGAAATTCTAATTTGAAATTGTCGGCCGTTAAAACGTCCGACTGCAGCTATTAGTAGTACCATTGGAAGTCAAATTATCCGTTGTAGGAAAGTCTCCAGTGTCCGTGCTGATGCAGTGGGCACGGAGACATGCAGACAAAGACTGACAGTGACAGTGACTACACCAGTACACACTACTTACACTTACAATGCCGAGGGTCGCTAATGTAAAGGTCAGTTCCTGACACAACATGTTGCGATGTAAACTTGTTTGTGCAGGTGGCTGTCCTGTGGATAAAGGTTACGAGCTTTATGACAATCGTTGTCTGAAGCTGTACACTGAGAGTCAAGACTACCAGACTGCCAGAGCGCGCTGTGAAGCTGATGGAGCTCATCTCTTTCACTTCAAGTCACGTGATCAGGATAGCCCGGCCTTGGTTCATCTGTTGACCACGAGGGGTAAGTTGATACAAATGTTACTGTCATCTACAGCACGAATGAGGTGTAGTACGAAAAATTGGTAAATCCAAACTTAAAAAAGGACATACTGACGTTAAGAAGAAGAAGAATATTCTCATTTAAGACTCCCGCACTTGTACAACATGCACTCACTCATACACAAAGTACAGCCAATAGATGGCAGTGTGATACCCAGGACAAGTGATACAAACCTCAGGGTAAGTCCAAGTGAAATGTTTGTAGGCTAAAAGGCCCACGACTAGCAGCCAGTGAGGATGTGAAATCTTAGAACTTTTATGAGAAGTTACTAACACTGACTTTATACTCAAATTTTTTTTTAAAAGCTCATTTGCAAAATGACATACTGGAAAAAAGAAAATTAAATTTAAAAAATCAGTTTGCATATTTCAAGTACTCCATTTCAAATACTAATTTACTAAATACAACTAAAACACATTTATTTTAAAGTTACTATTATATACTGTTGTGCTAATTTTTTAATAGAAAAATTAAAAGGTATTTTATGTGAGGTAGGCAGCTTCAAATATTACAAAAATTATCAATTTTTCATGAGTAACGAACTCAAAACAAATTCAATTTCTAAGCTACTAGAGAGATGAGATTTTGTTCAAATTTGAAACACTGTCAGAAATCACGGATATCTTTTAATCTATATAGTGTTAATTACTTTTACTTGTAGTAGAGGGGGGTAGTGGTTAAAAATGAAGAGTAAGCATCTAATATTTCATCTGGACATTTCCTGGTCAACCCAAACTTTTAATTGATGATGGTGAGAGAAATAACACACACAAGCGCAATGCCGAGTAAATAATAAATGAATACCCTCAAATTTGTGTGGGTTATACAGTCAGCCCACCCCCCACCCCCCTTTTGATTAAGGGAAGAGCTTTAAACATTGTTATACATACTCACAAGAGTAGTTTTAGTATGTTAACAAATAATAGTCAGATATTGTTATTCTGTCCGAGGGACTCGCTGCAGATTTCACGTCCCCTCGTTAATTCACTTGATTATTGTCTGGCTCTGAGTTTTAAGCAGATTAAAATATTTTTAATCATTAAAACGGTGCAATAGTTTCAGAAATTTTGTTATCTATAATATTAATAATTACTAATGGCTTATTTTAACAATTCAACCTTCCAGCTATAATATATCACTAACGATAAAATGCTATCGATGTATATATAACAGTAAATCATCGACTCAGTTTTTGTTCTGTTTTTCTCATAGTTTCTTAACACTGTCATTAAACACTACAAATAATCATTTTAAAAAAAATAATGTTGTTTGCCGTTACGTAATATAAATACCGTAATATCCAATTTTTGTTTTTGAATGTGTGCATCAGCAAATGAAACTGATTCTAAAGAGGAGAAACATGAACAAACTTGTCTCTTTATTGCCTGTCAGTTAAATTAAGTTACTATTTTAGGCTACCCTCTGGTATTTTCCAGCCTTTTCCTTTGATTTCTGGTAGATATGTTCGTACAGAAACATGATTGTAGTTTTTAAAAAAGCATGCTATTGTAGTTCTAGTTTCTTAGTAAAACATAACTAAGGGACATTAATACTCTTTCTAGTCCAGATGTAAGCAAGTTATGATATATAAATATAACTTTTATTGTTGGAATGAGATGGGAAATGGGAGGAAACTGCACACCACACACACACACACACACAAACACACAAAATAGAGTGGTCTACTACAAAATAGTTGGATAACTAAATGAATTCTATTTAAATGATTATGTGACCAGCTAAAACTGTGTACAATGTAGGGTTTCGATCACCTCACACAAAATTTCCTTTTTTTCCACCTGAAGCTTTACCGACAACGTATCTTATTTCTTCGTGGTAAAGCTTTCACTTTGTCTCTTGTCTTTTATTTATTCATATGATTGTAATGTAGACCATTAGATGAAATATTCATTAAAAGAAGGAAATCATTCTTTGTGCTCAGGTGAAGTGCTCCAGGGAATATCACACGGTTTATGGGTTGGAGCAACTGACATTGAAGTGGAGGGACAGTTTGTGTGGAGTGACGGCACCTCTGTGCCGACAAATACCGGACTCTGGGGCGACACTCAACCGGACAACTATTTGAACAACGAGGACTGTGCTGATGTCGGCATCTCAAACGGTATCATGCTCAACGACCTTCCCTGCTCTTCGAAGCTGAAGTACGTCTGTCAGGTAGACATCAACAAGCAGTGAATGACAAATAATGAGCTGTCAACACTGTACGTTAGTAACGGTCAGTCCGCTGGTCTCAGTCTCCTTCTACTTTAACCATGCCATACTGGTCATGTTAAAATTTGACGAAATAAAGAAATATTGAAATCTTTCCTTCCATCATTGTGTTGTTATCGCTTGTAATGTAACAGCTGTCGAGAAAGTGAATGTAAGACTGTTGTTAGTAATATCGTGTATGTCACAGAGATATCAGTCACAGTGGCAGAGGTAGATGTTTTTATCTTGTATATAATTATCTCACAGGAGATAACAGACCAGAACAATTTGTAACTATCTGATAAATTAACCCCCTTATCATATTTTAAACTTGACAGCATTTACAGGTTATTTTAGCATGTGAATTCGTGAACTCAGTGTTTAAAGACAAAGACACGACATCTGCGATCGTGTTTCTGTAGACCAGGGATGCACAACCTACGGCCCGCGGGCCATATCCGGCCCGCGAAACTTCTGCCCACAGTGCAGGAAATCGGCATGTTAGTATTAAAAGAAGACCTTAAAAAAACGAAAAAAACGAAGAAGAAGTATTTATCCCCACGTAGGGGCGTCTCTCAATCTTTTTTTCGATGGACGAACATTTCGATTCAGTGCTCCGACTTGGTGTCTCTACGATGAGGCCGGACATTCAGAAGTTGGTTTCGGGAAAACAACTTCAAATATCCCACTAATTAATACATAATTAATGGTAAGTACAACTTGTTTCTAATAAAAAATGGTATCTGCTCTATTTTTTTTTTCCTTTTTGTATTTTTGCGGCGAAACGGCTGTCCGAAATGGATATGGCCCGCAGGCCGAAAAAGGTTGGGCATCACTGCTGTAGACAATGTGTCTACATTAGGCAGAACTGTATTAGAGAAATGCAGTGTCTAGGCGAGTCTTAACAATGAATGTGACTAAAGCGGAAGCTTTGTACAAACCTGCCTCGTTTTAGTAGTTAACTGGAAAATATATTTAGCCTTCAGTCCAGTTATACAACTTCGTGGTATGATTGCTTAAGGCGTAAGTGAACATCTACATGTGACCACTAATTAATTAAAGCAAACAGATACCTCAAGGTGATACTTCACGCTCGTCTGATAGCACACGTCATCAACTGGAAGTCAGCAGCCATGTGTAACCTTCCCATCGTGTCCAGTAGCAACAGTAACGGCGGGTCGTACAGCTCACGTGACTTCAAGCTAAAGATATGAGCTCCATCAGTTTCACATCGCAATCTGGCAGTCTGGTAGTCCTGCTTGATGGTGTACAGCTTCAGACACCGATTGTTGTAAAGAACATAACCTTTCTCCACAGGACAGCCACCTGTACATGAGATGTTACACAACATGATAGTCACCTACATTGTGTTTATGGCGAAGCCAAACTATTTCGCTGACTAAAGACAAAGAGCAGCATGTGATACAATTAGTACTTACTATAACAACATGATTATGAAGCAAAAAATAGCACACAGTAAAAGCTTCTGGCAGGACGCTCAGAAACAGAAACAGAAATAGCGTGGAGTATTCCTCTCTCTCTCTCTCTCTCCTTTTAATCTGTCATATCTCTCTTTCTTTCTTTTTTTCAAAATGTGTGCGAATGAAAGTGGGATTTTTTTCGCTCCATCGATTGTTATCTATTAAAATAAGACTCAAAAAAATGAAAGAGATACAGGTAAAAAAAATGTAACGGAAGCTACGAATCCACAATGGAAGCTAAACATTTTGATAAAATATTTCTGCAGTAATAAAAGTTTTAAAATGACAACAAATTCTGTCGGTTACAACTGTATGCGACAGAGAATTCACTGATCGGAAAGTAAATCAACCGTTGGAAATTAACACACAAATAAAAAAGTTTACATAATATAATCAAACATAAAGTACCAAAAACAAAATCATATTTTAGTAAAATATACAATTTTGATATTACTGTTTTCTTCTTATTTTCAATTGTTTGAGTACAAACCCATGTTGAGTGTAGTAACCGGTAACCGACGGGCGCTTGAACACATAGTCTTTGACTACTTTCAAACACAACGAAGTACAACCTCATCGATTGACTTTTTTTCAGCAGTTAAAGGGAAGTAATCTATAGTGGAACAACAACTCCTAAAGGTTCCAGTACTTGCGTCCCTTATGTATTCATTCATATGCGCACAGAGCCATGTGTTCTAAGATGCTTCGCCTAGATAAGACATATTTGTCCTACTCGGCCCAGGCGCCACCGGGTAGGGCTTGTTGATTTGTGGGCTTCTCGTCTTCTAAACGTTTCTATTCATGATTTAGAAAACTAGTTGTTTCCTTCCGTTAGTCGATCTGTCTTCTCTTTCTCATTCATTACCTCAAACCACGAGTGTCACGCTGTTGATCAATTTTTATCCCAGCAAACACGCAAGATTTAACCAAGCTTGGCCGAATTTGCCAGTATGGTGGGTACAGCTTTCTGTTCTTTGAGTGGTTCCTTTTGTTTTGCTTTTACTTTTTAATTTACCACACAAGAAAAAACCTTGCAACACTGCAGCTAATCAAAGCAAAAGTAGACAAGACTATTATCCCCTAAGAAACTTGTTTGGAGCCAGAAATTGCATATAACATTTGTTATCCATGCAGACACGTTTTCTTTTGATTACGAGACAAAAAGAGAGAACAGAGCAAAAAAGGGAAGAAGAGGAAGGAGGACAGAGAGAAAGGAAAAGAGATAAATAATTTTAAAAAGGATCAAATGATTACAAATACAAAAGCTTCATCTCCAATACTTTATTTTGTTGCTGATGAACGTTTATTTTTAAAACATCTAGAAGATTGACTTACTTTCATTATTACAGAAACATTTTTAATTTAAATGCCACAGACGTGGAAAATAATTCCCTTGGTCCCTTGAGGCATTTGTAAACGTGGTGGCTACAGGTCTGTCATTGCGATACACTAGACACGGCAGGGAACTTCTGCATTGCCTTCATTCAATACAAGGTTATCTCCCTTACACCGTGTAACCACTCTCAAAAGACAAGCGAAAGAGACAGAGAAGAATGTGACAGGATATTTTGCATAAGCATAGAATTCATGATTTCTAGACACACTAAACCTCGGTTTTGGTGGATAATCTAAAAACTAAAAAAAAATTACTAAAGTAAAGAATAAATGAATATTTCACATGGCATTTTTTATTCTGCAAACTCTTCTTTGTGTATGGAAGACGGCAAGGAAAGGAGAAAGAGGTATACATATTATTTTTTCAACAAAAGCCGAAATCGACTATAACCAAAGTGAATGAAAACTGATGTTTCATTGTACTTTACTTTCTCTTAGAAATTAAAATAAATAAATAAAATGAAGCGGTGCTCGGGGTCATGTTTACCAGACTTATTTTTCAACTGAAAGACTGTCACCTTGGGCTTGTGCCATATTTACTTGATCTATATTGGGTATATTGTGACATACCCGTATGAGAAATTGTATGGCAAGAAACACACAAACACTCTTTCCAGCACACTAAGTAGAACATGTCAGATTTACATGTGCTGTGCTGATTATTAGAACGGTGTTCGAAGCCAAGGATCTTGATTTAAGTTCTTACACACTGAATTTCAATAAATTAAAGCATCTTTTTGTGAAAACATAATATCGTTTATTTCATCTGTATCTGCCAAAATAGCGAATGAAGATTTTCTGTGGACTTTTCAGCTTCCCGCAAGTTAACTGAGATTTGAGGTGAAAATAAAGTCTCTGCCAAGTAGATAAAAGTTTGAAAGTACATGTATGTGTGTGCGTGTGTGTGTACTTGTGTTGTTTCATATGTCACCACTTAAGACTATTTCAATGAGTCACTCAGTTAAATTTTCTAATGCTTATAGCCACAACAGTATTACTGTATTTTATATTGTGATACATTAATTAACATTAATAATTGCGTGCACACCCCATGTTAGGATAGAGAACCAATCTGCGTGCCAGGATTTATACTGGACCAGCCACCGGGATGTAGCAATCAACTGTTGCCGCGCAAGAATACACCCGGACACAGGACGCGGATGTAGACTGTGGTAAGCCCAGCCGGCGGAAGGCTGTGATGCGCCCCTGGGGGGGGGGAGGTGGGGAGAAAAATACTGTGCCCACCTCCACCCCTAACACCAACCACCCACACAAACACATATCCCAAAAGAGAACCTTTCATCAGCAGCAACATTGAATCAGGAGGAGATTTCAAACTCTCGTCTGAAAGGTTTTAATGAGTGGCGACACTTCGACTACACACTGATGCAGACAAGAAATCTGCCGCACCTCTCCCTTCCCCAGGTTCGTGTCCCAAGAGTTCCGCCTGACAGGTGGGTTTTACGAGGAAGACAGAGACAGTACAGAGTAAATGCTGGTGTCCAGGTGCTTCCCAAACAGATTCCAATGTCCGGTCTGACAGAGTTTGTTAAGAACTAGAGAAGTATATAACATACAGGTCTCAATACACATTATCTCCTTTTAACCAATTTTAAATATTCTATCAATAAAATATTACAAGCTATCGGTTCAAACTGTATACAAACAGACTCAATCTTAGATAATAAAAATAAATAAAAACAAACAAACATTCCAATTCGACAAATAAATTAAGCGTAATACACCTGTGCAAAAGTTGTGTGTGTGTGTTTTAGAAAGAGAAAGAAGTGGAAAAAAACCGCAAAAGTATTAGAATAAAACAAGGTAAAATGTTGAAATATGTATGCAAATATAAAAATTACAATTATTTAGTTGTGTGGGGTAAGTTACCTTTCCAACATTAACAACACGAACAACAATAATAATAATGTCAAAAATCTAAATTATATCCAAATAATCACCGACACACCGAAATTAATTCACATTAACAAAAATTAAAGGGGATTTTTATAATCTGTAATTAATCACAATACTGTTAATAAATTGAAATGCTAAAAAAACTGCCTCAAAAGACAACTTTCAAATGCAGGCTAATAACCATCGTAGATAGAAAAATTCCAGGATGAGCAATGAGTAGGTTCAGAGGTCAAGTACCACGTGATGTTTGTCGTGATCTGGCACGAGCCGCCAGCTACAGGTGCTGGTAACGATATGGTGAAAGGGAGATTCATATTAACTTTTACTCAATGCCGTTGTAAATAATACAGGATGTAGGCAAGCAGCTGTCGCTAACTCTTGTCTTGTTTGGCAGTGATAGTAACCCTAAATAATTATCAGGGTGGATTCTTTTGAAAAGATTCAAAAACAAAGTAGATGTAGGCAGCCACTAACTGTTGCATTGTTCATCAAAACAAGTCACAACTGACCATACTAGAACTCGAAAACTTTTTGGGGGGTAGGTTGGGGTGGAGAGAAACTCTTAACTTAAATGTTGAAGTACGTATTGCTTTTTAATATTTCCCATGTAGGGCAGGATGCTATTTAACAGCACAGAGTTATCAAAAACTCTGAAGTACATAGGTTAACAGATAAAGAACAAGAACTGGGTGTAATATGACAGTCTTCTCAAGAGGAAAAGAATCTCGACCAAAACACAGGTGAGGATACAAGTGACGACGGTGCCAACGAAAACATCAATGTACCGACTGCAAAATTATGAAACAGGGAACATCAGTGAGAGGATAATACTGAAACTAGCCATGACATTACTTGACAACAAAGCTGTCTGCTAAACACTGGGGGTCCGCTGATGAAAGGTTTTTCTCAAGCCGGAACTACTCAGGGCATGTAACAGATTATAATAGTTATTGCTCTCTGACTAAGCATTGTTTGTGATGGAGCGTGGGATAATGGCGGTAAATCTTCTGTAATCATCTAATGCAGCAAACAATACAAGTCATGCAAATCCTTAGAGATGTGTTGTTGTTGTTGACAAAAGCTATCGGTAGTTCACTACATGCTGATGTCTGCCTGACAAACAAACGACAGCTTTAACGGACAGTAACAGTCATTAAAAACGAAATTGTTTGAGAAGATCTCAACATAGTCTTCGACTTCCCCAGCGTCGTCCGGGTGGCCACGTGACCAGAGTGGAGAACCTATCACCAAGGGGGTGCCGTCGCTCCACAGGAAGTGACCCTGGCTTACAATGTCGTCTGCTCCAATCCACAGACCTTTACCTAATTTAGGATTTATCCGTTGACCTGCACAAACATGAAGATTTTCTTCTCATCCGAAACATTCATTTAATCTCATTGTAACATTTTATTTAAAAAATTAGAATCAAAAGTGAATGCTGAGTAAACTAGCCCTTAATAATTTATAGTAGATGGAGGCATAGATAGCCGAGTGCTTAGTGATGACAAAACGATTGTTTTGCAGCGGTAGAGGTAGTGATGTGTGGACATGGAACACAACTGTCTTTCGCGAAGTTACTTTCACTCGCCCTCACGCGCACCTACAGACTAGAATAGTGTGGAACCCAAAACAATAGACGTCCACTCATCCAAACGGCTTGTGACAGGTCGATGGACTTATTGTTTGAAGTTATTTCAACAGAATGGGCGGTTTGTCCAACTACGGGATTTTAAGTGAAAGAGATGAGTCCTGTCAGCTTCACATAGTTGTTTAAAAGTATGGTAGTCATGTTGAACCAAATAAAAAAATAAAGATGACACTACCGTAAATACTGTAACCTTTCTGTACAGGGTACGTGTGATGTTACACAGTGCAAGGCTAGGTACCTTTCCTTGATGATGATGAATGCTAAGATCACAATCATACTACTCACATCGGCAGGACAATTTATAACAGTTGATGCAGAGTTTCCATAAAATTTATGGTCTTTACAGTCTCCTTTCCATGCTCGGATACTTTTCTGCTTCATCCATCACTGGGGGAACTTTGACTTGACGATCATTTGAAGTAAACATATCGGAGCAAAGTTCTGACTGGAGGACATGTCTTGGGTAATAACTGTGTAGGTGTTCTGCTTATCACAGAGCAAAATCTTGTTTTCATATTCCAAACAAACAGCTTCACTTAGACATTTTTGTCATAGTTATCTGAAAATGACTTACACGCATAATTTAAGATTTTAATAATCATTAAAAATTAAGGAGTCAGCCCTGTATCCTAATCACTTTTCTTTCTTAACAATAACGTTTGTATCTTTTCCCCCTACCTTGCTTAGGTCATCAATAGGTGAAACAGTTTTCCATTTGTTTTGTTAAATACTGAAGTTATCAATGAAAACTCCAACGCACATAACGACATTTGAATCAACAGGTTGTGACACTAAATTATGTCCACATTAGCTGCTATGGTTACGGACTGACAACACGTGGGTGTGGTCATCAAAAGAAAATCTCATTTGTTAAATCTTTGAGTTTTATGAGGCAAAAATGTTTTTCCGGAACATCACACTCCCATTTTTGTCTTAACTTGATTGTCTCCATACAAAAAAATAATTGGTGCGCGAGCTGTGAACTGTATTCGAGTTCCAGACAACACAATAGAATTTTGATGACAGGGCGAGTTCATGTCAGACAACGCCTCTCGTGACGTGGATAACTTTTGTTAATGACCCACCTTCTCTCACAAAATAATTATTTTTAATGCCATGTCCGGGAGTGTGGACGAGAGTATATATTGCTGATGCCGCCCTGTGTTCAGACAGTCCGAGGTCTCTCCTCTACGAACCACGTGAACACAGCGAGAAGTACAGACGTCTTCAGATGGTAAGAGTTTATGTAGATAACACACTACTTATTGAAAGTTTGTATCAGTCTGGGGCGCTGCTGTTGTTTTAAGAATATTAAAAGAACTTAACACTACAATCAAGTGATGGTATGTCGCAGATTTAATGTTTTATGATTATTATTCACAAGTTCTTTTTGATTGTGACTCAGGTTTGATATTGAACAGGTTCATACTGGGATCTTAAATTTTATTCTCCGTCAGTGCACGGAAAATGTGATTAGTTTTCTCTGTTGGATCTTGTTTATTAGTCTACTCAATCAAATGCCATCGTGAGTGTATTCACTATTTGTTCTCAGGCCGTCTCACACTCACCTCGTCTCACAATCGTGATGCTACTGGCTCTCACCTGTGTGGCGACTGTCACCTTGGGCAAGTTCATTTTCTTATCACTTGTTTTTCTAGTTTAAAAACTTCATTTGTGATCAGTCTATCAGTAATAAGCATCACTGGTGCTGTTGCCTTGACAACAACTAGCATTAACATGACAGAATAGATAAAATTTATGATTGTAATGTATGTTATAAATACATATTATGTAAAATATATGTCACGATCAGGTAAAGGATCAAAGAGAATTAGAAATTCAGGTTTGCTGATCACAGTAATAGCAAGTTTATTGATAACAAAACATGTATAAATATTAGATAAATATTATGAAACTCATCTCTAATTTCACAGTACTGTATCACTTAGCATATCTTAAAACAATCTTTATTATAGTTTGTAATGTTTACGATCACTCATTTTTAGTGTATCCTCATAAGAATATGACTCAACTATGGAAGACACAAACAGGGCTAAGTAAACATCACTAACTGAGTTGCTGGCACAGCATAAAACACAAACAATGTGACCTGTATGACGACGATGAACTCTACGCTCGATGTCGCTTTCGGCGAGTCAATATCATGTACCTTCGCGATTTAATACAGGAGGGCATTGACTACCCTGGCTTTTAAATTTGACCTTTATTTTTAATTTGGGCCCATTCCCGTTTTTGCTCTCCACGAGCACTGATGGCAACTACTATGTCTTTCCACAGCTGATTTTTTTTCTTCGCGGTCCACGTATTTCAAAAGCCTTCTTTGTGCTCTTCCACCAAGCTGATCAGAAGCCGAATCTGACAATCCCTCCAGTTGGCCTTAGGTCTTTCTTTTTGGTAATTGTTTCCAATTTTTTCAGGCAAATGCCTCAATCTCAAAAGCTAGTATCGTGGTTGAAAAGACTGAACAGGAGCAAACATAAAAGCGTAACGCGCGAACAAAGCGATTGTTGATTGGCTGTCTGTATATAACGCGAGACAATCCACGCAAATTCCGAAAAGGACAAGTCTTCACCCATTTCTTAACTAAGCAAGCACCTGAGTCCGCTCATGCACACCAACGTCGATTCTCGCCATCCACGAACTCAGCTGAGTCAAATTTGCGGTTAAGTCAGCCAACTACAGTAAGAAATTTAAGTTCGCTTATGCACATCAGCCCAGAAGCCAGGACTGATCGTTGTGCTGCTTTTTCAACTCTTAGAATTACTTTTGGACTACAGCAGCCGTCTGAATTTAAGCTGCTTTATTACTGTGATATACCAGGAGAGGGATGGTGATACTATTTATATTAAGTTTTATTTGTTTAGTCGACAATAGTTTTGTTTATTTCTGGCTACTTTTCCCGGTTAGAATAGAGCGCGATGCTTGTAAAGTCACGTGACTAAATAGTTTGGGTTCAGCTCGTTTATCGAAGTGTAGACAGTAACCCTGATATGACATTCTTGTTAGATATCTTTGTAAGGGAAAACGATTCACTGTCATGACTGCACGTGCAGAACAACACTACAAGTTCTAATTTCAAATCGTTGTCCGTTAAAACGTCCGACTGCAGCTATTAGTAGTACCATTGGAAGTCAAATTATCCGTTGTAGGAAAGTCTCTTCTGCCAGAGTCCGTGCAGACACAGTGGGCACGGAGACATGCAGACAAAAACTGACAGTGACTACACCAGTACACACTACTTACACTTACAATGCCGAGGGTCGCTAATGTAAAGGTCAGTTCCTGACAACATGTTGCGATGTAAACTTGTTTGTGCAGGTGTCTGTCCTGTGGAGAGAGGTTACGTGCTTTGTGACAATCGTTGTCTGAAGCTGTACACCATCAAGCAAGACTACCAGACTGCCAAAACGCGCTGTGAAGCTGATGGAGCTCATCTCTTTTTCTTCAAGTCACGTGATCAGGACGTCCCGGCCTTGCAGTATCTGTTGGACACGAGGGGTAAGTTGATACAAACGTTACTGTCATCTACAGCACAGATAGAGAGTAGTACAAAAAAATTGGTCAATCCAAAATTTAAAAAGGGTCATACTGACGTTAAGAAGAAGAAGAAGAAAAAGATGATGATGATGATGATGATGATGATGATGATGATGAGGAGGAGGAGGAGGAGGAGGAGGAGGAGGAGGAGGATGGCAATAATAATAGCAATTATAATAGCAATAATAATAGCAAGAACGAAACTTTGTACAACGCCTTTCTAAAATTTTCTCAGAGCACTTTACCTACACCATATATAGACTAGATGATCAACAAATATGTATCAATATTCTCATTTAAGACTCCCGCACTTGTACAACATGCACTCACTCATACACAAAGTACAGCGAATAGATGGCAGTGAGATACCAGGACAAGTGTTACAAACCGCAGGGTAAGTCCAAGTGAAATGTTTGTAGGCTAAAAGGCCCACGACTGGCAGCCAGTGAAGAAATGAAATCTTACAACTTTGTATGAGAAGTTACTAACACTGACTTTATACTGAAATTTTCGAAAAGCTCATTTGCAAAATGACATACTGGAAAGTATATAATTAAATTAAAAAAAACACTTTTCCTTTTGATCATTTTTCATATTCCAAATACTCCATTTCAAATACTAATTTACTAAATACTACTAAACATGTTTAAGTTGCTATTATATACTGTTGTGCAAATATTTTTATATAGAAAATTAAAAGGTATTTTATGTGAGGTAGGTAGTAGGAGTAACCACCTGTAAAAAGGTAATTTCCAATCTACTACACAGATCAGATTTTGTTGAAATTTGAAAGACTGATAGAAATCAGTATATCTGTTAATCTATATTGTGTTATTTACTTTTACTTGTAGCGGAGGGTTGGCTAGTGGTTAAAAATGAAGAGTAAGCATCTAATATTTGATCTGGACACTTCCTGGTCAACACAAACTTTTAATTGATGGTGGTGAGAGAAATAACACACACAAGCGCAATGCCCAGTAAATAATAAATAAATACCCTCAAATTTGTGTGTGGGTAATACAGGCAGCCCACCCACCCCACCTTTGATTAAGGGAAGAGTTTTAAACATTTGTAACACATAATCATAAGAGTAGTTTTAGTATGTTAACAAATAATAGTCAGATGTGGTTATTATGTCCGAGGGCCTCGCTGCAGATTTAACGTCCCCTCGTTAATTCACTTGATTATTGTCTGGCTCTGAGTTTTAAGCAGATTAGAATAGTTTTAAATCATTATAACGGTGCAATAGTTCTAGAAATTGTATCTATAATATTAATAATTACCAATGGCTTATTTTAACAATTCAACTTCCAGCTAAAATATATCACTAACGATAAAATGCTATCGACGTATAACAGTAAATCATCGACTTTGTTTTTGTTCTGTTTTTCTGACACTTTAATTAAACACTACAAATAATCATTTTTAAAAGTTGCATGCCGGAACGCAATATAAATACCGTAATATCCTACTTTTGTTTTTCATCAGCAAATGTAACCTTGTCTAAAGTGGAGACAAACTTGTCTCTTTTTATTGCCTGTCAGTTAAATTATATTACGGAGCACTTTGCAAACCGAGCCCTAGTTAAAATCAACAGTAGACATCATTAGATGTAATGTAGACCTTTAGATAAAATATTCATTAAAAAAAAGAACTCATTCTTTGTGCTCAGGTGAAGTTCTCCAGGGTATAGCCCAAGGTTTATGGGTTGGAGCAACTGACATTGAAGTGGAGGGACAGTTTGTGTGTGGAGTGACAACTCCTGTGTGCCGACAAATACCGGACTCTGGGCCCACACTCAACCGGACAACTATTTGAACAACGAGGACTGTGTTGTAGTCGGCATCTCGAGCGGTATCATGCTCAACGACCTTCCCTGCTCGTCGAGAAATGGATATGTCTGTCAGGTTGACATATAGAAGCAGTGAATGACAAATAATGAGCTGTCAACACTACGTTAGTAACGGTCAGTCCGCTGGTCTCAGTCTCCTACTTTTACCATGGCACACTGGTCATGTTACAATTTGACGAAATAAAGCAATATTGAAATCACTCCTTCCATCATTGTGTTCTTATCCCTTGTAATGTAAGGGTTGTCGAGAAAGTGAATGTGATACACAGTGGCAGAGGTAGATGTTTTATCTTGTATATAATTATTTCACACGAGAAAACAGTCCGAACAATTTGTAACTATCTGATGAATTAACCCCCTTATCATATTTTACACTTGACAGCATTTACAGGTTATTTTAGCATGTGAAGTCGTGAACTCAGTATTTAAAGACAAAGACACGACATCTGCGATCGTGTTTCTGTAGACAATTGGTCTACATTAGGCAGAACTGTATTAGAGAAATGCAGTGTCTAGGCGAGTCTTAACAATGAATGTGACTAAAGCGGAAGCTTTCTACAAACCAGCCTCGTTTTAGTAGTTAACTGTTAAAAATCTTTAGCCTTCAGTCCAGTTATACAACTTCGTGGTATGATTGCTTAAGGCGTAAGTGAACATCTACATGTGACCACTAATTAATTAAAGCAAACAGGTACCTCAAGGTGATACTTCACGCTTGTCTGATAGCACACGTCATCAACTGGAAGTCAGCAGCCATGGGTAACATACCCATCGTGTCCAGTACCAACAGCAACGGCGGGTCGTACAGCTCACGTGACTTCAAGCTAAAGATATGAGCTCCATCAGTTTCACATCGCCCTCTGGCAGTCTGGTAGTCCTGCTTGATGGTGTACAGCTTCAGACACCGATTGTTGTAAAGTACATAACCTTTCTCCACAGGACAGCCGCCTGTACATGAGATGTTACACAACATGATAGTCACCTACATTGTGTTTATGGCGAAGCCAAACTATTTCGCTGACTAAAGACAAAGAGCAGCATGTGATACAATTAGTACTTACTATAACAACATGATTATGAAGCAAAAAATAGCACACAGTAAAAGCTTCTGGCAGGACGCTCAGAAACAGAAACAGAAAGAGCGTGGAGTATTCCACTCTCTCTCTCTCCTTTTAATCTGTCATATCTCTCTTTCTTTCTTTTTTTCAAAATATGTGCGAATGAAAGTGGGATTTTTTTCGCTCCATCGATTGTTATCTATTAAAATAAGACTCAAAAAAATGAAAGAGATACAGGTAAAAAAAATGTAACTGAAGCTACGAATCCACAATGGAAGCTAAACATTTTGATGAAATATTTCTGCAGTAATAAAAGTTTTAAAATGACAACAAATTCTATCGGTTACAACTGTATGCGACAGAGAATTCACTGATCGGAAAGTAAATCAACCGTTGGAAATTAACACACAAATAAAAAACTTTACATGATATAATCAAACATAAAGTACCAAAAAAATCATATTTTAGTAAAATATACATTCGAATTTTGATATTACTTACTGTTTTCTTCTTATTTTCAATTGTTTGAGTACAAACCCATGTTGAGTGTAGTAACCGGTAACCGACGGGAGCTTGAACACATGATCTTTGACTTCTTTCAAACACAACGAAGTACAACCTCATCGATTGACTTTTTTTCAGCAGTTAAAGGGAAGTAATCTATAGTGGAACAACAACTACTAAAGGTTCCAGGACTTGCGTCCCTTATGTATTCATTCATATGCGCACAGAGCCATGTGTTCTAAGATGCTTCGCCTAGATAAGACATATTTGTCCTACTCGGCCCAGGCGCCACCGGGTAGAGCTTGTTGTTTTGTGGGCTTCTCGCCTTTTAAACGTTTCTATTCATGATTTAGAAAACTAGTTGTTTCCTTCCGTTAGTCGATCTGTCTTCTCTTTCTCATTCATTACCTCAAACCACGAGTGTCACGCTGTTGATCAATTTTTATCCCAGCAAACACGCAAGATTTGCCCAAGCTTGGCCGAATTTGCCAGTATGGTGGGTACAGCTTTCTGTTCTTTGAGTGGTTCCTTTTGTTTTGCTTTTACTTTTTAATTTACCACACAAGAAAAAACCTTGCAACACTGCAGCTAATCAAAGCAAAAGTAGACAAGACTATTATCCCCTAAGAAACTTGTTTGGAGCCAGAAATTGCATATAATATTTGTTATCCATGCAGACACGTTTTCTTTTGATTACGAGGCAAAAAGAGAGAACAGAGCAAAAAAGGGAAGAAGAGTAAGGAAGACAGAGAGAAAGGAAAAGAGAAAAAGAATTTTAAAAAGGATCAAATGATTACAAATACAAAAGCTTCATCTCCAACACTTTATTTTGTTGCTGATGAACGTTTATTTTTAAAACATCTAGAAGATTTACTTACTTTCATTATTACAGAAACATTTTTAATTTAAATGCCACAGACGTGGAAAATAATTCCCTTGGTCCCTTGAGGCATTTGTAAACGTGGTGGCTACAGGTCTGTCATTGCGATACACTCAGACACGGGAGGGAACTTCTGCATTACCTTCATTCATTAGAAGGTTATCTCCCTTACACCGTGTAACCACAAAAGACAAGCGAAAGAGACAGAGAAGAATGTGACAGGATATTTTGCATAAGCATAGAATTCATGATTTCTAGACACACAAAAAGCTCGGTTTTGGTGGATAATCTAAAATCTAAAAAAAAAAATTACTAAAGTAAAGAATAAATGAATATTTCGCATCGCATTTTTTATTCTGCAGACCCTTCTTTGTGTATGGAAGACGGCAAGGAAAGGAGAAAGAGGTATACATATTATTTTTTCGACAAAAGCGAAAATCGACTATAACCAAAGTGAATGAAAACTGATGTTTCATTGTACTTTACTTTCTCTTAGAAATTAAAATTAATAAATAAAATGAAGCGGTGCTCGGGGTCATGTTTACCAGACTTATTTTTCAACTGAAAGACTGTCACCTTGGGCTTGTGCCATATTTACTTGATCTATATTGGGTATATTGTGACATACCCGTATGAGAAATTGTATGGAAGGAAACACACAAACACTCTTTCCAGCATACTAAGTAGAACATGTCAGATTTACATGAGCTGTGCTGATTATTAGAACGGTGTTCGAAGCCAAGGATCTTGATTTCAGTTCTTACACACTGAATTTCAATAAATTAAAGCATCTGTTTGTGAAAACATAATATCGTTTATTTCATCTGTATCTGCCAAAATAGCGAATGAAGATTTTCTGTGGACTTTTCAGCTTCCCGCAAATTAACTGAGATTTGAGGTGAAAATAAAGTCTCTGCCAAGTAGATAGAATTTTGAAAGTACGTGAATGCGTGTGCGTGTGTGTGTACTTGTGTTGTTTCATATGTCACAACTTAAAACTATTTCAATGAATCGCTGAGTTTTAAATTTTCTAATGCTTATAGCCACAACAGTATTACTGTATTTTATATTGTGATACATTAATTAACATTAATAATTGCGTGCACACCCCATGTTAGGATAGAGAACCAATCTGCGTGCCAGGATTTATACTGGACCAGCCACAGGGATGTAGCAACCAACTGTTGCCGCGCAAGAATACACCCGGACACAGGACGCGGATGTAGACTGTGGTAAGTCCAGCACCGGCGGAAGGCTGTGATGCGCCCCTGGGTGGGAGGTGGGGAGAAAAATACTGTGCCCACCTACCCCTCACCCCAACCACCCACACAAACACATCTCCCAAAAGAGAACCTTTCATCAGCAGCAACATTGAATCAGGAGGAGATTTCAAACTCTCGTCTGAAAGGTTTTATTGAGTGGCGACACTTGGACTACACACTGATGCAGACAAGAAATCTGCCGCACCTCTCCCTTCCCCAGGTTCGTGTCCCAAGAGTTCCGCCTGACAGGTGGGTTGTACGAGGAAGACAGAGACAGTACAGAGTAAATGCTGGTGTCCAGGTGCTTCCCAAACACATTCCAATGTCCGGTCTGACAGAGTTTGTTAAAAACTAGAGAAGTATATAACCTACAGGTCTCAATACACATTATCTCCCTATAACCAATTTTAAATATTCTATCAATAAAATATTACAAGCTATCGGTTCAAACTGTATACAAACAGACTCAATCTTAGATAATAAAAATAAATAAAAACAAACAAACATTCCAATTCGACAAATAAATTAAGCGTAATACACCTGTGCAAAAGTTGTGTGTGTGTGTGTTTTAGAAAGAGAAAGAAGTGAAAAAAACACCGCAAAATGAAAGTATTAGAATAAAATAAGGTAAAATATTGAAATATGTATGCAAATATAAATATTGCAATTATTTAGTTGTGTGGGCTAAGTTACCTTTCCAACATTAACAACACCAACAACAATAATAATAATGTCAAAAATCTAAATTGTATCCAAATAATCACCAACACACCGAAATTAATTCACATTAAAAAAAATTAAGGAGGATGTTTATAATCTGTAATTAATCACAATATTGTTAATAAATTGAAATGCTAAAAAAACTGCCTCAAAAGACAACTTTCAAATGCAGGCTAATAACCATCGTAGATAGAAAAATTCCAGTATGAGCAATGAGTAGGTTCAGAGGTCAAGTACCACGTGATGTTTGTCGTGATCTGGCACGAGCCGCCAGCTACAGGTGCTGGTAACGATATGGTGAAAGGGAGAGTCAATATTATTGTTTACTCAATGCCGTTGTAAATAATACAGGATGTAGGCAAGCAGCTGTCTCTAACTCCTGTCTTGTTTGGCAGTGATAGTAACCCTAAATAATTATCAGGGTGGATTCTTTTGAAAAGATTCAAAAACAAAGTAGCTGTAGGCAGCCACTAACTGTTGCATTGTTCATCAAAACAAGTCACAACTGACCATACTAGAACTTGAAAACTTTTTGGGGGGTAGGTTGGGGTGGAGAGAAACTCTTAACTTAAATGTTGAAGTACGTATTGCTATTTAATATTTCCCATGTAGGGCTGGATGCTATTTAACAGCACAGAGTTATCAAAAACTCTGAAGTACATAGGTTAACAGATAAAGAACAAGAACTGGGTGTAATTTGACAATCTTCTCAAGAGGAAAAAAATCTCGACCAAAACACAGGTGAGGATACAAGTGACGACGGTGCCAACGAAAACATCAATGTACCGACTGCAAAATTATGAAACAGGGAACAGCAGTGAGAGAATAATACTGAAACTAGCCATGACATTACTTGACAACAAAGCTGTCTGCTAAACACTGGGGGTCCGCTGATGAAAGGTTTTTCTCAAGCCGGAACTACTCAGGGCATGTAACAGATTATAATAGTTATTGCTCTCTGACTGAGCATTGGTTGTGATGGAGCGTAGGATAATGGCGGTAAATCTTCTGTAATCATCTAATGCAGCAAACAATACAAGTCATGCAAATCCTTAAAGATGTGTTGTTGTTGTTGTTGACAAAAGCTATCGGTAGTTCACTACATGCTGATGTCTGCCTGACAAACAAACGACAGCTTTAACGGACAGTAACAGTCGTTAAGAACGAAATTGTTTGAGAAGATCTCAACATAGTCTTCGACTTCCCCCGCGTCGTCCGGGTGGCCACGTGGCCAGAGTGGAGAACCTATCACCAAGGGGGTGCCGTCGCTCCACAGGAAGTGACCCTCGCTTACAATGTCGTCTGCTCCAATCCACAGACCTTTACCTAATTTAGGATTTATCCGTTGACCTGCACAAACATGAAGATTTTCATCTTATCCGAAACATTCATTTAATCTCATTGTAACATTTTATTAAAAAAATTAGAATCAAAAGTGAATGCTGAGTAAAGTAGCCCTTAATAATTTATAGTAGAAGGACGGATAGATAGCCGCGTGCTTAGTGATGACAAAACGATTGTTTTGCAGCGACAGAGGTAGTGATGTGTGGACATGGAACACAACTGACTTTTGCGAAGTTACTTTCACTCGCCCTCACGCGCACACCTACAGACTAGAATAGTGTGGAACCCAAAACAATAGACGTCCACTTATCCAAATGGCTTGTGACAGGTCGATGGACTTGTTTGAAGTTATTTCAACAGAATGGGCGGTTTGTCCAACTACGGGATTTTAAGTGAAAGAGATGAGTCCTGTCAGCTTCACATAGGTGTTTAAAAGTATGTTAGTCTTGCTGAACCAAATACAAAATAAAGGCGACAAAACCGTAAATACCGAAACCTTTCTGTACAGGGTACGTGTGATGTTACACAGTGCGAGGCTAGGTACCTTTCCTTGATGATGATGAATGCTAAGATCACAATCATACTACTCACATCGGCAGGACAAATTATAACAGTTGATGCAGAGTTTCCCTGAAATTTATTGTCTTTACAGTCTCCTTTCCATGCTCTGATACTTTTCTGCTTCATCCATCACTCGGGGCACTTTGACTTGACGATCATTTGAAGTAAACATATCAGAGCAAAGTTCTGACTGGAGGACATTTCTTGGGTAATAACTGTGTAGGTGTTCTGCTTATCACAGAGCAAAATCTTTTTTTCATATTCCGAACAAAAAGCTTCACTTGGACATTTTTGTCACAGTTATCTGGAAATGACTTACATGCTTAATTTAAGATTGTAATAATCATTAAAAATTAAGGAGTCAGCCCTGTATCCTAATCACTTGTCTTTCTTAACAATAATGATATCTTTTCCCCTACTTTGCTTAGGTCATAAATAGGTGAAACAGTTTTTCCCTTTGTTTTGTTAAATACTGAAGTTATCAATGAAAAAATCCAACTCACATAACGACATTTGAATCAACAGGTTGTGACACTAAATTATGTCCACATTAGCTGCTATGGTTACGGACTGAGAACACGTGGGTGTGGTCATCAAAAGAAAATCTCATTTGTTAAATCTTTGTGTTTTATGAGGCAAAAATGTTTTTCCGGAACATCACACTCCCATTTTTGCCTTAACTTGATTGTCTCCATACAAAAAAATAATTGGTGCGCGAGCTGTGGACTGTATTCGAGTTCCAGACAACACAATAGAATTTTGATGACAGGGCGAGTTCATGTCAGACAACGCCTCTCGTGACGTGGATAACTTTTGTTAATGACCCGCCTTCTCTCACAAAATAATTATTTTTAATGCCATGTCCGGGAGTATGGACGAGAGTATATATTGCTGATGCCGCCCTGTGTTCAGACATTCCGAGGTCTCTCCTCTACGAACCACGTGATCAAAGCGAGAAGTACACACGAGTTCAGATGGTAAGAGTTTATGTAGATAACACACTACTTATTGAAAGTTTGTATCAGTCTTAGGCGCTGCTGTTGTTTTAAGAATATTAAAAGAACTTAACACTACAATCAAGTGATGGTATGTCGCAGATTTAATGTTTTATGTTTATTATTCACAAGTTCTTTTTGATTGCCACTCAGGTTAGATATTTAACCGGTTCATACTGAAATCTTAAATTTTATTCTCCGTCAGTGCACGGAAAATGTGATTAGTTTTCTCTGTTGGATCTTGTTTATTAGTCTACTCAATCAAATGCCATCGTGAGTGTATTCACTATTTGTTCTCAGGCCGCCTCACACTCACCTCGTCTCTCAATCGTGATGCTACTGGCTCTCACCTGTGTGGCGACTGTCACCTTGGGCAAGTCCATTAGAAATTCAGGTTTGCTGATCACAGTAATAGCAAGTTTATTGATAACAAAACATGTATAAATATTAGATAAATATTATGTAACTCATCTCTAATTTCACAGCACTGTATCACTTAGCATATTTTAAAACAATCTTTATTATAGTAATATGTAAAATGTAAAGCAAGATGAACATAACATAGATGAAAATAAAAAATAAATAATGAGCAATAAGAATTAATCTAACATCTACGCAACTGCTGCGAATGTAACCGGTAATAAAACATCTGCAACAGAAAGCACGGTAATTACAAACAGGTAAACTATCACGAAGGCAAGTTTAATAGCAGCGTTGTTTCCAAAAGGTGAAAGGAAGAGCTTCATGTCTTTGATGTTGTCAACACCTACAATGTAGAGTTGTTTAGCAGGTAACAGTAAGTTGTTTTGTTTGTTTATCTGCGGCTATTGAGAAACGAAACAGCTCTGTTGCTCGTCCGAGTAAAGGTAAAGGCGGAGGCCCCCTCCGGTAAACCTACATTAACTACGGTAGAAATAACACATGTTTAAAGAGGTTTATGTATCTTCATAATGTACAATTACTGACGGTTACTGCACTCGACTGTGGAGCAGAAACTCGTTTACTGGTCTCTTCTGCTTTCCTGTCATCAGAAACTCTCTCGCTCGCCTCACTGCCCGTTACTCCAAAGTTTATCAGAGAAGATCAAGGAAGCGGAGTCGTCTTTGTCCTCCCATACATTGCTGTAGAGTGGTCAAGCACTAAACTTTCAGCCGTAAACTAGGCTCTGGAACTAGTACCTGTATATATGTCTTATATAGAAATTGTTCAAATGTACGTGAAAGTGTTAAAGGTTTAAGAGGGACCTTTAAGTCGTACTGTCACTCTCGTAGGTCCTGGGCTGACGTGTACAAGCGAACTTAAACATGAACTTAAGCTTAAGTTGGCTGACTTAACCTTTAGTACAGTAACTAGGTGTGCACAAGACAACTCAAGTCCGCTAAGTACAAAATTTCTTACTCAACTTTAAGACTGCTCTCCCCCTGGTATAAACCCTTACTTAGCCGAGTCGGGCGACTTAAGTTAGCACATTTCTGATTTCTTCGTGTGAAGAGTGACAGAAGATGGCAGCGAGACGACTGTGCTTTAGAATGATGATAAGAAGACATTTGAGGAGGGAACGTGTGTTTCGTGACAGACACAATCCTTTTTGACCTGTATGATCCGTGATATAGCCCTAGTTGCTGGCACGGCATAAAACACAAACAATTTGACCTGTATGACGACGATGAACTCTACGCTCGATGTCGCTCATCTCTAATTTCACAGTACTGTATCACTTAGCATATCTTAAAACAATCTTTATTATAGTTTGTAATTTTTAAGATCACTCATTTTAGTGTATCCTCATAAGAATATGACTCAAATATGGAAGACACAAACAGGGCTAAGTAAACATCACTAACTGAGTTGCTAGCACGGCATAAAACTCAAACAATTTGACCTGTATGACGACGACGAACTCTAAGCTCGATGTCGCTTTCGGCGAGTTAATATCATGTACCTTCGCGATTTACTACAGGAGGACATCGACCACCCTGGCTTTTAAATTTGACCTTTTTTTTAATTTGGGCCCACTCTCGTTTTTGCTCTCCACGAGCACTGATGACAACTGCTATGTCTTTCCACAGCTGATTTTTTTTCTTTGCGGTCCACAAATTTCAAAAGCCTTCTTTGTGCTCTTCCACCAAGCTGATCAGAAGCCGAATCTCACAATCCCTCCAGTTGGCCGTAGGTCTTTCTTTTTGGTAATTGTTTCCAATTTGTTCAGGCAAATACCTCAATCTCAAAAGATAGTATCGTGGTTGAAAAGACTGAACAGGAGCAAACATAAAAGCGTAATGCGCGAACAAAGCGATTGTTGATTGGCTGTCTGTATATAACGCGAGACAATCCACGCAAATTCTGAAAAGGACAAGTCTTGACCCATTTCTTAACTAAGCAAGCACCTGAGTCCGTTCATGCACACCAACGTCGATTCTCGCCATCCACGAACTCAGCTGAGTCAAATTTGCGGTTAAGTCAGCCAACTTCAGTAAGAAATTTAAGTTCGCTTATGCACATCAGCCCAGAAGCCAGGACTGATCGTTGTGCTGCTTTTTCAACTCTTACAATTACTTTTCGACTACAGCAGCCGTCTGAATTTAAGCTGCTTTATTACTGTGATATACCAGGAAAGGGATGGTGATACTATTTATATTAAGTTTTATTTGTTTAGTCGACAATAGTTTTGTTTATTTCTGGCTACTTTTCCCGGTGACTAGGATACATTAGGGTTCTTTTTGTACGTGTTAGAATAGAGCGAGAGGTTTGTAAAGTCACGTGACTAAATAGTTTGGGTTCAGCTCGTTTATCGAAGTGTAGACAGTAACCCTGATATGACATTCTTGTTAGATATCTTTGTAAGGGAAAACGATTCACTGTCATTACTGCATGTGCAGAACAACACTACAAGTTCTAATTTCAAATCGTCGGCCGTTAAAACGTCCGACTGCAGCTATCAGTAGTACCATTGGAAGTCAAATTATCCGTTGTAGGAAAGTCTCTTCTGCCAGTGTCCGTGCAGACACAGTGGGCACGGAGACATCCAGACAAAGACTGACAGTGACTACACCAGTACACACTACTTACACTTACAATGCCGAGGGTCGCTAATGTAAAGGTCAGTTCCTGACAACATGTTGCGATGTAAACTTGTTTGTGCAGGTGGCTGTCCTGTGGAGAGAGGTTACGTGCTTTGTGACAATCGTTGTCTGAAGCTGTACACCATCAAGCAAGACTACCAAACTGCCAGAACGCGCTGTGAAGCTGATGGAGCTCATCTCTTTTTCTTCAAGTCACGTGATCAGGATGTCCCGGCCTTGCAGTATCTGTTGGACACGAGGGGTAAGTTGATACAAACGTTACTGTCATCTACAGCACGAATGAGGAGTAGTACAAAAAATTGGTCAGTCCAAAATTTAAAAAAGGTCATACTGACGTTAAGAAGAAGAAGAAGAAAAAAAAGATGATGATGATGATGATGATGATGAGGAGGAGGAGGAGGAGGAGGAGGATGGCAATAATAATAGCAATAATAATAGCAATAACGAAACATTATACAACGCCTTTCTAAAATTTTCTCAGAGCACTTTACCTACACCATATACAGACTAGATGATCAACAAATATGTATCAATATTCTCATTTAAAAGACCCCACCGACCCCACCTTTGATTAAGGGAAGAGCTTTAAACATTTGTAACACAAAATCATAAGAGTAGTTGTAGTATGTTAACAAATAATAGTCAGATGTGGTTATTATGTCCGAGTGCTTCGCTGCAGATTTCACTTCCCCTCGTTAATTCACTTCATTATTGTCTGGCTCCGAGTTTTAAGCAGATTAGAATAGTTTTAAATCATTAAAACGGTGCAATAGTTCTAGAAATTTTATCTATAATATTAATAATTACCAATGGCTTATTTTAACAATTCAACTTCGTGCTAAAGTATATCACTAACGATAAAATGCTATCGACGTATAACAGTAAATCATCGACTCAGTTTTTGTTCTGTTTTTCTGACACTTTAATTAAACACTACAAATAATCATTTTTAAAAGCTGCATGCCGGAACGCAATATAAATACCGTAATATCCTACTTTTGTTTTTCATCAGCAAATGTAACCTTGTCTAAAGTGGAGACAAACTTGTCTCTTTTTATTGCCTGTCAGTTAAATTATATTACGGAGCACTTTGCAAACCCAGCCCTAGTTAAAATCAACAGTAGACATCACTAGATTGTAATGTAGACCTTTAGATAAAATATTCATTAAAAAAAAAAATCATTCTTTGTGCTCAGGTGAAGTGCTCCAGGGTATAGCCCAAGGTTTATGGGTTGGAGCAACTGACATTGAAGTGGAGGGACAGTTTGTGTGGAGTGACAACTCCTGTGTGCCGACAAATACCGGACTCTGGGCCCACACTCAACCGGACAACTATTTGAACAACGAGGACTGTGTTGTAGTCGGCATCTCGAGCGGTATCATGCTCAACGACCTTCCCTGCTCGTCGAGAAATGGATATGTCTGTCAGGTTGACATATAGAAGCAGTGAATGACAAATAATGAGCTGTCAACACTACGTTAGTAACGGTCAGTCCGCTGGTCTCAGTCTCCTACTTTTACCATGCCACACTGGTCATGTTACAATTTGACGAAATAAAGCAATATTGAAATCACTCCTTCCATCATTGTGTTCTTATCCCTTGTAATGTAAGGGTTGTCGAGAAAGTGAATGTGATACACAGTGGCAAAGGTAGATGTTTATCTTGTATATAATTATTTCACACGAGATAACAGACCAGAACAATTTGTAACTATCTGATAAATTAACCCCCTTATCATATTTTACACTTGACAGCATTTACAGGTTATTTTAGCATGTGAATTCGTGACCTCAGTATTTAAAGACAAAGACAAGACATCTGCGATCGTGTTTCTGTAGACAATTGGTCTACATTACGCAGAACTGTATTAGAGAAATGCAGTGTCTAGGCGAGTCTTAACAATGAATGTGACTAAGGTGGAAGCCTTGTACAAACCTGCCTCGTTTTAGTAGTTAACTGTTAAAAATCTTTTGCCTTCAGTCCAGTTATACAACTTCGTGGTATGATTGCTTAAGGCGTAAGTGAACATCTACATGTGACCACTAATTAATTAAAGCAAGCAGGTACCTCAAGGTGATACTTCACGCTCGTCTGATAACACACGTCATCAACTGGAAGTCAGCAGCCGTGTGTAACCTACCCATCGTGTCCAGCAGCAACAGCAATGGCGGGCCGTACAGCTCACGTGACAAGTTAAAGAGATGAGCTCAATCGGTTTCACATCGCCTTCTGGCAGTCTGGTAGTCCTGCTTGATGGTGTACAGCTACAGACACCGATTGTTGTAAAGAACATAACCTTTCTCCACAAGACAGCCGCTTGTACATGAGATGTTACACATTATATATTGCGTATATGACAAAGCCAACTATTTCACTGACTAAAGACAAAGAGCAGCATGTAATACAATTAGTACTTACTATAACAACACGATTATGAAGCAAAAAATAACACACAGGAAAAGCTTCTGGAAGGACGCTTAGAAACAGGAGTGGGAAGGATTTCTCTCTCTCTCCTTTCAATCTGTCCTATCTCTTTTTTTTTTTCAAACTATGTAAGAATGAAAGTGTTTTTCTTTTTTTCTTTTTTTTTTTCTTTTTTTTTTTTGTTTCATCGATTATAATCTATTAAAATAAGACTAAAAAATGAAAGAGATACAGGTAAACAAAATGTAACAGAAACTACGAATCCACAATAGAAGCCAAACATTTTAATGAAATATTTCTGCATTAATACAATTTAAAAAATGACAACATATTCTGTTGGATACAATGTTAAACAAAATAAAAATTAGGTTTCACTGTTAAAGTGACAATTAAAAAGAATGTCATTGAAAGTGAGGCTTTGAAGTCCGTGAGTTTAGACCGTGAGTTTTCTATTCTTTGAGTGGTTCCTTTTGTTTTGCTTTTAATTTTTAATTTACCACACAAAAAAACCTTGCAACACTGCAGCTAATCAAAGCAAAAGTAGACAAGACCATTATCCCCTAAGAAACTTGTTTGGAGCCAGAAATTGAATATAATATTTGTTATCCATGCAGACACGTTTTCTTTTGATTACGAGGCAAGAAGAGAGAACAGAGCAAAAAAGGAAAGAAGAGGATGGAGGACAGAGAGAAAGGAAAAGAGATAAAGAATTTTAAAAAGGATCAAATGATTAAAAATACAAAAGCTTCATCTCCAATACTTTATTTTGTTGCTGATGAACGTTTATTTTTAAAACATCTAGAAGATTGACTTACTTTCATTATTACAGAAACATTTTTAATTTAAATGCCACAGACGTGGAAAATAATTCCCTTGGTCCCTTGAGGCATTTGTAAACGTGGTGGCTACAGGTCTGTCATTGCGATACACTCAGACACGGGAGGGAACTTCTGCATTACCTTCATTCATTACAAGGTTATCTCCCTTACACCGTGTAACCACTCTCAAAAGACAAGCGAAAGAGACAGAGAAGAATGTGACAGGATATTTTGCATAAGCATAGAATTTATGATTTCTAGACACACTAAACCTCGGTTTTGGTGGATAATCTAAAAACTAAAAAAAAAATTGCTAAAGTAAAGAATAAATAAATATTTCACATGGCATTTTTTATTCTGCAAACTCTTCTTTGTGTATGGAAGACGGCAAGGAAAGGAGAAAGAGGTATACATATTATTTTTTCGACAATCGACTATAACCAAAGTGAATGAAAACTGATGTTTCGTTGTACTTTACTTTCTCTTAGAAATTAAAATTAATAAATAAAATGAAGCGGTGCTCGGGGTCATGTTTACCAGACTTATTTTTCAACTGAAAGACATTTTTGTTGATCTATATTGGGTATATTGTGAAATACCCGTATAAGAAATTGTATGGCAAGAAACACACAAACACTTTTTCCAGCATACTAAGTAGAACATGTCAGATTTACATGTGCTGTGCTGATTATTAGAACGGTGTTCGAAGCCAAGGATCTTGATTTCAGTTCTTACACACTGAATTTCAATAAATTAAAGCATCTTTTTGTGAAAACATAATATCGTTTATTTCATCTGTATCTGCCAAAATAGCGAATGAAGATTTTCTGTGGACTTTTCAGCTTTCCGCAAATTAACTGAGATTTGAGGTGAAAATAAAGTCTCTGCCAAGTAGATAGAATTTTGAAAGTACGTGTATGCGTGTGCGTGTGTGTGTACTTGTGTTGTTTCATATTGTAACGATTCGCGATTGAGACGAATCTAGTTAGATTCATGTTTATTTTTAACTCTCCCTGTGGTCAGGGAAGAGCAGTCGCGCGAGCGCTGACGTAGCTCTGCGTGACGATTCTTTTGCGTCATATAGTGAATGACGTAAATGAACTGAGCACAGCGTAACTAGGGCGACGGTAGGCAATGGAGAGCCATGTAGTACTCATGATTGGTTGAGAGAGTCTCCAAGAAAGACTGTTGGATGGTCGTCCTAGTTACCTGGTCGCTAGGGGTGCCTGATTGGTCAGGAGGGAGAAAAGGACGTGTTAACTAGGTGATTCTAACGTTTCTCGACACAGACGAGACCAAGCAGTTGGAGAGTGCAGAGCTCCGTGGTCAGTGAACAGTGTGTGGTCAACTGCCTGCAACGGATATCCAACGTTTTTCCTGTGGAGTATTATCGTGTGTATTCCGAGCGTGGTGTAGAAATCAATTCGGTCGGAATATAACATCTTCGCCGATACGGCTTTAATCTCTCCTTAGCTTCACGAACTGCGTGAAGTGATTCATTGGATTAACCTGCTGATCTAGTCAGTGATCTCGTCAGCGCCAACCGTCTGAGAAACGTTAGGAGGAGGTTGACGCTGGAGGGGGTAGCGTTATTTTATTTTGTTTCATCCTCATCTCATCGTTAGTTAATTTCATAAACATTAAATGTGTTAATCGTTGGCCGGACCTTTTTGTTGAAAGAGGTGAAAGAGTGCGGCGAGCGTGGTTTACATGCAGATGTTTACACGCGCTCGCAGACACATTCAACACACTCTTTCGTAAAACGTTACACATATGTCTCCACTTAAGACTATTTCAATGAGTCACTCAGTTAAACTTTCTAATGCTTATAGCAACAAAAGTATTACTGTATTTTATATTGTGATACATTAATTAACATTAATAATTGCGTGCACGCCCCATGTTAGGATAGAGAACCAATCTGCTTGCCAGGATTTATACTGGACCAGCCACCGGGATGTAGCAATCAACTGATGCCGCGCAAGAATACACCCGGACACAGGACGCGGATGTAGACTGTGGTCAGCCCAGCATCGGCGGAAGGCTGTGATGCGCCCCTGGGGGGAGGTGGGGAGAAAAATACTGTGCCCACCTCCACCCCTCACCCCAACCACCCACACAAACGCATATCCCAAAAGAGAACCTTTCATCAGCAGCAACATTGAATCAGGAGGAGATTTCAAACTCTCGTCTGAAAGGTTTTATTGAGTGGCGACACTTCGACTACACACTGATGCAGACAAGAAATCTGCCGCATCTCTCCCTTCCCCAGGTTCATGTCCCAAGAGTTCCGCCTGACAGGTGGGCTGTACGAGGAAGACGCAAAATGAAAGTATTAGAATAAAACAAGGTAAAATGTTGAGATATGTATGCAAATATAAAAATTACAATTATTTAGTTGTGTGGGGTAAGTTACCTTTCCAACATTAACAACACCAACAACAATAATAATAATGTCAAAAATCTAAATTGTATCCAAATAATCACCAACACACCGAAATTAATTCACATTAAAAACAATTAAGGGGATGTTTATAATCTGTAATTAATCACAATATTGTTAATAAACTGAAATGCTAAAAAAACTGCCTCAAAAGACAACTTTCAAATGCAGGCTAATAACCATCGTAGATAGAAAAATTCCAGGATGAGCAATGAGTAGGTTCAGAGGTCAAGTACCACGTGATGTTTGTCGTGATCTGGCACGAGCCGCCAGCTACAGGTGCTGGTAACGATATGGTGAAAGGCAGAGTCAATATTATTGTTTACTCAAAGCCGTTGTAAATAATACAGGATGTAGGCAAGCAGCTGTCTCTAACTCCTGTCTTGTTTGGCAGTGATAGTAACCCTAAATAATTATCAG
The DNA here is from genome assembly GCF_003073045.1 of Pomacea canaliculata. Taxonomy (NCBI): domain Eukaryota; kingdom Metazoa; phylum Mollusca; class Gastropoda; order Architaenioglossa; family Ampullariidae; genus Pomacea; species Pomacea canaliculata. The sequence goes on from NC_037593.1 coordinate 11,584,641, forward strand.
GGTGGATTCTTTTGATAAGATTCAAAAACAAAGTAGCTGTAGGCAGCCACTAACTGTTGCATTGTTCATCAAAACAAGTCACAACTGACCATACTAGAACTTGAAAACTTTTTGGGGGGTAGGTTGGGGTGGAGAGAAACTCTTAACTTAAATGTTGAAGTACGTATTGCTATTTAATATTTACCATGTAGGGCAGGATGCAATTTAACAGCACAGAGTTATCAAAAACTCTGAAGTACTAGGCTAACAGATAAAGAACAAGAACTGGGTGTAATTTAACAGTCTTCTCAAGAGGAAAAAAATCTCGACCAAAACACAGGTGAGGATACAAGTGACGACGGTGCCAACGAAAACATCAATGTACCGACTGCAAAATTATGAAAGAGGGAACTTCAGTGAGAGAATAATACTGAAACTAGCCATGACATTACTTGACAACAAAGCTGTCTGCTAAACACTGGGGGGCCGCTTATGAAAGTTTTTTCTCAAGCCGGAACTACTCAGGGCATGTAACAGATTATAATAGTTATTGCTTTCTGACTAAGCATTGGTTGTGATGGAGCGTGGGATAATGGCGGTAAAGCTTCTGTAATCATCTAATGCAGCAAACAATACAAGTCATGCAAATCCTTAAAGATGTGTTGTTGTTGTTGACAAAAGCTGTCGGTAGTTCACTACATACTGATGTCTGTCTGACAAACAAACGACAGCTTTAACGGACAGTAACAGTCGTTAAATACGAAATTGTTTGGGAAGATCTCAACATAGTCTTCGACTTCCCCCGCGTCGTCCGGGTGGCCACGTGGCCAGAGTGGAGAACCTATCACCAAGGGGGTGCCGTCGCTCCACAGGAAGTGACCCTCGCTTACAATGTCGTCTGCTCCAATCCACAGACCTTTACCTAATTTAGGATTTATCCGTTGACCTGCACAAACATGAAGATTTTCTTCTCATCCGAAACATTCATTTAATCTCATTTTAACATTTTATTTAAAAAATTAGAATCAAAAGTGAATGCTGAGAAAAGTAGCCCTTAATAATTTATAGTAGATGGAAGCATAGATAGCCGCGTGCTTAGTGATGACAAAACGATTGTTTTGCAGCGACAGAGGTAGTGATGTGTGGACATGGAACACAACTGTCTTTCGCGAAGTTACTTTCACTCGCCCTCACGCGCACACCTACAGACTAGAATAGTGTGGAACCCAAAACAATAGACGTCCACTCATCCAAACGGCTTGTGACAGGTCGATGGACTTATTGTTTGAAGTTATTTCAACAGAATCTGCGGTTTGTCCAACTACGGGATTTTAAGTGAAAGAGATGAGTCCTGTCAGCTTCACATAGTTGTTTAAAAGTATGATTGTCTTGTTGAACCAAATACAAAATAAAGATGACACTGCCGTAAATACTGTAACCTTTCTGTACAGGGTACGTGTGATGTTACACAGTGCGAGGCTAGGTACCTTTCCTTGATGATGATGAATGCTAAGATCACAATCATACTACTCACATCGGCAGGACAATTTATAACAGTTGATGCAGAGTTTCCATAAAATTTATGGTCTTTACAGTCTCCTTTCCATGCTCTGATACTTTTCTGCTTCATCCATCACTCGGGGCACTTTGACTTGACAATCATTTGAAGTAAACATATCAGAGCAAAGTTCTGACTGGAGGACATGTCTTGGGTAATAACTGTGTAGGTGTTCTGCTTATCACAGAGCAAAATCTTTTTTTTTCATATTCCGAACAAAAAGCTTCACTTGGACATTTTTGAAAATTACTTACACGCATAATTTAAGATTTTAATAATCATTAAAAATTAAGGAGTCAGGCCTGTATCCTAATCACTTTTCTTTCTTAACAATAATGATTGTATCTTTTCCCCCTACTTTGCATAGGTCATAAATAGGTGAAACAGTTTTCCCTTTGTTTTGTGAAATACTGAAGTTATCCATAAAAACTGCAACGCACATAACGACATTTGAATCAACAGGTTGTGACACTAAATTATGTCCACATTAGCTGCTATGGTTACGGTCTGAGAACACGTGGGTGTGGTCATCAAAAGAAAATCTCATTTGTTAAAGCTTTGTGTTTTATGAGACAAAAATGTTTTTCCGCAACATCACACTCACATTTTTGCCGTAACTTGATTGTCTCCATACAAAAAAATAATTGGTGCGCGAGCTGTGAACTGTATTCGAGTTCCAGACAACACAATAGAATTTTGATGACAGGGCGAGTTCATGTCAGACAACGCCTCTCGTGACGTGGATAACTTTTGTTAATGACCCGCCTTCTCTCACAAAATAATTATTTTTAATGCCATGTCCGGGAGTATGGACGAGAGTATATATTGCTGATGCCGCCCTGTGTTCAGACATTCCGAGGTCTCTCCTCTACGAACCACGTGATCACATCGAGAAGTACAGACGTATCGATATGGTAAGAGTTTATGTAGATAACACACTACTTATTGAAAGTTTGTATCAGTCTTAGGCGCTGCTGTTGTTTTAAGAATATTAAAAGAACTTAACACTACAATCAAGTGATGGTATGTCGCAGATTTAATGTTTTATGATTATTATTTACAAGTTCTTTTTGATTGTGACTCAGGTTAGATATTTACAGGTTCATACTGGAATCTTTAATTTTATTCTCCGTCAGTGCACGGAAAATGTGATTAGTTTTCTCTGTTGGATCTTGTTTATTAGTCTACTCAATCAAATGCCATCGTGCATGTATTGACTATTTGTTCTCAGGCCGCCTCACGCTCACCTCGTCTCACAATCGTGATGCTACTGGCTCTCACCTGTGTGGCGACTGTCACCTTGGGCAAGTCCATTTTCTTGTCACTTGTTTTTCTAGTTTAAAAACTTCATTTGTGATCAGTCTATCAGTAATAAGCATCACTGGTGCCTTGACAACAACTAGCATTAACAGAATTGACAAAATAGATAAAATTTATGATTGTAATGTATGTTATAAATACAAATTATGTAAAATATATGTCACGAGCAAGTAAAGGATCAAAGAGAATTAGAAATTCAGGTTTGCTGATCACAGTAATAGCAAGTTTATTGATAACAAAACATGTATAAATATTAGATAAATATTATGAAACTCATCTCTAATTTCACAGCACTGTATCACTTAGCATATCTTAAAAAAATCTTTATTATAGTTTGTAATGTTTACGATCACTCATTTTTAGTGTATCCTCATAAGAATATGACTCAAATATGGAAGACACAAACAGGGCTAAGTAAACATCACTAACTGAGTTGCTGGCACAGCATAAAACTCAAACAATTTGACCTGTATGACGACGATGAACTCTACGCTCGATGTCGCTTTCGGCGAGTCGATACCATGTACCTTCGCGATTTAATACAGGAGGGCATCGACCACCCTGGCTTTTAAATTTGACCTTTATTTTTAATTTGGGCCCATTCCCGGTTTTTCTCTCCACGAACACTGATGGCAACTGCTATGTCTTTCCACAGCTGATTTTTTTTCTTTGCGGTCCACGTATTTCAAAAGCCTTCTTTGTGCTCTTCCACCAAACTGATCAGAAGCCGAATCTCACAATCCCTCCAGTTGGCCGTAGGTCTTTCTTTTTGGTAATTGTTTCCAATTTTTTCAGGCAAATACCTCAATCTCAAAAGATAGTATCGTGGTTGAAAAGACTGAACAGGAGCAAACATAGAAGCGTAACGCGCGAACAAAGCGATTGTTGATTGGCTGTCTGTATATAACGCGAGACAATCCCCGCAAATTCCGAAAAGGACAAGTCTTGACCCATTTCTTAACTAAGCAAGCATCTGAGTCCGCTCATGCACATCAACGTAGATTCTCGCCATCCACGAACTCAGCTGAGTCAAATTTGCGGTTAAGTCAGCCAACTTCAGTAAGAAATTTAAGTTCGCTTATGCACATCAGCCCAGAAGCCAGGACTGATCGTTGTGCTGCTTTTTCAACTCTTAGAATTACTTTTTGACTACAGCAGCCGTCTGAATTTAAGCTGCTTTATTACTGTGATATACCAGGAGAGGGATGGTGATACTATTTATATTAAGTTTTATTTGTTTAGTCGACAATAGTTTTGTTTATTTCTGGCTACTTTTCCCGGTGACTAGGATACATTAGGGTTCTTTTTGTACGTGTTAGAATAGAGCGAGAGGTTTGTAAAGTCACGTGACTAAATAGTTTGGGTTCAGCTCGTTTATCGAAGTGTAGACAGTAACCCTGATATGACATTCTTGTTCGATATCTTTGTAAGGGAAAACGATTCACTGTCATTACTGCATGTGCAGAACAACACTACAAGTTCTAATTTCAAATCGATATGCAGACAAAGACTGACAGTGACTACATCAGTACACACTACTTACACTTACAATGCCGAGGGTCGCTAATGTAAAGGTCAGTTCCTGACAACATGTTGCGATGTAAACTTGTTTGTGCAGGTGGCTGTCCTGTGGAGAGAGGTTACGTGCTTTGTGACAATCGTTGTCTGAAGCTGTACACCATCAAGCAGGACTACCAGACTGCCAAAACGCGCTGTGAAGCTGATGGAGCTCATCTCTTTTTCTTCAAGTCACGTGATCAGGACGTCCCGGCCTTGCAGTATCTGTTGGACACGAGGGGTAAGTTGATACAAACGTTACTGTCATCTACAGCACAGATGGAGAGTAGTACAAAAAATTGGTCAATCCAAAATTTAAAAAAGGTCATACTGACGTTAAGAAGAAGAAGAAGAAAAAGATGATGATGATGATGATGATGAGGAGGAGGAGGAAGAGGAGGAGGATGGCAATAATAATAGCAATTATAATAGCAATAATAATAGCAATAACGAAACTTTGTACAACGCCTTTCTAAAATTTTCTCAGAGCACTTTACCTACATCATATATAGACTAGATGACCAACAAATATGTATCAATATTCTCATTTAAAAGACTCCCGCACTTGTACAACATGCACTCACTCATACACAAAGTACAGCGAATAGATGGCAGTGCGATACCAGGACAAGTGTTACAAACCGCAGGGTAAGTCCAAGTGAAATGTTTGTAGGCTAAAAGGCCCACGACTGGCAGCCAGTGAGGATGTGAAATCTTAGAACTTTGTATGAGAAGTTACTAACACTGACTTTATACTCAAATTTTTGAAAAGCTCATTTGCAAAATGACATACTGGAAAGTATGTAATTAAATTAAAAAAAATACTTTTCCTTTTCGTCATTTTTCATATTTCAAATACTCCATTTCAAATACTAATTTACTAAATACTACTAAACATGTTTAAGTTGCTATTATATACTGTTGTGCAAATATTTTTATATAGAAAATTAAAAGATATTTTATGTGAGGTAGGTAGTAGGAGTAACCACCTGTAAAAAGGTAATTTCCAATCTACTACACAGATCAGATTTTGTTCAAATTTAAAGGACTGATAGAAATCAGTATATCTGTTAATCTATATTGTGTTAATTACTTTTACTTGTAGCGGAGGGGGGCTAGTGGTTAAAAATGAAGAGTAAGCATCTAATATTTCATCTGGACACTTCTTGGTCAACCCAATCTTTTAATTGATGGTGGTGAGAGAAATAACACACACAAGCGCAATGCCGAGTAAATAATAAATGAATACCCTCAAATTTGTGTGTGGGTAATACAGTCAGCCCACCCCACTTTTGATTAAGGGAAGAGCTTTAAACATTTGTAACACATAATCATAAGAGTAGTTGTAGTATGTTAACAAATAATAGTCAGATGTGGTTATTATGTCCGAGGGCCTCGCTGCAGATTTCACGTCCCCTCGTTAATTCACTTGATTATTGTCTGGCTCTGAGTTTTAAGCAGATTAGAATAGTTTTAAATCATTAAAACGGTGCAATAGTTCTAGAAATTGTATCTATAATATTAATAATTACCAATGGCTTATTTTAACAATTCAACTTCCAGCTAAAATATATCACTAACGATAAAATGCTATCGACGTATAACAGTAAATCATCGACTTTGTTTTTGTTCTGTTTTTCTGACACTTTAATTAAACACTACAAATAATCATTTTTAAAAGTTGCATGCCGGAACGCAATATAAATACCGTAATATCCTACTTTTGTTTTTCATCAGCAAATGTAACCTTGTCTAAAGTGGAGACAAACTTGTCTCTTTTTATTGCCTGTCAGTTAAATTATATTACGGAGCACTTTGCAAACCGAGCCCTAGTTAAAATCAACAGTAGACATCATTAGATGTAATGTAGACCTTTAGATAAAATATTCATTAAAAAAAAGAACTCATTCTTTGTGCTCAGGTGAAGTTCTCCAGGGTATAGCCCAAGGTTTATGGGTTGGAGCAACTGACATTGAAGTGGAGGGACAGTTTGTGTGGAGTGACAACTCCTGTGTGCCGACAAATACCGGACTCTGGGCCCACACTCAACCGGACAACTATTTGAACAACGAGGACTGTGTTGTAGTCGGCATCTCGAGCGGTATCATGCTCAACGACCTTCCCTGCTCGTCGAGAAATGGATATGTCTGTCAGGTTGACATATAGAAGCAGTGAATGACAAATAATGAGCTGTCAACACTACGTTAGTAACGGTCAGTCCGCTGGTCTCAGTCTCCTACTTTTACCATGGCACACTGGTCATGTTACAATTTGACGAAATAAAGCAATATTGAAATCACTCCTTCCATCATTGTGTTCTTATCCCTTGTAATGTAAGGGTTGTCGAGAAAGTGAATGTGATACACAGTGGCAGAGGTAGATGTTTTATCTTGTATATAATTATTTCACACGAGAAAACAGTCCGAACAATTTGTAACTATCTGATAAATTAACCCCCTTATCATATTTTACACTTGACAGCATTTACAGGTTATTTTAGCATGTGAATTCGTGATCTCAGTATTTAAAGACAAACACACGACATCTGCGATCGTGTTTCTGTAGACAATTGGTCTACATTAGGCAGAACTGTATTAGAGAAATGCAGTGTCTAGGCGAGTCTTAACAATGAATGTGACTAAAGCGGAAGCTTTGTACAAACCTGCCTCGTTTTAGTAGTTAACTGTTAAAAATCTTTTGCCTTCAGTCCAGTTATACAACTTCGTGGTATGATTGCTTATGGAGTAAGCGAGCATCTACATGTGACCACTAATTAATTAAACCAAACAGGTACCTCAAAGTGATACTTCACGCTCGTCTGATAACACACGTCATCAACTGGAAGTCAGCAGCCATGGGTAACATACCCATCGTGTCCAGTAGCAACAGTAAGGGCGGGTCGTACAGCTCACGTGACTTCAAGTTAAAGAGATGAGCTCCATCAGTTTCACATCGCCCTCTGGCAGTCTGGTAGTCCTGCTTGATGGTGTACAGCTTCAGACACCGATTGTTGTAAAGCACATAACCTTTCTCCACAGGACAGCCACCTGTACATGAGATTTTACACAACACGATATTTGTAACGTTTTACGAAAGAGTGTGTTGAATGTGTTTGCGAGCGCGTGTAACATCTGCATGTAAACCACGCTCGCCGCACTCTTTCACCTTTTTCAGCAAAAAGGTCCGGCCAACGATTAACACATTTAATGTTTAAGAAATTAATTAGCGATGATATGTGGATGAACCAAAATAAAAGAACACTACTCCCTCAGCGCATACCCCCCTCCTACGGTTATCAGACGGGCTGGCGAGATGACCGACTGGACCAGCAGGTTATATCCAACGAATATTTTCACGAAGTTCGTGAGTCTAAAAGACACATTAAAACCACACCACTTGTATCGGCGAAGCTGATATATTCCAGTGGAATTAATAGCTACACCACAACTCGAAATACAAATGATAATCTCCCACTGAAGAACGTTGGATATAACGTTGAAGGCAGTTAACACACAATGTTTACTCTCTCACTGCTTGGTCTCGACTGTCCCGAGAAACATTAGATCTCCTAAGTTAACTCCTTCTCTTCAGAGCTCTTGACCAATCAGGTCCTTCGCGACCAGGTAACTAGGACGACCTGTTCACAGTCTTTCTTGGAGACTGTGCCGATCAATCATGTGTCAAATGTTCAGGCATGGCTTCTCCCTCCATTGACTACCGTCGTCCTAGTTACGCTGTGTCGAGCTTACTTACGTCACTTCATCCATGACGTAAAAAGAATTAGAGCTGTCGCGGCCTCCGCGCGACTTCCCTCCCCTGACATCAAGGAGAATTAAAAATAATATGAATCTAATTAGATTCGCCTGAATCGCGAATCGTTACAATAGTCACCTACATTGTGTTTATGACGAAGCCAAACTATTTCGCTGACTAAAGACAAAGAGCAGAATGTAATACAATTAGTACTTACTATAACAACATGATTATGAAGCAAAAAATAGCACACAGGAAAAGCTTCTGACAGGACGCTCAGAAACAGAAACAGAAAGAGCGTGGAGTATTCCTCTCTCTCTCTCTCTCCTTTTAATCTGTCATATCTATCTTTCTTTTTTTTTCAAAATATGTGCGAATGAAAGTGGGATTTTTTTCGCTCCATCGATTGTTATCTATTAAAATAAGACTCAAAAAAAATGAAAGAGATACAGGTAAAAAAAATGTAACGGAAGCTACGAATCCACAATGGAAGCTAAACATTTTGATGAAATATTTCTGCAGTAATAAAAATTTTTAAATGACAACAAATTCTGTCGGATACAAGTGTATGCGACAGAGAATTCACTGATTGGAAAGTAAATCAACCGTTGGAAATTAACACACAAATAAAAAACTTTACATAATATAATCAAACATAAAGTACCAAAAAAAATCATATTTTAGTAAAATATACATTCGAATTTTGATATTACTTACTGTTTTCTTCTTATTTTAAATTATTTGAGTACCAACCCATGTGGAGTGTAGTAACCGGTAACCGACGGGCGCTTGAACACATAATCTTTGCCTACTTTCAAACATAACCAAGTACAATCTAATCGACTGACTTTTTTCAGCAGTTAAAGGGAAGTAATCTATAGTGGAACAAATCCTAAAGGTTCCAGTACTTGCGTCCCTTATTTATTCATTCATATGCGCACAGAGCCATGTGTTCTAAGAAGCTTCGCCTAGATAAGACATATTTGTCCTACTCGGCCCAGGCGGCACCGGGTAGAGCTTGTTGATTTGTGGGCTTCTCGTCTTTTAAACGTTTCTATTCATGATTTAGAAAACTAGTTGTTTCCTTCCGTTAGTCGATCTGTCTTCTCTTTCTCATTCATTACCTCAAACCACGAGTCTCACGCTGTTGATCAATTTTTATCCCAGCAGACACGCAAGATTTGCCCAAGCTTGGCCGAATCTTGCCTGCATGGTGGGTACAGCTTTCTGTTCTTTGAGTGGTTCCTTTTGTTTTCCTTTTACTTTTTAATTTACCACACAAGAAAAAACCTTGCTACACTGCAGCTAATCAAAGCAAAAGTAGAAAAGACTATTATCCCATAAGAAACTTGTTTGGAGCCAGAAATTACTAAAAAAAAATTACTAAAGTAAAGAATAAATGAATATTTCACATGGCATTTTTTATTCTGCAAACTCTTCTTTGTGTATGGAAGACGGCAAGGAAAGGAGAAAGAGGTATACATATTATTTTTTCGACAATCGACTATAACCAAAGTGAATGAAAACTGATGTTTCATTGTACTTTACTTTCTCTTAGAAATTAAAATTAATAAAAAAATTAAGCGGTGCTCTGGGTCATGTTTACCAGACTTATTTTTCAACTGAAAGACTGTCACCTTGGGCTTGTGCCATATTTACTTGATCTATATTGGGTATATTGTGACATACCCGTATAAGAAATTGTATGGCAGGAAACACACAAACACTCTTTCCAGCATACTAAGCAGAACATGTCAGATTTACATGTGCTGTGCTGATTATTAGAACGGTGTTCGAAGCCAAGGATCTTGATTTAAGTTCTTACACACTGAATTTCAATAAATTAAAGCATCTTTTTGTGAAAACATAATATCGTTTATTTCATCTGTATCTGCCAAAATAGCGAATGAAGATTTTCTGTGGACTTTTCAGATTTCCGCAAATTAACTGAGATTTGAGGTGAAAATAAAGTCTCTGCCAAGTAGATAAAATTTTGAAAGTACATGTATGTGTGTGCGTGTGTGTGTACTTGTGTTGTTTCATATGTCACCACTTAAGACTATTTCAATGAGTCACTCAGTTAAATTTTCTAATGCTTATAGCCACAACAGTATAACTGTATTTTATATTGTGATACATTAATTAACATTAATAATTGCGTGCATGCCCCATGTTAGGATAGAGAACCAATCTGCGTGCCAGGATTTATACTGGACCAGCCACCGGGATGTTGCAATCAACTGTTGCCGCGCAAGAATACACCCGGACACAGGACGCGGATGTAGACTGTGGTAAGCCCAGCACCGGCGAAAGGCTGTGATGCGCCCTGGGGGGGGAGGTGGGGAGAAAAATACTGTGCCCACCTCCACCCCTCACCCCAACCACCCACACAAACACATATCCCAAAAGAGAACCTTTCATCAGCAGCAACATTGAATCAGGAGGAGATTTCAAACTCTCGTCTGAAAGGTTTTATTGAGTGGCGACACTTCGACTACACACTGATGCAGACAAGAAATCTGCCGCACCTCTCCCTTCCCCAGGTTCGTGTCCCAAGAGTTCCGCCTGACAGGTGGGTTGTACGAGGAAGACAGAGACAGTACAGAGTAAATGCTGGTGTCCAGGTGCCTGCCAAACACATTCCAATGTCCGGTCTGACAGAGTTTGTTAAGAACTAGAGAAGTATATAACCTACAGGTCTCAATACACATTATCTCCTTATAACCAATATTAAATATTCTATCAATAAAGTATTACAAGCTATCGGTTCAAACTGTATACAAACAGACTCAATCTTAGATAATAAAAATAAATAAAAACAAACAAACATTCCAATTCGACAAATAAATTAAGCGTAATACACCTGTGCAAAAGTTGTGTGTGTGTGTGTTTTAGAAAGAGAAAGAAGTTAAAAAAAACCGCAAAATGAAAGTATTAGAATAAAACAAGGTAAGATGTTGAAATATGTATGCAAATATAAAAATTACAATTATTTAGTTGTGTGGGGTAAGTTACCTTTCCAACATTAACAACACGAACAACAATAATAATAATGTCAAAAATCTAAATTGTATCCAAATAATCACCAACACACCGAAATTAATTCACATTAACAAAAATTAAGGGGGATGTTTATAATCGGTAATTAATCACAATATTGTTAATAAATTGAAATGCTAAAAAAACTGCCTCAAAAGACAACTTTCAAATGCAGGCTAATAACCATCGTAGATAGAAAAATTCCAGGATGAGCAATGAGTAGGTTCAGAGGTCAAGTACCACGTGATGTTTGTCGTGATCTGGCACGAGCCGCCAGCTACAGGTGCTGGTAACGATATGGTGAAAGGGAGAGTCAATATTATTGTTTACTCAAAGCCGTTGTAAATAATACAGGATGTAGGCAGGCAGCTGTCGCTAACTCTTGTCTTGTTTGGCAGTGATAGTAACCCTAAATAATTATCAGGGTGGATTCGATAGGAATACCTTTGAAAATAAATAAATATGTCAACAATCATGTAATCTAAAGAAAACATGAATTTTCACACAGTTTGTGTCAAACGTTAAGCTGAACATGTGTTCTTTAATTTCAAGAGCAGTTAGGTGTCAATCTGTCATGTTTGATGCTGGTGTGCATGACATAAACAGTTAGACGGCTGCGTAGTGACCTTCCTGCACTCAGAGAATAAAAACAACCTTACCAGAGAGGTTAATTTTTTTTACTTTGATGGGAGCTGGTTGAACATTTGACTTCATCTGTCATAATTACTCGAGATACTGTTACACCATATCCCGATGCCCCTCTTGTTTACTTAGGATTTATAGTGAACAAAGGAAACTTAGTCTGCAATTAGTTCAGTTGACATTTGATTGTTCTGACAGCAATTAGCTTCTGTGGACTGCAATGTTGTGAGATCACAGAAGTAAACAGTTATATACAGTGCTAAAACATTTTCTAAGAGAGGTGGACCGGAACTGTATGTGGGGACCAGGATGATGAACTTTTCGTAAATAATTACTACTGCATTAATTTTGATTATATGTAATTAATCGGGACAAACTTATCGCAATGCCTTATCTCCCGTATTCTCATTTTCTCCGCCTCTTTAACAGCCTGCTTTAACTGAAACTTACTGAGGACATTTTGTTTACCATTATTTTTATAATTTATAATTTGAGAGTCATGCACGTGATGAGTAAACAAACATTACAAACACTGAGTATACTTAAGAAGTTTCGATCGTTCTTTCCTGGTGTATACGCAGACCAGAATAAAATATCTTAAAATAAATAAAATATCTTATAAAAGGAGGGAGGAAGCTGAATGGCTGTGAGCCTGTTACCGCTCCTCGAAGAAGCCATTTCGTATAGATGTAGCTATTATTTGCCAGCGAAAGATTCAAATTGAAAGTTCGTTAACTAAATCAAATAGCAATGCCAAATAGGATCAATTCTCTTCTCTTGGAGTTGAGATGTGATCATGGAGGTTCCGGAAGCTGGCGCTGTTCCCGGTCACCAGGGGTTGGGTAGGTCGAGGGTGAGAGTTGATTCCGCCCTTTGTTTTTGTGTCTAGTTGCTGGAATGTTTACCAGGGATGTTTGTTCCATGTTTTAGTTTACACTAGGTATTTACAGACCGTGGGAAGTGCATGTGATGGATCCTACCGCATAAAGTAATTGAGTTTCTGACTAAATGCATCGTTATTAATTAATGTTATTAGATGCATAAGGTGTGACTTATACTTTTCATTGGTTCAATAAGAACTCAATATACTATTCCATACACTCCGTATATCACAATCTTTCAAACTAAAAATAACTGCTGTTATTGTTGATGCACGCGCTGTTACAGGATTATTTACCTGTTGACACCTGTGTGCAAGGTCGACGAGTGACCACGTTGTGAAGAGTGATTGTTTAGAGACCTGTAAACATCCTTTTTTTAAATGTCAGGAGCAGAAATTTGTTTTGCTGTGCACAGCAATGAAAACAAACACGAGGTTTCTGACGACTATTCACTTCTTCATTGTCAGGTGTGACCGTCAGGTGTCCTGGTTCTACAGGTGTGGTATGAAGTGATAATGTTGCAAAAATAGTAGAAATGCTTGAACAATATAACCTACAAGAAAGCTGTTTCTTTTGAAAAGATTCAAAAACAAAGTAGCTGTAGGCAGCCACTAACTGTTGCATTGTTCATCAAAACAAGTCACAACTGACCATACTAGAACTTGAAAACTTTTTAGGAGGAAGGTTGGGTGGAGAGAAACTCTTAACTTAAATGTTGAAGTACGTATTGCTTTTTAATATTTACCATGTAGGGCAGGATGCTATTTAACAGCACAGAGTTATCAAACACTATGAAGTACATAGGTTAACAGATAAAGAACAACAACTGGGTGTAATTTGACAGTCTTCTCAAGAGGAAAAAAATCTCGACCAAAGCACAGGTGAGGATACAAGTGACGACGGTTCCAACGAAAACATCAATGTACCGACTGCAAAATTATGAAACAGGGAAAAGCAGTGAGAAAATAATAGTGAAACTAGCCATGACATTACTTGGCAACAAAGCTGTCTGCCAAACGCTGGGGGGCCGCTGATGAAAGGTTTTTCTCAAGCCGGAACTACTCAGGGCATGTAACAGGTTATGCTAGTTATTGCTCTCTGTCTGAGCATTGGTTGTGATGGAGCGTGGGATAATGGCGGTAAAGCTTCAGTAATAACCTAATGCAGCAAACAATACAAATCATGCAAATCCTTAAAGATGCGTTGTTGTTGTTGACAAAAGCTGTCGGTCGTTCACTACATGGTGATGTCTGCCTGACAAACAAATGCCAGCTTTAACGGACAGTAACAGTCATTAAGAACGAAATTGTTTGGGTAGGCGATCTCAACACAGTCTTTGACTCTCCCAGAGTCGTCCGGCTGGCCACGTGACCAGAGTGGAGAACCTCTCATCAAGGGGGTGCCGTCGCTCCACGAGTAATTACCCTCGCTTACATTGTCGTCTGCTCCAATCCACAGACCTTGGCCTAATTTAGGATTTATCCATTGACCTGCACAAACATGAAGATTTTCTTCTAACCCGAAACATTCGTTTAATCTCATTTTACCAATTAATTTAAAAAACAAAATCAAAAGTGAATGCTGAGTAAAGTAGCCCTCAATAATTCATAGTAGATGGACGGACAGATTGCCGCGTGTTTAGTGATGACAAAACGATTGTTTTGCAGTGGCAGAGGTAGTGATGTTTGGACATGAAACACGACTGTCTTTCACAAAGTTATTTAAATGCAGTTAAATGACATACAAGAAAAGTAAATAAGAAAATGATTGACAGAGTGGAGATGTATTTCAGCACTCATTTGTGCAAAAACTTAGTGCTTTAACTCAGAGACACCTGAAAAGAAATCCTTATTTTTAAAAAAAACAGACTATTAAACCTAAATTCAAAATCCAGACAAGGAAAAGCGGGTGTGCTCCACATGCGCCGGACCCGGACATCACCAGTTTAAGCTGAAGAACAGGTGAAGTAACACGTCTCGCACTCTAAATCTGATAATAAACGAAGTTATTAAGACACAGCAACAACAACAGCAACAGCAACAAAAACAGAAATACTTTCACTCGCCCTCACGCGCACCTACAGACTAGAATAGTGTGGAACCCAAAACAATAGACGTCCACTCACCCAAATGGCTTGTGACAGGTAGGATCAATGTATAACAGTTGATGCAGAGTTTCCCTGAAATTTATTGTCTTTACAGTCTCCTTTCCATGCTTTGATACTTTTGTGCTTCATCCATTAATCGGGGCACTTTGACTTGATGATGATTTCAAGTAAACATATCAGAGCAAAGTTCTGACTGAGGGACATTTTTGTGGTAATAACTGTGTAGGTGTTCTGCTTATCACAGAGCAAAATCTTTTTTCATATTCCAAACAAAAAGCTTCACTTAGACATTTTTGTCACATTAACTGAAAATTACTTACACGCATAATTTAAGATTGTAATAATCATTAAAAATTAAGGAGTCAGCCCTGTATCCTAATCACTTGTCTTTCTTAACAATAATGATTATATCTTTTCCCCCTAATTTGCATATATCATAAACAGGTAAAATAATTTTTCACATTGTGTTATTAAACACTGAAGTTATCCATGAAAAACTGCAACACACATAACAACAATAGAATCAACATGCTGTGACACAAAATTATGTCCACATTAGCTGCTATGGTTACGGTCTGAGAACACGTGGGTCTGGTCATCACCAGAACATCTCATTTGTTAAAGCTTTGTGTTTTATGAGGCAAAAATGTTTTTCCGGAACATCACACCATGGAAAGCCACAGCTCCTATCCCCCCTAACAGCTCCCTTTGGTATACCTGAGCATGAGATCGCACTGTTAGACAGTGCTTAATTCTACTTATCTAAAAATTAAAACACAACTAAAATAGCCATTTGCATTTTTAAGTTTTCTTTTTATCTTATCTTCAAGCTTTTCTACAAAGAAAGACTACTCTTGATTTTTTCTTTCGTCTGTAATAACTCTTTAACCAATAAAGATAATTTGTATCCTGGTTGTTTATACATATTTCTTTAAAATTTACTCAGATGTATTGTTAGGTTAGCTAAGTACCGATGTTCGATGGTTAAGTTGTACTTTTTTGCAATTTTGTTACGAAGGAAGTAAAATAATGATAACCATGAAAAATCGCTATGATGTGCATACAGCGGAAGCTGTTACAAATAACAGTAAATATTTCTTTTAAGCAGCATACACATAATGCAAATAATCAAATATGTAAACAATTTTGACTAAACAGCACAGTTATAATGCCAAATAACATAAAACTAATTTGTATACATTACTGAAGTTTCTTTTTTGTTCTTATTCGCCCCTAGTGGAGCATAGGGCCGCAAATTACTAAAGTTATGATGTCAATATTTTTTGAAATATATTGCGTGGAGGATATCCGTATTCGAGTTACAGACGACACAATAGAATATTGATGACAGCACGTGTTCATGTCAGACCACGTCTCCCTTGACGTGGATGCCTGTTGTTACTGGCCCACCTTCTCTCGCAAAATATTTATTTTTAATGCCAGGTGGGAGTGTGGACGAGAGTATATATTGCTGATGCCGCCCTGTGTTCAGACAGTCTGAGGTCTCTCCTCTACGAACCACGTGATCACAGCGAGAAGTACAGACGTGTCGATATGGTAAGCGTTTATGTAGATAACACACTACTTATTGAAAGTTTGTATAAGTCTGAGGCGCTGCAGTTTTTTAAGAATATTAAAAAAACTTAACCATTACAATCAAGTGATGGTATGCTGCAGATTTAACGTTTTATGTTTATTATTTACAAGTTCTTTTTTTTAACGACTCATGTTTTATATTCAACAGGTTCATACTGAACCTTCAATTTTATCCTCCGTCAGTGAACAGAAAATATGATTAGTTTTGTCTGTTGGGTATTGTTTATTAGTCTACTCAATCAAATGCCATCGTGAGTGTATTGACTATTTGTTCTCAGGCCGCCTCACACTCACCTCGTCTCACAATCGTGATGCTACTGGCTCTCACCTTTGTGGTGACTGTCACCTTGGGCAAGTTCTTTTTCTTGTCACTTGTTTTGTTGGTTAAAAAACTTCATCTGTGATCAGTCTATTAGAAATAAACATCACTGGTGTTGTTGTCTTGACAACAGCTAGTCTTAACAGAATAAGTAAAATAATAATATATGTTATAAATACATATTATGTAAAATATATGTCATGAGCAGGTAACGGATCAAAGAGAATTTGAAATTCAGGCTTGATGATCACAGCAATAAGAAATTTATTTATAACAAAACATGTATAAATATAAGATAAATATTTTGTAACCTTATCTCTAATTTCACAGCACTGTATCACTTAGCATATTTTAAAACAATCTATATTAAAGTTTGTAATGTTTACGATCACTCATTTTTAGTGTATCCGCATAAGAATATTACTCAAATATTGAAAACACAAACAAAAAGGAAGTGCAGGGAGATTAACAAAATGTAAATATACATAACATAGATGAAAATAGAAAAAATAAGAATTAATCTAACATCTATGTAATTGCTGCGAATGTAACCGTTAATAAAAAATCTGCAACAGAAAGCACGGTAATTACAAACAGGTAAACAATCACAAAGGCAGGTTTTAGAGTTGCGTTGTTTCCAGAGCCCAAACACCTGGACAGAAAATTACCAGTCTTTAAAATCAAGATTTCGCTTACAAAAGTATTCCCCTCAATCAATAATCTACTTTCAGCTACTTATTTCATACATAAAAAAACTAGAAATCCCTCTATCAAAGTAAAAGTTCCACCATTAATTCACAACATTCACAATTAATGATTATCAGAATTTTCATTTACTCTGGAAACATCTTTGTTGCTCGTCCGAGTAAAGCTGCTAAGGCTCCCTCCGGTAAACCTACATTAACAGTAACTATAGTAGAAATAAGACATGTTTAAAGAGGTTTATGTCTCTTCATTATGTACAATTACTGACGGTTACTGCACTTTCCTGCTTTCCTGTCATCAGAAACTCTCTCGCTCGCCTCATTGCCCATCGCATGGTGATACTCTTTAACTTAAGATTTATTTGTTTAGTCAACAACAGTTTTGTTTATTTCTGGCTACTTTTCCCGATGACTAGGATACATTAGGGTTCTTTTTGTACGTGTTAGAATAGAGCACGAGGCTTGTAAAGTCACGTGACTAAATAGTTTGATTTGGTCTCGTTTATCGAAGTGTAGACAATAACCCTGATAATACAAACTTTGTTGTTAGATAACATTGTAAGGGAAAGTGATTCACTGTCATTTCTGCACGTGCAGAACAACACTTGAAATTCTAATTTGAAATTGTCGGCCGTTAAATGTCCGACTGCAGCTATTAGTAGTACCATTGGCAGTCAAATTATCCGTTGTAGGAAAGTCTCCAGTGTCCGTTCTGATAGAGTGTGCACGGAGACATCCAGACAAAGATTGACAGTGACTACACCAGTACACACTACTTACACTTACAATGCCGAGGGTCGCTAATGTAAAGGTCAGTTCCTGACAACATGTTGCGATGTAAACTTGTTTGTGCAGGTGGCTGTCCTGTAGATAAAGGTTACGAGCTTTTTGACAATCATTGTCTGAAGCTGTACTCTGTCCAGCAAGACTACCAGACTGCCAGAGCGAGCTGTGAAGCTGATGGAGCTCATCTCTTTCACTTCAAGTCACGTGATGAGGATGTCCCGGCCTTGCAGCATCTGTTGACCAGGAGGGGTAAGTTGATACAAATGCTACTGTCATCTACAGCACGAATGAGGTGTAGTACGAAAAATTGGTAAATCCAAACTTAAAAAAGGACATACTGACGTTAAGAAGAAGAAGAAGAAGAAGATGATGATGATCATGATGATGACGACGAAACCTTGTACAACGCTTTTCCAAAAATTTGCTCAGAGCACTTTACCTACACCATATACAGATACAGACTAAATGATCAACAAATATGTATCAACATTCTCATTTAAAAGACTCCCGCACTTGTACAACATGCACTCACTCATACACAAAGTACAGCCAATAGATGGCAGTGTGATAACCAGGACAAGTGTTACAAACCTCAGGGTAAGTCCAAGTGAAATGTTTGTAGGCTAAAAGGCCCACGACTGGCAGCCAGTGAGGATGTGAAATCTTAGAACTTTGTATGAGAAGTTACAAACACTGACTCTATACTCAAATTTTTTTGTAAAGTTCATTTGCAAAATGACATACTGGAAAAAAGAAAATTAAATTAAAAAAATCAGTTTGCATATTTCAAGTACTCCATTTCAAATACTAATTTACTAAATACAACTAAAACAAATTTATTTTAAAGTTACTATTATATATTGTTGTGCTAATTTTTTAATAGAAAATTAAAAGGTATTTTATGTGAGGTAGGTAGTTTCAAATATTACAAAATTATCAATTTTTCATGAGTAACGAACTAAAAACAAATTCAATTTATAACCTTTAGACAGATGAGATTTTGTTCAAATTTGAAACACTGATAGAAATCACGTATATCTTTTAATTTACATTATGTTAATTACTTTTACTTCTAGTGGAGGGGGGTAGTGGTTAAAAATGAAGAGTAAGCATCTAATATTTCATCTGGACACTTCCTGGTCAACCCAAACTTTTAATTGATGGTGGTGAGAGAAATAACACATACAAGCGCAATTCCGAGTAAATAATAAATAAATACCCTCAAATTTGTGTGGGTAATACAGTCAGCCCACCCACCTCCTTTTTGATTAAGGGGAGAGCTTTAAACATTGTTATACATACTCACAAAGTAGCTTTAGTATGTTAACAAATAATAGTCAGATGTGGTTATTATGTCCGAGGGCCTCGCTGCACATTTCACGTCCCCTCGTTAATTCACTTGATTATTGTCTGGCTCTGAGTTTTAAGCAGATTAAAATATTTTTAATCATTAAAACGGTGCAATAGTTCCAGAAATGTTGTTATCTATAATATTAATAATTACCAATGGTTTATTTTAACAATTCAACCTTCCAGCTATAATATATCACTAACGATAAAATGTTATCGATGTGTAACAATAAATCATCGACTCAGTTTTTGTTCTGTTTTTCTGATAGTTTCTTAACACTGTCATTAAACACTACAAATAATCATTTTAAAAAATGATGTTGTATGCCGTTTAATAATATAAATACCGTAATATCCTATTTTTGTTTTCGAATGTGTGCATCAGCAAATGTAATGAGTCTAAAGAGGACAAACATGAACAAACTTTTCTCTTTATTGCCTGTCAGTTAAATTTAGTTACTATTTTAGGCTACCCTCTGGTATTTTCCAGCCTTTTCCTTTGATTTCTGGTAGATATGTTCGTACATAAACATGATTGTAGTTTTTAAAAAAGCATGTTATTGTAGTTTTCTAGTTTCTTAGTAAAACATAACTAA
Source organism: Pomacea canaliculata (assembly GCF_003073045.1). Taxonomy (NCBI): domain Eukaryota; kingdom Metazoa; phylum Mollusca; class Gastropoda; order Architaenioglossa; family Ampullariidae; genus Pomacea; species Pomacea canaliculata. Next base: position 11,604,828 of record NC_037593.1, read on the forward strand.
GGGACATTAATACTCTTTCTAGTCCAGATGTAAGCAAGTTATGATATATTTACTTTTATTGTTGGAATAAGATGGAAAACGGGAAGAAACTGCACACCACACACACACACATACACAAACACACAAAATTGAGTGGTCTACTGCAAAATAGTTGGATAACTAAATGAATTCTATTTAAATGATTATGTGACCATCTAAAACTGTGTACGATGTAGGGTTTCGATCACCTCACACAAAATTTCCTTTCTTTTCCACCTGAAGCTTTGTCGACAACGTATCTTATTTCTTCGTGGTAAAACTTTCACATTGTCTCTTGTCTTTTATTTTATTCATAAGATTGTAATGTAGACCATTAGATGAAATATTCATTAAAAGAAGGAAATCATTCTTTGTGCTCAGGTGAGGTGCTCCAGGAAATAGGACAAGGTTTATTGGTTGGAGCTAATGACCTTGCAGTGGAGGGAAAGTTTGTGTGGAGTGACGGCACCTCTCTGCCGACAAATACCGGACTCTGGGCCGTCAGTCAACCGGACGACTATTTGAACAACGAGGACTGTGCTGAAGTCGGCAATTCAAACGGTATCGTGCTCAACGACGTTTCCTGCTCGTCGAAGCTGAAGTATGTCTGTCAGGTAGACATCAACAAGCCGTGAATGACAAATAATGAGCTGTCAACATTGTACGTTAGTAACGGTCAGTCCGCTGGTCTCAGTCTCCTTCTACTTTTACCATGGCATACTGGTCATGTTAAAATTTGACGAAATAAAGAAATATTAAAATCACTCCTTCCACTATTGTGTTGTTATCCCTCGTAATGTAAGAGTTGTCGAGAAAGTGAATGTGAGACTGTTGTTAGTAATATCGTGTATGTCACAGAGATATCAGTCACAGTGGCAGAGGTAGATGTTTCATCTTGTATATAATTATCTCACAGGAGATAACAGACCAGAACAATTTGTAACTATCTGATAAATTAACCCCCTTATCATCTGTTTTCTTCTTATTTTCAATTATTTGAGTACAAACCCATGTTGAGTGTAGTAACCGGTAACCGACGGGCGATTGAACACATGATCTTTGCCTACTTTAAAACATAACGAAGTACAACCTGATCGATTGACTTTTTCAGCAGTTAAAGGGAAGTAATCTATAGTGGAACAACTCCTAAAGGTTCCAGTATTTTATTTTGTTGCTGATGAACGTTTATTTTAAAACTTCTAGAAGATTTACTTACTTTCATTATTACAGAAACATTTTTAATTTAAAAGCACAGACGTGCAAAATAATTTTACCTGTGGTCCCTTGAGGCATTTGTAAATGTGCAGGCTTCAGGTCTGTCACTGCAATACACAGGACACGGGAGGGAACTTCTGCATTGCCTTCATTCAATAGTAGGTTACCTCCCTTACACCGTGAAAGCCACTCTCAAAGAGAAAAATGTGACAGGATATTTTGCATAAGCATAGCTAGATACACTAAACCTCTGTTTTCGTGGATAATCTAAGAACTAAATAAAAATTATTAACGTAAAGAATAAATGAATATTGCACATGGTATTTTTTATTCTGTAGACTCTTCTTTGTGTATGGAAGACGGCAATGAAAGGAGAAAGAGGTATACATATTATTTTTTCGACAAAAGCCGAAATCGACTATAACCAAAGTGAATGAAAACTGGGGTTTCATTGTACTTTACTTTCTCTTAGAAATTAAAATTAATAAATGAAATGAAGCGGTAGCCTGTACTTACCGTGTACTTACAGTCTTTGTGCCTAAGCTTTACTATAGCATTACGATTCTTGTAATAATAAAATCGGTTAAACACCTCTAAGCAATTCATTCAGTTTCACTGAGTAGCACAAACAGGATGCAGCCTTTTATTTTCTTCCACTGGTGTCCGGGGTCATGAACATGTTTACCACACTTATTTTTCAAGTGAAAGATTGTCGCCTTTCCTCGGGCTTGCGTTATACTTACATTACAACAGGTCTATCAACAGAAAAAGGACACCGGCTGCCAGGGCCTCGGTCTAACACCATCCTGCACGTCCGGCACTGCCTGTTGCTGGAGGACTTTCCAGAAGCGTCAGAAAAACCCGCCGAGGACTGCACGCTCGGGAAAAGAAAGAAGGTGCAAAAGGGGGGAGAAAGGTCAAAGGGAGGAGGTCCTGGACCTCGCGAGACGGACAGGGTCACACAAGGACGAGGTGAAAGGTCGCTTGATTCCCACCCAACGACAGGCCAGCAAAGTAAGGGAGGCCGAGCACGAAGACAACAAAATAATCGCCGACACGCGACAGTTCTGATTGCTATCAATGACCTCACTTTCACGCATTCATCACAATTTTCAACAACACAGTACATATGTTGGAGTTTTGGATATGCATTTTATTTCATTTATTAAAACCAGTCGTGATAGACAAGACCAGAATGCGTTCATGAGTCATAACGTACCACGGAGTAAGAGTAGATAAACAACTGAAGGATAAGAAGACGGTAAATTTTCGCTCGTTCACTGCATTTCGATGTCTGCCTGACAAACAAAGCCCAACTTCACAGAGCAAGTGAAGTCGTTGATCACGATGTTGCTCGGCTGGGCGACCTCAACACAGTCCTCGTTGCCATTAGCGTCGTCTGGCTGGCCGGTGGACCAGAGTGGGGAACCTCTCAACAACGTGGTACCGTCGCTCCACAGGAAGTGACCCTCGGTTACAGTATCATCTGCTCCAATCCACAAGCCTTGACCTAACGTTGAACTAAGCTCTTGTCCTGCACAAAACATACAGTTTATTTTTTATTAAACATTGTTTAAATGCATCAAGGTAGCAAAAATTAGTAAGACAAAGAATTAACTAATTAATTAAACGGCTGTCTCAAGATGATACTTCACACTCGTCTGATAACACACGTCAGCGGCCGTGTGTAACATACCCATCGTGTCCAGCAGCAACAGCAACGGCGGGCCGTCCAGCTCACGTGACTTCAAGTTAAAGAGATGAGCTCCATCGGTTTCACATCGCCTTCTGGCAGTCTGGTAGTCTTGCTTGATGGTGTACAGCTTCAGACATCGTTTGTTGTAAAGCACATAACCTTTGTCCACAGGACAGCCACCTGTACATGAGATGTTACATATCATGAAACTCACCGACATTCAAAAAATGAAAGATACAGGCAAAAAAATGTAACGGAAGCTACGCATCCACAATAGAAGCTAAACATTTTGATGAAATATTTCTGACCTAATCAAATAAAAAAATGACAACAAATTCTGATGGATACACGATTAAATAAACAAAAATAAGTTTGACTAATAAAGTTTCAATTAAACAGAATTTAAAAGGCTGTAGTAGTACAAGTATACTACCAGGGGGAGAAGGAGCTGGCAAAGACAAGATCAGACATGTTACAAAGGGAAACAGATGTTACACAAGGGAGAAATCATGAAATTAAAGTAGTTGTTAAACTTTGCTTGCAGCTCTGTATCCTGGACACGTGACCTTAAGGGAGTAAACAACCTGGTATTTTCGAAACGCTTTGCTTCAGTGTGCACGTGCATAAAACAGCAATTTGGAAATGTATACTTATTTAAACAGTGTATATATATATATGTAATACGTAGTGTTTAAACATAGCTATTTTAAAAGTACAGTTTTACTGTATGATGGTCGCTGCAATATGTTTTGAATCGTATTTTCTGCTGCGCTCAGTCGGTCAATGAAAGACTCAAGCTGGTCGCACTTTGCTTGGCGATGAACCAGGTAAGCCATGGCGGCCACGCCGCTGTCACCGCAGTCTTGTGATGTGGCTGCTGTCTCCAAGTCCTTCACACGCTGCACGAGGCTGGAGAAATTCGCCAGAGGTACACTGTCTTCACTAGACATCTTGTCTATCTGCACGTCGATCTGAGCCCATTGTCTGAGAGGAGACTGGTTGTCAAGACAACAATCGTTGGGGTCACGACAGTCAAGGTGACAACTGTAGCGGCCAGGTCTGGCAAGGGTCACGGGTAAGTCCAGTGTGAAGTACTGTTCAGAGAACCCTGTGCTGGCCAACAGCTGTCCTACGGGATCCTGGAAAACATATTAAACCCACGATAAAAACCGGCGCAGTGTATATGAGAGCAAAGAGAAAGACAGGTAAACGTTTACTGGACGAAAGTGAGGCCTGGTTGTCACCCACTCAAGTTAAGCACCAACTTTTGAAAAAAATATCAAAATTGCTATCTTCAATATGTGTTTCTCCCTATTTCTTCTATTATTGTTTGATACGTTGCACTGTTGTAGAATATTTGTAGACCTGGATAAAAAAAAAAAAAACAGCAAGTTAAATATCCCATTGTCACTCTCGTTAATGAAGAACTCTCTGATTTTATATTTCCTACTCGAAATTTCTCGAATTCCATCTCTGAAAAATGCCACGTTGACACTGCTTATGGTAGTTTGTACTACCAGAAAGTGTTGTGACTTACCCTCCAAATGACAGAGACAGGAGGAAACCCTAGGAAGGTCACAGCACCACATCTCAGACGAATTAATGAGAGGTCAGAAGTGTCGGACACAACAACTAGCCGGCTGCCGGTGATCTCAGGGGGTTCTGCAGACAGAATGTTAGCTGACATTAACCATAGCTAGACATATGTTAAAGTATAATAACTGATGTTAATACAATACTCTATAGGTTTTAAGGAGCATTTTCAAAACAATAAGGTAGCGTGAATTATAAGAAACGTAGGTTTTGTTTACTGGTAGTTAAATCAAATGAAAGATTGTAACTGTATGAGACAGAGATTTCACGAATCGGAAAGTAAGTCAGCCGTTAAAAATTAACAAAACAAAAAAAAAATAAAAATCTACACGATATAAGCAAACAAAAGTACCAAAAATAGACATATTTTATTAAAATATACATTAGAATTTCGATATTACTTACTGTTTTCTTTTTGTTTTCAGTTGTCAAAGAACAAATCAAAGTTGAATTAAGTAACCGGTAACCGACTTGAACATGGCGCTTGAACACAGAATCTTTGGCTTCTTTCAAACATAAGCAGATACCTTTTTTTTTCTCTCTCACACACAAACACTGCTGTTAAAGGGAAGTAATTTATAGTGGAACAAATCCTAAGGGATCCAGTACTTGCGTCCCTTATGTAGTCATTCATATACGCACAGAGCGATTTCTTCTAAGTTACTACCCCTAGATAAGACATATTTGTCCTACTCTGCCCAGGCGCCACCGGGTAGAGCTTATTGATTTGTGAGCTTTTCGCCTTTTAAACATTTCTATTTATCATTTAGAAAACTAGTTGTTTCCTCCCGTTAGTCGATCTGTCTTCTCTTTCTCACTCATTACCTCCAACCACGAGTCTCATGCTGCTGATAACGGAGCTTCCATCAGAATGTGTGACCTCCACGCGATACACTCCTAGGTCACTCGTCGATAGGTTTCTCAGCGTCACGGATGACTGAGCGTCTACGAATAGTCGCCTCTAAAAATAATATATTTTAATTTTTGTTTAATATGTGTTTTATTTTACAACCATTTTTAAAGTCTTCTGTTCTTTATGTGGGTCCTTTTGTTTTGCTTTTACTTTTTAATTCACCACAAAACACTGTAGCTAATCAAAGCTAAAGTAGTCAAGAATATTATCCTCTTAAAACTTGTTTAGTGCCAGAAATTGCAGATAACATTTGCTATCCATTCAGACACGTTTTCTTTTGATTAGGAGGCAAAACGAGAGAGCGATCAAATAGGGAGAAAAGGAATTAACAGGAAGATGAGGAAGGAGGACAGAGAGAAAGGACAAGAGATGGAGAATTTTAAAAATGGTCAAATGATGACATATACGAAAGCCTCATCAACACTTTATTTTGTTGCTGATGTATGGTTATTTTTAAAATTTCAAGCAGTACTTACTTTTATTATTACAGAAAATTTTTTTTTAAAGCTGCAGACGTGGAAAATAATTTTACCTGCAAGTCCCTTGAGGCATTTGTAAACGTGCTGGCAACAAGTCTGTCATTGCGATACACCAGGACACGGGAGGGAACGTCTGCATTGCCTTCAGTCAATACAAGGTTCTCTCCCTTACACCGTGTAACCACTCTCGTCCCGGTGTCTACTCCTGCTGGCCCACCAGCTATGATTGTCCATTGCAGAGTTGACAATATGACACCTGCTGATAAAGTTTGATATATTATCGCTATCCTACAATATCTCAGATTAAAGGTATAGTAAAAGTTTCGAATGTTTTTCATTATCCTAGAATTCTTACATATATTCTCCGTTAACTGTATATTTGTGAGGTCTTTTCGTTCAAAAAGTCAGAGGGTTGACCACAGACAACATTGCTTTAAACTGTGATTAGAAAAAAGATGACTTACCCCAGATAACAGTGACGACAACCATGGTCAGTTTCATTGGGTGGTGAAACTTCAAACCACCTAATGAAGTTAAAAAATTATATTAACCATATATATAAATAACAAGTTATCAATGTGTGTGTGTAGGTGGGGATTAATGCAGTGGGAGTGTGGGTGAGTGTTGTGTGAGATTGTACGAGATTGAAAGCACTAGATGGAGGAAAAGCCATAGACACAAGCGAAGGAGAAAGAGAAGAAAGTGACACTATATTTTGCATAAGCATAAGATTCATCATTTCTAGATACAGTAAACCTCGGTTTTCGTGGATACTCCGTTCCAACACAATCGGCGAAATTCTAAACCGACGAAAACTGAGGCAATTATTTCCATATGAAAAATGTAAATCCAATCAATTCGTTCTAAACGCCCCGAAATAACTATCAGAAACACATTGTATAGAGAATGAATATACATGTAGCATTTAATAACAAAAATAATAAGAAATAAATACAAAATAAATACAAATTACTGACGTAAAGAATAAATGAATATTTTACATGGCATTTTCTATTCTGCAGATTCTTCTTTGCGTATTATTTTTTGACGAAAACCGAAATCGACTATCACTGAAGTGAAAGAAAACTGAGGTTTCATTGTAATTCACTTTCTCTCAGAAATTAAAATTAATAAATAAAATGAAGCGGTAGCCTGTACTTACTGTGTACTTACAGTCTTTGTGCCTAAGCTTTACTATAGCACTACGATTCTTGTAATAATAAAATCGTCTAAGTACGTCTAAGCAGCTCACTCGGTTTCACTGAGTAGCACGACCAGGATGCAGCTTTTTATTTTCTCCCACTGGAGTCCGGGGTCATGAACATGTTTACCACACCTATTTTTCAACTGAAGGACTGTCACCTTGGGCTTGTGCCATATTTACTTTATCTATATTGGGTATATAATGACATACCCGTATTTTATGGCAGGAAGTACACACTCTTTCCAGCATACTAAGTGGAACATGTCAGATTTACATGTGCTGTCCTGGTTATTAGAACGGTGTTCCAAGCCAATGATCCTGATTTAAGTTCTTACACACTGAATTTCAATAAATTAAAGCAACACCTTTTTGCGAAAACATAAATATTGTTTATTTCATATGTATCTGCAAAAGTAACCAATGAAGATTTTCTGTGGACTTTGCAGCTTCCCGCAAATTAACTGAGATTTGAGGTGAAAAGATAGTCTCTGCCAAGTAGATAAAATTTTGAAAGTACGTGTATGCGTGTGCGTGTGCGTGTACGTGTGTTGTTTCATGTCACCACTTAAGACTATTTGAATGAGTCACTCAGTTAAATTTTCTAATTTTCATACCCACCAACAAAATGTCCAGTATTAATGAATTTTATATTATGATACATTCATAAACGACTTTTTTACCTGCCGACTCCTCAAACAGAAATTTACCTCTCAAGATGTGTGATTGTGACATGTTGTAGGTGTCTCTTAACGGATTTAGATGTAATGTTTCGTTTGTTTTATCTCACACGTTTTACCACAATACACTATTTGTCTTTTCTTGTAAATTAAAATCGTTCTGTTTTGTTTAGTTTCGTAACAGACCTCATTGTTTCAAATTATAAAATGGGATTAATAAGGTTATATTTGATATATTTAGCTGGGTACATGAATGCACTAAACATGCAGGATGTATTTCAACTGCTCTGTTCTCCAAGGACACAAACACTTTCATGGGCCGTAGTTATATATCGAGAGTGTGTCGTTACCCTGAGCTAACGTAAGGAACGTAAGGAAAGTCGTCTTGTTTCCAAAGTTGTAGATAGCTATCCAGAGTTCTTAGATGTTGTTTTACACCAGGAGCAGAATTTACACAGCGGTAACAAAGTCACCCTGGTGTATTGAAACAGGAAATGGTGTCCGCCGGGACCATGTCGCATTGTAACTATGAAAACAAGATATATTTCCTGCAGTTCCCCATTTTGCCCAAAGAAAAGCAATCGCACTTCAGAACTACGGCCCTAGAAGTGTGCACTTTTGCAGAGTGATATTGTGTGCCAGAGAATATAACTAAAAATAAGCGAAGATAACTTCTAAGTGTGATTACTGGGGATTGCGACTTTCAATGGGAAAAAGTCAACTCTCAGATGGAATTAAAACTAACACCCTCAATTCTGCAGGCATGAATGAGTTGACTGAACAACACTAAAAGCGAGAGAGACAGTCACAGGATTCAGATAAACTAGCAGTCTGACAGATTTATGAAAAATCGTGGAAAATAAACTCTAAGACGCCCTAACCACCATAAGCCGATCAGCTTCCATCGTACAGTTCTGCCTCATATTGCAAATACATCATTTTATCAGGGTTTGAAGTTTTACAGATTTCAAAGCTGAAATCCAATGTAATCTTCTGTATACGTGTTATGTGCAAAACAAGATTAAAAGTACGACTTCAATATCCATGCGTAATATGACAGTCTTCTCAAGCGGAAGATAATCTCGACCAAAGCAAACGTGAGGATACAAGTGACGATAGGGACAAAGACAACATCAATGTACCGACTGTAAGATTATAAGACAGTGAATACTGACTGGTGAGAGAATTACACTGAACCAAGTAATGACATTAGGTAATAAATAGACGAAACTCTGGTGGTCAGTGGGTGGAGGACCTATCTTTATAGGCGGAACTACTCAGGGAAGGTAACAGCTTATACTATCTTTGGCAGTCTAGAAAAAACATTTGTTGTTATCGAGCATGGTATTTAAATGATAATAAAACTTCTATAATCGCCTAATGAAGCAAAAACCAAAAAGTACAAACATCATGCAAAACTTTAGTGAGGCGCTCTTATTGACAACAAGCTGTCGGTCGTTCCCTACATGTTAACGTCTGCCTGACAAACAAACGACAGCTTAAACACACACTGAAAGTCGTTAAGAACGAAATTATTTGGGTAGGCGATCTCAACACAGTCTTCGGCTCTCCCAGCGTCGTCCGGCTGGCCACTGGACCACAGTGGGGAACCTCTTATCAAGGGGGTGCCGTCGCTCCACAGGAAGTTACCCTCGGTTACAATGTCGTCTGCTCCAATCCACAGACCTTGGCCTAATTTTGGATTTATCTGTTGACCTGCACAAACACAAAGATTTCCTTCTGATCCTAAATATTTGTTTAAGCTCACTTTACCATTCAATTTGAAAAACAGAATCAAAAGTGTGTTCTGAGAAAAGTAACTCAATCATTAATAGTAGATGGACGGACAGATAACCGGTTGTTTAGTGATGACAAAACCATTGTTTTCCAGTGGCAGACATAGCGAGACTATGAAACACGACTGTCTCTCACAAAGGTATATAAATGCAATTTAATGAAGTAAAAAAGGTAAATAAGAAAATAATTGACAGTGTCGAAATGTATTTCAGTTCTCATTTGTGCAAATACTTGGTGCTTTAACTCAAAGACACTTGTAAAGCCATGTATAACCTACCGTTCGTGTCCATCAGCATCAGCAATGGCGGGCCGTCCTCCTCACGTGACTTGAAGTGAAAGAGATGAGCTCCGTCAGCTTGACATCGCCTTCTGGCAGTCTGGTAGTCTTGACCGATGGTGTACAGCTTCAGACATCGTTTGTTATAAAGCACATAACCTTTCTCCACAGGACAGCCACCTGTACATAAATAGGATGTTAGATGATCCACGAATAACAAGTGTGTTAGAGAGGCGATGCTGTGCTTGTTTCAAAGTAAACTACCTCAGCTTGCTACTTAACAGATTATTAGGACGGAATTACATTGAAACCTCGGTTTGATTGATTTCCATTGTTTTTGTGCTTTTTATTGATTGCTAGTTGTAATAGTACGATTACATGTAACTGATTACTGCGTAGACAGTATTTAGTATAAAGTCTTCTTTTACGATTTTCAAACTCAAAATGTACTTAGCCAAGTCAGATAAAATCTCATAGTCCTTGTTTAGTGTTTTCCTTGCTAATAGGTTGACCCTTTCCTTTAACCTCCATCATAGGACCAAAGAAAGTTTCTAGAGACAACAGCTCCTTACATTTGTCTCTTATATTCATTTTCTATTAATTACAGATTGATACATTCTTAAAGATGCATTTCTTAAAATCTTGGCCTTTTTAAGTCAGTTTTACCATAAGCTGGTTGTTTCGCCATCCTCGTCAGCGATGAAAGATTCGCATAGATTGCTGAGTGAGTAGCGTCTGACCTCTTCACTTGAGTACTCAAGGCGTTGTCGATGTCTGATATCCTGCTTCTCACTGTCGCCATATCCTTGTGTGTTTCTGTTCTGAGAACTGTCACATCCCGAGTGACCGCCGACAGGTTGCCTGTTAACTGATTACGATAGTCGGACTCTTTCAGCCTCCAATCCGTTAGACTGGATATACGGTCATCTGTCTCTGACATCGTCTCATTTACCTGTGTCATCCGCTCATTAAACGTTGACATCCTGTCTTCTACTCGCTGCTGTTTTGATAAAATATTTTTCAGTTTTTCTTTTATGTCCATCGTCTCTTTCTCAGACTGAAGCCGCAAGTTATTGAAGGATTGGTTAACTGTCTTCATGTCATCTTCACTGTGCAGCTGAAACAATTTTAAAGTGTGATTCACGAGATTGAGCTCATCTTGCATTTGTTTTATGATCCTGCTCACATTCTCCATGTCAGATATCTTCTTTTCTGTTTCGCTTAGACGAACAATCAAGGTGTCAAGCTGGTCGCATTTTGCTTGGCGATGAACCAGGTGAGCCATGGCGGCCACGCCACTCTCCTTGCAGTCCTGCGCTGTCATGGCAACCTCTAACTCTTGGACACGCCGCACCAGGCTGGAGAAATTCGCTACAGGGACGTAGTCCTCCTCCCTGGACTTTTTGTTCTCTCCGCTCACTTTGTTTGTCTGCACTTCGATGTTAGCCCATTGTCTGAGAGGAGACTGGTCATCAAGGCAACAGTTGCTAGGGTGACGGCAGTCAAGCTGACAACTGTAGAGGCCAGGTCTGGCAACTTCTGTGTCTAAGTCTAGTGTAAAGTACTTTTCTGAGAATCCTGTACTGGCCAGCATCTGTCCCACGGGATCCTAGAAACAAAGATACTTCAAAAGGTAGAACTTAAACTTTGAGGTGCGGATATTCTAAAGACTTGCTGTTGCTTAGAAAAACGACAGTAAACCGTACTGTGGTTTTGGTGAAAGGAACGATCTGTCAGCAGCAAGTTTCATAAACACCTTAAATACAAACTAGACTGCTCATCGCCAAGACCAAAACCACAATCGTAACCATCATTGCACCCCACAATAAAACTGTTCTGTGTGTATGTGTGTTTTATGTGTGCATCGCTGCCAAGAACCTAAAGGCTCTAGCTATTTCCCTCATCTATCACCTCTGTTACGACGTCTACCACTAAGGGTCACTAGTGTAGACACTGATATACATCGGCTACTTCGCTGTCAAGGGAAATAGTGTAAACAAATGATTTATATTTTACATACAGCATTTATTTCCCCAATTAAATTAAACGCTCTCGGATGAAAAAAAGGGGGAAAAACCCACGTTACACACGTGCAAGGCGCGATATTTATAACCGATTTTCTAACAGACAATTCACCGGTTGTGGGCTGGGGGAGGAGTGATGGCTCGGATTTTATGTAACTGTATATATGGGAGTTAGTTTACCTTCCAAATGACGGAGACGGGAGGGAATCCCGAGAACATGAAGGCCCCGCAACTCAGACGAATGAAGTTGTCGTCAGAAGTGTTGACAAAAGCAGTCAGCCGACTGTCGGTGGTCTCGGGAGGTTCTGATGACAGAACATAACTCCTTTGACCGTTCCAGTGTCTTGATCAAAATAAAAGCTTAGCTGAACCTTTTGTCTCACAGAACATTGTAACACGACAGAGTAATGTCCCTTGCATGTTGTAATGAAGTTCTCGTGTGAATAAAACGTGTACCGGTCTCCAAGAGACTATTTTTATTTCATTCTTTGCCTAAGGCTGTCAGAAAATTTTTTTAAATTTTGTTAATTGCTCATTCCTTTTGTTATCCCAGGTGACATCCTTACTTATTACCTCCGACCACCACGATCGTGCTGTGGTGTGTGGCGCTGCCATCAGACAGTTTCACCTCCACGCGATACAGCCCGACATCACTGGACGTAAGGTTCGTTACCGTCACCCTTGAGTCCTCGCCCACAAGCAGTCGCCCCTAAAAACAATAGTTTGTTAAATTTATCTTATTTTCCTTTGTAATTTGTTCGAAACATCACATGTGGTTCTTACTGAATGTGTGCGTGTGTGTGATTGTTTAGCACATGATTCTCTGTAGGTACATTGTTATCTTTGTGACCGTTTTCTATTATTTCGACAAGAGACATTTTGAAAGTTATTATTAATTGTAAAAATATATTAATGTCGATATTCTTTTAAAAGTTTTACCTCCAGGTCTCCTTTTGCAGCTACGGACGTGCTGGCTACAGATTCACCATTGCGAAACACGAACACGTGGGCGCTAACTTCTGAACTTTCTTCGTTCAACACGACATTGTCTCCCTTACACTTCGTCAACATCCTCGGCCTTCCGTCTGCACTCTCTGCACCAGAAGCTGCATTTACCCATTGCAGACTTGCAAACAGGCCACCTGTTACAAGTGTACATGTTTAATATATCTAAAACAAATAAGATAAATCTACACGCAAATTTATAGTTGTGATATTTTTTCCGAGATTATAGGGTTAGTTGGTCACAGAATAATTTTTTTTTACAAGGACTTACCCCAGGCGATAATGCAGGTAAACCAGGTTAGTGTCATTTCTGGTGGTCAAAGGTCAATCCGTCTGTTCCTAGTGAGGTGAAGCAAAACCACCGTAATTCGATTAGGCGCGTATGTCTCGAATAATAACTGACATTGTTTACAGAAAATAGAGAGAATAAAAGTGAGAGACTAAAAAATAACAACAGTATTGATAGTTTTGCCTCATAATCTTGCTATTTATTATCATACGCAAGCGCCGTAATTTAGGAAAGAATACGTTCAGTAATTGTCTGCTCATCATTTATTTACACGTAAAATGTTTACCGAGTACCCAAGCATTCAAAAATCATCTAGAGGCGATTCTGAAGTTTGTGGAATTATTTGAATTTTGGATGTATATCTCTTTCTAGCAATGATTTATAGCTAAGTATTGCAATGATGTATAACTACTCTACCTCGCATTGAGCTGATCTATGTCACATTCGTTGCGACACAAGTAGGTATGTGACTTTCTTTCATCCCAAATTACTATTTTTAAACTAACTCCTATCTACGCCAATGTTACAAACTATGAAGAGAGAGAAAATATCTCCTGTTGGCTTTATTTGTCTGTATGGTGTTTGCTCTCTCTATCTCATATACGTACTTTTTTATTTCATTTTTATGTCTTCTTTGTTGATATTTTTAATTCCTGTTTTCTTCACTTAAAATATAATATGTACATATACGTCGTACTTTGCATCATTATTGTAATTAAGTCGTCATAGACTTTAATAAATTAAATATTTCAGATAGTCGATACCTGCCGTTCATAAAACAGTGTTAATAAATAAATGTAAACAGTACTTACGGTGCAGTACAGAGAAAGGCAGAGTATTTTTGACCACAAATTAAAAACTATATTCACTTTTATCTAACTACGAAGGACATATTCTTTCGACTACAGAACACTGCTAGACTTCTATGCTCAGTTTCCTTGGAGTAACTGAAGACCAACAACAGATTGCGACACACAACGCACGCACTATCGTCTGGGATCATTAATTAACCTCATCACGTGCCTCTTGTTAGGTTATCAAGTAATTGGAGAGACGCGATCGCATTTCTTAGGGATTCCACAATATCAGTGAGCTATGCGCCTTAACTAGGGTGTCTTACCAGTAAAAGGTCATAAAGCCAATTGATGATGATGGAAGAAAACGTCACAGCCAGAAATACAAAGTTGTCTTTCATGACTGTGCCTGTGACTGAGCTGTAAAATTTGTTGAAGTTGTAATATTAATGCTGCAATTATTTATTTTTGATGAATAATCAGATCTCAAAATGTTTTTGAATATGCCTATGTCAGATATCTTTCAGTAATATGTAACTTGGTTCTTTTATTCATGGACCGACCTTCAACGGTCAACCGTTAGAAATTAACAAAAAAATTATTTACATGATGTAAACAAATATAAAGAACAAAAACCCACTTTTGTTATTAAATATACATTAGAATTTTGATATTACTTACTGTTTTATCGTTATTCTCAATTGTTTGAGTACAACACTGCCGAGAGAAAGGACAAGAGATGAAGAATTTAAAAAAAACTTCAAGCAGTACATACTTTATCATTACAGAAGTTTTTATTGGTTTAAAAGCTACAGACGTGGAAAATAATTTTACCAGCAAGTCCCTTGAGGCATTTGTAAACGTGCTGTAAACGTGCAGACCTGTCTCTGTCATTGCGATACACCAGAACATGGGAGGGAACTACTGCATTGCCTTCAGTCAATACAAGGTTATCTCCCTTACACCGTGTTACCACACTCGCCCTTGCTGACTCACCTCCTATGATTGTCCATTGCAGACTTGAGAACATGGCACCTGTTGATAAAGTTTGATATATTATACTATCTTAAATATCTCAGAATAAATATAAAAGATTTGAATCTTTTTCATTCTCCCAAAATTCGTTTATATATTTTCTGTTAGGTCTTGTGAGGTCTTTTCTTTCGTAAAGTCAGAGGGTTGGCCACAGAGAACATTGCTTTAAACTGTGATTAGAAAGAAAATGACTTACCCCAGATAAGAGTGACGACGACCACGGTCAGTTTCATTTGGGTGGTGAAAGGTCAAACCGCCTAATGAAGTAAAAAAGTTATATTAAGCACAGATAATTAGATGTTTGTGCTTAATGCCGAGCCTTGTGTTGTGTGTGTGTAAGGTTTTCAATTTAATGTGTCCGACATTGCTTACTTTTGTCATTTTGTGTCTACTCTCCTGATTGTAGGTTCGTCACGGACCAGTCCGTGCCCCAGTTTATTTTAACCCTGAAGGAATGTGATGCCAGTGATAAAAGCTTAAAAATGTCTATAAATAGTCTTTCTGTGTATATCTATATATAGCAACAGTAGTGCAGCATGAATGACGTCAGTTTGCCTGAGTGCGTATGAGTGACGTAAACAGATTTTTGACCCAAGAGAGGGAATCGTTGAGCAGACGAGAAGATACTGAAGGGCAGAATGTCTGACTGTGAGTGAAGGTTGTTTTCTCAAGTTGAGCCTGTATACTATGCGCCCAGACGTTTACATCCTATTACGTTTGTGAATTTAAGAGCCAATGGCTAGTTCTTGTTCTAGTATTTATTTGTAGAAAAACGCTTTGCTGTCAGTAGTAATGTTAATTTGAGAGGGAGTGTCAACGCCTTGTCGTGACGTCTGTGACTGTTGTAATACCACGAGGAACATTTCAAGGAGGATTTTCTATTTCCCAATTTCGCATTATCTGCGTGGGGTGCATTAAGATGATTACTTCTGAGTGAACATCGTGGAAGACGAGTGAAGCTTGTCGAGTTCTGACTGCTGTTTGTGAACGAAGGTTTGTGTACACTGCAATATTTCTAACCTAGAATTCTGATAAGTGTTAAATTGTTTTACCTTATCTTGGATTTATGAAGGACCCAACCCACGATTAGATCGTTTGTTTTTCGTCTGAGTAAAAGAACGCGTAACGTGTCGTGTGCCTGCGTGGTGAGGTTGTGACAACTTCCTACACTTTACTGTAACTTTAATGTAACATTTTGCAAAGAAAAACGCACATTTCACTATTCACACAAGTAGACAGCGTTAGTACAAGTAATGTGTGTGTCCCCCAATGTGAGGGACTATTGTACTCGTCATCTGGTGATATACATCCTCTGTTAACACTTCAGAGAATAGATGAAAGAACATGACACATTTATACATAGAGTTCTTTCATTAATTGAAAATTGCTTAACTGACAATGATGAAGCATTTATTTCGCGAGAGGATATGCAACACCACATGGAGGTCTTTTGAATGCAGTTTTATGCACACACGACTGAAGGAAGAATGTTGTGATGTCATTGAATGTTGTCAAATAGGGAGATGATAAGTGCTTAATATTTGCATTTCTGTTTCATAACAATTATTTTAGAAAATCTATGTGACACTGTAGTGTTTACTGGCTTGCCTTTGAGTGACCCAGCATTTTTTATTCACCTTTTGCCACACTGAAGTTGTACCGTGAACTTTTGCTATAAAGACAGATAGTGACGTTTTAATTACTACTAGACTCGCAAAAGTGTCAACCTTGTGCAGCTTCACATTTCCGTCAAAATTAATTTCTTGGAAAATACACTAACAGAGAAATACACTGTTTTCAAAAATGAAGAAGTAAAAAATGGTCTTAAATGCATGTTAATCAACGTACCACTCTCGATTTCCACATGAAAATGAAGAAATGTGAACGCTGTTTAGTGCCGTATACCCGTCAGACCTCCATCACATTTTAACTTGATGGAGAGCCCAGTATCCTTTTAGTTCCTGATTTGACTGAAATCTACCTGCAAGCGTTTATAAAAAAAACGTGAGTACATCTGACCGTTGATCTAACGCTGTTTCTATCCAATGGGATCATAAAATAGTGACATCCTTGGAAACGAGAAGAAACGCGGTCAGCGATTGGCTGACAGGAAGATACTCCATTTGCAACACTATCAAGGTTCTGCGTAAAGCCAGAGAATGACGAAAATGCTTGTGATGATAATTATTGTCTTTACTTAATTCAAATCAACCTTTGACTATTCCACATTCAATCAAAACAGACAGAAGATCACACAGCAAGGGACTTGGATGAATCTGTGCGAGATGGGAATACTTTACAGAGAAAAGTGATCAAACTGACAAAGATGTTGATTTACACACTTTATTAATCTTTTGAACGTAGAGGCGGGACATTAATTCCGATTGTGAGTAATCTTATGGTTTTTTCCTGTGGTAGTACATGCTGGAACAAAATACATGCCTCCCTGACTGAGCCCTAAATTAACCGCATTCTGTCCACGCAGCTACAGTCGTTTATCACGATGCCATAACTGTTGAAGGTTCCATACAGTCCTCTTTCCCTTTATGATCGTCGGGCAGTCCGCTGACTGACATTGTAGAGATGCTTGGTTTAGTCATCTCTGTCATGATGACGATTGCGTTGATGACGATTACGATGATAATAATCATCATCATCATCATCACCACCATAACCACCATAACCACCATCATCATCACCATAACCACCATCATCATCGTCACCGTCATCATCTTGGGAAGAAAGAAAAAAAGGTTTTTCTTAAAAAAAATGTTTCCTACAATAAGCAGTTCTTACTTTCTGTATCCAGTATGGTAACATGGACTAGGGTGTAATGATGTCCGCGGTTTTGCTGCACATTAAACATTTTGTTCAGCTCACTATCCTGATTTCTAGTATGAAAAACATTTTGCTCTGTGATAAGCGAAATGCCTCCCTATTTCCACAATAAATGTCCTTAGGTCAAAATTTTGATCTGCTATTTTGACTTCAAATAGTTTGTACTTAAAATCATTACTTTCTGAATGACCTGTAGCTTTTCTAATTTCCTTAATGAATACTTTTTTCTTGTATATCATCATTAGCCACAACATTAATAATAAAGGACGTCACACATAGCAAAAAAAAAAAAATATTTTTTTTTTTGTTCTTGGCAGATTTCTTTGCTATACATTTTGTAGCTAATTTGTACAAAACCACAAATGTGGCAGCCAGCCCTGTAAACAGATGCCACATGCAGAGAAAGAACAACCTGCCTCAGACGAGAGCTGAACACAGGAGAGACATTCCTCAATATTTTGGTGACAGGTGCGAACCCTTGCACCACCGGACAACCCTACTAGGTTTGGAAGCTTCCTATGTATCCAAAACTGAGGATGTATTAGGAGATTGCTTACTATGACGGCATATTTTGCAGCTCCTCCTGCAGCGTGAGTTCATCCAGTCAGAGCTGCAATCGCCTTTCTTTGCCTTGCGTTTGCAGTTCAAGTCAATGTCGAAGCATGCTAGTGGAAGCCATTAACGAACGAACAAACAAACAAACAAACAATTAAATTAAATTAATACCGTTGAGGCAGAAGCAAAATACTGTTATTTCACGTTTTCTATCATGGTTACTTCTTTTGTGTTCTATGCTTAGGAAGAAATAAAATTGGATCATTGTTGAAACAAATGTTCTACGGTGAGCATCTCTTACTTTCCATTTCCAGGTAACCAACACAGCTGTCGTGTAAACTTTTACACATAATTAAATTTACATTCTGCATTTTTAGAAGCTAAATTTTTGTGAGACAATTTATGAGGACCGGGTAATAAATTTCAAAGAAAATAGGTTAAATTAGAAAAGAAAGATATTTTTTAGATATGTAAGAAATTTTATTAAATAATAAAATCAAAAGCATAAGTGGTAGTGAACAATACAATATGAGGGACATAACGAAGTAGTAGTCGAACTAGCGGATATGCGCTCCACAGTCAGGCGCACAAGGTTTGAAAGTCTCGTCCGTATCACAAATAAAGAAGAGAATTAATGTTTGCACAAGCATGTACTTTCAAGTTTTGGTCGCTGTTACCGTGTTTCTCGGAAAGTAAGACATGGTACTTTGTTAATTATTGCTCCAAATGAGCTATTAGAAATTATTTTAAGTTAAAGTCTGATTTCCGCAAGAAAAATCTGCATTTTTCGAATACAGCCGTGTCATATCCTCCTAGAATATAAAAATACTTTCAAAACTTTAAGTTCCGACCCAGATTTCTTTTGACTACATTTCTCGTTAAACCAATCTCTGTTGTAATTTATTTTACAATTAATTTTACAGTTTCTTTAAATATATTATTTATTCATATATCAATATCATTACTTTATCATCTGGTCGGGTGTATCAACGGACAAACAGAACCCGTCCATATGGCTGATGATATTAACTAGAGATTATGTTTCGGGTAGGGTATAAATTACGAGACTCCATAAAAATCATTATAGGGCTTATTATTGGGTTAAATTTTATTTTTGGCAAAACACTATAGCAGCGTGTTAAGTTTTACCGTTTTCGTCGTCATCCGCAGTACACACTTGAGTGTTCAAGATGTAAACAATTGCACCTAAAAAACACAGAAAGTACAAATCAATCAGGTATCTGTATAATCTACCTATACCTGTACCGGTGGAGATGGTATGCGTGTGTGTATAGGTATGTATCTGTGTTTATTCTCCTTCAGAATGACAACGAAAGCTTATTTCAGTTGACGTTTTAGTTAACACATGACTACAGATCATACTAATTTGTTCAAATAAATGATAAGAAAATTACCCAAAGTGATCATCACGAGAAAGGTTGGTGCCATTTCTGCTATGACAGTGAAACCAGCTTTATAATGAAGTGACCTGAAACATTGTGGTAACCAGACAGACGATGGAATTCAATAAAGCTAGCAGATAATTAGCTATGTTGCTTACCACAAGAAAACTATTAGTATATTACTATGTTAGATGACAGAATGGAAAGTGTAAGATTTCGCAAGATAGCCCTTTAAACATAGGACAAGACCAATTAATAAAATAAACAATTTAAACCGAATCTTACTGATGTATTTAGCAAGAGATTGAACAATTTATAACATGTATTTTTTTCTCAGGTTTGTAATTTTTATATATTTACTTGAAGATTCAATACAATGCACAGGACAGTACAAAACAACTACTGTATTGATATTATCCTTAAGATACATTTTTACATAAAATACTTACGAACTTCAGGGGAGACTACTGTGTGAGGTAAACATAACGGACTGTGAGCAATATATACTTGCGGTGAAAGTCGTTGTAATTAGCGGTTGCCAATACCTCGTGACACTTTGTAAATTATTATGTAGTCTGCAGCTGGATCACAGACGATTCGTTCTACACTTAGCAACAGGGGACAGAAAAATTCAATAAGTTGAGGTCTGCACATGCGAGTGACTTCCCTTACTTTGGTTAAACAAGGCCGCCAGTGTTTTGACAATCAAATACTATATAAAGCCAAGACATTTTTGAGCTCGTGTTCAAAAATCGGAATATTATTTTATAAAAAGGATTACGAAGTACTGAATAATTCAAGATTTTTTAAAAGTCCCTTCGGAGTGGCTCTGTTAGTTGACGAAGTGCAAAACTACATCAGTTATGTTTACGACATGTGTCGCCTGTCCCGAATTCACTCGATAAATTAAACTTTAACAAGACCTTTGTACCATGAACCCTTATTAAAGTCATACTCATATTAGTTTAACTCTGTGGCATGTATGGATGATATATTATATTTTAGGTTATGATATCAACATCTTATATATCATAGGTACATTGAAACAGCGCCTTTCTCCATCATTAGCGGGACTGAAAGCTTGTTACAGTAATAAAAGTTCTAAAGACGAGCTCAGTTGACTGCACAGGAAGATCAAGTTAATCTAATGAAGAAACAAAGCTAAAAGACCTAGCGGCCATGGGACACATAAGCAAACAATACGGCAATAACCAGTTTTCTTAAGAAGAATGCAGTGGAGATCAGCGTGAATAATATTATGTTTAAAAAAGTCATCTTCAACTAGCAAAAACGAGATCATTCTAATTAATGATGAGATATGATCAAACCCTAATTAAGCCACCAGCTGCTGACAGTTACGCTCCTTGGGGTCGCGACAGCAACAGCGCCAACCGCCAGTATACACGCCCAGCCATCACACCACCCATTCCATTACTGCCTACAACCTATACACGCCCCTCGTGGTGTCAACTCTAATTTAGGTATGTAAAATGTAGACTACTTGCAGACGTGGCGAGGCGAATACAGGGATTACACAGCAAGTACCCAAAGAAGGCCTCAAAAGGTTTGGGGGTTTTTAAAGCTTATGATCTGCTTGGAGTCTGTTCTTATTTTCTTATTGCTAAACCTAACAGACTCCCAAAATATTGCGCCGATTTATTAATAGTTTACTTATCAAAACTTAATTATGATCTCTATGTAAAATACTACTATAAAGACAACTCTGTAATATCTCCATGTATTTTTTTCTTTCTCTCTATTTCTCATCTTTTCCATTTGTATTCGACAGTTAAACTGAGATCAAACAAGACAAAATATTTCCATGGACATTTATAATGTTTATTGTAAGTTACATAATCTGGGTTGACAACGTTACAAAGAGGTATTACCAAAAATCATATGCAAAGATTTGAGATGGAATTGATAGAGTGAAGTATTATGGAAATTGCACTTTGAACTACTGTTATAAAGACATCGTCTTACGTTTTAACTAATGTTATAAAGATAGCCAATGACATTTAAACAGCTGCTGTGGAGACAGCCACTTACATTTAACTACTGCTATAAAGACAGTCAGTGTCACTACCAAGCCTCTTAACGTCAACGTTGTCCAAGTATATTCCACGACTTTCACGAAGTGAGATAATAAAAGGAGTGAACTTTAACAACAGCCAGACACGGTAAAAAAAAGCAATTACCACCGCAAAAGAACACCTCCCTAGCACTTTGTGTGATTGCAACGATAAAGTATACTACATTAAACGGTCGCAATAATTAACCAACAATAGGACCAGCATCCACCTTGCGCAAAGCCACCTTAGTCGATAGACTACACTCACACAAGAAATGAACTTGATAGTCGCCAGACGTGTTGGTGCATCACCAAGCTGACTCCTCCTGCTGACCAGACTTCTCAAAAAGCCAAGAGGAGAATATGTCCAGGCGCTGACAATGACAATGACAATGACCATGATCTTTTCTTCAAGAGTCTGAAACTGTAGCTGAATATAAAGCGGCGCTCAAATTTCCACGAATTCGTTTTTATCTTGAGAAGCTACAAGACCCAACTTTCCTTACATCTCACACAGACACAACATTTACTAGCCTATCAATTGTAAGATTGGATGGCATCACCGTTGTTACATGTCTGTATAATACTTTACTTCTTGGTAGTCCAAACAATGCCTGCAAGGTAACGAATATGGAATGTTTTCAAGTATTGGTGTTTGTTTCGAGTTTAGATTTCAGCTTAATATACATACCTCTGTTCCTTGTTGCTGTTATGCAACAAAAGCCATGCGTGGGCAGAATCGTATACTCTAACTCTAAACATTAGCTACGATTTAGTAATAGTTTGTTTATCAAAACTTAATTATAAGAAAATAACCCGCCACCACGAAATGAGTGCTGACTCGAGAATCGGGGTCTGTATTTTCAATTCTTTTAACTACTGATTTGACTATTTATCAATCATCAAATTTGCCTGTTTAGGAGAAAATATGAGCAAGTTTGGCCGTTGACCCGACGCTATCCAATGGGATAATCAAATAGTGACTTTTCCTTGGTAACGAGATGAAACGCGTTCAGCGATTGGCTGACAAAAAGATATTCTATCTGTAATTCTTTCCTAACACTAACAAGGTGCTTAATAAAGCTGGACAATGAAAAAAATTCATGTAATGAATAATCAATTTAAATCAATCATCGACTCTTCCACACTCAATTCAAACATCACAAAAGATCACACAGAAAGCGACTTTGAATCTGTGCGAGATATGAATACTTTACACAGAAAAGTGATCAAACTGACAAAGATATTATTAATGTACACTCCTTTTATCAATCTTTTGATAATAAAAGAGGGACGTGAATTTCGTTTTTTAGTGATCTGGGTTTTTTCTATCATAGTGTATGCTTTTGGAACGAACACTTCTACTTGTATTTTCTTCTCACAAAACGTATGAATATTTAAAGTCATGCACGTTATTGTGATTTAAAATGATGTAAGTTTATCTGTTTCTGTATTATGTAAAATAAGTTATTAGAAGTAAGCGATGCTACGTAAAAACCTTGTGGGATTGCTGGGAAAAAAAAACTTTAAACCTGCTTTTCTGCTTTTTCGTCAGAGCGAGATAACTACGGTCTTCTACTAACTCCTTTCACTAAAACTAAAACTAAAAAAGTTACTGAGCAGGAAAAAAAAATGAAACTCTCTCCCTTTCCAAATCTGCCAACTCCCCACAATTAAATCCTTTGACTGTGCACTGAAAAGGCGCCTCTTTTTTAACAGTCTACTCAATGCTATTCATTTATCACACCCTCCCTTTTTACTACTTATTGCTAATTTCTTACTCATATTTCTTTGCAAAATCACAGTACTCTCAGAGCTTATTATTGGTATCTCCATGTAGTCAGTGGTGCCAGTGCCTCGTGACACTTTGTAAATTACTATGTAGTCTGCAGCTGGATCACAGACGATTCGTTCTACATACAGCAACAGGGGACAGAACAATTCAATAAGTTAAGGTCTGAACATGCGAGTGACTTCCCTTACTTTAGTTAAACAAGGCCGCCAGTGTCTTGACAATCAAATACTATATGAAGCCAAGACATTTTTCAGCTAGCGTTTAACAATCTGAATACGTACTCTGAGTAAGAAAAAAGTTTAATTACTAAACTATTTATAAGTTTTTATTGTATAGGATTACAAAGTACTAAATTATTCACGATTTTTTGTTAAAACTCCCTGTGTGGTGGCTTTGTTAGTTGACAAAGTGCAAAACTTCATCAGTTATGTTTACAACAGGTGACAGATGAGAAGTCTGTACCGAAATCACTTGATAAAGACCTTTGCACCATGAACCCTTTGTAGGATTCAATGTTTGTGTTGCTGTGTGCTTGTACCCTGCAATTCACAACGAGTCATTGTCTTGAAGGGGAGACCTAGCACATCATCAAATCAGTGGATTATTGTGTTATTGTTGTCATCACCATATGTCGCTGTTCTCCGCTGCGACTGCTTGAGGACGACTGAAAAACTGCTCAATTATTGGATTAACTTATTACTACTACATATTAATACTAATATTGCAGACGATAGACGATTGTCTAGTCTATCAGAGACACTGCATTTCTGTACTATGGTCCTGCCTGATGTATACCAAGTGTCTACAGAAACATGATCGTAGATGCCATGTCTCTGTTTGTTTGTTTTTTTTTATATAGTACTGAGTTTAGGAATTCACATGCTAAAAATAACCTGTAAATGTTCTCAAGTGTAAAATATGGTAAGGATTAATTTATCCATTAGTTACAAATTTTTCTGATCTGTCATTTGGTGTGCGATATTTGTATACAATATACGACATCTACCTGTGCCACCGTGACTGATATTTCTGTGACAAACATGATATTAGTAACAACAGTCTCACATCTACTGGCTCGTCGGCTCTTACATTACAAGGAATAACATGACAATGCTGTGAGGAATGCTTTTAATATTTTATTTTATTTCGTTATTTCGTCAAGTATTACCATACACAGCTCTCCCCCGTGTGCCAGGGTAAGAGCAAAAGAAAACTGAGAACAGCTGACTGAACATTACTAACGTACAGAGTGGACAGCACACTATTAGTCGCTCACTCTGTTGAGATGTCTACCTGACAAATATACTCCTGCTTCCACGTGCAGGGAACGTCGTTGAGCACAATACCGTTCCAGAAGACGACTTCGACACAGTCCTCATTTTTACTGTTGTTCGGCTCGCCGGGGCCCCAAAGTCCGGTCTCTCTCAACAGAGGGCTGCGGTCGCTCCACAGGAACTGTCCCTCCACTTCAATGTCATTTGCTCCAATCCATAAACCTACTGGCATATCTTGGAGCACTTTACCTGAGCACAAAGAATGATTTCCTTCTTTTAATGAATATTTCATCTAAATGTCTACCTTACAATCTAATGATATCTACTGTTGATTTTAAGGAGGTCCCCGGTTTGAAAAGTGCTCTGTGATATTTTTAATGAACGAATACTTCATACGACGAAAACAGTCCAGTTTCAATGCTCTGCCTGTGTGAAAAACGAGACATGAGACAAAGTGGAATCTTTACCACGAAGAAATAATATCAGTGGTCGACAAAGCTGCAGATGGAAAAAAAGGAAATGTTATAACTTTGAGATGATCGAAACCCTAAATTGTACACATTTTTAGGTGGTCACATATTCATTTAAATAAAATTCATTTAGCTATCCAACTGTTTTGCAGCGACAACTCTCTTTTTATGTGTGTGTGTGTGTGTGAGAGTGAGACTAGGGCAGTTTCTTCCCGTTTTCTATCTAACTCAAACAATGAAATGTATATATATATATCATAGCTTGCTTTCGTCTGGACTAGCCAGAGTATTAATTCCCTTATTTGTGTTTCATTAAGAAACACAAAAACTACAATAGTATGCTTTTTTTTCTAAATTACAATAATGTTTTGTGTTGGGGGTTTTTAAAAACCTTTATTTTAAATTAGCACATTACACTCTTAAACAATTCATACCCGTTGCAATATAACAAACATGTATAATAATATGACAAACAGATGAGGTAATACATGTCAAAATATATGTATGTCTTATATGTATGTTGCATATAAGGTAGCCACTGCTTTACAATTTTTTCTTCTTTCATTTCCGAGCGTGCACGAAAAATTTCAAGTTTATATCTATGCTGCAGTATCCGAATGAATTGTTGCAACCATGGGTTGGTCTTTGTGAATCTTTAGGAGAATGTAAGTATGATTTAGCAAACAGTAAAATTAAATCCAGTACAGTATGTGTCTGAAAGTTATTACTGCATCCAAATAAAACAAGGTGTTCACTTAAAATCATCCTTGTAAAAAGGACACAGTTGCTTGACACATAATTTTGAAAGTTTTGCCAGAAATCTTAGACATATTTACATTTTCCAAAAGTATGTTGAATGTTTTCTTTTTAACATCTACAGTAGTCACAAACATCATCATCCTCTAGACCCATAATAAATACAATTATTTTTGTCCTCAGTATTCTATGCAGGACTTCTATTTAGTCTGTTATCCTGTTTTGGACAGCAGTTAGGTACATGTATATTGTCATAATAATGGGACCATTTGTCTAGATTGAATTACACTAAGCGTTTTACTTTCATCATAGGCAAGCGATGCTGGTTCACTTATATTCTCTATGTCTGGATATATGTATTCCTTTATGGCCTTTATGCAACCATTCAAAGAGACAAAGTTTATGTTTACATCATATATACTTTTAACATCTTGGCGTGATAGGAAATTTCCTCTTTCATCCAGTAAGTGTTTAATTAAATATATCCCTTTGTCTACCCATCTTCTACACAGAAATGGTCTATTCCCAATCTTAATTTTGTTGATACAAAGGATTAGCTCTGATGCAATTTCTTGAATTTTTTTCACGTACATCACTTTTTACAAGTACCTTGTACATTTTAAGAATATCCGTTCAGAAATTATTCACATTTACAAAAGAGCAGGTGCTGAGCTAAGTTTTTCTAGGTAATTTAGCATTTTATGTGAAGACATAATCTTTTTTTCCAACTACGGTTTTCTTTATGTTACACAAAAGTGATGGTGTTAAAGCATTCATACAAGTTCTTAGATCATGTATATCATTTCCAGCCATTAAACATTTGTTATCATTTTTTTCCATCCCACACAAACTGAACTATAGATTTCTGAATGTTATTAGCAATATGGTCTGGATGGTTTGGCAGCAATAGCCACAAATGTATTAATTTTGACAAGATTAATGACTTGAGCATTGCTACTCTTCCTAATAGAG
This sequence comes from Pomacea canaliculata, assembly GCF_003073045.1. Taxonomy (NCBI): domain Eukaryota; kingdom Metazoa; phylum Mollusca; class Gastropoda; order Architaenioglossa; family Ampullariidae; genus Pomacea; species Pomacea canaliculata. Next base: position 11,631,978 of record NC_037593.1, read on the forward strand.
TTAACTGTCTTTTTAGCCAAATCTTGTACCGTGTTCTAATTTAGGCAAGGTTGCTATCATAATTTAATTTTATAAATGCTTTTAGACTTAGTAATCCAAATATCACGAATTATGAATTTTTCTGGGTTCCATTGCATCTTTAAAGGGATTCTTAAGGCAAAATAAAACTGCTTAGAATCGCGTAAAGAGTAGAATAAATTTGAATCTCGTCTATTTATATGTGTGTTCATGTGGAAAACGTTGAAGGTTTATAGTAGAATGTTGTGTTTAATAAGAGAAATTACACGGGACTCTTTTTTTTTTCTTCCACGAAGTCTCGTTCTCCGTCAATTGACCCTATGACGTGTGGTTTCCATAGTGAGAACCATGCCTCGAGAATGTGCTGCACCCGACTGCCACGAAAAGATGGAAAAGATTTAAAATTTTCTTTTCATCAGTTTCCGACAGACAGAGCCTTACAAACAGACTGCGTCATACGAATAAACAGACGACGTCAAATCTTCGCAATGACCACAGACACTTCCTGCGTGTGTGACGTCATAAGGAGACTGACGTCACAAGAAGACTCTGACATCACAAGAAGACTCTGACATCACAAGAAGACTCCTCTCCTTGATCATCTCGGGAAGCTATCGTGGTTGCTCGACAGGAAGGACACAAGGGTCGATTTCACTGGATTTTTTTCAATTTTTGAAAACATCGGCAACCGAAATCGTGCTAATAAGTGGTAGTTAAATGAGAAACGAATCCTTTATTTCTCCTGTGTTGCTCTCGTGGTCTGTAATTGTAACTAAATATATTTTTAAAACGTTTGACCGTCGCCAGAGCCTTATCACAAGCCTTGAGTATCTTTAAGTGGGGTGCGTACTAAGCTGATGAATTTGCTCTACTTCCCAGCCATATCGCACTTGATTTTTCAGTTTTCACAACTAAACCAAATATTTTTTTCAAACGATTTTTAATGTATTCGTTGATTCCTCTAACAACCTCCAGACCGTTCGGTAGCCGGGAGTAATATTTGCATCCATGAGCATATTTGAGAGTAAAATTGAACTAAGAAAAAGTTTAATCTACTTTGTTAAAATGGTCTTTTCCTACACCAAGTATATCTCAGTGCTCGTGGGTTAGTTCACGCCATATCTCTACTAGATCCAAGCTTGTCATCATCTTATCAACTTCTTCTTGCCCAGTATTATTCTCTTTGCAAGTATGATAATCAACTTGAAAATTTGAAACAATATTTAAAACAATATTCCAGTCTTCTCCAATAACATTATTTTCTAACTTCTATATTCTTCTAACTGTGAATAACATTTTGGATGTTCCTTATTTGGTTGCTGTACACTTCCAGCTAAAAGCTCTTTCTCTAATCATCATCATCATCATCATCATCATCATCATCATCATCATCATCATCATCATCATCATCTCAAGGTCAGAACATACTTAATATTCGATTTACCAGTTTTTCGTACTACACCTCATTCGTTCCGTAGATGACAGTAACATTTGTATCAACTTACCCATCGTGTCCAACAAATACGTGAAAGCCGGGACATCAGCCTCACGTGACTTCAAGTCAAAGAGATGAGCTCCGTCATTACGACAGCGCATGTTGGCAGTCTGGTAGTCTTGCTTGACAGGGTACAGCTTCAGACAATGATTGTCATGAAGCACGTAACCTTTCTCCACAGGACAGCCACCTGCACAAACAAGTTTACAACAGGAACTGACCTTTACATTAGCGACCCTCGGCATTGTAAGTGTAAGTAGTGTGTACTGGTGTAGTCACTGTCAATCATTGTCTGGATTGTGATCTCCGTGCGACACGTAATAAGGATGGACACAACGAGGACAATACACAGATACAGATTGATGTTGCCCATGTGTATGTGTGTAAGGCTGAAGGATTTATATAACAACACTGTAGCATTTGGAAATACGGATAGTACGGGTGTTACTGGGACCGCTTTTAGACGAGCCTGATTTTGTATATAATGTATTTTAATTTTAAGCCCCAGCTTTCTGGATGGAAGTTGTTTGGAAAATATCCTAAATGACCTACTCATAAATCCCTAAGTCCCAGGCGTGACTCACCGTCACCTGTTTCTGACATGACTTTACAGGTTGATAGCATGGTCCACAAAAAGCAGTCCACGCTATTGGTGTATAGCCAACGTCACGTAAAACGTTAGTGAAGCAATTCAGTGAAGTGTGACGTTTTAACAAGAATACAAGAATAACTCTAATCTCTCCTAGTCACTGGGGGAAGGGGCAAGGAATAAACTAAACTATTGTTGTTGACTATACCAATAAAACTTATTATAAATAGTATCATCATCCTTCTTCTGGTATATCACAATAATCGAACATCTTAAATTCGGACGGCTGCTGAAGTCGTAAAATAAATCTAAGAGAGTTGAAAAAGCAACACAACGATATTCCTGGCTTCTGAACATACGAGAGTGACAGTATTACTTGACGAAGTCTTGTAGGAATCTCTTATAACTTTAACATTTTTACGTAAATTCAAAAAACTTATTTGGAAGATATATATAAATATAGTTCCAAAGCCTTGTTTACAGCTGAGTGTTTACTGCTTAACGACTCTTCAGCACGGCTTGGGAGGACAAACATGTATTATTTCTTCTGTAGTCACTGTTAATGGAGGTTTACAGTACATGGTAAACACACATAAACCTCTTTAAACATGTATTATTTCTACTTTGGTCACGTTAAAGCAGGTTTACCTTGGGGAGCTCCAACCTCCGCTGGACCACTCGAATGGACATCCATGTCTTCCTTGGTATCCTCGAACTCTTTTGGCAAGCTTTTACCAGTCACACCTAAGTAAACAGAATAACTTACTGTTAGCTGCTAAACAACTCTACATTGTAGATGTTCATCAAAGACATGAAGCTTTTACTTTTACCCTCTGCAAACGAGTCTGCGCCTGACAGGCCGAGTTACTTTATTCTCCTGCGACTTTTCTATTTTCTTTTGCAACGTCTCTGTTTCTTTGTACCCATACTTTTCTTAAGCTAAAGCTGCATTTTGGTTCCTCTCAATTTCCGTGGTTTTTGTTTATTGCAGATTTTTTTAATGGTTGCATCTCATCCATTACATAGATGTTAGATTAATTCATACTGCTCGTTCTTTGTTTCTATTTTGTAAAACTTAGTCTGTGAATCTAAATGTGTATCTAATATTGTGTACAAACTGTAATATAGATTGTATCGAGATAGGCTAAGTGATACAGTGCTGTGAAATAAGACATGAGGTTTCATAATATTCATTTTATATAAATATATCTATACATTTTTGTTAAAAATAAACTTGTTACTTCTGTGATCAGCAAGCTTGAATTTCTAATTCTCTTTGATCTTTGACCTGCTCATGACAAATATTTTACATACTATGTATTTAAAACATATATTATAATCATACCTTTTACTTATTTTGCCATGTTCATTCTAGTTGTTGTCAAGGCAACAACGCCAGTGATGCTTTTCTTATAAACTGATCGTAAATGAAGTTTTTTAGTATAAAAAAAGTGATAAGAAAAAGAACTTGCCTAAGGTGACAATCACAGCAAAGGTCACAGCTAGTCGTGTCACGAATGTGAGACAAGGTGATGGTGAGGTGGCCTGAGAAAAAATAATAAGTTCACAGACGATGGCATTTGATTGAGTAGACTAATAAGCAAGACCCGAAATAGTGAACTAATCACATTGTTCTATACACTGATGGAGGATAAAATTTAAGGCTTCAGTATGAACGTGTAGAATATAAAACATGAATCGCAAACTAAAAGAATTGGTAAATAATAAACATAAAACGTAAATTCTTTTTTTCTACAAATAAATACTGGCACAACGTCTCGGCATTGGCCCTTGAACTCACACAAATATTAGGATTTGAGCGTCTGGGCATTTAGCATCCATGTTAAACTTCACAAAATATCCGTCACTCATAATCAGACGTCCAGCTTCCAGTCCTGTCACGCTTACCTCTCCCTACCCATTCTCCCGTCCTCCCTAACTCCTCTCCCCTCTGTCGTCACTCGTCACACCTCTTTTATACATCATCGATACACACATTCCGAAAAACTTTCGTCATTCACGCTCTTTCGTCCTTACACGTGCCCTTAGTCCTCTCTCTTCGACTAAATCTGTGACATAGATACTATCACTTGATTGTAACGGTTTGGTTAAACTTTATTTTAATATTCTTAAAGGATAGCGCGCCTCAGAAAAGTACCAAGATTTATAAAAAAATTTAAGTAAATAGTGTATAAATAATATAAATAATTAATCTACATAAACTCTTACCATCTGAAGACGTCTGTACTTCTCGCTGTGTTCACGGAGTTCGTAGAGGAGAGACCTCGGACTGTCTGAACACAGGGCGGCATCAGCAATATATACTCTCGTCCACACTCCCACGTGGCATCAGGTGTAAATATTTTGTGAGAGGAGGCCGGCCAGTAACAGGTATCCACGTCACGAGAGGCGTGGTCTGGCATGAACACGCCCTGTCATCAATATTCTATTGTGCCGTTTGTAGCTTGAACACAGTTCAAATTTATGTCACGGAGGAAGAATATGCATTTTTCGCAATACCTACATGGTTAGCTAGACGGTTCTCAGTAGTGACTGTAAGGCCGGCACATCCTTCTCAGGTGATCGTTACCTGACATGTCATCTGCTTGAGTGAGATTTTATGTGCAGACTTCCCTTTGTATTAGCGAGGGTACGTCACGTGGAGTTGTATGTTAGAATATGGGCTTGTTTACTTATTACTTTAATTAGAGGAGCGGCTTTGGAGTCCTAATCAACAGATGAATATTAGAACTACACTAAGTTCAGCTCTCTCCCGCTCTCTCTCTCAATCCACACATCATCATCAGCAGCATCATCTAAAATCATTATGAAAATACTTTTAAATTCGTTCCAAACTAAATAAATCTAGGTGATGTTTGACAAATATCAGAAATATTTCTAGAACCACCATGTAAGAAACGTGTCAGGTCAACAATTAGCCTATACAAACGATAAAGATTTGTAAAAGAGGATGACAAGTGGTCTAAGAAGGCGATCGACAGGTAGGTACGTGTGCGTGTGTGTGTGAGAGAGAGAAGGAGAAGCACGCATGCGTACTGTTGCATTGAACACCGTGCATTTTTGCTGTGTTTTTGCAGCTCCACTAAAACGATAATAAAGTTTGTCCTTTTTCTTTTGCTAACACACCCATGACTGCTGTCGTCTAGCAATCAATCAGACATCATCTGGACAGAATTCATATGGGTATCACAAGGAATAATTATGATCGCGGTATATGGTTATTATAGAAGTTGTACTTTGAACGATTGATATCAAGACAGCTGTTGTCACCAAAGAAGGGAAAACTTTACTTCATTATTTCATCCTTTGATCGATCTCTCTCTCTAATAATAATAATAACAATAACAACAACATCATCATCATCGTCGTCGTCTTCGTCGTCGGATTTGTATAGCCCTTTTACCTTGTAAAGGCCCTTTGTGGGTTTTACAAGAGACAGAGGGCGTTAGGCAATGTAGCTGTGGTATAAAGAACGCCGTCACCAACAAACAGAGCCATACATACAGTCAGTGACGTGTCAACTACTTCTATAAATACAGTCAGTGACGTGTCAACAACTTCTATAAATACAGTCAGTGACATGTCAACTACTTCTATATATATACAGTCAGTGACGTGTCAGCTACTTCTATAAATACAGTCAGTGACATGTCAACTACCTCTATAAATACAGTCAGTGACGTGTCAACTACTTCTATAAATACAGTCAGTGACATGTCAACTACTTCTATAAATACAGTCAACGACATGTCAACTACTGTTATCAAGGCAGCAGGCGCCAGTAGTATAGGCATGTTGTTTTCATGCCCCATTTGGGGAGCCGGAAGGGGAGCCGTGACGTCACAGCCGCCGGAAGTTGCACGGGGGCGGCCATCTTGCCGGAAGTCCCTGTGGGTGCGGCCATCTTGATGAGGACATATCCGTGGCGGCCATCTTGTCGGCCATCTTGCCGGAAGTCCCTGTGGGTGCTGCCATCTTGATGAGGTCATATCCGTGGCGACCATCTTGTCGACCATCTTGACGGAAGTGGCATGGAGGTAGCCATCTTGATGAGGTCATATCCGCGGCGGCCATCTTGCCGGAAGTGGCATGGAGGTGACCATCTTGATGAAGTCATATCCGTGGCGGCCATTTTTTCATACCCCGAGTGATTGTTGTTTTTGTATTTGTGGAAAATGTATTGAAAGAGCCCATTTCGTCAAAGCTTAGAAAAGTATAAACTTTAATAAACTTTGTCCACCAGTCGCCACGAGGAGGCAGGGCTTTTGTTTGACTGGCAAAAAATGTGTTTGACGCACAAAGAACAAGAAAAACTTTTATCACAGCTTTGAAGATATCACAGTCTAAACGGGAGCAGCAGTCTCAAATGTCTAACGGCACGGTAGTCACCCCATCGTCAAGGACCTTTCGCTTGATGTACAGATAGGACAAGGAGTTGCGGTGTTGTTGGTAGGTAAACATAGATTTACCATCTGTTTTGAAACCGGTGTTGCATCCACCGCTGGCTTGCTGTGTCTGTAAAACCTGTTTGAAATGGTTGTGGTCAAGTTGATTTTGGTGTTTGTTTAGACCCTTGGTGCTGAGTTTTTGCGAGTCACCGAAACAAATGTAAGTTTTGCTGCAGAGAGCCACGATGCCATCGCCTGTGTACTCTGTTTTAAACAAGCCCGGCGTGCGTTTGTCGTCGCGAGCGCGTTGGAGACAGGCAGGACAGGCAGAGGGGTCCCAGGGTTTGTGGTTTGTTTTGCTGTGCACAAAGTCTTGGTGATGTTGGTCGCATGCTTGTCCCGGGAACCATTGTGTGTATTCTTGAAAAAACCGTTGTTGCAATTCGGGACGGACGGCATCTTCGAAGCGAGGTGCCGCCAAAGCCATGTACAGCGAATCCGTGTCCATTTCACACAGCTGAAAGTTGCTGCGGTCTACGTACTTGTCCACGCAGTCGTAGTAAAACTGAAGCATTCTCAGTTTGGCGTACTGGTAGACGAAATAGCCAATTTGCAAGGGGAGACCCCAGTTGATGTTCTTTTTGGCCATCTCTACCTCGTACAAGTCTTCCGTCAGTTCCGTCAGCTTTTGAAAGCGACTGTCGTTTATCAGTTTTTCACAGTCAGAGTCACCGACGTAGTAAATGTCGCAGTGCCTGGCGATGTTGGTGAGCGTCTTGCCGTAAGCACTGTTGCCTAACAGTTTGAACGTTTCGCTCAGAATGTTTTTGGATGGATCGCTGTCTCCTTGGCGTCGCGCGCTGGTGACCATGTCGCCAAAGGCCTTAAAGCAAGGTTTGGGTTGGTATTCTATCACCAGGTACACGGCAGTGACTATGAGACCATTTTCAAGATACCATTTCAACAAAGGAGTCGCTAGTAAAACTTTGTTGCCGACATAGCTGCCGATGAGCGTTTTTGTGGAACCGGTCAACAGTTTATATTTTTCCGCGTACGCTCGCATGAAGGGACCAATGTCGGAGCGCGTGACGTGAATGTTTTTGAAGATGGGCGTCATCTCGCTAAACCGCTCACGCAACGCCTCGGGGACGTGAAGATCGCACTGCACCAGGCCAAACAGCGTTCCGTCTTTTACGGCGGCTAAAATGTCGTTTTCGGTGGGATATCGTTTGTAACTGTAGGAGGGGAGCTTTTTGCAGCGTATAACGGTGGAGATTTGGGGGTTGGTCTTTTTTCTTTTTTCCCATTCGCACTCCCACATTTCCTGCACTGCAACACCGACGACGTTTTGTAAGTACGCGGTGATCTCGCGCGTTTTTTCCCGCAACTCGACGAGTGGCTTTTGGTTAAACGGGTTGATGACGCGACCGCGCGTGAGGGAGCAGTTTTCGTGTCTGTGAAAAAGACAGCCGTGAAACTGATAGACGGTCTGCGTTTCCGAATGCCACCCATCGACGCGAATTCGCCTTTTTCCTAGCTGCTTTTCTTTTGAATTAAATTTATGCCGAATGTGAATGTTTTTACAAAACATGACCCACTCTAACCACTCGCGACTCTTTTGACCGTACACGTCTCTTTTTTCCCCCTTGAAATTATTTTCTTTTTTACGGATGATCGGGTGTTCCGTCGGCATGTTTTGACATAAGGCCCAGAGATACAAGGCATTGGCATCGAAGCCCTCAATGCTTTGTACGGGTTTGCTGAGGTTGTTGCGAATAAACGTGTGAGATTTTTCGTGATGGCGGTGAAAAATGATGGAGGGACCGCCTGTGATGTTGTCGCGAAGCAGCGAGTGGATGTCTTTTGTTTTGTTATCGAAAAGAGAAAAGTAGACGTCGGAAGGCAGAGTTTTGAAGAGATAGCGCAGTGTGATGCCGGGAGCCGAGATAGCGTCTTTCACCATGTCTACACCGAGAGTAGCGTAGAACGTGATCTGGTTGTCGAGCGCTTGCAGAAAAGGCACAACGTCGAGGTTGTTGTACCACATCAGAAAATCTCGCAGCGACGTCATGTTGCGAGTCTCCCAGACCTGTTGACAGTAGGCGTATTGCTCGTCTGTGATGTTGCTCTGTTTGAGTGTCGAATAAAACGCAGCGTGGGGAGAGAGTTGCTGTTCTTGTAGTGTGTCGAGAGAGGTGACGTGTTCGTAGGGGAAGAAACCTTTTTGCTCTGTGACGTTGTAGGCAGCCAAGTACTTTGTGTAACTAAATCCCGGCGCGAGAAAGTTGACGACGTCTAGAAATTTCAGCTTTTGGGTGCAAATGCACAAAAATGCGTTGTGACGCTTCACCACAAACTTGAATGGGTTTTTTGTCTCGTCAACATCGTCATCGTCTGCTTCTTTTTCGCAAAGGACAAACCGGCGAACGAGGTAAGGTTTGATGACGTTGATGTCATATTTTCCCGAGTTAAACCCTATGACCGGTAGTTGACGCAAGTAGTCGTCGAATCGGGCTTTGAGGGCGGCGGTGGGAATTTGAATACTATCGGGGGAGTTGTTTTGTTGTTGATCGACAGCATCTAGCTCTGTAAGCACGTCACTAAATCGCTCGCATAATAAAAGATAAGACCGGTCCGAAATTTTTTCTAGGTGATCGACCATGCGATCGATCAAGTGTTGAGAGTCGCCGTCGCTGACGAAACAAACCGGCGATTCAAAATCAGGAACGTTGCTGGCTACCGACACGGACAAGGGAACGTGTTGTGCTGTGTACCGCGTGTTGTTGCTGTGGGGTTGGGGAAGGCTAGAGCGATCAAAATAAACTTCAAAATCAAAGGTGGCCCTATACGGAAAAACAAACGACGTGTCGACCGAAAACCCGTGCGACTGTAAACTTTCCAGGACGGAGGGTGTACCCTGATAGACCCCGCCTTGATACGTCTCTTTTACCTTATCACCCTGACATTTCTTTTCGTGTCGCTCCATCCTCCAATTTTTTTTCCAAAGTTTTCCGCACTTGGGACATTGAAACGCATGCGTGAGCTTGTCGATGTCGATGATGTGCATAAAATGTTGCTTGTAATGTAAAAGACGGAGAACGTCTGTATACTTGTACGCGCTCCGCTGGAGGGGGACGAGAACGGGAGGAGACTGACTCTCATCAAACTGAAAAACATCGATATTTACTTTAAATTTATCTTCTAAACTCGGCAGATCTAGCAGGGTCACTCCTGGAAAGTCAGAAAAAGAAGCAGACGAGGACCATTGGTTGAACAGTTCTCGCGCAGGGATCTGTAACGAATGTACGTTGGCGCCACGGTGTAATGCGAGGGCTCTAAAAAAACAAAGATTGTCACGGTACGCCTGTCCATGGTGTTGGTCTGTTTGAAGTGTATGCAGGCTTTTGTTATTTTGTATGTATTCGGGTAAAGCATCATCTGTACAACAACCGATAGGAAAGTCGGCGATGGGATTGACATAAAAGGAGGTGGACATGATGGCCTCCACCGCCACCTTACTGTCGGGACGTTCGTTTTGGGCGTGCTCCAACGCGTCGTGGTCTTGAACTTGATTTACAAAGTCCAAAAAATCTTGTTTGTTAGAAATCAGACGGGGGCTTTTTAGTGCTCTGTGGTTGTTGGCAGAGGCGTGAAAAAACGATAACTCATTTGAAGTTTTATTTTTTAGCAAAAAGGAGTGGGAAAAATTAATTTTAAAACGCTTCTTTTGAGAATCAAAAAGATCCACGAGACGTTGTCTCCATAGGGGAGTGGCATTGGGAGCCCAAAAAAACGTAAACACCGACTGATGTTTCCCGTACCGTTTATGTGTTTTGACTGCGCTCCAGTTTTTGCGATATACTTCTTCGACATCAGGTGGTAACTGTGATAAAAGCTCATCTTCTTCTAACCGACCCTGCGCCTGGGTTTTTTGCTTTTTAGGTGGTGGAGGCGGAGGAGGAGGAGCCATCAAAGTAGCCGAAGGTGCCACTGGTTGAGGCAGATGATCCTTTTGCACATGGCGGCCAAGATGTTCTTTGCGTGAAAAGGTTTGAAAACACAAAGAACAAGGAAAGCCTTTTACCTTTTCGTGCATCGCTTTGACATGACGATTTAGGTTCTTGACCGCCGTAAATTTTAAATCGCACATACGGCAAATCTGAAAACAAAACAAACAAAAAATCCGTCATGCATACTCATTAAAAAAAAAAAAAATATTTAGAAAAAAAAACACTTAGTCGTTAACTTACGATTTCCATGGTTGCTGAGAGAGAGAGAGCGTTGTTAAATAAACGTGCTTTGCTTCTCGAATGAATGAACCGAGATAGTCCAAGGGACGAAAAGGATGCTGAAGGCGCGCTGATTGGTGGTTCGCCAAAGGCAGCTTTATATGCGTTGTGATTGACGTGGTAAAAAGCTGAATGACAGATGAGTGCCGGAGGGGACATCATACAGCTCATCACAGTTGATCTTAGTGGCAGTAATTAACGTGTCATCTGGGTAGCATCAGCGGTCAGTAAATATCACTGACCTACATTAATTTTACAGAGGTGAACGACCGCTAGTGCCAGCATGGTACCATTCCCCACCCACCCTCAACCACTCCTCGTTTTACACACTGCACAAGTGAGTTGTGAGGACTAGTGTTGGTTTGGAGTGAGCTTTAAAAAAAAATGGTGGTCCTATATATAAGCAGATATTTGCAACTATGATTAAACAAGACACTGCTCTAAGCAAAATGTTTAGCAAGTGCTTCAATTATAATCATAGATGACTGTTGCTGAATCTCATTATTTGCTCTTCTACCAGTAACTGTATGCTTATATTACTCTTTGAAAGTTATTTTTGCACTGCTTTAATGTCGACATTATGTGTGTAGCACCTAAGTGTCGTAATCTTACTTAGGTGCAAAAATAACTTTCTACCTATCTGTACATCAAGCGAAAGGTCCTTGACGATGGGGTGACTACCGTGCCGTTAGACATTTGAGACTGCTGCTCCCGTTTAGACTGTGATATCTTCAAAGCTGTGATAAAAGTTTTTCTTGTTCTTTGTGCGTCAAACACATTTTTTGCCAGTCAAACAAAAGCCCTGCCTCCTCGTGGCGACTGGTGGACAAAGTTTATTAAAGTTTATACTTTTCTAAGCTTTGACGAAATGGGCTCTTTCAATACATTTTCCACAAATACAAAAACAACAATCACTCGGGGTATGAAAAAATGGCCGCCACGGATATGACTTCATCAAGATGGTCACCTCCATGCCACTTCCGGCAAGATGGCCGCCGCGGATATGACCTCATCAAGATGGCTACCTCCATGCCACTTCCGTCAAGATGGTCGACAAGATGGTCGCCACGGATATGACCTCATCAAGATGGCAGCACCCACAGGGACTTCCGGCAAGATGGCCGACAAGATGGCCGCCACGGATATGTCCTCATCAAGATGGCCGCACCCACAGGGACTTCCGGCAAGATGGCCGCCCCCGTGCAACTTCCGGCGGCTGTGACGTCACGGCTCCCCTTCCGGCTCCCCAAATGGGGCATGAAAACAACATGCCTATACTACTGGCGCCATTATAGATAGGAACTTCTGTTTTTATATTTTCGTGTCTTTTCTTTCTCGACTTTCTATTTTTGTTTTTTTACCAACTTCATTTTTTTTTATTCTTTTATTGTTGTATTCATCATTTAAATACCTTCTGTAAAGGTAAAAGAAAGATATCTTAAGAAACGAGAGCGACAGGTGTGATTTATTTGGCAAGCTGTTTCTTGAACGATGTTGTAAAGACGGTCCATCAAGATGGGAACACCTTGGCTGCGTCGCATTGACAGTCTTAACTGGAGTTCAGACTGCGTTCAAGCGAAAAAAATTGTCATTAAAAAAATATTAGAAAAATTTTAAATCTTTACCATCCAATGTAAATCAATTGACTGCTACGTGTGGTGTGCTTTTAGAATCTTACTGATTCTGTCAACTTCTGTAGCCTGAGGGTTTCCAAGTTCCTGAAAGCTGACATTAGTCAAATTCAAATCAATGGAGGTTAAAATGGTGCAAGAAATATTATTTAGGTTGGTCACCACATCCATTTACCTGGCGACTTCACTAGATCGAAAAAAAATCAAACTCTCTCTTTACAGTGAGATTTTTTAGCCTCAATTTGATGAGCAGAACATGTAAATTAATTCTTGAGTGTTATAATTGCTTGAAATATCGACCGAGGAGGAAGGGTAAAGGTCGCAGCACGTGGCAATGCCAGGTAGAACTCATATGCTAACAGAATGAGCATTACCTGGCATTACCCTTTGTGGATTCAAATAAAATTGTATTGTAATGTTTTCATCTTATCTGAACTTTTGGTTTGAACAGACGACCTCAAGCATTACCTACCTGTGAGTGCAACCTCGGACATCAAAGGAAGTTTACATGCTGACTTCCCTTTGTAAGCTCGAGGGCAAGACACCTGGATTAGTATCCTGGAATACGTGTTTACTGTAAGACCTGCCTTAACTAGCGGACTGGCGTTGGACCCTTAATCCACAGTCAGCTTAATAATATTAGTGGTAGACGGACACAATTCGCAGATTTATCAGGTAGTGAGGATGTCAATATGGTATCTACTGAACGTTATACTATTGTCTAAATACAGAGGTGTGCATTATGTGTAATAATCACTGGCTGTGCTATATTGTTCATTGCTTAATCAACTAATCATTTACACATCTACCTGAAGATTATCGACAAGGTTCGATTTTACCATCAGGTGAACTAGACTGTAACCTTGTCCATAAAGACCGCCTTCTCAATATCAGAACCATATCTATCAAATAATGGCTTATAAAAACAACAAAGGTTTGTAAAAATGTAAAATAAAGATAGTCTAGGAAGAGTCTTAAAAGGCAGTTGATGTGCGTACTGTGATTTAGCTCCATCCGTGACTGAAGTTCTCCAGCACATTGACAATTTATTCTGAGTTGTGTTGTAAAGCAGGATATCGTGTAATGTGTTTGTGATGTGTTGTGTTAGCTTTTCAAAGCTCGACAGGTTCTGTGTGCCACGTTTGGTATACACTTTTGTTATACACATTTCAAAGATAAGATTTGAAATTCTATTGCAGTACACATCTTTTAAATACAACATCTAACATTTTCATGATAATTTCAGCACAATACAATATCAAAATTAATTCAAAGATTTTATTATTGCTCGACAGTACCATTTTAGCATATGCATTAAAGCGCAGGTTCACGGACAGACAGATTTTCCAAGAAAATCATGTTTCAGGCATTTTCTTCCCGCGGCGTGCAGTTGTGACAGAAGCGTTGCTTGGAGAAAGACTTGACATTCTCAGGTCTTGTTTGAAGAGGACAATAACAGAGCATGCAAAGCATTTTTTTAAATGTCTACAAAGGTCAGCCTGATCTATACTCCCCTCCATCATGTCTGATGTCATTGAAAGGGCAGACCGTCAACTCGACCTGAATATCATGATTGATATCATAGATAGAGTGCACAGTGCGACCAGCGGGTTAGAGATAAAAAAATATCTAAATTTTATTGCCTTGTTGCTGTTGACAACAAACCGTCGTTTCACTGGACCTCGAGGTCGGCCTGACAAATAAAGGCCTTGGTCTCTCCGCATTTGTTGTCGTTTAGAAGCAAGACTTTATTGTGCAAGACCTCAACACAGTCTTCGCTACTTAAATAATCGTCCGGCTGGCCTCTGGCCCAGAGAGTGGAATCGGTCCGCAAGGGGGAGCCATCGGTCCACAGGAAATGGCCTTCGGTCACAATGTCATCTGCTCCAACCCACCAACGGCCGCTCGAGTTTAGCTGTTGTCCTGCACAAAGCAATATAACGTCCATCTTTTATTCAGCCTTGGATTAATTTCTTCTCAGTATTTAAGCCTCACGACCCAAACTTATCGACAACAGTTTTTTAAGTGGGTTACAGGTAATTCTTATTTATTTTTTTTTTATTTATTTATTCTGCTGTTGCTGATTCTGCATAGCATAAAGCAAAAATACAATACATAAATATTTTACAAAACTTAAACAGCCATGTCGTAAATGTTTTTCAGTGACCTACTTTAACTTGGCAACAGTAGTCAAGATGTGGACCACTTACCGTTAGTGTCCATCAGCGACAACAAGGCCAAGCCGCCCTCCTCACTTGACTTCGGGTGAAAGAGATGAGCTCCATCATCTTCACAGCGCCTTCTGGCAGCCTGGTAGTCTAGACCGATTGTGTAGAACTTCAGACAATGCTTATGGTAAAGCACATAACCCTTCTCCACAGGACAGCCACCTGCACATAAAAAGTGACATTTGTATCAGACGATCACTTTTAATGAGTAGAATGATAGTTCAATAGAACTCTGAAGTTTCTTCTGTCGATGATAACAGTCTAATTCATAAAACAGAAGAGCGGCATACTCTGTTGTTACTATAACTTGTCTAATATTATAACTGTCTAATATTACGAAAAATGAAATAATACAAATGACAGATTGTGACACAACACTACAAATTCTCAGTAACACAGTTTTGAATATTAAACTCCCTAACCATACCTCCCTACCTTTGATGTTAAAACAAAACTTTTGAATTCAAAGACGAAGGAGATCATATCGGATAAGTTATAGAAGTTATAAAGACGCAAAAAGCAATCAATCCTCAAAAGTAAATCATCATTTGTCAATAAATAAACATTTTTTATTTTGCTTCTGTAAACAGCACGAGCTTTTCTGTCAGGGAAGGAGGAGCAAGAACTTTTCTCGCACTCACATTATTATCTCTATTTTTGAATTAAGGGAAATGAAAACAGATAAATATTTCAATCAAAGACAAAATCTAATATACTGCAAATGGAACTCGACTTTATACAACTCTAAAAGTCACAACGCTAAATATTTAATAGATAACTGACGGTAAAAACAACCCAAAGTTTGTACTCGGAAGCTGTATTTTTATCCTTCTGGTGCGTGAAATTAAGAGAAAAGCAGCCTAATAAACTAACAAACAAGCATTTCAAAATACTTTAAGCATACTTGCAGACACCTCAATGTCTTTCACGACATGCATTACTTGCTATAAAATATATAATCTATGCTACAATATGTATTGATATAAACTTTTCCAGTTTTTAATGGAAGTGTACCATAAGGTGGTTGCTCCAATATCCTTTTGCCAGCTGAAATTTCTGATAGTAGAGCTGCTTGAGTCTCGTTTGACGTGGTCACGTGAGTAGCTAAAGCGTTCTCAATGTCGGTAACTTTACTCCTCATCGTCGACATCTCACTACGAGTTTCTGTCTTGAGAACTGCCACATCTTCAGCGATGGCTGTCAAGTTGCTTATTAACTGACTACGATAGTCGCAATCTGTCAGCCTCGAGGCCGCCCACTTCGATATGCCTATGTCTACCTGTAACATCCGTTCATCTACCTGGGACATCCGGTTGTCAACCTGTGACATGCGGTCATCAACCTGTGACATTCGGTCATCAACCTTCGACATCCTGACGTCTACCTGTGACATTCGTTCATCTACCTTCGGTATCCGGTCTTCCATTTGCTGTTGTTTCAATAACACATTCTTTAGCGTGTCATTTATGTTCATCGTCTCTTTCTCAAACTGAAGGCGAAAGTCCTCGAAGACTTGATTAACCGCCGTCATCTCTTTTAGCCTTTGCAGTTGAAAATCGCTGAGGGTGTTCTTCGTGGAATTTAGTTCGTCTTGCACTTCTTTTAGGATTCTACTGATATTCCACAAATCTGCAATCTTTTCCTCTGTTGCGACTAATCGACCAATCAAAGCATCAAGCTGGTCACACTTAGCTTGGCGATGAACAAGGTGAGCCATTGCAGCCACACCACTTTCCCTGCAGTCGTGGGCTCTGCTGCTTCTCTCTAACTCCTCCACACGCTGAACCAGGCTGGAGAAATTCGCCACAGATACACCATCTTCACTAGAGGTCTCCAGATCCTTGTCTATCTGCACTTCGATCTGAGCCCATTGTCTGAGAGGAGACTGGTCGTCAAGACAACAGTAGCTGGGGTCCTGGCAGTCAAGCTGACAACTGTAGAGGCCAGGTCTGGCAACTTTCACTGGCAGGTCCAGTGTAAAGTGGTTGTCGGTGAATCCTGTACTCGCCAGCAGCTGTCCTACGGGATCCTAGAAAGAAATAAGAAGTTTTACACTAAAGAGAAGTGGTCGCTCTACGATTCTTGCTGGATTCTAGAAGACATAGAATTCTACAAATATTAGTTCGGACTTGTTAAATGTTTTCAAATTCTAAACTATGATGAAGTAACCATCATCGTAATAAATACCAAGATCAATGTTCTTCCTGTTCTTTAGGCTGGTCCTGTGTGTTTTGTTTCAATCAAACATCCCCTAAACATCTTAGTTAAGGTCGATCACAATATCTCTAATTACTTCCCTCATCACTCTTCTCTATTTTAATGCTACCACCGGGTTTATCCATAACATCTTGTAAGAGCTTTGCGTCCATGTCATCAGGTGTCTAACATACCTTCCATATGACGGAGACGGGAGGGAATCCCAAGAACGTGAAGACACCACATCTCAGACGAACCAACGTGACGTCAGACGTGTCGCTAACAACGACCAACTGATTGTTCGTAGTCTCGGGGGGCTCTGTAGACAGAATATTTGTTGACGTTTCATGTATCTGACCCTTGCTAATCTGCTAAACTAAACTAACAGAAATAATGAACTTATTTCGCCGGAGAAATAAAATCAAATTGCAAACAAAATAAGATTTGTATTCTATAGTTATAGAGGAATCATGTTGTTTATGTAAGAAAAAGGTAATCAAAACAAAATATCATTAATAAGTCTGATAACTCAACCAAGCGATAATATCTATCGTTCCTTGTCTTCACGTGACTGTAACCCTTTACCTCTAACCACCACCATCTTGCTCTTATCTACGGTGCTTCCATCAGAAAGTTTGACCTCCACGCGGTACAGTCCGAGGTCACCTGACGTCAGATTATTCAGCCTCACACTGGAGTTGTCGCCCACAAGCAGTCGCCCCTAAAAATAGTAAATAAGTTCAATTCCTGTCTGTAGTTTTTTTTTTTTTTTTTTTTTTACACAATTGTTGTATCAGTATATAATATTAGTGATTATAATCTAGAGACGCAGGTAAAGACCATTTTACCTGGAGGTCTGTCTTCGCCTGTACAGACGTGCTGGCCACCGACTCGCCATTGCGATACACAAAGACATGGGCAGTAACCTCAGGACTTGCTTCCATTAACACCAGGTGCTCTCCCTTACACTTAGTCAGGCCCTGAACTCTTGCATCTGTATCGGATGCGGCAGAAGCTACGACTGTCCATAGCAGGTTTGAGAACAGGCCACCTTGTAAAAGAAATCCAAATATTTGCTCACTGTCCTCAAATAAGAAAACTGTCTATCAATGCTTTAAAGAAATTTGACTTTACAGAAAATTTAATGATGATATGCGATAACAAGATTACTAAACAAACTCTTAACCATATGTCAAATTCTTTCTTAATGTGATAACTACAGGACTTACCCAAGATAAGAATGATGGTGACCTTGGTCATTATCATTTCCTTGGTCAAAGGTGAAAGCTTGAGATCCTAGAATATAATTAAAGCAAGAGTTGTGTATGTACACAGACATTGAACCTCAACGGTGTCATACTATCAATTACTGAAAGAAGTTAGAGAATTTTCTGTTATTAAAGCTACTTATCTGTCAAGTGTATCGAGAGAGGCTAGTGTTGATTTCCTACAAACAAAACAAACAAAACAAAAATGGGGGCGTAAACAGGTGATTTCCCTGCCACTGCCGTGCCAACTTCCTAGCTGCACTTAGGCAAGAAGCCAAACTTTCGGAATGTGAAGAAAAACTTTGGCCAAATTGTACAAACACGGCTTGCACGAGCAGGGCCGCCGAGAGCCAGCCCGGGCCCCGGGACAGACGACCTCTCCGGGCCCCTTGTACTTGTAATCGTAAATTATTTTCCCAGTATATAATGTATGTTTACAATTCGAATCTCAATATCTACACTCAAACTCAACTTCTGCATGTGTAATGCTTGGGTGTTCTGTCCTTAGACCTTTCTTTAAAAGAAAAAGAAAAAGAGAAGAAGAAAAAAAAATCCACTGACCAAGGCCGGGCCCCCTTGACAGCCGCGGGCCCGGGTACACCAGGCCCCCCTGTCCCCCCCTCTCGTCAGGCCTGTGCACGAGGCATAAATAACATTTTTCAGTGATAAGGAAGATGAGAGGAAATCCGCTGTTATCAAAGAGAAACAGGATGAATGAGCAGGACTGTTAGAGAACTGTTGAAAATTTAACACGCTCACATGAAGCTTGTGTTAGTGAATTCGTTATTTCTGTAGCTGTCTTCTCCAGCACCAGTCAGGCTGAAAGCTGTACTTACATACAGGCGCACGAGTATACAACCAATTACCATAGCCAGAACATGCAAACTTACCACACGCACTCTCTCTCTACCTCACTTACAAGATGGATCCCTTAACAAGCTGAAAAACTATCATTGTGTAAAACTACCTTCCCTTTGCTAAGATAACTTTTGGGTATTTTAGCTTTATACTTCCTTTCCAACAAACATAAATCAAATAAAACCACAATTTTGTACTTACTGTGTACTAGTGTACTGCGGTACACCATAAAATACTGCCAGACTATTCTCACGAGTTCTCTCGACTTAAATAGAAAAATATGATGCACTTCTCATTCTGATCACCGCCATCATGAGCTTTCCCACTAGCCTGTATTTGAAAACGAGGCTGCACCTGGCAGGCCGTGCTGCTTTCGTTTCTGATAATTCTTGTAAACATACATATCTTAGGTGTCAGTCCGACTTGAGTGTCTCCTCTCTGCCAGAAATATGTTTTCGCAAGTAGGGTAGCATGGAAACTGTGTAGTGCTATGTATGAGCACAGTGCTCCGAACACTAGTTCACACAATGTAAGTTCTTTTTAACACTCTTTCCTCCTTTCCCGTTTATTCCTACTTCCCTGCTTGTCTTCCTCTGCAGAATCACGATATTCTTAGTTCTTGTTGTCTGCTCCTTGTGTTTCCGTCAGCACTATTTATTCACTTTCCTCTGTTCCTTTAATGTTTTTGATCTGTAATTTCTTTTGAAACTGTTTAATTGCATTTAGAACTCCTGCGAACTGTAGAAAGTTAGTGGTCAAGTTGTGGAATTGTAGCTGAAACTCCTTGTATGTGAGATAGTCATCATTTTCTTTAAGTAAATGTCTAACTTTGTAGATATCTTCTCGTAGCCAATCACTAAAGTAAATTGTGTGGTTGCCTAAAACAATGTTTATGTTGTAGAAGAGACATTCTGCATTAAATTCATCAATAGCTGCGGGTGTACATTTTACATGTAATCTTCTAAAATGTTTCAAAACATCATGCCAAAAAGAGTTGTGTATTCTATTAATTAATTAATACATTCACAAATTCACTACCTAGAAAATGTAGTTTATCAAGTTCAGGATACAAGTATAGTGTAGATTCCTTTAATACTGCCTTCTTGTAGAAAAGTTTCTTTATCCAACTGATTTTCATTGCAGATAGGATTATTATTGTTGTTGTTGTTGCTGCTGCTGCTGCTGCTGCTGCTGTTGGTGCTGTTGCTGCTACTGCTGCTGCTGTTGTTGTTGTTGTTGTTGTTGTTGTTGTTGTTGTTGTTGTTGTTGTTGTTGTTCACCGTGGGGAAGTGTGTATGACTTTGTGAATGTAGGGATGGATGTTGTTCAGCATTTAAGGACGAGAAGTGACTCTAGTCATTATGGGACATCAACAGTAATGTTCAATTTAACGATCCAGTGGTATACACAAACTACGGATGAATGATTTCTTGATGCCCGACTTGGGAAGTTCTGCGAAGAGCATCTTAAAGTGAGGGATATGACAAGATTCAAGATTTTGTGTTGCTGTCTGCTTGTACCCTGCAATTAACAACGAGTCATTGTCTTGAAGGGGAGACCTAGCACATCATCAAATCAGCGGATTATTGTGTTATTGCTGTCATCACCGTATGTCGCTGTTCTCAGCTGCGACTGCTTGAGGACGACTGAAAAACTGCTCAATTATTGGATTAACGTATTATTACTACATATTAATACTAATATTGCAGACGATAGTCGATTTTCTAGTCTATCAGAGACACTGCATTTCTCTACTATGGTCCGGCCTGATGTATACCAAGTGTCTACAGAAACATGATCGTAGATGCCGTGTCTCTGTTTGTTTGTTTTTTTATATAGTACTGAGTTCACGAATCCACATGCTAAAAATAACCTGTAAATGTTCTCAAGTGTAAAATATGGTAAGGATTAATTTATCCATTAGTTACAAATTTGTCTGATCTGTCATTTGGAGTGCGATATTTGTATACAATATACGGCATCTACCTGTGACTGATATTTCTGTGACAAACAAGATATTACTACCAACAGTCTCACATCTACTGGCACGTCAGCTCTTACATTACAAGGAATAACATGACAATGGTGTGCTGAATGATTTTAATATTTTATTTCATTTCGTTATTTCGTCAAGTATTAGCATGCACAGCTCTCCCCCGTGTGCCAGGGTAAGAGCAAAAGAAAACTGAGAACAGCTGACTCAACATTACTAACGTACAGAGTGGACAGCACACTATTCGTCCTTCACTCTGTTTAGATGTCTACCTGACAAATATACTCCTGCTTCCACGTGCAGGGAAGGTCGTTGAACGCAATACCGCTCGAGAAGAAGACTTGGACACAGTCCTCATTGTTACGGTTGTCCGGCTGGCCGGTGCCCCAAAGTCCGGTCTCTTTAAACAGAGGGCTGCGGTCGCTCCACAGGAAGTGTCCCTCCACTTCAATGTCATTTGCTCCAATCCATACACCTGCTGGTATATCTTGGAGCACTTTACCTGAGCACAAAGAATGATTTCCTTCTTTTAAAGAATATTTCATCTAAATGTCTACCTTACATTTTAATGCTATCTACTGTTGATTTTAAGGAGTTTCCTGGTTTGAAAAGTGCTCTGTAATATATTTAATGAATGAATACTTCATACGACGAAAAAACTCCAGTTTCAATGCACTACATGTTTCATTAAGAAACACAAAATCTACAATAACATTCTTTTTTTTTTAATTACAATAATGTTTCGTTTTGGGTTTTTTTTAAACATTTATCTTCCATTAACACCATACATATTAAACAATTCATACCCGTTGCAATATAACAAAAATGTATAATAATATGACAAACAGATGATGTAATACATGTCAAAATATATGTATGTCTTATTACTGTTTAAATTCTAGTCAATGAGTTGCATATAAGGTAGCCTCTGCTTTACAATTTTTTATTCTTTCATTTCCGAGCGTGCAAGAAAAATTTCAAGTTTATGTCTATGCTGAAGTATATGCTGACGAAAACAGTCCAGTTTCAATGCTCTACCTGTGTGAAAAACGAGACATGAAACAAAGTGGAATCTTTACCACGAAGAAATAAGATCAGTGGTCGACAAAGCTGCGGATGGAAAAAAGGAAATGTTATAACTTTGAGATGATCGAAACCCTAAATTGTACACATTCTTAGGTGGTCACATATTCATTTAAATAAAATTCATTTAGATATCCAACTGATTTGCAAGTAACAACTCTCTTTTTATATATGTGTGTGTGAGAGAGAGAGGGAGAGAGAGAGACTAAGGCAGTTTCTTCCCGTTTTCTATCTAACTCAAACAATAAAATGTGTGTGTCTATATATATTTTATAACTTGCTTTCGTCTGGACTAGTCAGAGTATTAATGTCCCTTATTTGTGTTTCATTAAGAAACACGAAAACTGCAATAACATGCTTTTATCAAAATTACAATAATGTTTTGTGTTGGTTTTTTTTAACGTTTATTTTCCATTAACACATTACACACTTAAACAATTCATACCCGTTGCAATATAACAAAAATGTATAATAATATGACAAACAGATGAGGTAATACATGTCAAAATATATGTATGTCTTATCACTGTTTAAATTCTAATTAATGAGTTGCATATAAGGTAGCCACTGCTTTACAATTTTTTCTTCTTTTATTTCCGTGCACGAAAAATTAAAAATTTCAAGTTTATATCTATGCTGAAGTATCCGAATGAATTGTTGCAACCATGGGTTGGTCACAAACGTCATCCTACTCTAGACCCATATTAAATAAAATTATTTTTGTCACCAGTATTCAATGCAGTACTCTTATTTGAAGGCATTTCAATTTAATATATTTGACATTTGCTAATTTTCCGAAGATAATGTGACAACATTTCTATTTAGTCTGTTATCCCGTTTTGGACAGCAGTTAGGTACATGTATATTGTCATAATAATGGGAACATTTGTCATAATACAATCTTGCATCTTTTTGTCTAGATTAAATTACACTAAGAGTTTTACTTTTATCGTAGGCAAGCGATGCTGGTTCACTTATATTCTCTCTGTCTGGATGTATGTATTCCTTTATGGCCTTTATGCAACCATTCAAAGAGACAAAGTTAATGTTTACATCATATATACTTTTAAAATCATGGCGTGATAGGAAATTTCCTTTCATCTAGTAAGTGTATAATTAAATATATCCATTTGTCTACCAAACCTCTACACAGAAATGGTTTATTCCCAATCTTAATTTTGTTGTTACAAAGGATGAGCTCTGATGTAATTTCTTCAATTTTTTCACATACAGCACTTTCTCCAAGTATCTTGTACATTTTAAGAACATCCGTCCAGAAACTATTCACATTTACAAAAGAGGTTTTTTAGGTAAGTTGGCATTTTATGTGAAGACATATTTTTTTTCCATTTACGGTTTCTTTATGTTCCACAAACGTGATAGTGTTAAAGCATTCATACAAGTTCTAAGATCACTTATGTCATTCACTACCATTATACATGTTTTTCTCAATTTTTTTCCATCCAACACAAACTGAACTATAAATTTCTGAATGTTATTAGCAATATGGTCTGGAGGGTTTGGCAGCAATCGCCACAAATGTATTCATTTTGACAAGATGAACGACTTGAGTATTGCTACTCTTCCTAATAGAGTTAACTGTCGCTGTAGCCAAATCTTGAACTGTGTTCTAATTTCGGCAAGGTTGCTATCATAATTTAATTTTATACATGCTTTTAGACATTTAGTAATTAAAATACCAAGAATTTTGAATTTTTCTGGGTTCCATTGCATCTTTAAGTTGGGTGCGTACTAAGCTGATGAATTTGCTCTACTTCCCATCCATATCGCACTTGATTTTTCAGTGTTCACAACTAAACCATATATTGTTCAAACGATTTTTAATGTATTCGTTGATTCCTCAAAAGACTATCAACCTCCAAAACGTTCGGTAGCTGGGAGTAATATTTGCCTCCATGACCATATTTGAGAGTAAAACTGAAATAAGATAAAGTTTAATCTACTTTATTAAAATGGTCTTTACCTACACCAAGTATATCTCACTGCTTCTAGGTTAGTTCATGTCATATATCTACTAGATCCAAGCTTGTCATCATCTTATCAACTTGTTCTTGCCCTTTAGCATTATTTTTATGTTTGCAATTATGATAATGAACTTGAAAGTTTAAAACAATATTTAAAACAATATTCCAGTCTTCTCCAATAACATTATTTTCTACCTTCTACATTCTTCTAACTGTGAATAAAATTTTGGATCTTTCTTATTTGGTTGTTGTACACTACCAGCTAAAAGCTCTTTCTCTAATGTTTTTATCACTGCAATCATATCATTTCCTCCATTATCTTTGTCAAAAATGAGATCGACATGTTTGACTGATGATGTCTGCTGTCTCTCGCTTTCATCTCCTTTTTCCTTCCAATTTTCCAGTTTTCTGCCAGGACCTGCTCTAAAAACGTTTGCTAGTTTTTCTTTAAGTAAATAAATTCAGTTACTTTACACCGAGGTACATACCTATCCAACCTCTGCCATGACCATCGCGTACCCGCGAAATTACAATCATGTTATATATGAACGTATCTACCAGAAATCAAAGGAAAATACTGGAAAATTGAACCGGAAACACCAGAAGTGCGCGAGTCTTTTAAATGCGAATGTGGATACATAATTGATGATAATTTAGTTTGTATATGATTTATGTAAAAAGCGCACTGAGCAAATTTCTGGAAAGATCCGATACAAACCATATTATTATCATCATCATCATCATCATCATCATCTCAAGGTCAGAACGTACTTAATATTCGATTTACCATTTTTCGTACTGAACCTTATTCGTAATGCAGATGACAGTAACATTTGTATCAACTTACCCATCGTGTCCAACAGATACGCGAAAGCCGGGACATCATGCACACGTGACTTCAAGTCAAAGAGATGAGCTCCATCAGTTTGACAGCGCATGTTGGCAGTCTGGTAGTCTTGCTTGACAGGGTACATCTTCAGACAATGATTGTCATAAAGCACGTAACCTCTCTCCACAGGACAGCCACCTGCACAAACAAGTTTACATCGCAAGAGGAACTGACCTTTACATTAGCGACCATCAGCATTGTAAGTGTAAGTAGTGTGTACTGGTGTAGTCACTGTCAATTTTTGTCTGTTGAATGATCTCCGTGCGACACGTAACAAGGATTGGCACTACGAGGACAATACACAGAGACAGGCTGATGTTGTATATGTTGTAAGTGTGTAAGGTTGGATGATGGCTATAGCAGCACTGTAGCATTTGGAAATACGGAGAGCACGGGTGGTACTGGGACCGCTTTTAGACGGGCCTGATTTCGTATATAATATATTTTAATTTTAAGCCCCAGCTTTCCGGATGGAAGTTGTTTCGAAAATATCCTAAATGACCTACTAAATTCCTAGCTCTCAGGCGTGACTCACCGTCACCTGTTTCTGAGATGAGTTTACAGGTTGATAGCATGGTCCACAAAAAGCAGTCCACGCTATTGGTGTATAGCCAACGTCACGTAAAACGTTAGTGAAGCAATTCAGTGAAGTGTGACGTTTTAACAAGAATACAAGAATAACTCTAATCTCTCCTAGTCACTGGGGGAAGGGGCAAGGAATAAACTAAACTATTGTTGTTGACTATACCAATAAAACTTTTTATAAATAGTATCATCATCCTTCTTCTGGTATATCACAATAATCGAACATCTTAAATTCAGACAGTTGCTGAAGTCTTAAAATAAATCTAAGAGAGTTGAAAAAGCAACACAATGATATTCTTGGCTTCTGGACATACGAGAGTGACAGTATTACTTGACGAAGTCTTGTAGGAATCTCTTAATACTTTAACATTTTCACATACTTTCAACAAATTTCTTTGGAAGATATATAAATATAATATATAAAGCCTTGTTTACTGCTGAATGTTTAGTGCTTAACCACTCTTCAGCACAGCATGGCCCTCCCCCACGTCCACGTCCTTGGTCTTCTCTGATAAACTTCGGAGTGATGGGCAGTGAGGCGAGGAAGAGAGTTTCTGATGACAGGAGAGCAGAAGAGCAGACTTTCTGCTCCACAGTTGAGTGCAGTAACCGTCAGTAATCATGAAGAGACATAAACCTTTTTAAACATGTATTATGTCTACTTCTGTCACTGTTAATGTAGGCTTAATGTAAATCGTAAACACACATAAACCTCTTTAAACACATATTATTTCTACTTTGGTCACGTTAAAGCAGGTTTACCGTAGGGAGCTCCAACTTTCGCATGACTCGAACGGACGAAAGCCCTGTTTCCCTTAATAGCCGCGACCTCTTTTGGCAAGCTTTTACCAGTCACTCCTAAGTAAACAGAATAACTTACTGTTACCTGCTAAACAACTCTACATTGTCGATGTTCACAACATCAAAGACATGAAGCTTTTCCTTTCACCTTCTGGAAATCAGGTTGCGCCTGACAGGCAGAGTTGCTTTCTTTCCTGCGACTTTTCTATTTTCTTTTGCAACGTCTCTGTTTCTTCGTACCCATACTTTTCTTAAGCTAAAGTTGCATTTTGGTTCCTCTCAATTTCCGCAGTTTTTGTTTATTGCAGATTGTTTTTTTTAATGGTTACATTTTCATCTATTACATAGATGTTAGATTATTTCATACT
Source organism: Pomacea canaliculata (assembly GCF_003073045.1). NCBI lineage: Eukaryota > Metazoa > Mollusca > Gastropoda > Architaenioglossa > Ampullariidae > Pomacea > Pomacea canaliculata. The sequence goes on from NC_037593.1 coordinate 11,658,663, forward strand.
GCTCGTTCTTTGTTTCTATTTGGTAAAACTTAGTCTGTGAATCTAAATCTTTATCTAATATTGTGTACAAACTGTAATATAGATTGTTTCAAGATAGGCTAAGTGATACAGTGCTGTGAAATTAGACACGAGGTTTCATACTATTTATTTTATATAAATATATTTATACATTTTTTGTTAAAAATAAACTTGTTACTGCTGTGATCAGCAAGACTGAATTTGTAATTCTCTTTGATCCTTTACCTGCTCATGACAAATATTTTACATACTATGTATTTAAAACATATATTATAATCATAATTTTTACTTATTTTGTCATGATAATTCTAGTTGTTGCCAAGGCAACAACGCCAGCGATGCTTTTCTTATAAACTGATCATAAATGAAGTTTTTTAGTATAAAAAAAGTGATAAGAAAAAGAACTTGCCTAAGGTGACAATCACAGCAAAGGTCACAGCTAGTCGTGTCACGAATGTGAGACGAGGTGATCGTGAGGTGGCCTGAGAAAAAAATAATAAGTACACAGACGATGGTATTCGATTGAGTAGACTAATAAGCAAGACCCGAAAGACAAAACTAATCCCATTTTTCTATACACTGATGGAGGATAAAATTTAAGGCTTCAGTATGAACGTGTAGAAGATAAAACATGATTCGCAAACAAAAGAATTTGTAAATAATAATCATGAAACGTAAATTCTGCTAGATTGTCACGACACCGCTAAGTGTCTCTCGCTCACTCCCTTTCGTCACACTTGCGGCGTTACAGAAATACGCGTGCTTTCACACAAATATAATGATTTGCCTAAAGGAGTCTGCCTATTTTTATAAAACAAAACAAAATAACGTATTTTACAAAAATGCATGCTACGATCTAAAACCTTTCTTGAAACTGATATTCCTGTATACACAATTTAAGAGCAGTCCAACTTTTGTACGCTTCACTCTTTTCAGCGATGTCTACGCAGAAGTTATTATCCAATTGCTCCCCATACAGATAATCGAGTTCGAAACTTGGAATTATAAGATCCTTAGTTGAAATGTTCCTCAATGTATTTCAACGGCTACAGACGTAACGGCTAGACGTTCACACGTCATTTTCTGACGTTACGACTGACAGCAAAGCGTTTTTCTACAAATAAATACTGGCACAACGTCTCGGCATTGGCCCTTGAACTCATACAAATATTAGGATTTAAGTGTCTGGGCACGTGCCCTTAGTCCTCTCACATCGACTAGATCTGTGACATTGATACTATCACTTGATTGTAACGGTTTGGTTAAGCTTTAATTTAATATTCATAAAAGGATAGCGCGCCTCAGAAAAGTACCAAGATTTATACAAAATTTAAATAAGTAGTGTATAAATAATATAAATAATAATCTACATAAACTCTTACCATCTGAACACGTCTGTATTTCTCGTTGTGTTTACGGAGTTCGTAGAGGAGAGACTGTTAAGAATAGGTATGCAACGATTATTGCCCTTATCAGTGTGTGAGTGTGGTTGCAGCGTCGTGGTTTGGCGTCAGAACCTGACGACGTCATATTATGACGCAATGTTAGATTGTACGTATGGAGAAAAGATTTTGGAAGACAGCAGACGGCTGAGGGAAGGGACTAGAGGCGGACGCAGTGGGCGGAGATTTCGCTTCGGAACTTGTGTGTTGTTCCCAAAACAATTTATTCGTGAATATCAGCCAGGTGTTGCCGAGACAGCACTTTCAATGTATGGACAGGGATAGGGAGGATTGTACCAGGAGGTTTCTTTTTTTCTCAGACAATTACTCCAGGCAGTGTGGCTGTGAAAGTAGGAATTTAGAGAACTATTCAAAAAAAACAATTGTCCAATTTGATTTAAATGCCGCCGCGTGAAAGACATTCATACTGTATATAATTCGCAATAATGTGTATGTTTAATGTTTAATGTTGTATTATAAAAATGTCGTTGCCCACGTCAAATCTATGTGATATATGAGCGAAAGAACACGTGTGGGGACGTGTGTACACAGTGAATTCGAGTGGTGTGAAATTGTGAATTGAACGCGTCCCTGACAGAGACCTTGGACTGTCTGAACACAGGGCGGCATCAGCAATATATACTCTCGTCCACACTCCCACCTGGCATCGGGTGTAAATAATTTCTGAGAGAAGATAAGTCAGTTACAACTGGTATCCATGTGACGAGAGGCGTGGTCTGACATGAACACGCCCTGTCATCAATATTTTATACCAAAGCTTTTCGGCGATGTTTGTGGCCGTTGACAGTTCTACAAAGTTACAACGCTTGACTGATCCTTGTCATATTTGGAATACCAAATATTGGAATTTTTGGAATACCAATATGCCAGGAATACTCCATTCCTTTCCAAGAAAGTCTTAAACTTTATAGGCGTATCTACAACAAATAGCACATTCTGATAATGCGATCATTTGATACAGTTGCATGACTTTTATTAATGTTACAACAAAAAATAAGTTGGGTCAAACTAGTACAGTGCAGTTAGAAGATTAGAGGTGTTCTCACACAAAACCATTCTCTGCATTGACTATCTGAATAAGGCAATGTGTGCATTATTTTTAAGCCCTTCATCTGACGATTTGGCAGACAGGCCAAACCCAAACTTTGTTTCAAAGATAATGATTGTCTATCAGCAACGACATCGGCGACATGTGAAAGAGAATATTGGGACTTGTTCCTACAATCATCTAGCCAGCAATCCAGAACTTGTCTGATGTTCTTCCAGCGTCTGACCAGTGAGGAAAGGGTCTACATTACCTTCTCTTGCCTACAAGTCACCCACCGCTTACCGTTCTTTATGTGTCAGAACAAAGATATGTGATGTGACTGGATGACTTTGTAGCGGACTGCTTATTTAAACAAACATGGGAGTTATCTGAGAGGCGTCGTCTGGTGCAACATCGACAGATACAGTAGAACAAATCAATTTTTATTGTCTGTCAAAGGAAGTCCAAGTCCAAGTCAGAATTTGTTGTTATCTCACAAGCCCAAGAATCCATGTTGGCTTGTGTGATAAAATAAATTAGTGTAGTTAATCTTCATGGATTCCAGATAGTCTTAGCGACGCTAGACAGCTACTCTAGCAACTAAGTTGCTAGGCGTCCTGATTGGTCGGAACTGGGAAAGTGTAGCTAAGAGAGGTGGACAACGACCTCCCGAGTATACAATAAGGTTAGAAGCATTCTTAGTGAACGAACCACTATCGAAGGATAGGTAAAGCGAGCCAAGCAATTGTCCGGCACGGGGAGGTCTACCTGGTGAGATGACGCCTGCCTTGGATAAGTTGGTAATCGGATGTGACGTCATGGACAAACACACCATCACTTTCACCTGATCACCGTTTACCCCTATGCCCTTAGTTAACCTTTAAATCCTTTAAACGGGCACCTTTTCCGTAAACATTACTCCTAACAACTTTTCTCATAATGCTAGTCCTTTTTAACATCCTTCTTTTTGCAACATAATGTTACTCTCAACTCTTTTTTTGTTGTTGTTGTTGTTTTTTTTTGTTCGTGTTTTTTGGTTCCTGTTTTTATTTTCTGTATTTGAATTTATTCTTCGTCTAGTACGGTTGTTTATATTTTCATAGCTCATATGTTATTTGCTTTTCCGTCCCTCGTATGCTGTCCATGTTTCGTTCTTGTTATTAAGGAGTAGGGTATACTCCTTAGGAGTGTGAGAAATTTTAGAAATTTTGCTTTTTTATTATTATTTCTTTTTTTTTTTCTTTTCTTTAATAGCACAACATATATTACATTTATCACATTGATTACTACATTCATTCAGTATAGAAGGGGGGAAAAGAGTAAAGAGGAAAGATGTGGAGAAGAAGTGAAAGAGAACATCCCAGCTTCCACTAATTGCGCTTATATTAATAATTTTTGATATGGTTTCCAAATAACTTCAAATAGGTCTAATTTATTACCTAAAATACTATGGTATTTTTCTATATTATATCTGTACTTTACAATCTGTAAAAAGGCATGTATAGAGGGTATATCGTTTTTCCATTTGCATACATAAATGTAATATTTTGCTAACAAGATAATTAGGTCTAACACTTTGTCCGTACAAATGCTGTCCTGTACACCAAATAAAATAAGTTTTTCAGAAAAATTAAACTTTCTTAGTGTTGTACATTTACTAATCATGACTGAATGTAAATCTCTCCAGAAGACACTAACAAGTTGACATTTCCATAACAGATGACTTATTGTCTCTTCATCGTTAAGACATATTGCACATTTGGGGGAATCAACAATCTTTCTTATAAAGAGAAACCTGTTAGTAGGCAAAGTTCTATGGAGAATTCTTAAATGGAACCATTTTAGTTGGTTATCAGATGTTGTCTTATGGCCTTTGTTAAATACAAGTTTCAGAGGTAGAGTCCAATTTCACAATTCCACCAGGCAAGGAGTCAGAATTTCCAAGCATTAACTGTACCGATTTATTTCCTTTACAAATTATCTCCCATACCTTTTCTTTTCTTTCCTCTGTTTCTTTAATGTTTTTGATCTGTAATTTCTTTTGAAACTGTTTAATTGCATTTAGAACTCCTGCGAACTGTAGAAAGTTAGTGGTCAAGTTGTGGAATTGTAGCTGAAACTCCTTGTATGTGAGATAGTCACCATTTTCTTTAAGTAAATGTCTAACTTTGTAGATATCTTCTCGTAGCCAATCACTAAAGTAAATTGTGTGGTTGCCTAAAACAATGTTTATGTTGTAGAAGAGACATTCTGCATTAAATTCATCAATAGCTGCGGGTGTACATTTTACATGTAATCTTTTAAAATGTTTCAAAACATCATGCCAAAAAGGGTTGTGTATTCTATTAATTAATTAATACATTCACAAATTCACTACCTAGAAAATGTAGTTTATCAAGTTCAGGATACAAGTATAGTGTAGATTCCTTTAATACTGCCTTCTTGTAGAAAAGTTTCTTTATCGAACTGATTTTCATTGCAGATAGGATTGTTGTTGTTGTTGTTGTTGTTGTTGTTGTTGTTGTTGTTGTTGTTGTTGTTGTTGTTGTTGTTGTTCACCGTGGGGAAGTGTGTATGACTTTGTGAATGTAGGGATGGATGTCGTTCAGCATTTAAGGACGAGAAGTGACTCTAGTCATTATGGGACATCAACAGTAATGTTCAATTTAACGATCCAGTGGTATACACAAACTACGGATGAATGATTTCTTGATGCCCGACTTGGGAAGTTCTGCGAAGAGCATCTTAAAGTGAGGGATATGACAAGATTCAAGATTTTGTGTTGCTGTCTGCTTGTACCATGCAATTCACAACGAGTCATTGTCTTGAAGGGGAGACCTATCACATCATCAAATCAGTGGATTATTGTGTTATTGCTGTCATTACCATATGTCGCTGTTCCCCGCTGCGACTGCTTGAGGACGACTGAAATACTGCACAATTATTGGATTAACTTCTTATTACTACATTGTAGCCTATCATTGTGTTATTGCCGTCATCACCATACATCGCATAACAGGATAGCAGGCTCCGCTGCAATGATCTTGAGGGCGATGGACTTATTGCCTGACGTGTGGACACAAAATTCACATCCTCTATATCATTCGTCATTAGAACACTTCTCTTTCCTTCTATTGTCGTTTACCTTATATTAAATATGTTCATGGCTGGTTGATCCTTTATTTCTAAAAATGGTGGAGGGCAACGCGGCATGGTCACATGTAGATGTTTACACGGGAATCTTAAGCAATCATACGAGCACTCCTCACACATAATATTGCAGACGATAGACGATTTTCTAGTTTATCAGAGACACTGCATTTCTTTACTATGGTCTTGCCTTATGTATACAGAAACGTGATCGTAGATGCCGTGTCTCTATTTTTTTATATAGTACTGAGTTTACAAATTCACATGCTAAAAATAACCTGTAAATGTTCTCAAGTGTAAAATATGGTAAGGATTAATTTATCCATTAGTTACAAATTTGTCTGATCTGTCATTTGGTGTGCGATATTTGTATACAATATACGACATCTACCTGTGCCACCGTGACTGATATTTCTGTGACAAACATGATATTAGTAACAACAGTCTCACATCTACTGGCACGTCAGCTCTTACATTACAAGGAATAACATGACAAAGGTGTGAGGAATGCTTTTAATATTTTATTTTATTTCGTTATTTCGTCAAGTATTACCATACACAGTTCTCCGCCTTGTGCGAGGGTAAGAGCAATAGAAAAAATGAGAACAGCTGACTTAACATTACTAAAGTACAGAGTGGACAGCACACTATTCGTCCTTCACTCTGTTTAGATGTCTACCTGACAAATATACTCCTGCTTCCACGTGCAGGGAACGTCGTTGAGCACAATACCCTTCGAGAAGCCGACTACGACACAGTCCTGATTGTTACTGTTGTCCGGCTGGCCTGGGTCCCAAAGTCCGTTCTCTCTCAACAGAAGGCTGCGGTCGCTCCACAGGAACTGTCCCTCCACTTCAATGTCATTTGCTGCAATCAATACACCTGCTGGTATATCTTGGAGCTCTTTACCTGAGCACAAAGAATGATTTCCTTCTTTTAATGAATATTTCATCTAAAAGTCTACCTTACAATCTAATGGTATCTACTGATGATTTTAAGGAGGTCCCCGGTTTGAAAAGTGCTCTGTAATATATTTAATGAACGAATACTTCATACGACGAGAAAAAAACCAGTTTCAATGCTCTGCCTGTGTGAAGAACGAGACATGAGACAAAGTGGAATCTTTACCACGAAGAAATAATATCAGTGGTCGACAAAGCTGCAGATGGAAAAAAAGGAAATGTTATAACTTTGAGATGATCGAAACCCTAAATTGTACACATTTTTAGGTGGTTACATATTCATTTAAATAAAATTCATTTAGCTATCCAACTGTTTTGCAGCGACAACTCTCTTTTTATCCAAATAAAACAAGGTGTTCACGTTGCATCTTTAAAGGGATTCTTAAGGCAAAATAAAACTGCTTAGAATCGCGTAAAGAGTAGAATAAATTTGAATCTCGTCTATTTATATGTGTGTTCATGTGGAAAACGTTGAAGGTTTATAGTAGAATGTTGTGTTTAATAAGAGAAATTACACGGGACTCTTTTTTTTTTCTTCCACGAAGTCTCATTCTCCGTCACGTGACCCTATGACGTGTGGTTTCCATAGTGAGAACCATGCCTCGAGAATGTGCTGCACCCGACTGCCACGAAAAGATGGAAAAGATTCAAAATTTTCTTTTCATCAGTTTCCGACAGACAGAGCCTTACAAACAGACTGCGTCATACGAATAAACAGACGACGTCAAATCTTCGCAATGACCACAGACACTTCCTGCGTGTGTGACGTCATAAGGAGACTGACGTCAAAAGAAGACTCTGACATCACAAGAAGACTCCTCTGCTTGATCATCTCGGGAAGCTATCGTGGTTGCTCGACAGGAAGGACACAAGGTCGATTTCCCTGGATTTTTTTCAATTTTTGAAAACATCGGCAACCGAAATAGTGCTAATAAGTGGTAGTTAAATGAGAAACGAATCCTTTATTTCTCCTGTGTTGCTCTCGTGCTCTGTAATTGTAACTAAATATATTTTTAAAACGTTTGAAAATCGCCAGAGCCTTATCACAAGCCTTGAGTATCTTTAAGTGGGGTGCGTACTAAGCTGATGAATTTGCTCTACTTCCCAGCCATATCGCACTTGATTTTTCAGTTTTCACAACTAAACCAAATATTTTTTCAAACGATTTTTAATGTATTCGTTGATTCCTCTAACAACCTCCAGACCGTTCGGTAGCCGGGAGTAATATTTGCATCCATGAGCATATTTGAGAGTAAAATTGAACTAAGAAAAAGTTTAATCTACTTTGTTAAAATGGTCTTTTCCTACACCAAGTATATCTCAGTGCTCGTGGGTTAGTTCACGCCATATCTCTACTAGATCCAAGCTTGTCATCATCTTATCAACTTCTTCTTGCCCAGTATTATTCTCTTTGCAAGTATGATAATCAACTTGAAAATTTGAAACAATATTTAAAACAATATTCCAGTCTTCTCCAATAACATTATTTTCTACCTTCTATATTCTTCTAACTGTGAATAACATTTTGGATCTTCCTTATTTGGTTGCTGTACACTTCCAGCTAAAAGCTCTTTCTCTAATCATCATCATCATCATCATCATCTCAAGGTCAGAACATACTTAATATTCGATTTACCAGTTTTTCGTACTACACCTCATTCGTTCCGTAGATGACAGTAACATTTGTATCAACTTACCCATCGTGTCCAACAAATACGCGAAAGCCGGGCCATCAGCCTCACGTGACTTGAAGTCCAAGAGATGAGCTCCATCAGTTTGACAGCGCATGTTGGCAGTCTGGTAGTCTTGCTTAACAGAGTACAGCTTCAGACAATGATCGTCAAAAAGCACGTAACCTCTCTCCACAGGACAGCCACCTGTACAAACAAGTTTACATCGCAACAGGAACTGACCTTTACATTAGCGACCCTCGGCATTGTAAGTGTAAGTAGTGTGTACTGGTGTAGTCACTGTCAATCATTGTCTGGATGGTGATCTCCGTGCGACACGTAATAAGGATGGACACAACGAGGACAATACACAGATACAGACTGATGTTGCCCATGTGTATGTGTGTAAGGCTGAAGGATTTATATAACAACACTGTAGCATTTGGAAATACGGATAGTACGGGTGTTACTGGGACCGCTTTTAGACGAGCCCGATTTTGTATCTAATGTATTTTAATTTTAAGCCCCAGCTTTCTGGATGGAAGTTGTTTCGAAAATATCCTAAATGACCTACTCATAAACCCCTAGGTCCCAGGCGTGACTCACCGTCACCTGTTTCTGAGATGACTTTACAGGTTGATAGCATGGTCCACAAAAAGCAGTCCACGCTATTGGTGTATAGCCAACGTCACGTAAAACGTTAGTGAAACAATTCAGTGAAGTGTGACGTTTTAACAAGAATACAAGAATAACTCTAATCTATCCTAGTCACTGGGGGAAGGGGCAAGGAATAAACTAAACAATTGTTGTTGACTATACCAATAAAACTTATTATAAATAGTATCATCATCCTTCTTCTTGTATATCACAATAATCGAACATCTTAAATTCGGACGGCTGCTGAAGTCATAAAATAAATCTAAGAGAGTTGAAAAAGCAACACAACGACATTCCTGGCTTCTGGACATACGAGAGTGACAGTATTACTTGACGAAGTCTTGTAGGAATCTCTTAAAACTTTAACATTTTCACGTACATTCAAAAAATTTCTTTGTAAGAGATATATAAATATAGTTCCAAAGCCTTGTTTACAGCTGAGTGTTTACTGCTTAACCACTCTTCAGCACGGCTTGGGAGGACAGACATGTATTATTTCTTCTGTAGTCACTGTTAATGGAGGTTTACAGTACATGGTAAACACACATAAACCTCTTTAAACACATATTATTTCTATTTGGTCACTTTAAAGCAGGTTTACCGTAGGGAGCTCCAACCTCCGCTGAACGACTCGAACGGACGACAGCCCTGTCTTCCTTGGTAGCCGCAACCTCTTTTGGCAAGCTTTTACCAGTCACACCTAAGTAAACAGAATAACTTACTGTTACCTGCTAAACAACTCTACATTGTAGATGTTCATCAAAGACATGAAGCTTTTCCTTTCACCATCTGGAAACGAGGCTGCGCCTGACAGGCCGAGTTGCTTTCTTCTCCTGCGACTTTTCTATTTTCTTTTGCAACGTCTCTGTTTCTTCGTACCCATACTTAAGCTAAAGTTGCATTTCGGTTCCTCTCAATTTCCGTGGTTTTTGTTTATTGCAGATTTTTTTTAATGGTTGCATCTCATCCATTACATCAGCGGTTCTCAACCTTTTACATGTGGCGACCCCCCTGACGAACACCGGTACGTCCGCGACCCCCCTTAGCCAGCTAGGTCGGTGGAAGAGCGGGGGGGGGGAGCTTTAGCTAACCTCGAACGCCGCGTCGAGGAAATCAATGCAATTCAACAACGGAAGAACAAAGTTCGTATCTGCAAGAAGTATAACTGTTAATGAAATTTTACTAAAGCTAATAAATATTATTTTATTGGACACTCACTTTGATTAATGAGAAGGTTGAGCCTGCTAGCTGTTGCATAGAGAAGCGAACCTGTGTGCGATGTTCGTACCCACTGCTATTCGCAGCTCAGCCTCTGCGTCCACACGATTTCTGTATTTCGACTTCAGTGCTGCCACTGCTGAAAATCCTTGCTCACACATATATGAAGTTGAAAATGGCAGCAGAACTTTCATTGCTTTCTCAGAAAGGAGAGGATATTCACCGTTGATGCTAATCCAGAATGTTGGCACTGGTGTTGTTTGGAAGACCATTTTCAGGGATTGGTCACTCGAAAGGTCGATGAGCTGCTCTTCTTCTTGCGTGGACAACCCGCTTGTGCTAGGATCAGCCAGAAATGGATTACGAATCCAATCGTATTTAGTCACATCAATTTCAGCGAAGTAATGCTGAAACCTTTCTTGCAGTCCGTTTAGATGGGCAATAATTACATTCTTCACCTGATCAAGATTCAAGTTGTCAGCCTTGCACTTACACAAGCACGGAAACATATCAAAAATATTTTCTTGGCGTATCTTTTGCGTCCACAACGAAATTTTTCGGACGAAAGCATTCATCTTGTCAGTTGTTTGTAATATGGTGGTGTCCTTCCCTTGCATAGAAGTATTCACAACGTTCAGCTTCTCAAATATGTCCGATAAATATGCCATTAGCAGCAGCCATCGGTCGTTCTTAAGCAGGTCAGCCTTGTTGAAAGAGTTCTCCTTCAGAAACACCCACAATTCTTCCCGCAATTCAAAGACTCTTGCGAGAGCTTTTCCACGCGACAACCACCTTGAGTCGCAGTACTAGAGCAAGGTGTCATAGTCGGCTCCCATGTCTTGACATATCAGAGAAAACAGGCGAGATCTGGCAGAACTGTTCTTCACAAAGTTCACCATTTTAATGACATCTGTTAGCACTGTGTTCAACTCAACACTCAAATCTTTGGAAGCTAGAACTTCACGGTGGATCATGCAGTGAGTCCAAACTACGTCTGGAGCAACCTTTTTAATAAGAGATTGCAACCCTTGTTTCTTTCCAGCCATTGCAGGGGCGCCATCTGTGCACAAGCCGACGCAGGAACTCCAGGAAATGCCTTGGTCCTTAAGGAAGTCATCGACAATTCCAAAAAAATCTTGGGCTGTTGCTCTGCGTTCAATTTTCTTGCAAAATAAAAAGTCTTCCAGAAGATTATTTTCCCACACGTAACGAATGTAAGCAATCAAATGTGAGTCACCTGCAGTGTCAGTAGCTTCATCTAACTGCAAAGCAAAATTTTGGCTTTTTATACGACTGATCAACTGGTCAGACACGTCTTCAGATATCTCAGTTATTCTTCGGCGAACTGTGTCATTTGACAAAGGAATGGCTTGCAGTTGCCTAGCAGCATCTTCTCCTATCATTGTCCGTACAATGTCCATTGCTGCAGGCAGTATTAATGACTCTCCGATCGTATGTGCTTTTTTGTTTTGAGCAATGCGATAGGAAACTTGATACGAAGCCATCAAAGCTTTCTTATGAATTGATGTATGTGAGACAAATGTTTTTTTGTCTCTTTTGTATTCTTGCAATTTTCGTTCAAAAAATTCGAGAGGTTTGCAAGCTAACTCCGCATGCCGAGTTTCCAAATGGCGCCGTAGTTTGTTTGGCTTCATACTCTCTGGAGCTAATATTGCGAGGCAAACAACACAATGTGGCCGTTCTTTACCATCAACAATAATGTTTGTAAAACCAGTTTTCAAGTATTCATTGTCATACTTTCTTACTTTCGTAGCAGGCCTTTCTGGTTTTTCATCGGCTTCAGCACCCAAAACTTGCACATCGCTCGTTTCTTCACTTTTTCTTTTCAAAAAACCACCGCAATCAGTTCCTTTTCGCAGCACAAATTTATCCATGGCTATCTTCTTCAGGACAAACACGTGTACTTGCATCCAAAATTTGGATTAAAACTGCTGTCTTTATCCAGTCGCAGCGCATTGTCTGGTCATGGCCTTCTGTCAGGGACCTATAGAGCAGTGGTTCTCAAAGTGTGGTCCGTGGAGCACTAGTGGTCCGCTGGCAGAAGTCAGGTGGTCCGCGGCTGCAGTCGTCATGTCAGCAAAGTGATGTTTAAAGTGATGCATTCCTCGCATTAACATTTTAATTACAAAGAACGAGGTATGTAGTTTTATGTCAACTTATTACTATACTACTGTCACAAAAGGACATTTAGTTTTGAATTGTAATGAAACAAATTCGGCAATTTAAATTTGAAATTCATAGTACAAAGGGATTTTTAGGCCTTGGTGGTCCGCCATATTTTTTACCTAAGTAAAGTGGTCCGCGGTCCGAAATACTTTGAGAACCACTGCTATAGAGTACTAGGACTGAGCACGTGCGAATGAAAGGGTGTGAATGATGGACGTTTCCTGAATGCGTGCCTTTTAGATCTTTTAAAAAAAAAAAGAGAGGTGTGACTGGAGAGGGAGAGGGGAGTCAGCGATGAGAGATTGGGGAAGAGAGAGGGCAAAAGGTGAGAGGAGGGAGATTGGAGGCTTAATTGTTTAGAGGGGGATTGTGTTTTGAGTTTTGGAAGTGAAAAGTCACTGCATTGCAGAGACAGTGTACTTGAATAGGGAGAAGAGATTTGGAGTTTGAGCCCCCCACCACTCGGTTACACAATGTAAACTAATTTCACTAATACCAGTATAAGAAACTTTTTAAAAAATGACCACCTTCGCGACCCCCTTGTAGGCACGTCGCGACCCCCCAGGGGGTCGCGCCCCACAGGTTGAGAACCGCTGCATTACATAGATGTTAGATTAATTCATGCTGCTCGTTCTTTGTTTCTATTTTGTAAATCTTAGTCTGTGAATCTAAATGTTTATCGAATATTGTGTACAAACTGTAATATAGATTGTTTCAAGAAAGGCTAAGTGAACAGTGCTGTGAAATAAGACATGAGGTTTCATACTATTTATTTTATATGAATATATTTATACATTTTTTGTTAAAAATAAACTTGTTACTGCTGTGATCAGCAAGATTGAATTTTTAATTCTCTTTGATCCTTTACCTGCTCATGACAAATATTTAACATACTATGTACTTATAACATATATCATAATCATACCTTTTACTTATTTTGTCATGTTTATTCTAGTTGTTGCCAAGGCAGCAACGCCAGTGATGCTTTTCTAATAAACTGATCATAAATGTTTTTTTTTAGTAAAATACAATTGATAAGAAAAAGAACTTGCCTAAGGTGACAATCACAGCAAAGGTCACAGCTAGTCGTGTCACGAATGTGAGACGAGGTGATCGTGAGGCGGCCTGAGAAAAAAAAAATAATAAATACACAGACGATGGCATTCGATTGAGTAGACTAATAAGCAAGACTCGAAAGAAAAAACTAATCCCATTTTTCTATATACTGATGGAGGATAAAATTTAAGGCTTCAGTATGAACATGTAGAATATAAAACATGAATCGCAAACTAAAAGAATTTGCAAATAATAATCATAAAAAGTAAATTCTGCTAGATTGTCACGACACCGCTAAGTGTCTCTCGCTCACTCCCTTTCGTCACACTTGCGGCGTTACACAAATACGCGTGCTTTCACACACATATAATGATTTGCCTAAAGGAGTCTGCCTATTTTTAGTAAACAAAAAAAAATAAAGTATTGGCCCTTGAACTCACACAAATATTAGGACTTAAGCGTCTGAGTATTTAGCATCCATGTTAAAGTTCTGAAAATGATCTTCACTCTTAATCAAACGTCCTGCTTCCAGTCCTGTCACGCTTACCTCTCCCTACCTATTCTCCCGTCCTCCCTAACTCCTCTCCCCTCTGTCGTCACACCTCTTTTTTACATCATCGGCACACGCATTCCGAAAACTTTCGTCATTCACGCTCTTTCGTCCTTGCACGTGCCCTTAGTCCTCTCACTTCGACTAGGTCTGTGACATAGATACTATCACTTGATTGTAACGGTTTGGTTAAACTTTATTTTAATATTCTTAAAGGATAGCGCGCCTCAGAAAAGTACCAAGATTTATAAAAAAAATTTAAAAAATAGTGTATACATAATATAAATAATTAATCTACATAAACTCTTACCATCTGAAGACGTCTGTACTTCTCGTTGTGTTCACGGAGTTCGTAGAGGAGAGACCTCGGACTGTCTGAACACAGGGCGGCATCAGCAATATATACTCTCGTCCACACTCCCACATGGCATCACGTGTAAATATTTTGTGAGAGGAGGCCGGCCAGTAACAGGTATCCACGTCACGAGAGGCGTGGTCTGACATGAACACGCCCTGTCATCAATATTTTATTGTGTCGTTTGTAGCTTGAACACAGTTCAAATTTATGTCACGGAGGAAGAATATGCATTTTTCGCAATACCTACATGGTTAGCTAGACGGTTCTCAGTAGTGACTGTAAGGCCGGCACATCCTTCTCAGGTGATCGTTACCTGACATGTCATCTGCTTGAGTGAAATTTTATGTGCAGACTTCCCTTTGTATTAGCTAGGGTACGTCACGTGGAGTTGTATGTTAGAATATGGGCTTGTTTACTAAATACTTTAATTAGAGGAGCGGCGTTGGAGTCCTAATCAACAGATGAATATTAGAACTACACTAAGTTCAGCTCTCTCCCGCTCTCTCTCTCAATCCACACATCATCATCAGCAGCAGCATCTAAAATCATTATGAAAATACTTTTAAATTCGTTGCAAACTAAATAAATCTAGGTGATGTTTGACAAATAGAAATATTTCTATCACCACCATGTTAGAAACGTGTCAGGTCAACAATTAGCCTATACAAACGATAAAGATTTGTAAAAGAGTGTGAAATAAAGAGGAGGACAAGTGGTCTAAGAAGGCGATCGACAGGTAGGTACGTGTGCGTGTGTGTGTGAGAGAGAGAGAGAAGGAGAAGCACGCATGCGTACTGTTGCATTGAACACCGTGCATTCTCGCTGTGTTTTTGCAGCTCCACTAAAACGATAATAAAGTTTGTCCTTTTTCTTTTGCTAACACACCCATGACTGCTGTCGTCTAGCAATCAATCAGACATCATCTGGACAGAATTCAGATGGGTATCACAAGGAATAATTATGATCGCGGTATATGGTTATTATAGAAGTTGTGCTTTGAACGATTGATATCAAGACAGCTGTTGTCAGAAAAGAAGGGAAAACTTTACTTCACTTATTTCATCCTTTGATCTCTCTCTCTCTCTTTGTCATTGCCTAATAATAATAATAATAATAATAATAATAATAATATAATAATAATAATAATAATAATAATAATAATAATAATAATAATAATAATAATAATAATAATAATAATAATAATAATAATAATAATATAATAATAATCGTCATCGTCGTCGGATTTGTATAGCCCTTTTCCCTTGCAAAGGCCCTTTGTGGGTTTTACAAGAGATAGGGGGCGTTAGGCAATGTAGCTGTGGTATAAAGAACGCCGTCACCAACAAACAGAGCCATACACACAGTCAGTGACGTGTCAACTACTTCTATAAATACAGTCAGTGACGTGTCAACTACTTTTATAAATACAGTGACATGTCAGCTACTTCTATAAATACAGTCAATGACATGTCAACTACTTTTATAAATACAGTTAGTGACGTGTCAACTACTTCTATCAATACAGTCAGTGACATGTCAACTACTGTTATCGAGGCAGCAGGCGCCATTACAGATAGGAACTCCTGTTTTTATATTTTCTTGTCTTTTCTTTCTCGACTTTCTATTTGTGTTTTTATCAACTGCATTTTTTAAAATCTTTTCTTCAACTATAGCATCTTTTATTGTTGCATTCGTCATTTAAATACCTTCTGTAAAGGTAAAAGAAAGATATCTTAAGAAACGAGAGCGACAGGTGTGATTTATTTGGCAAGCTGTTTCTTGAACGATGTTGTAAAGACGGTCCATCAAGATGGGAACACCTTGGCTGCGTCGCATTGACGGTCTTAACTGGAGTTCAGACTGCGTTCAAGCTAAACAAAAATTGTCATTAAAAAAAATATTAGAAAAAGTTTAAATCTTTACCATCCAATGTAAATCAATTGCCCCTGTGGGACCCCGGGGAATGCTTGCCTAGCAAGCATTGCAAGAATAGGGTCCCTGCCATCCAGCCAGGCATGTCGTAAGAGGCGACTAAGGTGGACACCTCACCTAGAGGTAAAATAGGTTGTGGTAGGGCTAACAACCCCACCATGTAAAAAAAATCCTGTTACAGAAACTAAAACCAGAGAACTCGTCACAGATGGCGGAGGTAATGAAGCACACCAGGAGACTGGACTAATGACGGACGACAGCCAAACCCGAAAGGGAGCTGGCGCCCCGACAGCGGATTTACTGAAGCCGAGGCAGAAGTTGAGGGTGGGGTGCTGGAACGTCCAGACCTTGTACCAGACTGGCAGGATGCTCCAATTACTCAAGGAGTTTGACAACTACAACTTGGACATCCTGGGAGTCAGTGAGGGCAGATGGACCGGCACGGGAAAGAGGAGACTAGCGTCAGGACATACCATCTTGTTCTCAGGAAGATCAGACGCTCAGCACTCTGAAGGAGTAGCTCTACTCCTCAACAAGAAAACGGAAAAGGCACTGCTGGAATGGAAGCCTTATGGACCCAGGCTTTTGAGAGCAAGATTCCATTCCAAGTACACCAAGCTGACAGTGCTAGCCTGCTATGCACCAACAAATGACTCTGAGGCAGAAGACAAGGATGCTTTTTACGATCAGCTCCAGGCAGCCTCAGAAAGCGTTCCAGCCCACGACATGTTGCTCATCATCGGCGATCTCAATGCCAAGGTGGGAAGTGACAACACCTGCAGGGAGCATGTCATGGGCAAACATGGAATCGGAACCATCAATGACAACGGAGAGAGACTGGCAGACTTTTGTGAA
Source organism: Pomacea canaliculata (assembly GCF_003073045.1). Taxonomy (NCBI): domain Eukaryota; kingdom Metazoa; phylum Mollusca; class Gastropoda; order Architaenioglossa; family Ampullariidae; genus Pomacea; species Pomacea canaliculata. Next base: position 11,675,766 of record NC_037593.1, read on the forward strand.
GAAAACAACCTACTGATTGGAGGCACACTCTTCCCACACAAAGACATCCACAAGGCAACATGGACATCACCAGATGGGATCACAAAGAACCAGATAGACCATGTCATCATCAACCGAAAATGGAGGAGCTCACTTCAAGATGTTAGAGCCTACAGAGGAGCAGACATTGCCAGTGACCACACTCTTGTGATAGCCACAGTTTCTCTGAAGCTGCGTTGATCACGAGGAAAACAGGCACGTCAGCAGAGAGTGGACTCCGGCAAACTGAAAAATCCAGCCACCGAAAGGGCCTTTGCTATGGAAGTAAAGAACAGGTTCCAGGCACTAGGAGACCAACAAGAGATGACCTTAGACGACTTCAATCGAGTCTTACAGGAATCAGGAGAGAAAATACTGGGCTTCCAACGGAAAAAGAAAGAACAGTGGATTAGAGAAGAGACATGGAGGAAGATAGAAGAGAGAAAGTCAGCCAAACAAAGAATCAACAGCACCAGATCTGAACGCCTGAAGGAACAACACAGACAAAGATATGCAAAACTGAACAAAGAGGTAAAGAGGATGACAAGAACCGACAAAAGATATCACATAGAGAAACTGGCAGATGAAGCAGAAAATGCAGCAAGTAAAAATGACCTGAAGACACTGTACAAGATAAACAAACAGCTAAACAACGGGTTTAAGAACAGTGATGTGCCAGTGAAAGACGTGAACGGTAATGTCGTCGAGGGAGAGGCAGGAAAACTACAGCGCTGGAGGGAACATTTTGAGTCGGTTCTGAACAGACCAGATCCCCCTCAGCTTGCAGACATCCAGCCAGCAGCTATAGACCTTGACATCTGCACAGACCCACCAAGCCTGGAAGAAGTGACAGCAGCAGTCAAGACAATGAAGAGCGGCAAAGCACCAGGGGCAGATGGAATAACAGCAGAGATGTTGAAAGCAGACGTGAATGTGACAGCTCCCAAGCTGACTGAAATCTTCAGGCAAATTTGGGAATCAGGGCAGGTCCCTGTTGCGTGGAAGACAGGGCTCATCTTCAAGTTACCCAAGAAAGGAGATCTTGGAGACTGCAATAATTGGAGGGGCATAACACTTCTTTCCCTCACCAGCAAGGTCTTCAGCAAGATTGTTTTGTCAAGACTGACGGCAACTCTTGAGAAAGACCTCCGACCACAGCAAGCAGGATTTCGCCCTGGGCGATCCTGCTCCGAACACATCTTCATTCTGCGACAGATTCTGGAGCAGAGCAACGAATGGAACACACCGCTGTACATCAATTTCATCGACCTGGAGAAGGCTTTTGACAGCATCCACCGCGAGTCCTTATGGAAGATCCTGAGGCATTACGGAGTCCCTGCAAAACTTGTTCAGGTCATTGCAATGCTGTACAGCGATTTCAAATCCCAGGTTGTCTGTGACACGGAGCTCACAGACCCCTTCAACGTCAGTACCGGGGTGAAGCAGGGCTGCATTCTGTCGCCGTTCCTCTTCATCCTGGCCATGGACTGGATCATGAAGACTTCCACCGACAGCGAGAGGAGAGGGCTCAGATGGACCATGACTATGACAGCAACAACAACGCTGGAAGACTTGGACTTTGCTGATGACATTGCCCTGCTGTCACACCGCCACCAAGACATGCAGGAAAAAACAAAGGCCTTCTCAGAAACAGCTGGAAACCTTGGCTTGAAGGTCAGCACAAAAAAGACTAACAGTATGAGAGTGAACGCCAGAGTCCAAGACAGCATCAAACTAAATGGAGAAGAGATTGAGGAAGTTGACAGTTTCACCTATCTTGGGTCCAAAATGTCGAACACTGGGGATGCGGAGGTGGAGATTCGAGCCCGACTGGCGAAAGCCAGTCAGGCCTTTGCCTCACTCAGGAGCACATGGAAGGCAAAAAACATCAGCCAGAAGATCAAGCTGAGAATCTTCAAGTCAAATGTGATCAGCACCCTCCTTTACGGATCAGAATCTTGGAAGATGACCAAAACCATCAGTAACAAGCTTGACGTCTTCCAAAACAGATGCCTCAGGCGCATACTTAACATCTTTTGGCCAAACACCATCACCAACGAAGAACTCCACCGAAGAAGTGAAACCGAGTCCATCACCACGCAGGTTCAACGAAGGCGTTGGCGATGGATTGGACATGTGCTCCGCCAGCAGACAGCAGACCTTTCCAGAGTCGCCCTACGATGGACTCCAGACGGCCGAAGAAAACGAGGCCGCCCAAAGGAAACTTGGAGAAGAACAGTGGAAAGGGAGATGAAAGGAAAGGGCTGGACATGGGGTCACCTAGAGCGGGTTTCAGCCGATCGACATCGGTGGCGGACTCTGGTTGAGGCCTTATGTGCAACCTGATGCACAAAGAGGAATAGATAGATAGATAGTAAATCAATTGACTGCTACGTGTGCTGTGCTTTTAGAATCTTACTGATTCTGTCAACTTCTGTAGCCTGAGGGTTTCCAAGTTCCTGAAAGCTGACATTAGTCAAATTCAAATCAATGGAGGTTAAAATGGTGCAAGAAATATTATTTAGGTTGGACACCACATCCATTTACCTGGCGACTTCACTAGATCGAAAAAAAATCAAACTCTCTCTTTACAGTGAGATTTTTTAGCCTCAATTTGATGAGCAGAACATGTAAATTAATTCTTGAGTGTTATAAATGCTTGAACTATCGACCGAGGAGGAAGGGTAAAGGTCGCAGCACGAGGCAATTCCAGGTAGAACTCATATGCTAACAGAATGGGCATTACCTGGCATTACCCTTTGTGGATTCGAATAAAGTTGTATTGTAATGTTTTAATCTTATCTGAACTTTTGGTTTGAACAGACGACCTCAAGCATTACCTACCTGTGAGTGCAACCTCGGACATCAAAGGAAGTTTACATGCTGACTTCCCTTTGTAAGCTCGAGGGCAAGACACCTGGATTAGTATCCTGGAATACGTGTTTACTGTAAGACCTGCCTTAACTAGCGGACTGGCGTTGGACCCTTAATCCACAGTCAGCTTAATAATATTACTGGTAGACGGACACAATTCGCAGATTTATCAGGTAGTGCGGATGTCGATATGGTATCTACTAAACGTTATACTATTGTCTAAATATAGAGGTGTGCATTATGTGTAATAATCACTGGCTGTGCTATATTGTTCATTGCTTAATCAATTAATCATTTACACATCTACCTGAAGATTATCGGCATGTTCGAAATCTGGGGATCGAGTAGCAGTACCTTATTATATGAGTATCAGGTGTGGAGTTTAAACACATCTGTAGAATTCGATTTCAAAGAGAGAACATATTTTACTCCTAGCTTGAAGTCTCATTGCTTCAACAAAGTACATGAATGTTTTTCCAGTACAGACGGCCAGGGCCGCCGAGAGCCAGCCCGGGCCCCGGGACAGACGACCTCTCCGGGCCCCTTGTACTTGTAATCGTAAATTATTTTCCCAGTGTATAATGTATGTTTACAATTCGAATCTCAATATCTACACTCAAACTCAACTTCTGCATGTGTAATGCTTGGGTGTTTTGTACTTAGACCTTTCTTTAAAAGAAAAAGAAAAGGAGAAGAAGAAAAAAATCCACTGACCAATTAAGTCCGGGCCCCCTTGACAGCCGCGGGCCTGGGTACACCAGACCCCCCTGTCCCCCCCCCCCCTCTCGTCAGGCCTGCAGACGGCTGGTCTTTAGAGAAAGTTTGTTTTGTACAATGTTCGATTTTACCATCAGGTGCACTAGACTGTAACCTTGTCCATAAAGACCGCCTTCTCAATATCAGAACCATATCTATCAAATAATGGCTTATAAAAACAACAAAGGTTTGTGAAAATGTAAAAAAAAGTTGGTCTAGGAAGAGTCTTAAAAGGCAGTTGATGTGCGTACTGTGATTTAGCTCCATCCCGGACTGAAGCTCTCCAGCACATTGACAATTTATTCTGAGTTGTGTTGTAAAGCAGGATATCGTGTAATGTGTTTGTGATGTGTTGTGTTAGCTTTTCAAAGCTCGACAGGTTCTGTGTGCCACGTTTGGTATACACTTTTGTTATACACATTTCATTTGAAATTCTATTGCAGTACACATCTTTTAAATACAACATCTAACATTTTCATGATAATTTCCACACAATACAATATCAAAATCAATTCAAAGATTTTATTATTGCTCGACAGTACCATTTTAGCAAATGCATTAAAGCGCAGGTTCACGGACAGACAGATTTTCCAAGAAAATCATGTTTCTGGCATTTTCTTCCCACGGTGTACAGTTGCGACAGAAGCTTTGCTTAGACAAATACTTGACATTCTCAGGACTTGTTTGAAGAGGACAATAACACAACATGCAAAGCATTTTTTTAAATGTCTACAAAGGTCAGCCTGATCTATACTCCCCTCCATCATGTCTGATGTCATTGAAAGGGCAGACCGTCAACTCGACCTGAATATTGTGATTGGTATTATAGACAGAGTGCACAGTGCGACCAGCGGGTTAGAGATAAAAAAAATCTAAATTTTATTGCCTTGTTGCTGTTGACAACAAACCGTCGTTTCACTGGACCTCGAGGTCGGCCTGACAAATAAAGGCCTTGGTCTCTCCGCATTTGTTGTCGTTTAGAAGCAAGACTTTATTGTACAAGACCTCAACACAGTCTTCGCTACTCAAATAATCGTCCGGCTGGCCTCTGGCCCAGAGGGTGAAATCGGTCCGCAAGGGGGAGCCATCCGTCCATAGGAAATGACCTTCGGTCACAATGTCATCTGCTCCAACCCACCAACGGCCGCTCGAGTTTAGCTGTTGTCCTGCACAAAGCAATATGGCTTCCATCTTTTATTCAGCCTTGGAGTAATTTCTTCCCAGTATTTAAGCCTCATGACCCAAACTTATCGACATCAGTTTTTAAGTGGGTTACAGGTAATTCTGATTGATTGATTGACTGATTGATTGATTGATTGATTGATTGATTGATTGATTGATTGATTGATTGATTGATTCTGCTGTTGCTGATTCTGCATAGTATAAAACAAAAATACAATAAATAAATATTTTCCAAAAGTTAAACAGCCATGTCGTAAATGTTTTTCAGTGACCAACTTTAACTTGGCAACAGTAGTCAAGATGTGTGCCACTTACCGTTAGTGTCCATCAGCGACAACAAGGCCAAGCCACCCTCCTCACTTGACTTCGGTTGAAAGAGATGAGCTCCATCATTTTCACAGCGCCTTCTAGCAGCCTGGTAGTCTAGACCGATTGTGTACAACTTCAGACAATGCTTATGGTAAAGCACATAACCCTTCTCCACAGGACAGCCACCTGCACATAAAAACTGACTTTGTATCAGACGATCACTTTTAATGAGTAGAATGATACTTCAATTGAACTCTGAAGTTTCTTCTGTCAATGATAACCGTCTAATTCATAAAACAGAAGAGCAGCATACTCTGTTGTTACTTATAACAATAGAAGTTATAAAGACGCAAAAGCAATCAATCCTCAAAAGTAAATCATCATTTGTCAATAAATAAGCCTTTTTTTTGGCTTCTGTAAACAGCACGAGCTTTTCTGTCAGGAAAGGAGGAGGAAGAACTTTTCTAGTACTCACATTATTATCTCTATTTTTGTATTTAGGGAAATGAAAACAGACAAATATTTCAATCAAAGACAAAATCTAATATACTGCAAAGAGAACTCGACTTTTTATACAACTCTAAAAGTCACACATGCTGAATATTTAATAGAAAACAGAAGGTAAAAACAACCCAAAGTTGGTACTCGGAAGCTGTATTTTTATCCTTCTGGTGCGTGAAATTAGGAGAAAAGCAGCCTAATAAACTAACAAACAAGAATTTAAAACTACTTTAAGCATACTCGCAGACACCTTAATGTCTATCGTCGTGTTGTTTAATGTAATATCTGCTACAATATGTATTGATATAAAAATTTCCCATTTTTTAATGGAAGTGTACCATAAGGTGGTTGCTCCGATATCCTTTTCCGAGCTGACATTTCTGAAAGTAGAGCTGCTTGAGTCTCGTTTGACGTGGTCACGTGAGTAGCTAAAGCGTTCTCAATGTCGGTCACTTTACTCCTCATCGTTGACATCTCACTACGAGTTTCTGTCTTCAGAACTGCCACATCTTCAGCGATGGCTGTCAAGTTGCTTATTAACTGACTACGATAGTCGCAATCTGTCAGCCTCGAGGCCGCCCACTTCGATATACCTATGTCTACCTGTAACATCCGTTCATCTACCTGGGACATCCGGTTGTCAACCTGTGACATGCGGTCATCAACCTGTGACATTCGGTCATCAACCTTCGACATCCTGACGTCTACCTGTGACATTCGTTCATCTACCTTCGGTATCCGGTCTTCCATTTGCTGTTGTTTCAATAACACATTCTTTAGCGTGTCATTTATGTTCATCGTCTCTTTCTCAAACTGATGGCGAAAGTCCTCGAAGACTTGATTAACCGTCGTCATCTCTTTTAGCCTTTGCAGTTGAAAATCACTGAGGGTGTTCTTCGTGGAATTAAGTTCGTCTTGGACTTCTTTTAGGATTCTACTGATATTCCACAAATCTGCAATCTTTTCCTCTGTTGCGACTAATCGACCAATCAAAGCATCAAGCTGGTCACACTTAGCTTGGCGATGAACAAGGTGAGCCATTGCAGCCACACCACTTTCCCTGCAGTCGTGGGCTCTGCTGCTTCTCTCTAACTCCTCCACACGCTGAGCCAGGCTGGACAAATTCGCCAGAGATACACCCTCTTCCCTCGAGGTCTCCAGATCCTTGTTGTCTATCTGCACTTCGATCTGAGCCCATTTTCTGAGAGGAGACTGGTCGTCCTGTAGCTGGGGTCCTGGCAGTCAAGCTGACAACTGTAGAGGCCAGGTCTGGCGACCTTCACGGGCAGGTCCAGTGTAAAGTGGTTGTCGGTGAATCCTGTACTCGCCAGCAGCTGTCCCACGGGATCCTAGAAAAAAATAAGAAGTTTTACACTAAAGAGAAGTGGTCGCTCTACGATTCTTGTTGGATTCTAGAAGAAATAGAATTCTACAAATATTCGTTCGGACTTGTTAAATGTTTTCAAATTCTAAATTGTGATGCAGTAAGCAGCATCACGACTGTTACCATCATCATAATAAAGACCAAGATCAATGTTCTTCCTGTTCTTTCCTCTGTTCCTTTAATGTTTTTGATCTGTAATTTATTTTGAAACTGTTTAATTGCATTTAGAACTCCTGCGAACTGTAGAAAGTTAGTGGTCAAGCTGTGGAATTTTAGCTGAAACTCCTTGTATGTGAGATAGTCACCATTTTCTTTAAGTAAATGTCTAACTTTGTAGATATCTTCTCGTAGCCAATCACTAAAGTAAATTGTGTGGTTGCCTATAACAATGTTTATGTTGTAGAAGAGACATTCTGCATTAAATTCATCAATAGTTGCGGGTGTACATTTTACATGTAATCTTTTAAAATGTTTCAAAACATCATGCCAAAAAGGGTTGTGTATTCTGTTAATTAATTAATGCATTCACAAATTCACTACCTAGAAAATGTAGTTTATCAAGTTCAGGATACAAGTATAGTGTAGATTCCTTTAATACTGCCTTCTTGTAGAAAAGTTTCTTTATTCATTGCAGATAGGATTGTTGTTGTTGTTGTTGTTGTTGTTGTTGTTGTTGTTGTTGTTGTTGTTGCTGCTGCTGCTGCTGCTGCTGTTGTTGTTGTTGTTGTTGTTGTTGTTGTTGTTGTTGTTGTTGTTGTTGTTGTTCACCGTGGGGAAGTGTTGTGTATGACTTTGTGAATGTAGGGATGGATGTTGTTCAGCATTTAAGGACGAGAAGTGACTCTAGTCATTATGGGTCATCAACAGTAATGTTCAATTTAACGATCCAGTGGTATACACGAACTACGGATGAATGATTTCTTGATGCCCGACATGGTAAGTTCTGCGAAGAGCATCTTAAAGTGAGGGATATGACAAGATTTAATGTTTATGTTGCTGTCTGCTTGTACCCTGCAATTCACAACGAGTCATTGTCTTGAAGGGGAGACCTATCACATCATCAAATCAGTGGATTATTGTGTCATTGCTGTCATCACCATATGTCGCTGTTCTCCGCTGAGACTGCTTGAGGACGACTGAAATGCTGCACAATTATTGGATTAACTTATTACTACTACATATTAATACTAATATTGCAGACGATAGTCGATTTTCTAGTCTATCAGAGACACTGCATTTCTCTACTATGGTCCGGCCTGATGTATACCAAGTGTCTACAGAAACATGATCGTAGATTCCGTGTCTGTTTGTTTGTTTTTTTATATAGTACTGAGTTTACGAATTCACATGCTAAAAATAAACCTGTAAATGTTCTCAAGTGTAAAATATGGTAAGGATTAACTTATCCATTAGTTACAAATTTGTCTGATCTGTCATTTGGTGTGCGATATTTGTATACAATATACGACATCTACCTGTGCCACCGTGACTGATATTTCTGTGACAAACATGATATTACTAACAACAGTCTCACATCTACTGGCTCGTCAGCTCTTACATTACAAGGAATAACATGACAATGGTGTGCTGAATGATTTTAATATTTTATTCTATTTCGTTATTTCGTCAAGTATTACCATACACAGCTCTCCCCCTTGTGCCAGGGTAAGAGCAAAAGAAAACTGAGAACAGCTGACTGAACATTACTAAGGTACAGAGTGGACAGCACACTATTCGTCCTTCACTCTGTTCAGATGTCTACCTGACAAATATACTCCTGCTTCCGCGTGCAGGGAAGGTCGTTGAACACAATACCGTTCGAGACTACGACACAGTCCTCATTGTTACTGTTGTTCGGCTCGCCGGGGGCCCAAAGTCCGTTCTCTCTCAACAGAGGGCTGCGGTCGCTCCACAGGAACTGTCCCTCCACTTCAATGTCATTTACTCCAATCCATAAACCATCCGGTGTATCGTAGAGCACTTTACCTGAGCACAAAGAATGATTTCCTTCTTTTAATGAATATTTCATCTAAATGTCTACCTTACAATCTAATGATATCTACTGTTGATTTTAAGGAGGTCCCTGGTTTGAAAAGTGCTCTGTAATATTTTTAATGAATGAATACTTCATACGACGAAAACAGTCCAGTTTCAATGCTCTACCTGTGTGAAAAACGAGACATGAGACAAAGTGGAATCTTTACCACGAAGAAATAAGATCAGTGGTCGACAAAGCTGCGGATGGAAAAAAGGAAATGTTATAACTTTGAGATGATCGAAACCCTAAATTGTACACATTTTTAGGTGGTCATATATTCATTTAAATAAAATTCATTTAGATATCCAACTGATTTGCAAGTAACAACTCTCTTTTTATATATGTGTGTGTGAGAGAGAGACTAAGGCAGTTTCTTCCCGTTTTCTATCTAACTGAAACAATAAAATGTGTGTGTCTATATATATTTTATAACTTGCTTTCGTCTGGACTAGTCAGAGTATTAATGTCCCTTATTTGTGTTTCATTAAGAAACACGAAAACTACAATAACATGCTTTTTTCAAAATTACAATAATGTTTTGTGTTGGGTTTTTTTTTAAACGTTTATTTTCCATTAACACATTACACACTTAAACAATTCATACCCGTTGCAATATAACAAACATATATAATAATATGACAGACAGATGAGGTAATACATGTCAAAATATATGTATGTCTTATCACTGTTTAAATTCTAATTAATGAGTTGCATATAAGGTAGCCACTGCTTTACAATTTTTTCTTCTTTTATTTCCGATCGTGCACGAAAAATTAAAAATTTCAAGTTTATATCTATGCTGAAGTATCCGAATGAATTGTTGCAACCATGGGATGGTCACAAACGTCATCCTACTCTAGACCCATATTAAATAAAATTATCTTTGTCCCCAGTATTCAATGCAGTACTGTTATTTGAAGCCATTTCAATTTAATATATTTAACATTTGCCAATTTTCCGAAGATAATGTGACAATCAACATTTCTATTTAGTCTGTTATCCCGTTTGGACAGCAGTTAGGTACATGTGTATTGTCATAATAATGGGACCATTTTGTCCTAATACAATCTTGCATTTTTTTCTCTAGATTAAATTACACTAAGAGTTTTACTTTTATCATAGGCAAGCGATGATGGTTCACTTATATTCTGTCTGTCTGGATGTAGGTATTCCTTTATGGCCTGTATGCAACCATTCAAAGAGACAAAGTTAATGTTTACATCATATATACTTTTAACATCTTGGCGTGATAGGAAATTTCCTTTCATCTAGTAAGTGTTTAATTAAATATATCCATTTGTCTACCAAACCTCTACACAGAAATGGTTTATTCCCAATCTTAATTTTGTTGTTACAAAGGATGAGCTCTGATGTAATTTCTTCAATTTTTTCACATACAGCACTTTCTCCACGTATCTTGTACATTTTAAGAACATCCGTCCAGAAACTATTCACATTTACAAAAGAGGTTTTTTAGGTAAGTTGGCATTTTATGTGAAGACATATTTTTTTTCCATTTACGGTTTCTTTATGTTCCACAAACGTGATAGTGTTAAAGCATTCATACAAGTTCTAAGACCACGTATGTCATTCCCTACCATTATACATGTTTTTCTCAATTTTTTTCTATCCAACACAAACTGAACTATACATTTCTGAATGTTATTAGTAATATGGTCTGGAGGGCTTTGCAGCAATCGCCACAAATGTATTCATTTTTACAAGATTAACGACTTGAGTATTGCTGCACATCCTAATAGAGTTAACTGTCGTTGTAGCCAAATCTTGTACCCTGTTCTAATTTCGGCAAGGTTGATCCAAGCTTGTCATCATCTTATCAACTTGTTCTTGCCCTTTAGCATTATTTTTATGTTTGCAATTATGATAATCAACTTGAAAGTTTAAAACACTATTTAAAACAATATTCCAGTCTTCTCCAATAACATTATTTTCTACCTTCTACATTCTTCTAACTGTGAATAAAATTTTGGATCTTATTTATTTGGTGTACACTACCAGCTAAAAGCTCTTTCTCTAATGTTTTTATCACTGCAATCATATAATTTCCTCCATTATCTTTGTCAAAAATGAGATCGACATGTTTGACTGATGTTGTCTGCTGTCTCTCGCTTTCGTCTCCCTTTTCCTTCCAATTTTCCACTTTTCTGCCAGGACCTGCTCTAAAAACGTTTGCTAGTTTTTCTTTAAGTAAATAAATTCAGTTACTTTACACCAAGGTACATACCTATCCAACCTGTGCCATGACCATCGCTTACCCGCGAAATTACAATCATGTTTATATATGAACGTATCTACCAGAAATCAATGGAAAATACTGGAAAATTGAACCGGAAACGCCAGAAGTGCGCGAGTCTTTTAAATGCGAATGTGGATACATAATTGATGATGATTTAGTTTGTATATGATTTATGTAAAAAGCGCACTGAGCAAATTTCTGGAAAGGTGCGATACAAACCATATCATCGTCATCATCATCGTCATCATCTCAAGGTCAGAACGTACTTAATATTCGATTTACCATTTTTTCGTACTGAACCTCATTCGTAATGCAGATGACAGTAACATTTGTATCAGCTTACCCATCGTGTCCAACAAATAGACTAAAGCCGGGACATCCTGCACACGTGACTTCAAGTGAAAGAGATGAGCTCCATCAGTTTGACAGCGCATGGTGGCAGTCTGGTAGTCTTGCTTCACAGAGTACATCTTCAGACAACTATCGTTAAAAAGCACGTAATTTCTCTCTACAGGACAGCCACCTGCACAAACAAGTTTACATCGCAACAAGTTGTGTCAGGAACTGACCTTTACATTAGCGACCCTCGGCATTGTAAGTGCAAGTAGTGTGTACTGATGTAGTCACTGTCAGTCTTTGTCTGGATGTTGAATGATCACCGCACGACACGTAACAAGCATTGGCACTACGAGGACAATACACAGAGACAGGCTGATGTTGTATATGTTGTAAGTGTGTAAGGTTGGATGATGGCTATAGCAGCACTGTAGCATTTGGAAATACGGAGAGCACGGGTGGTACTGGGACCGCTTTGAGACTGGCACGATTTTGTATATAATGTATTTTAATTTTAAGCCCCAGCTTTCCGGATGGAAGTTTTTTTTGGAAAATATCCTAAATGACCTACTGATAAATTCCTAGCTCTCAGGCGTGAACTCACCGTCACCTGTTTCTGAGATGACTTTACAGGTTGATAACATGGTCCACAAAAAGCAGTCCACGCTATTGGTGTATAGCCATCATCACGTAAAACGTTAGTGAAGCAATTCAGTGAAGTGTAACGTTTTAACAAGAATACAAGAATAACTCTAATCTCTCCTAGTCACTGGGAGAAGAGGCAAGGAATAAACTAAACAATTGTTGTTGACTATACCAATAAAACTTATTATAAATAGTATCATCGTCCTTCTTCTGGTATATCACAATAATCAAAAAGCTTAAATTCGGACAGCTGCTGAAGTCGTAAAATAAATCTAAGAGAGTTGAAAAAGCAACACAACGATATTCCTGGCTTCTGGACATACGAGAGTGACAGTATTACTTGACGAAGTCTTGTAGGAATCTATTATAACTTTAACATTTTCACGTACTTTCAACAAATTTCTTTGGAAGATATATAAATATAATATATAAAGCCTTGTTTACGGCTGAATGTTTAGTGCTTAACCACTCTTCAGCACAGCATGGCCCTCCCCCACCTCCGCTTCCTTGGCCTTCTCTGGTAAACTTCGGAGTGATGGGCAGTGAGGCGAGGGAGAGAGTTTCTGATGACAGGAAAGCAGAAGAGCAGACTTTCTGCTCCACAGTTGAGTGCAGTAACCGTCAGTAATCGTACATCAGGAAGAGACATAAACCTCTTTAAACATGCATTATGTCTACTTTTGTCACTGTTAATGTAGGTTTACAGTACATCGTAAACACACATAAACCTCTTTAAACATGTATTATTTCTACTTTGGTCACGCTAAAGCAGGTTTACCGTAGGGAGCTCCAACCTCCGCTGAACGACGCGAACGGACATCCATGTCTTCCTTGGTAGCCGCGACTTCTTTGGGCAAGTCTTTACCAGTCACACCTAAGTAAACAGAATAACTTACTGTTAGCTGCTAAACAACTCTACATTGCAGATTTTCTTTTGCAACGTCTCTGTTTCTTCGTACCCATACTTAAGCTAATGTTGCATTTCGGTTCCTCTCAATTTCCATGGTTTTTGTTTATTGCAGATTTTTTTTAATGGTTGCATGTCATCCATTACATAGATGTTAGATTAATGCATACTGCTCGTTCTTTGTTTCTATTTTGTAAAACTTAGTATGTGAATCTAAATGTTTATCGAATATTGTGTACAAACTGTAATATAGATTGTATCAAGATAGGCTAAGTGATATAGTGCTGTGAAATTAGACACGAGGTTTCATACTATTTATTTTATATAAATATATTTAAATATTTTTTGTTAAAAATAAACTTGTTACTGCTGCGATCAACAAGATTGAATTTGTAATTCTCTTTGATCCTTTACCTGCTCATGACAAATATTTTACATACTATGTTTTTATAACATATAATCATACCTTTTACTTATTTTGTCATGTTCATTCTAGTTGTTGCCAAGGCAGCAACGCCAGTGATGCTTTTCTAATAAACTGATCATAAATGTTTTTTTAGCAAAAAAAAAAAGTGATAAGAAAAAGAACTTGCCCAAGGTGACAGTCACAACAAAGGTCACAGCTAGTCGTGTCACGAATGTCAGACGAGGTGATCGTGAGGTGGCCTGAGAAAAAATAATAAGTACACAGACGATGGTATTCGATTGAGTAGACTAATAAGTAAGACCCGAAAGACAAAACTAATCCCATTTTTTTATACACTGATGGAGGATAAAATTTAAGGCCTCAGTATGAATGTGTAGAATATAAAACATGAATCGCAAACAAAAAGAATTTGCAAATAATAATCATAAAAAGTAAATTCTGCTAGATTGTCACGACACCGCTAAGTGTCTCTCGCTCACTCCCTTTCGTCACACTTGCGGCGTTACACAAATACGCGTGCTTTCACACAGATAAAATGATTTGCCTAAAGGAGTCTGCCTATTTTTAGTAAACAAAAAAAAATAAAGTATTGGCCCTTGAACTCACACAAATATTAGGACTTAAGCGTCTGACGATTTAGCATCCATGTTAAACTTCTGAAAATGATCTTCACTCTTAATCAAACGTCCTGCTTCCAGTCCTGTCACGCTTACCTCTCCCTACCTATTCTCCCGTCCTCCCTAACTCCTCTCCCCTCTGTCGTCACACCTCTTTTTTTACATCATCGGCACACGCATTCCGAAAACTTTCGTCATTCACGCTCTTTCGTCCTTGCACGTGCCCTTAGTCCTCTCTCTTCGACTAGGTCTGTGACATAGATACTATCGCTTGATTGTAACGGTTTGGTTAAGCTTTATTTCAATATTCTTAAAGGATAGCGCGCCTCAGAAAAGTACCAAAGTTTATACAAAATTTTAAAACATAGTGTATAAATAATATAAATAATTAATCTACATAAACTCTTACCATCTGAAGACGTCTGTACTTCTCGCTGTGTTCACGGAGTTCGTAGAGGAGAGACCTCGGACTGTCTGAACACAGGGCGGCATCAGCAATACATACTCTCGTCCACACTCCCACCTGGCATCACGTGTAAATATTTTGTGAGAGAAGGCGGGCCAGTAACAACAGGTATCCACGTCACGAGAGGCGTGGTCTGACCTGAACACGTGCTGTCATCAATATTCTATTGTGTTCTTGGTAGTTCGAACAAAGTTCAAATCTTGTAAAAAAAATTACTTTTTTTATCAATGCACCGGAGTTAAAGTGCAAGGGATGGAGGCGAAAATAAATGAGCTGGACTAGCGGGGACGAACGTGAGAAGTTGAACGGCTAATGACCCTCGTGAACTTGTGACGTCACTGCGAGAAGCAGCATGGTGGCATCTCTGTCTCACCTTGGAGTAGCACACTTTTACTACCAAAACACATTTGTGACCTCACTTGTTCAGATCAGATTCAAATTACTTTTTGTTCTCTTCTTTTGAGCTGAGGCAGTAGTATAACGTATCCCGTCGTGAATCAGTCGTTTGGAACGGATCATACATAACAGAAAAGTCATCAGATACCAGATTTTGTTTAAATCGTTGTATAGGATAAAACTTTTGCAGTCATCCAGTCCCACAAAACAATGAGGCCAGGAATGATAAAAAGTTTATTGCTACAAGTAGAAAGTGAACAATGGAGTGTTTGAGAAAATTTAACGAAGAATATGTTATATGTTAACAAATTTCACTAAATATTTAAATCAGAGGCGTATATGCTACTGGCAGTCGCAAATGTAGGAGATAAAAATCAAGGAAAGATGATCTTTAAAGTTCAATTTCTCAGCTGCAGTAAAAAGAAATAAAACAAAGCGTTTGGATCCTCAACGCCTCAAGTAGTCTTCAGGTCTTCAAG
This sequence comes from Pomacea canaliculata, assembly GCF_003073045.1. Lineage (NCBI taxonomy): Eukaryota > Metazoa > Mollusca > Gastropoda > Architaenioglossa > Ampullariidae > Pomacea > Pomacea canaliculata. The sequence goes on from NC_037593.1 coordinate 11,691,358, forward strand.
CTTATTTTCAGGCTGACCTGACTAGCAGAAAAATATTTTCTATACATAACTTCATAAGTTCATTCCATGTAAATAAAAAATAGATTTTGAAATTCATTTAATTATGAAAAATGAAAAAGTCTCATAACCTATTATCCGTAGAAGTAATAATCATGAGTGTTCAGGGGAGATTACCCTAACTCCTGGCGGAAGTAGGAACCAAGTCAGTGGAGTCTACTCTATTAATAGGGAAACAGAAAGCACTTAATCTCGATACAAACATTTATTGTTTTAACATTAGTCATTATTAATAATGTGTTAAGTTTACCGTATGGAGGTCTGAAAGATTCAGATGGACGACGGCTTTATTCACATCTTTAGGAAAAACTTGGGTGTCCAAGATGTAACCAGTCGCCCATAAAAGACAGAGGAATGGAGACATGTATACAGACCAATCAAACCGACCTGTAAAGCCTATGTCTATGTCTGATGGTCAGTTTCCAACTAAACACGTATTGTAAATAAAATAATTTTCTACGGTAAGCAGTTTTATACTACTGGGCAGTTTGCGATTCCGGCTTCTTTTGTTAACACCTTGAAATTTCAGTGTAAAGCCTGAGATCATGTTCTTTTACTGAAATAAATAATAGGAAAAAAATGTCGCAAGGTAATAATCATGACAAGTGTCATTTATGTTGTGAAAGTTAAACCAGTTTATGGTGAAGTAGCCTGAATGACTATAGCAACCACGCATACAATGAACAAAAAAAATCAAATCTTCCCGATGTTGAGCCCACAGCCCTCACTGCTGTCACGTGGTGTGCACGAACTTCAGGAGCAGCTACGACTTCTGTTCAGCATGTGAGCAATATAGTTTTGCCTTCTAGCTTTTCTGTCAATATTTTGTGACAGCTTGGGTAGCAATAACAAGTATGCAGGGTGGGAGAGGTGTGGTATGTCACAGACACGCCCTAGTGTTTACAGCTGGAGCAAAGACGGTTAACTGTACACGCACCAACGAACTTTCATAAGACATATATCGCTAGAGAACAATAAGGGAAAGTGAGTAATCAACAGTAAAGTTAGAATAGTGGGGAGGGGTAGAGGGTGTCGTGGACAGGCTGTACTCGATGTGAAAAAAGTGATCTTTAGGAAAAAAAGATTAAATGCTGCTGAACGAAATACGAAAAACGAGTGTTCTGCAATGTTGATAAACTGGCATTCCAAGCACAACTGCTCCAGCCACACTCTGTTGAGCAACTGGACTGTGGCGTAGAGTTGTTGATGACCAGGCCCCAGTGTCTCGACATCTGATGCGCCAGTCCACATAGTCACCTTGGTATTCACGAGTTTAGCTCCGTGACCAAAAGTGTACTCGCCGGTGAGCGGAAGCTGGACTCACCATCCACAAAGAGATTTATAAAGCCGCCAAGTTACCTATCCGTTCGCGCATCCATTAGAAACTGTCCGTGCTGTGTTTTAATTTATGTGCTAATTCCTGCTCTGACTATAGTCCAACCCTGCAAACATTCCTGGGACACGTAAAGGCCCTATTACTGGATAATTGTGATGGCAGCGGGATCTGCATGGGCCCCTTGCTGGTCTTTGGAGGACTACCTATAAATTTCCCTTTCCCTCGTATTCCTCATCGATGTGGGTTGGTAGGTTTTAAGCACTAACATAACCCTTCAAAGAATCTCACAGTGTTTCAAAGTCCAACTTAGAGTGTCACGATCGGCTTTCAAATAAAACAAACACGAGATCACTTCAGTTTAGGACGTCCATATAATTATTATCATGAAAACTTCAAACATAAATAACCATACAAGAAACTTCCAAAAATGAGTAAGTGAATTCACACTCTTCCACTCATACACAACGAAATCAAGAAGGCAATGGTATACACTAACGTAACTACTACGACCGCACGCAGGCAGATCCCCAGGTCCGCACTTACTTTACCAAGACTATCAAACATGTCCATGTCAGTAACTAGTAACTATCAGTCTCTCAGAGCACTTTTCTACTCGCTAGAAAAGTCCGAGTGCTCATACAAATGAAACAGCACACCAAAGTGCTAAAAGTCCGATTCAACAGTCTTTCTCTCTATGAGGGTGAACAGTAACTATGGGGGTATAAAACCTCTCCCCCCTCTCTCTCTACTGGTGGGACTTAAGAAATTAAAAACCTTACTGTACGTTCTGCCGACACCAGCATCAAATCTTCGGAGTCCTCGACACTACACCCTGTGTCTTTCCTCCACTCGCTGCACAGGTTTACAGCAGACAAAAGCGACGGCCCTCCCCGCAGTTGGTGGGTTGTCGTCGTTGTCAGGTACGAGAGTGGAGCCCACTTGCTCAACACTCTCCAGTTGTGGTGGGATGCTGCCCGCCTATTGTCGTCGGCTCGGGTTGTTCTTCTCTGGAACTTCTCGTCAGCTCTGCGATGTCCACCGCTCCCAGTAGCGGATTCGGCGAGGAACCTTCAGCAGCAGTTCTACTGAAGTTGCAGTCCCAAACACAGCAGCAGCGGCTCCACAGCAACAACAGCAACAGCGAGTCCGTGAAACACATACACTGACCCGAATCCCTGGCTTTAGATTCTTCACGTCTCTCTCATATTACAAAGCTTGAATCTTCAAATAACACCTGATCCACAATGAAAATGTTGGGTGTTCTGCGCTAGAATTGTCTTTCGGCATCTGTGATCTCGTACTTAGTCCTTAGTTTGCAAAATACCCACGGCTGCTGCTATCGTCTGCTGAAGTGTCTTCTCTCGAGTAGCTTCCTTGACTCGGCAAGGCACTAATTTACTTATTACCGGTCCCTGTATCCACACATACAGTCAGACCACTTTCACTCCTGTCCCTTCTATCTCTCGTCTCCAGTCGTCTGCTTGTTCCAAAAATTTTCACTCTCCCCACAATCTAAAACTACGTCATAAAATGACGTCATGTTCTGACGCTAAACACGACGCAACCAAAAACACTCTCCGATACTGGTAAGGGCAATTCAATTCTTTATTTACAGGGAACGAAATTAACTAAATAAATGAATTAATTAAGCATTAGAAAAAATTGAATAAACATAAAGAAGGGTGGATATTTACAAGGTGATGGTTAAGAATATATATTTACAAGGTCACCTGGAATTGAAGGAATCTCTAGAGGCCTCATCTTGTAAATGTTTGAATAAATGGCGTCGAAAGCAGTGCAGGGAGTGCAACTGCTTGAGATGGAGAGGGAGGCCGTTCCAAAGCACACTTCCTGAGAATTTCAGACTTGATTTGAAGAGATCAAGTCTAGGAAAGGGGATATTAAGTTTTGGTAAGGTTCTCGAGTTATTGGAGGAAAATAGTAGAGAGAGTCTTGGTGATAGTTTGCCCGTCAGTATTTTATGCATGAAAATGCATTTATTAAATTTAAACCTGTCTTGTAGAGGAAGGATGCCTAGAGAGGTGAAGTCATTCGGGTCTAATTTTGGTTTTAGCAGAACGGCTTTGATTGCTCGCCTCTGAACACTAGCTAGAGGTTTCATGGAAGTTCCACTAGCGGAGTCCCAGAGGGTGGATGCATAGTCAATGACTGATTGGATGTGGGTGGTGTAGAAGAGTTTTCTTGTGTGAGTGTCAAGGAAATGTTTGATTCTTGACAGATGGTAGACTTTCTTGGAGATGTTTTTACTTGTGGTTGAGATGTGTTGGGACCACGATAATTTGTTGTCAATGGTAACACCCATAAGTTTGTGGAATAATAATAAGTTTGGCAATAATCTCTGACAAACAAAAGACAGGGGCAACAACCCCCTGTTCCTAACAGACTGGTCCGTGACATAGAGCCTTCATCAAACCCGCAGAAATCCCGCTTAAAACCCTAAGTAACCTTCACCTTGTGCCAAGTTTCACTTTTACCCCCATTAGGCACACCAGTAAACAATCTTTCACCTCATACTTCACACATTTAACTGCAGATGCTATCATTCGCATTTCTTTTTTTTTTAAATACCAGTAGACATAAACTCTCATACAGTGAGCAAGACGCCAGACACGAGCATGTCGTAGGCTTCCTCGTACAGAGGCAAATGTTCCTCGCCATCATCAGCTGGCTACCCATGTCCAGCAGGCCTCAGTATGTCCAAGGGATAACACACACAGTGACCATGACTGTTTTAGTTTGTCTCAAGATGAGGATTTCATGGGCATGCAGTAAGCGGCTGATATTAATAAAAACTGAGTGCGAAATTCACATCAAATGGCTTCTCGCCGTGTACTGTAAAAGTATTCAAGGAAAGAACAAAGACCTGACGATGCTACTTACAACAGCAACCATAGCATTATCGTCTGCTATTTTAGACAATCGTTCTGAAAGTAGAGAAAATGAAATACGCGTACGAAGTAAAGCCAACGAGAAACTGTCTGTATACATACAAGTTATGGCTGCTTGTAAGTTGATTATGTGCTCATGTTTGCAACTCCGTCTCTAAGCAAGTCAAGGTTAGAAATGACAGGAAAACTAAATGAAGGAGATCGCTGTCAATAAGTATAAAGTTGAAGCAGTACACATTGTTTGACAAAGGAAAAGAATAAGGTAGTTCATTAACTTCCCAAGACCTTATCTTTGCAGTGAAGGTAAAGAGTCAGGCAGCCAGAGGTTCTCAGCTACAGTACCTGGACATTTACCTGTGTGTCGTGTACAAGGTACGTTTACATTACAGTAGAAAAAAGGTTACATACTAGAGAAGTTTGTGAAGGTAGAATTAGCAATCTACTTAGCTACGAAAGAAATATGGGAAGAGAGAAATTCGAAAGAAACCTTTGAACGGGAATTAAGAGGGAAGATAGAAGCTCTAGACACAAGGCAACGTGATACAGCCTGTTGCTGGCTCGGCGTAAAACACCATTATCTCCCCCGCGTCCTGTCACTATCATTGTCATCGTAACAATCCTCATCTTCATAACGTACAATTTATACAGAGCATAGTAACGCTCATAAGTGAATAACATATAGCACTGGATACAAAATCGTTCAACAAATATTATCGTTTTCTACGTAGTAAGTACACATTGCCTAAGCCTAAGGGAGACAACCTCATTATATTCAGTTCACTCGGAAAGAGTTAGCTACCTTTAGAGTAAACAATTACATAACCTTATAATTCAGGTAGATTTGTGTGTCCTCCTGCGTCTTGTTCGGACTTGTTGTCCTGTTCGCTTCGTCTGAAGATGTTGTTGATGATGTTGTCTGCCAACAGCTGTGAGAAGACCTGGACTGTGCAGTGTGACACATCACCACCAGTGTGGCCCCACAGGATGACAAGGCACCAAACAGAAAGGGCAGGACAGAGATGTGCGACATTTTTATGTCACCTTTCATTCTTTGGCCCAGTCACCTGTGTGAAGGACAAGAAACAGGACTGCAGGACAAAGAGTAAGGCAGTGACAGTATATGGAAGTTGCCAGCTTCTTTCTACTCAACCACAGCTAACAGTTCACATCGTCCATGATTCCAGACTGTGTTTGTGTCTAGAGAGTTTATCGAGATTTAGGTGACATTATTTGCCAATGATGGGAAGGCAGTGTTTACCAAAAAAAACAGGTTGGTTGTTACCAAGAGTCAGAGGTCAAGTTCTCAGTGTCACGGCCATCGTTTTGAGGATGCAGGTGCGCAGGTGCTGCTGTCACGGCGTTGCACAGAATTCTTCATTTGTTTGGTGTGAATATGAGTCCTGAGGTTACTAGGTCCATACACCAGACCATTGTGTTTTCAACAGAGCCTAGCCACCGCAGTACATGTCGTCAAGTTTTAAATCAGACTCTGCTTTCTGTAGCTTGTCTTCCATATCCCCCTCTACCTGCACGGCCTGCTAGATCCTCTCAGTCTGGTTCTTGCTGGAAAATGGTGCTATACAAATGTGCTACAAATTATTTATTTTCATTATTTTTTAGTAGTAGTAGTGTTAATGCTCTTAATTTTATCATCATCATCATCATCATTGTGCAATATTTGTGTGCAAAAGGCGATGACTGGTTGTGCCTAAAGTGAGAACGATATCGATGTCTACGAGCCACCGTAACTAATTTCTGTGTGACGTATATGATATTACTAGCAACAGTTTCACACTCAATCTCTTATCAGATCGAAGAGAAAAAACACAATGGTGGGAAGAGAAGTTATAACGTTTCTTTATTTTGTCAAATATCAACATCAACAGTCCTCATGCATATGCCACAGTAAGAGCACAAGGAGACTGAGACTAGTTGACTGACCGTTACTAACGTACGGTGTTGACAGCATGTTATTTGTCACTCACTACATCCTGATGTCTACCTGACAAACAAAGCCCAGCTTTGCCAGACACTGAAAGTCGTTGAGCATGATAACGTTATTAACGCTTATGACTTCCACACAGTCCTCGTTGCCCTTAAAGTCGTCCGGTTGGTTGTTGTTCCAGTAGGGGAAATCTTTTGACAAAGGGGTGCGGTCACTCCACACGAAGCTTCCCTCACTCACAATGTCAGTCGCTCCAACCCAAAAACCTCGAGTTGACGGTAAAAGCTCAAGACCTGAACAAAAACAAATTTTAACTATGTCACTGGAGATGCAAAGTAAAGTGCTCCGTGATATGTTTAATGAACGATTGTTACATACAACACAGGAAAATGTCAGTTTAAATGCGTTCTGCCTGTGCGAAAGATGAAGCATTGGACACATTGGCAGTCTAGCCACAAAGAGTTTTATCTTCGACATATCTGCATGAAAAAAAAAATTTGCTGATTGGATTCGATTTGCAGATTAGAATGAGAATTTAAATGTATCTTACTCTTGATTTTTAAAAACAAAATTACCCATGAACGTATCTACCAAATAGGCTGGAAACTTGAAAATAAAATACAAAAAACGCAGCATGACTTTTCAAGTACATATAAATAAAAACAACTGTCTGGGGATCAGAATAGAAAGTTTGAGAACTCAACATAGTAACTTCATTTCACTGGCAAGCAATAGACAAAAGCTGTTCATGTGTGTCGCTAGTCAAGTCTTAATAAATCACTCAGTAATATTTCAAGTTTTGCATTTTATTCTTGAGAAAGTTATACACGTTAATTGTCTTCTAAATTTTTAGCTAAGTGCTTAACAAACCCCACAAACAGTTTTACACAAGTTTATTTCGTCTAATAAAATACTATTTCCTGTATTTAATGACGTTGACTACATCAGGTATATCACGTGCCGACGACGACATTTCTAAGAAGACAACGCTTCCTTTATTTCTTGTCGACCTCCTCGTTACAGAAACGTACGTGTGTGTGTTTTGAGAAGACAAGTAATACTGAATTCTTGACACTTTTGTAACAACTCAAAATCTGAACGTGTTTTAGAATTTTGCATTCGATAGCTCACTATATCTCTAAATTAAAACTTATTATTCTGCAGATGACACTGATGTTTGTATCTTACCCATCGTGTCTGTCAGATAGGTCAAAGCCGGACCATCCTGGTCACGTGACTTGAAGTAAAAGAGATGAGCTCCGTCATCTGCACAACGTTTGTTGGCAGTGTGGTAGTCTCGCTTGACATTGTACAACTTCAGACATCGCTTGTTGTAGAGCACGTAACCCTTCTCCATGGGACATCCACCTGCACATCCAATGTTACAACACAAAATGCAGTTGTTGTCGTTGTATCAGAAACTGACCTTTGACATTGTAAGTATTTGGCAGTGTGGACTAGTGTTATCATAGAGTGACAGTCTTTGTCTGAATGGATCATCAGCTGCTGGGAGGTGGACAGTAAGGTGAGAAAGTGTCTGATCATCTGGACCAGCAGACCCCAGTCAACGACTTTCTGTTCCACAGTCGAGCGCAATAATCATCAGTAATCGTACATCATAGATGTAAGCCTCTTTCACCATGTATTATTTCTACTTTAGTCACTGTTACTCAGGTTTACCGTAGCAAGCACAGTCGGCAGCGCGACTCGAACGAGCGACTTGGCTGTTTCCGTTGGTAGTCGCCTCGTCTTGAGTCACGTTTTGGCCTGTGACACCTAAATAAACAGAACAACAAACAATTAGCCACCTACAACAGGTATCAGTACCTCAGGATATATAACTGTACCTCTGGTATCGACGTTCGAGGAAGTGTTCACAAAACTTTAACCCCAAAAGCTGTGTCGTCCCTCCAGTTCGTGCCTCTCGGCCCTACGCAGTGCGCTTGTCTGTGGCCTTATATTCAGTTTGTCTGCTGCTGTCAATCAGGCTTTTCTAGTCACTATACGCATTATCTGGAGGCCACCTGTACTTCTTATATCAAACTAGCAGCTTACATTTGCCCATCTCCATCTCTAGTGACTAACAAATGTTAAAATGTCATAAGAACTGAAGGCAGCTTTCTTTTAACTGACTAAAGCACACCTGAGACCAAAATATCAGCACCTGGACAGTATTCTCTTTGTTACCGTCTTACCATTTTTATGACATCTTTGTCTACTTATTTGTTTTGACATCTGCAGGGTAGTTTTTTGTCAATTTAGGTGCTTTCAATTTAGCGAGCACTATTTTTCTCCTTTCTACTCTAGCAGCAGGCTCTGATCTTATCATGAATTAAAACGGGTGATTGTAGGCATTAGAAGCTGTAAATATATTCTGTCAAGGTAAGTCTAGTATGGTCAAAGCAACAACAGCAGTGATGTATCGCTAATAAGCAGATTACAAAGTAAACTTTTAACTTTACAAAAATTAACAGGAAAAATCACTTGCCCAGGGTGACAATCACCACAAAGGTCAGAGCTACTCGTGTTACGAAGGTGAAACGTGGTGATCGTGAGGTGGCCTGAAATAAATTAGTAAATACACAGACAGTGGCATTTGATTGACTACACAGCGCACACAAAACTAAGTATCGATCTGTTTGTTATAAAAAAATTAACAACAAAAAAATTTCAATAAACAGTGTTATCTACATAAACTCTTACCATCTGAAGACGTCTGTACTTCTCGCTGTGTTCACGTGGTTCGTAGAGGAGAGACCTCGGACTGTCTGAACACAGCGTGGCATTAGCAATATATACTCTCGTCCACACTCTCACCTGGCATCACGTGTAAATATCTTGTGAGATGAGGCCGGCCAATAACAACAGGTATCCACGTCACGAGAGGCGTGGTCTGACATGAAAACGCCCTGTCATCAATATTCTATTGTGTTGTTTGTAGCTTGAACACAGTTCAAATCTCGTACACGTTACTTGTTTTAATCGAGACAGCCGAGTGAAAGCGCAAGGAAGGAAACGAAAATGAATGATTTAACTGGAATAGTAATTAGTAAGTTAAATGGTTGTGAGCCGGTTACCGCCCCTCGGCAACATGTGACGTCACTATAGACGAAGCCATATGGCGGCCTCTCTGTCTCGCCATGGTACTGCACTATTTTACTAGCAAAACACATTTCTGGCCTCACTTCCTGAGATCAATCTGTTTTCATTCATCCAAATAATAGGGAAAAGCTATTCCCGAAACACACCGTAGTATCTAACACATGTTTCAACAGGAAGCAAAGTAAACATCTAGTATAGCAAAACGTCACACAAAACAGTTAAGGGCTGGGAGGTAGATAGTATTACTGGAAAACGTTTCAAGTACAGTGCTTCTTGTCTTCTTCTTATGCGAATATCAATAAACTCGTTCCGAATAATAAAGCAAAAACACTTTCTGTAAATGTAGTGGTTTGTTATCAAAGATTCTAAATGTCCGCAAGACAATACAGTTAAAAATATTTATGCTACTTCAGAGAAATGTTTATTGTTATTTATTACAACTTGCACTGTTTTCACATCATAGTATTATTCCTGCTTATGATTCTATTCACTCCTACGTGACACAACTGCAAAAACCGTACAGCTAAAGCATCAAAGCTTGGTGCTTAACTAACCTAACAATATATCTCAGTAAGTTTTTCAAAAACTCAGTATCAACATTCAGCATGCAAAGTTGCTCTATCTTCATTGGGCAAACAGTTAACATGGAATTAATTTTTTTTTTAATGACTAGTTTTTTTAGAAAATTATCTAAAGTAGATAAAAATAGCACCTAAAAATATAAATAATATTTATTTCTGTTTCAGCTGTTTACATACGTAAAATTACGGGTACACCAGCTCTACCTGACCCCTCCCCGTTCTGGTCAGGCCTGTCTATTACTTGATCTGAGTTGTTCTGTAAAAATATATCTGCGTACTAGACTGTGATGAAAACAAATTTTTTTCTCTTTATTTTTATAAAGCAAGTCATTTATTTGTATATATATAATTATTAACACGCCAGAGGGTCGTCTGTCGTCACATTAGACGGTTACTACATCATCACTAGCATCGATATTTCCATTTCACTGTGATGGTTTCTGTTCATTGCTCTAGTCATAGTTTAGATACAGTGTGTTAACACTTGGATACAACCCCACCTCGTCTGGCACTGACTGTCCTCTGAGTCACCGCAATCCAGGCCGAAGTTTTGGATGGAAAGACCGTTTGGCATGGTCTGCGCATGCGCATAAAGACAACGTTGTGTACATCACATTCCCAATAAATCCACAGCTTGTTCTATTGTGAACACGATACGATTTTTAATCTGGTCGTTTCTCGTCTCGTTAACGCTCATTTAGCCGTTGTCAAGTGTCTTCACTGCCAACAAAGCCTGATAAGATTAAAACTGTCGTCGACAGCTTGTGTTATTGTGCATCTCAGGACGGTCTTGATTCACTTCATACAAATTAATGTCGATATTATTTACTGAATTTCGATTTGTGTGCGCCTTTACCTCATTTGCTATGTAAATTGATAACAAAAAGATAATTGATGTGGTCTATTGTCCTTAGCAGACAAGTTTAAAAAAATTGTAGTAAAGATTGGGGCTTTTAACCGCAGTGTAATAGTGTTAGAAAAGAAGGAGGGTTATCAGAAAGCACGAAAGACATTCGTTTAGGCATTTAGCATAGTCTTCTCTTACATGTTCGCCCTGACCAGCCCGCAGCAACGCCCCTCTCCACCCCTCCAGTTCGCACTTCCCGCCCTACACTTTCCCCACTGGTTAGTTTGTCACTTCAAGTGCGGCAACTTACCACCGCTTCATACAAATGATAACAACACAATAGTGGGAGTAGAGGTTTCTTTTATTTTTAATCATTTATCAGCATAAACTGTCCTCCTAATGTTCCATAAATATAGATATATTGGAAGGAGACTGTGACAAGCTGACTGACCATTACTACAATGATGACAGCACATTATTTGTCAGTCATTACTTGTGCTCTCTCTCACAAACATGCATCAGCATTGCCTCGCACTGAATGTCACTGAGCACGACAGTGTTATTAAGGTAGGCGGCTTCCACACAGTCCTCGTTGCCTTCAGCGTTGTCCGGTTGACCTTTGGCCCAGAGTGGGGAATTGGCCCAGAGTGGGGAATTTTTGGACAAGCTGCGGTAATCCCACATGAAGTTTCCCTCATTCTCAGTTTTATGCGCTCCCGTCCACACTCCTTGATTCGGCTCTAAAAGCTTTTGACCTGAATAATATTAATGTTTTAACTAGGTCACTGGCATTGCAAAGCAAAGTGCTCCATGATATGTATAATGAACGAATATTTCATACACTAAAGAAAAAGGTCTGCATGTGTGAAAAATGTTTGTGTGTGTGTGTGTGAAAGAGAGACTGGAGAGGTTGTTTTTATATTTTATCTTTTTAAGTTTAAAACTAATGAAATATATCTCCCAACTTGATTAATTTTGGATTAGACGGAGAATTTCAATGTATCTTATTCCCGTTAAAAAAAAAAAAAAAAACTACTAGAAGCTTTTTTAAAGACTACAGTCATGTTTGCCTTGGGAAAAAAATCAAGGGTAAAGTAGCCGGATAAAATTAATAATAAAATAAAATTTAATTTAAAAAAAACACACGAAAAAGGGAGCATGACTTTTTAAGTGCATATAAATATGAACAACTTTATGGTGAGCAGCACAGAAAGTTAAAACTCAACATAGTAATTTCATTTCACTGGCAAGCAATTATCAAAAGCTGTTCATGTAGGTCACTAGTCTTTTTTTAATAAATTGCTGTCACATTTTCTGATGGACACATCAACCAACAAAATGCCCAATATCAGGGTATTCTAATCTGTAATATATTCATAAACGAAATATTTGCAGGCTAAAAGTGCTGCAGCATTTTTTACCAAAACAGGAAAATTCAATTAGAAATGGAACACTCGTTTTTCGTTTGGTTTGTGGAAAACGTATATATCATAATGTCTTCTAAATTTTAAGATAAGCGATTCACAAAACTTACAAACAATTTTACAAAACCTTTGCCTAGTAAAATTTTATTTTCTTTGCTTACGGAACTTTATATATAAATCAGGTACATGTATATTGTGTGCAGACGACGACATTTCTAAGAATACAACGCTTCCTTCATTTCCTGTCGACCTCCTCATTTCAGAAAAGTCCGTGTGTGTGTGTGTGTTGAGAAGACAAGTAATACTGAATTCTTGACATGTTTGTAGCAACTCAAAATATCAACTTACCCATCTTTTCTAATATCATCAACAGGACCGAGCTATCCTTCTCAGGTGAGTTCAAGTTAAAGAGATGAGCTGCGTCCTTCTGACATCGCATACTGGCATGCCACTGGTAGTCGTATATCTCGTACAGCTTCAGACAACGATTGTCACACAGGAAATAACCTTTGTCCACAGGACATCCACCTGCACGTGAAAGGTTACAGCGCAGAATGCAGTGTATCTTCCATGACCTTAGTCCTACCGTTGTGTCAGGTACTGACCTTTGACTTCCACCCCCTGACATTGTAAGTATAAGTGTGGACTAGTGTCGTCATGGTGTCAATCTTTGTATAAATGTTGAATGAAGTGCCTTTCTGACGTAAAAATGTGGTAGTGACGTATGAACAATTTACGTTTTTCCTGTATGGTTGATAATGACGAAGGTACGAATTACGTCATTACTGTGACCACGTGACCAGTTTCTCAGGGTCAATGGCTCGCGTAATTATACATCATAGATGTGGACCTCTTTAAACATGTATTATTTCTGCTTTGGAAACTTTTAATGTAGGTTTACCATAATAAAAATAAATGTCTTTTAGATTTCTGTTGATGCAGTTTTACCGGAGCGAGACTGGATGCAGGAGGAATTAACCCCACTAGAGACTGAGCTGTTTCCATTTTTAGTCGCCTTGTCTGGGGACGAATTCTTACCAGTGGCACCTAAATAGACAAAACAAACAAACAAGCGATTAGCCACTTACAGGTATCTGTCTGTAAAGGTAAAAAACTGTGTGAGATCAACGCTCGAAGAAGTGTTCACAAAACTTTACTTCAATCTCAAAAGCTGTGTCATCCCTCCAGTTCGTGCCTCTCGGCCCTCCACTTGTGACTGTGGCCTTATGTTCAGCTTGTCTGCTTCTGGGTGTCTATCAGGCTTTTCTAGTCATTATCTGGAGGCCACCGGTAGTTCTTAGGTCAAACTAACAGCCTACGTTTGCCCATCTTGTACTCTAGTAACTAGCAAATACTAAAATGTCATAAAAATTCAAGGCAACTGACCATGGGGAACATTTGTACAACTCTATATTGTCGGTTCGACGACATCGGAGACATAAAGCTCTGTCTGTACCACTCTGACTGAATCACACCTCAGACCTCGGTAAATATTAACCCCTAATCGGTATTCTCTTCTTTGATGTTTTACTTATTTTTGATTTTTCTTTTCTTTCCTTTATTGACCTTTGAAGGATTGGTTTTCACATTTTAGATGTTTCCTTTTCTATTCAAGCAGCAAACCTTTTATTTACCATGCATTAAAAACGGTTGATCGTAGGCTTTAGAAACTGTAGGCACATTCTGTCAATGTAGTTGTAGTACTGTCAAGGCAACAACACCAGTTATGCTTTGCTAACAAACTGGTGATGACAAACGAAGTTTTTTTTCAAACTATAAAAGAAGTGAACAAGAAAAAAAACTTGCCCACGGTGACAATCACGACAAAGGTCAGCACAACTCGTGTTATGAAGGTGAAACACGGTGATCGTGAGGTGGCCTGAAATAAATTAATAAATACACAGACGGGGACAATCGATCGAGTAAACAATTAAGCAACACGTGCAAAGAGAAAAATAAACACTTTACGTACACTAACGGAGGATAAAATATTACAATTCTGTATTAATCTGTTGACTGTAAAATATAAATCGAAAACAAAAAATGCTTGTTAATAAAAATCATACAAAGTAAAATCTGCTGGAAGCTTTTTCAATTACTTAATTTTGTTTGTTTCGTCACGTTTTATGCTTTACTTTAACATTCTTAAAATTATTTCAGCGCCTCGTTTAAGTGCCTAGAGTTATACTAAATTTCAATAAGTAGTGTTATATACATAAACTCTTACCATCTGAAGACGTCTGTACTTCTCGCTGTGTTCACGGAGTTCGTAGAGGAGAGACCTCGGACTGTCTGAACACAGGGCGGCATCAGCAATATATACTCTCGTCCACATTTCCACCTGGGATTGAATGTAAATAACTGTATTAACAGATATCCGCATTCCGAAACGAGTGGTCTGACATGAATACACCCTGTCATCAATATTCTATTATGTCGTTTGTAACTCGAATACCGTTCAAAGCTCGCACACAAATGACTTTTTTACCGTCACACTCCAGTCAAAGCCCAAGGGAAGGAGGTGATAATTAATGATTGAGCTGGAATAGTGAGGAGGAGTGTGGGAAGTTGAATGGCTGTAGGCTGGTTACCCCCTCGGCAACATGTGACGTCACTAGACGAAGCCACATGGTGGCCTCTCTGTCTCTTTTGGAACTTTTTTACTAGCAAAACAAATTTCTGACTTTACTCCCAAATCATAGTCAAAATATTTTTCAAAATTATTGAGATCATAACTATTGCTCATATTACTCTTTCGGTATTCCTGGCTTATTAAGCCAGAACATGAACACAGGACCCGGGAAACACAAGACTCAACGACGTGTAATTTATTGTATAATAATAAAAGATTTATTTATTATAAAAAAATACAATTACATACATAAAATAAAGTGACTCGTCTCGTGTCCCAGTACTATCCGTGCTAAACCTTATACAGATTATGCTGGCAAGATATCATCGACTGTTATTCATTAAGAAAGGAAAATGCTTATGATACATGGCTGACACCTTAATTTGCAAAAATTCCTGAAATCTTAAATTATTTGTGTGAGTAGGTTATTTTCAGATAACTATGACAAAAATCTCAAAATGGATTTTTTTATGAATTCAGACCCAACCCCATAAAGTAATTCATCATCCGACGGATGACTATATATTGTTATTAATCAATGTTCTGAAATGCATTTTGGAAACGAAGGCATGTGGTACATGGCGTATATTAGTCTAATTAGTATTCACCCCCAGTAGAGCATAGGGCCATGTCAGCTGCCTCCGCTTCTCTGTTCCATTGTGAAGACTATTCTCTCATTTATCGTCAGGGCTGTACAACAGGTGGTGTGGTATAAACTGATCACGCTTTGACATCAATATGCTGTCAGGCCGCTCAGACACAGATAATACAAAGCACGCGCCCTAAGGAGTTTTTGTCTCGACAACATCGTTACGGAGCAACAAAGGCAGATGAAAATCAATGGTTTAGCTGGAAGAGTGGAAGGTATTTGAAGTCGTAAACAGTCTATACTTGGTTATCGAAGAAGGGATGAAACACTACACAATACAATAAGTCAATTGCTAAAACTATATAATGTTGCAAACAGTAGATAGCCTAAGCAAATATCACGTCCCTTGACGAACAAGATGGTTTCCTTTATCGAAAAACAAGGGAAAAGTTTCCGGAGAATTGAGTGACCAAAAGAAGGTTTTCACGGTTTCAGTCGATGGGCATTTCACTGGGTATGTCGGGGGAAATTCTAGTCTCGTTAAACTGATCAGAATGTAGCATCTGCCTGAGCAAATCCGAAAACTCAAGGGAAATATAGAAAAACATGAAACACATCACTTGTTTGCTGTGTGAAAGCTTCAGTTAGGTGCAGACAATGTCTGGTTTGTTTTGAACTAGAATCAACTCTAACAAGAGATTTTTCCCAGTCATCTTTATTCTGAAACAGGAATATTGTTGTGATAATAACCTGTATTTTGTCCATTAAATCAAGTAAACTGCTTACAGTTTGGTGCATTTAAGGTCAGCTAAAGTATATGTACATTTACCATTGACCTTAGCCACACACATACACTGTGTCACCTGTCCATGATAGACTTCAAACGTCGTTTAATGAGGTAAAGAACACCTTCCACTTCAACTGTTTTAGGAGTCCAAATACTAACATGGGAAACAGAAAGCAAAGGGACATAACCAGGTGCCTGAGTAGCGCAAAGCTTCAGATAAAGGAGCGATGTTCAAGAGTGTGAATGTGATATGATTATTATTATTTTGACATTATAACGGAACACTCCTCTGTCGCACACACATGGCATTATTGATGAACATTTGTACACACATTCTAGGAACTTTATTCAACTTTTATTTCAACTTTATTAATGTCAAAATGTTTCAACAACAGAGACATAGATGTGACACGATATTCTAAACGAAATTGCTGACATATCTTTCAACTGTTGCAAAGTAATCTTAGTAACGAACAAAATTCCAATTTATTATTATTATTATTTATTTTTGACAGGGCATTATTTTGTGCCATACACACCAGCCATGCCAACATTGGTACAGGAGGACCACATACAGTCTAACCAGAGATCGCCTCTTCACGGGTTATGCATACTTACCACTTTTAACATTGTTTCTTTGTACAGTCCTTTTAAGGACATCGAAGCACATCTTAGGTTAATTCTAGACAAGACATGTCACCATCTGTGGAGAAGTCGAGTCCCTGCTGTCACTGTCAGTGTTGATGCACAGTTTAGCATGGCTACACCGCTCAGCCCAGTTTCTAGTCAATGTGCACAGTCGTCACGCTCCCCTGAAGTTGTTTCATTAACATTTTAATTGGCGTGGTGACCGCGATACACCGCTGACTCCTTTCATGTGGACCATGCTATCAACGTGTAAGCTCAATACGGAAACATGTGACGGTGAGCTCACGTTTGAGATTTCCAGTAAGTCAGTCAGGATATTTTCCAAACCAACTCCATCCGGAAAGCTGGGGTTCAAAGGAAAAATACACATATACATAATCCGGCTCGTCTAAAAGCTGTCAAATGACAACCGTACTTTCCGTACTTCTAAATGTTACAGTGCTGTTATAGCAGTCATCCTTACACACATACACAATATACAACATCAACCTGTCTGTCTATTGTACCTGCCTTCCTCGTAGTGACTACACCAGTACACACTACTTACACTTACAATGCCGAGGGTCTCTAATGTAAAGGTCAGTTCCTGACAACATGTCGCGATGTAAACTTGTTTGTGCAGGTGGCTGTCCTGTAGAGAGAAATTATGTGCTTTATGACAATCATTGTCTGAAGCTGTACTCTGTCAAGCGAGACTACCAGACTGCCAGAGCGCGCTGTCAAACTGATGGACCTCATCTCTTGGACTTCAAGTCACGTGAGCAGGATGGCCCGGCTTTGCAGTATCTGTTGGACACGATGGGTAACTTGATACAAATAAAGTTATGTCAATTGGTTTCAGAGGTCTGTGGGTCGTTTATTTCAAAATTCAGAAGTTATTATCGAGTATAACTTCCCCAGTGGACCAAAGAAAAACTACATCTTGAGTGGTCAAGTTATCTTTCAGGAGAGGGCACGCAAAAAATGTCCTTTATGGACGTATCATAATATAAAATACCGCACCCATAAATTTCCTGTCTTGTCCACATACAGCTTTTATCTTCTCTTCGTGTTTAAGCTTCCAGTTTGTCTTATCCCTCGAATGCGGAGAATTGACACTGGATTTTCTTCATTGTATGAAGCATTGGTTCATTAAATATTAGTGATTGTTGATCCCTTTCCTTTTCCAACAGGTGACCTAGTTAAAAGCAGCAGAAGGCATCATTAGATTGTAATGTACACCTTCATTAAAAAAGGAAATCAACATTTGTGCTCAGGTCAAGTCCTCCAATATATTCGTTAAGGTTTGTGGGTTGGATCGAATAACATTGAAGTGGAGGGACGCTTCCTGTTGAGCGACGGCACCATTTTGACGAAAGATTCAGGACTCTAGGCCAGCGACCAACCGGACGACTGGAAAAACAGTGAGGACTGTGTAAAAGTCTTCTTCTGGAACGCTTGCCAGCTCAACGACCTTACCTGCACGTGGAAACTGGGCTTTGTTTCTCAGGTAGACATCAAGTGGCAATAAATGACAAATAGTGTGCTGTGAACACACGTTAGTAACATTCAGTCAGCTGGTCTCATGCTACTTCTGCTCTTACCATGGCAAACGGGCGAGGACTGGTCATGCTGATATTTGACGAAATAAAGATATATTAAATCACTCCTTCTCGAAGAAGAAGCAGCGATGACTAGCCTGACCATTAACTTCAAGTAGAATGAGGTAATGCGGGTCAACAACAAGCAAGAAGCCCCCCTACAACTACATGGGGAATGTATTACAGAGTCTGACCATTTCACCTACCTTGGAAGCATAGTCAGCAAAGATGGAGGTGCAGATGAAGATGTAAGAAGCCGAATAAATAAAGTTATGTTTTCATTCCACACCATACGACCTATCTGTAACTCCAAGGCTTTATCTTTACACACCAAGATCCGCATCTTTAACACAAATGTAAAGTCAGTCCTTCTGTATGGATGTGAGACATGGCGTGTGACAAATGACATCACTAACAAGATTCAGACATTTGTCAACAGATGTCTGCGCCACATCCTCAACCTCAGATGGCCTGAGAAGATCTCCAATACAGACCTGTGGGAGAGAACCAACCCAAAACCTGCCAGCCAAGACATCAAGAAGCGGAAGTGGGGTTGGACTGGTCACACCTTGCGAAAGTCAGCCGACAATTTAACAAGACTACCTAGTTGTTAATGGCCTGATTGGTCAAACAAGTAGAGGAACTAGTTATGTTAGGCGAACTAACGTTTCCCCGACATTCACAGCTGATCTACATGAGGAGAAAGTTGTCTTCAACTTCGAACATTGTGATTTCCATCATTAACGTTTCGTCTGTTTGGACACCCTTGGACATAAGCCGCTTGGAATTCATTTGGATACATAACCGACCTAGAGCTCGGGTACTCCACTGTGTTAACAGCTGCCTTGGATATAATTCGCCGGTCATGTCAAATGTCGGGAGAATTATTAACTTTCTACAGACGGTAGACAGTAGGCGGTAGAACTATTTTATTGGGGTTTTTTTCGCATTTCATTGCCATTTTTCTTAAAACATCAAATGTGTTAACCGTTGGCCGGACCTTTTTGTATGAAAAAGGTAGAAGAGTGCGGCGAGCGAGTTTTACATGCAGATTTATATTCACGTTCGCATACATTCGTAACCTACTCTTTACAAAACGTTATAAGAGAGAGGTTACGTGCTTGATGACAATCATTGTCTGAAGATGTACCCTGTCAAGCAAGACTACCAGACTGCCAACATGCGCTGCCAAACTGATGGACCTCATCTCTTGGACTTCAAGTCACGTGGGCAGGATGGCCCAGCTTTACAGTATCTGTTGGACACGATGGGTAAGTTGATACAAATAAAGTTATGTCAATTGGTTTCAGAGGTCTGTGGGTCCTTTATTTCAAAATTCAGAAGTTATTATCGAGTATAATTTCCCCAGTGGACCAATGAAAAACTACATCTTGAGTGGTCAAGTTCTCTTTCAGGAGAGGGCACGCAAAAAATGTCCTTTATGGACGTATCATAATATAAAATACGGTACCCTTATATTTCCTGTCTTGTCCACATACAGCTTTTATCTTATCTCTTCATGTTAAGCTTCCAGTTTGCCTTATCTCTCGAATGCGGAGCATTGACACTGGATTTTCTTCATTGTATGAAGCATTGGTTTATTAAATATTAATTATTGTTGATCCCTTTCCTTTTCCAACAGGTGACCTAGCTAAAAGCAGCAGAAGACATCATTAGTTTGTAATGTAGACCTTCATTAAAAACTGAAATTATTCTTCGTGCTCAGTTCAAGTGATTCACTTTGTGATTCCCATCCCACATTCCCAGTCCACATGGACAACCGGGAATGTCCCAACAGACCCATGCTCATAGCTGATACTATAAAAGGAGGGGCACTGACTGTAGCACTGAGACACACTGTGTGCAGGAAAAAAAACCGTAAAAAGACGAGAGGATACTTCAGTCCAGCTTATGCGTGTCGACAATAATCTAAATTCGCATAATAGGTCCATTTGGTTTATCGTCTTTAGTCATCGCCATGGTTAAAGAGTAATTTGTCTAAAACTATTCACCGTCCAGTGCACTCCTTGCACTCAAAAACGGGGTCAGCGACGTGGTCCGTGACACGGAAGAGATAAATGCTAACAGTTTTTTTTATTAATTATGTAACGAAGTGTAAAAATGAATTTTAAAAAAAAATCATTATTATCACTAATATCAACATAATCGTTATCGTTCTCATCGTGTCATAATCCACATCATCATAACGAACAATTTATAAAGCGCATAGTAGAGACATAAATTAAACATTTGACACAAAATCGTTCAACGAATCATTACCGTTTCCTGCGTAGTAAAACTGCGTTATTTAATGTCTGTGACAATATATATATATTTTTAGCGGCTTAAGGGAGACAACCACATTATATGAAACGTTTTTCTTTTGAAAGAGTTATGCAACATTAATCTAAAGAAAGAGACTTTACCTGATGATGCATCTAGCAGCTAGAAACTGGGATGAGCGGTGTAGCCACGAGATGTCACTCGCTAAACTGTGCATCAACACAGATTGTAGCAGCAAAGACTCGACTTCTCCAACAATGGTGACATGACTTGTCTAGAATTAGTCTAAGATGTGCTGGGTACAAGGCTGCTACCAGTTTACTTAAACAGGATGCTACTAAAAGCACTGTACGAAGGAACAATGTTAAAAGTGATAAGTATGCATAACCCTAAAGATGCTAATGCTAGCTTGATCCATGATGTTTTAACGATTTGCAATCCTAAGTTGAAGTGTTGTCCCGCATATACGATTATGACAGGGAATTACTTCCCCTTACAAAGATATCTAACAACAAATTTTATATCATCAGGTCGGTAGAGAGGCTGCACTCACTACTTTTCTTAACAAATAAGGACAAAGAAAGAGTGCAGCTTCTCTATATCTACCCTCTCTGACTTAATCCTAGTCACCCTGTTATTTGAAGATTATTTATATACCACCACACACCTACACGCCCATCTCCCTTCTGTTAATTCTGCTCAACTCAGATTAAACTATGTGAACAAACATTGCTATTGTTGTTGACTATACAGATGAATCATTTTTTTAAATATTATCATCATCCTTTTCCGGGTATATCAGAATAATAAAACAGTTTAAATTCGGACGTTTGCTGTAGTCGTGAAGTATACCTATGAGATGAAAAAACAACACAACTATTAGTCCTGACATACTAGAGTGACAGTAAAGCTTCACAAAGGATTTATGGTCTCTTATAAATCTTTTCATATTTTGTAATTTGTCAAAACGTGCTTCATGAAAAGACAAATTTCTTTCTAAATATAGAAATATAACGAGTTCCATTGAGAGTGACGTCTCTTCGCCAACTTGCTGGAGGGCACCAGCTGTCTGTCGTTTGACTCGTCTGTGGATGTACGGCGAGTTTTGGTTTTTCCTACTAATCTCTGATGTTTTGTGCGCCATTCACCTCTATTGTGGATTGTTCTTCACTGTTAGTGCTGTGTCATTTCTTACAACAGTCATCTTCCACTAACGGCTTCTGTCTCATCTTCTTCGTTTTGCCATCTTGCTTTGATTTCTGAATGTACAGGATTCAGCCACTCCTTCGCTGATACGTTGAACTATTCTGAAATTGTAGACCTTGGTGAACCATTGTAGGCAATTGTGAACTATTGTGGACCATTGTGGACCATTGTGGACCATGCCGTAGTCCAGTGTTGATTGACGAACGACGTACCCTACTACATGTTGTGAATATTAGCTGCTGAATGATGGGCAGTGAGACAAGGTAGAGAATTTCTGATGAAGGGCGACCAGCAGAGTGCTGTCAAGTGCAGTAACCATCAGTTATCGCTTATCATTCAGAGATCTGATCCTCTTTTAAAGGTATGTTATTTCTACCTTAGTCACTGTTAATTCAGTTTTACCGTTGCTCCTATGACCGACTGTGCTTTTTTCGTTTGTACTCGCCTCGTCTGGGTTCAACGTCTCACCAGCGGCACCTGAATGAACAGAAAAGCAAACGATTAGTCACCTACAACAGGTATCGGTCTCTGAGGGTATATAACTGTATCTGTGATGTGGGATCCACGCTTGAGGAAGTGTTCACAAAACGGTAATCTCAAAATCGTCCCTCCAGTTCGGCCCTCTCGGCCCTCCGAGGAGCGCTTGTGACTGTGGCCTTATATTCAGTTTGTTTTGCTCCTGGATGTCTATCAAACTAACAGCGTACGTTTCTCTTTATCGCTATCTGGTGACCGGAGAATACTAAAATACCTGACGAATTCAAGGCAACTAACGATGGGGAAAGTTTGTACAACTCTACATTGTCAGTACCTGACATCAGTCTGATGCTGATGACACACAACTGTACTGCTCCACTTCAACGGCTGAACCTCACTCACTACTAACGCCAAAGAAGCCTCTATTAGCGAGATCAAGGACTGAATGATAACAAAATATCGTTTATTCACCAATTCACATCAAGGTGGGCGATACCAGCATCACCTTTCTGTCATCCACTAGCAACCTGCGATTCATTGTCACTCCAGACATGACTCTTGCTAAACAAATCACAGCTGTCTGTCAGTCTGTTACGATAAATAAGCTAAAGCTCTCTTTTTAGTTACTGAACAGAAAAACAATGGAACTTTCTTCCTTTGATCCCTTATCTGCCTATTACATGTATTTTATATAACACGTAGTTATAACATATATTTTAACCATGAGTTGTATGAATTCTGCGAAGGTAATTCTAATATTGCCAAGGAACAACACCATTGATGCTTCGCTAATAAACTAGTGATCACAAATGAAGTTTTTTAACTATAAAACCAAGTGACAAGAAAAACTACTTACCCAAGGTGACACCGCTAATGTCAGAGCTACTCGTGTCATGAAGGTGAGACGAGGTGATCGTGAGGTGGCCTGAAACAAATTAGTAACTTCACAGACGGTGGCATTCGATCGAGTAAACCAATAAGCAAAACGCAAAATAGAAAAAAAAACTCATTCTTTACAAGCATTAACGGAGAATAACATATTAGGTTTTAGTGACAATCTCTTGAATACAAAGCATGAATCCAAAGCAAAAAGAACTTGTAAACTATCATCATAAAAATTAAACCTGCTAGATGCTATGTTTCTCAATTACTTAATTACGACGGTTGCGTAAAGCTTTATTTTCTATTTTAATATTGTTAAAAGTATAGCAGCACCTCAGTAAAGTGCAGAGACTACTACAAAATGTCAATAAATATTGTATAAATAATATAAATAATTAATCTACATAAACTTTTACCATCTGAAGACGTCTGTACTTCTCGCTGTGTTCACGGAGTTCGTAGAGGAGAGACCTCGGACTGTCTGAACACAGGGCGGCATCAGCAATATATACTCTCGTCCACACTCCCACCTGGCATCGGGTGTAAATATTTTGTGAGAGGAGGCCGGCCAGTAACAGGTATCCACGTCACGAGAGGCGTGGTCTGACATGAACACGCCCTGTCATCAATATTCTATTGTGTTGTTTGTATCTTGAACACAATTCAAAACTCGTACACGTTACTTGTTTTATCGAGACAACCGAGTGAAAGCGCAAGGAAGGAAACGAAAATGAATGATAGTTTAAATTCTGGAGTAATGCAACCTCTTGATAACATGCCGTATTCGTTACCTTGCAGGCATTGTTTTTACTATGAAGAAGTAAAGTATTATACAGACTTACAAAAACGGTGATGCCATCCAATCTTACAATTGATAGTTTAGTAAAAGTTGTGTCTGTGTGAGACTTAAGCACTTTGGTCTTGTAACTTCTTTAGATAAAAACGAATTCGGGAAAGTTTTAGCAGCGATTTATCTTCAACTACAGCTTCAGAGTTTTTAAGACAAGGTCGTGACCACTGTCCTAGTCAGCGCCTGGTCATATTCTTCTCTTGGCCTTTTGAAAGTCTGGGCAGCAGGATGAATGGATTTGTTGATGCACCAACACATCTGGCGA
This sequence comes from Pomacea canaliculata, assembly GCF_003073045.1. Taxonomy (NCBI): domain Eukaryota; kingdom Metazoa; phylum Mollusca; class Gastropoda; order Architaenioglossa; family Ampullariidae; genus Pomacea; species Pomacea canaliculata. The sequence goes on from NC_037593.1 coordinate 11,715,758, forward strand.
CTACCAAGGTATTGACTAAGGTTGGTCTAGGAGTCTGTTGTTCTTCTCGAGGATTTCGTTAAGGCCAACTATTGCGACCGTTCCATGTAGGCTTCTAAGCAGACCTTGGTGTTGCAGTCACACAAAGTACTAGGAGGATGTCCTTCTGAGGTGCTGAATCTTTTTTTACTTTATCTGGCTGTTGTTAAAGTTCATTCCTTCAGTATCTCACCATGTGGAGTTTGCGGCTTATACTTGGACAACGTTGATGTTGAGAGGCCTGGCAGTGACATTGACTGTCTTTATAGCAGTAGTTAAGTGTCACTGGCAGTCTTTATAGCAGTAGTTAAATGTCACCGGCAGTCTTTATAGCAGTAGTTAAATGCCACCGGCAGTCTTTATAGCAGTAGTTAAATGTCACTGGCAGTCTTTACAGCAGTTATTAAAATGTCACCGGCTGTCTCTATACCAGTAATTCAAGGTACGGCTTCCAGAATAGGTAACATCTCTCGATTCCGTCTCATATCTTTGCAGATAGTTTGGGGGAATGCTGTTTTGTAACGACTTCGATCCAGATTTAAGTAACTAACAATAAAACATTATATAGTCCATATAAATTTTTTTTTTAATGTTTTGTTTGATCAAAGTTTAAATGTGGAATACAAATGGAAAAGGTGTGTGTGTGAGGGAGAGAGAGAGGGAGAAAGAGAAATACATGGATATATTGACGTAAGAGCTGTCTTCATAGTAGTAATGGGTAGTAGTTTAAATGGGGATCATTATGAAGTTTTGATAGGTGCACTGTAGATAAAACAACGTAATGTATGGGCAGTTTGTTAGCAGTAAAGAAATACTAACAGACTTTAAACAGATCATGAGCTTAAAAAACAAACATTTTGAGGCCTTATTCTTATTCTTATTTTTAAACACTAGCTTAAGAAATGTCTTGGCTTTATATACAGGGTTGTCCATGGGACATATTTTTCTATCCCGTCCCATCCCATCCCATGGCAATTTATGCCTGTCCCATCCCGTCCCATCCCACGGGACGTTTCCCATGGGATTCCCATGGTATTAACAATCCTATGGACAACACTGAAAACCACTTTTCGGCTTTTGTTCTATAATTCCTGCTACTTCACATACAATAGATGATTCAGAGGAAAGATTTAAATCCTTGATGAATGTCAAGTATCAAGTATCGACTATATATCAAGTATCGACTACCATGGGAAATACAAATGTGTGTTGTCCCATCCCATCCCATCCCATGGGACGTTTCCCATGGGATTCCCATGGGATTCCCATTCCTATGGACAACACTGTTTATATAGTATTTGATTGTCAAAACACTGGCGGCCTTGTTTAACCAAAGAAAGGGAGGTCACTCGCATGTGCAGACTTCAACCCTTCAACTCATTTGAATTTTCATATACCCTGTCGCTGTATGTAGAACGAATCGTCTGTGATCCAGCTGCAGACTACATAGTAATTTACAAAGTGTCACGAGGTATTGGCATCCGCTAATTACAAGGACTTTGACCGCAAGTATATACAGTGATACCTCGGTTCTCGAACGCCTTGACTTTCGACCAAATCGGTATTCGACCAGGAAATTCGAGAAAATTTTGTCTTGGAATCCGAACAAATACTTGGAACTCGAACATCCGAACGTCCGAGATGAGCCGAGTTGAGCCGAATGGCGTTCATTGGGCCCAGCGCGCCTTGCTTGCGTCATCAGTGTGAGTGCAGAGAGAGAGAGAGTCACGTTTTTGTGGAGAGAGTCATGAAATGTGTGCAAAATGGGCAGAAATCGCAAATTTTGTTGAACAACATCACCCTGATAAAGTGGTAGCAAATAGAGCAGTTAACATTTTTAATGACAATGTTATGTCCACTTTCCGCAAAATTTTGCAAAGGAGAAAAAAACAGCAAACAATTGACAAATTCTTCCGTAAAGAAATCAGACAAGCAGCTGCAGAGCAAGATTCTGATTCTCCTCAGCAAAAGATACAGAGAACAGAAACACCCGAAGAGCAGTTACCCTCTGTTTTTATTGAAGAGGACTCCCCTTCAAAACAATAACCATCCCCCTTCCCTCCTCCCTCCACATTCATTCCCTCCTGCCATAAAGTTTGGTACAGGTACAGTAAATGAAACACAATTTACTGTACTGTACTGTACAGTACATTTTATTTATTTATTTTTTTTGTTTTAATAAATACACTTTTATTTCTTATTTCTTGTTGAGACTCATGTTTTTCTACATATTATATACAAATTCGGCCAGTAAATAGGCATTTTCTGGGGCTTGGAACGAATTAATCCAGTTTCCATTATTTCCTATGGGTTTCATTGCTTCGGTTCTCGAACAATTTGGTTCTCGACCGTCCTCCCGGAACGAATTATGTTCGAGAACCGAGGTATCACTGTATTGCTCTCCCACAGTTATTTTTAACACAAACAGTAGTCTCCCTTGACTTTTGGAAGTGTTTTATGTATAAGAGTATCTTAAGTAAAATATTAATACAGAAGTTGTTTTGTACTAACCTGTCCATTGTATTGAATATTGAAGTAAATATATAGAAAAACAAGCGAGAAAAAATTCACGTTAGAAAACGTTCAATCTCTTGCTAAATACATCAGAAAGATTTGATTTAAACTGTTTAAGTTCAATTAATTTTCCTGTCCTATGTTTAAATGGCTATCTTGTGAAACGCTACATTTTATTTCTTTCCTTTTTTCTTGTGGTAAGCATCATAGCTAATTATCTGCTACCTTTATTGAATTCCATCGTCTGTCTGATTACCATAATGTAGTGCAGTCCTTGAGTGTGTTGTGTCCCCTTGTGTCTCCCCTCCCCTTTTGTTTTATTTTTGTTTTCTTGCTTTCATTTTCCCTTTGTCTCGCCTGTGCCCGGTGCAGTTTTTGTTTTATTTTCTCTGCTAATTGTGGGTGTGCATGGGTGTGTAAGGTATTTTATTAGTGTCATTTTGTGTGTGTAATAAATTTATTGTTTTGTACCGTTCCCTTTGTTTTTGTTAGTGTTGTGTGGTCTGTGCTCAGCTCAGTTGCTGCACTTGAAGTGACAAATAAATCAGCGGGAAAGTGTAGGGCGAGGAGTGCGAACTGAAGGAGGGGTGGAGAGGGGCGTAGCTGCGGGCTGGTCAGGGCGAACATGTAAGAGAACACCTGTCGCCCTCACCTATAGCAGCTGTCTCCTTTCCACATCATCTCTTACTCTCACACTCATTTTTGATTTTGCAGCAATGTTACTGTAATTGTTTTTAGAGCTGCACTTATGTTTGAACTCATAAAATGCTCTAGATGATGATGATGATGACGACACATGCAATCGCTCATGCAATCTGACTTACAACGAGGTTGCAGATGAAAAAAAAAGAACGATATCCTTTCATTAAATATGGGGTTAATCTCTCTAAATCGGTAAATCTCACGGTCTATTGGATACCTCGAACCGGTTTTAAATGACTTACAGATAAGTGATAGACAGACGAACGGACAGTTCTTTGTGAACTGATTGAGTGATAATGATGGCGGTAGTGATTTTTCAGACAGAACATAAGATTCACGACGTGGTCTCAAGCGCATTGCAAAGACACAAAAAGGACAAAAATTAAGCTGTGACAAAATGAAATGAGCCAGGATGTTGAAATACTGAGAATTTTAATTCGGCCACAGCAGCAAACGTATGTGCAAGTCATTGTTTGAGGTTAGTAGCACCTACAAGGGAGGTTAGTCAAGCTACCGTGATTTGAACTGACAGAGCTGAGTCCTGTGAGAGGTGTTTACCATTGTGGTAGTCTTGGCAGACGGCGCACACCTAAACAACCCTTCTGCACATAGAGACAAATGAAATGATTTCTTTCTGTCGATGCCGAGGATGGTATTTATATTTTTTTTTTAAAATTAAAAAAAAAAAAAAAAAAAAGCAGCATACTCAGACTGGTAGCTGTGATTACTATTGATGGCCTCACTTTCACGCATTCATCACGAGTTTTTTTAATTACACTGAACCAACATTGGAGTTGGGGATATGTCTTTTCTTTAATTCATTGAGACGAGAATGCCATCATGAGCCATATAATGCCACGGATACGATACGAAAAGAAGATTAGGACTGTGGCAAGCTGGACAGGACATGAGGACGAATCCCGACGAGGTCTTCAAGACAGCAAATGTTCGTTCGTTCACAGCATTTTGATGTCTGCCTGACAGACAAAGCCCAACTTTTTCGAGCAGGGCAAGTCATTGATCGAGACGTTGTTCGGGCGGAGGACCTCAACACAGTCCTCGTTGCTCCCACCGTCGTCTGGCTGGCCGCGTTCCCAGAGTCCGGAGTCCCTCAACAAGGTGATACCATCGCTCCACAGGAAGTGACCCTCGGTCGTAATGTCATCTGCTCCAACCCACAAGCCTTGACCGAACGTTGAACTAAGCACTTGCCCTACACAAGACAAAGGGATGTGTTTTTTATTATGAAACAATGGGTTAATCACCGTCAGTATTCAACCTCAAGACTTAGCAATACCTACTGGATGGATGAGTGAGTGAGTGGATGTGTGGGCCATAACTGGGACTGTCATCGACTAATTTTGATGGCAACGATAGTGGTAGTTGCGGTGGTGATGGAGATTCAGTTGAGACACGTTTGTTGTCCTACCTCGAGCGCCTCGAGGTAACGATAAAAAGCACGATAACAAATAAATAAAACAAAAACATATAAACAAAAACAAATAAATAAAACTAATAAATGAAGGAATCAAAACGAGTGACCTCACGATGATACTTCACGCTTGTCTGATGACAAACGCCGTTTAATGGGAGTCAGCAGCCATGTGTAACCTACCGTTCGTGTCCATCAGCAACAGCAATGGCGGGACGTCCAGCTCACGTGACTTCAAGTTAAAGAGATGAGCTCCGTCATCTCCACATCGGTTTTTGGCAGTCTGGTAGTCTTGCTTGGTGGTGTACAGCTTCAGACACCGATTGTGGTAAAGCTCATAACCTTTGTCCACAGGACAGCCGCCTGTACACAATACGTTTCATTGCATTATGAAGCATTCTTTGACATGCAACACACTGCACATCCTTCTAATGCCGCTAATGTAACAGCTTTGCAAAATTCAAAAAGGTAAAATCTCTAAATTTGCTCTTCTGCTTCTTCTTTTTCTTTCTTTCTTTCTTTCTTCTGCTGTCTCTTTTTTTTTTTCATGTACTCGATTGTGTCCATATGCAGATCTCGAATTTTCATCTTATAATTTTTAATAAAACTTTATTTTTGTTGTTTTTCAATTAGATAAACTTTTGAACTTGTCTTGATACCCATCATCACAGAGTTCAGTCTGCTTCTCAAACAAAACCGTATTCTTTCTTAATCGCTATGAATTTCTTGTGAGAAAATGTATACAGCATGTTTGATGGCTTGACAATGATGAGAGGATGCTACACTGTTCCTGACTTATCTCTTCAAAACACTAGACATTGACCCGTGGCAACTGGTCACGTGAGTGACTGTTGTGACCTAACGCTTAATACCCACATTAAGACAGGACTGGAGTGGAAATGTTACACACGATGTTTACACCTCAGTCACTTAAAATCTCTCCGCACTGTTCACAACGCCCCCAACCCCCATCCCTGCTCTACCCCGAACAAAAGATTTGTCGACGTGCAACAAATATCAAAACAAGGAAATATTTAGTAAATATTAAATATCATTATCTAAAAGGTGTCTCAGTACTAGCCTTGCTATCGCCCTTTCATGCTACAGTGCTGCGAACTCAAAACAAATACTAATAACTAAAAAACTGCAATTTTGAGATTGATTTTCTCGGCATCGGGCACATGAGAATAAAACTTAAAATGTTTGGATGCAAAATGTCTAGGAAAAGAAACTTTTAAATATAAAACGTTAGACAATTCTGTAGACTAGTGACCCTAGTCGGTGGGGGGGATGTTTATCGTTTACCAAAAGCGAAACACACCTCCCACCTCCAGCCACCTTCATCTTTAGTTTAAATGTGTATAAGGCAATATTTTAGCTGTTTTACCGTATGTATGATGATTCCATTTCTTTGCAAGAGCAGAAAGATGGAGATCTGTGCTGTTCGTATCTGTAATCGTTACATCAGTATGCAAGATCTCACCAGTCGCCCCTAATAAAGAAAATTAGGGATCAGTATTAGATATATACATAAATATGTACATACATACCTGGGTTTCTTTCGTTGTTTTCGTGCGGTGTTTATTTGTGTCTGTTTACACTGTGTATGTTTGTATGGTGTTTGTATGTTAATGATGTGTTCGTGTTTCCCTTAGTCTATTTGAGTCTCTATCTGTACGGTACACGGACTTTTCGCCGACGGACGTTTCGCCACCGGACGTTTCGGAGCCGGACGTTTTGCCGACCAGACGTTTCGCCACCGGACGTTTCGGAGTCGGACCTTTTGCCGACCGGAATTTCGCCGCCGGACGTTTCGGCGCGGGGCACTTCATTTCGGCATTTCACGCGGGACCTTTAGCCGAAGTCAAGTGTGGGACGCCCCTTAGCTCACACATTTCTCTCGCCATTGTATCAATGTATCAGTGAACTCTCTCTCACTATCCCTCCTCATGTGAACCGTTAGCTCACACATTTCTCTCGCCATTGTATCAATGTTTTTTCTCAAAGCTGTTGCGCATAATCTGTGACAATCAAAGTGAACTGTCTGTGAAGTCTGTGTGTAAAATTTGTTTGAAATAAAGAATTATTGTGTAATCTAGTAGTTACTTTCATTCTTTGAGAAGTAAGTAAGCTCTCTCTCTCTCTCTGACATAATGCGGCGAAACGTCCGGCGGCGAAACGCCGGTCGGCAAAACGTCCGACTCCGAAACGTCCGTCGGTGAAACGTCCGTCGGCAAAACGTCCGCACACGATCTGTACGTGTGCCCGTGCGTGTGCGTGTGCGTGTGCGTGCGTGTGTTACCGTCATGTTGCTCTTGAAAGATACTCTGATTTTGACTGCTCTGTTTTGTTCATCTTATCGCAAGGAACAGGCTCCCTTGTCAACAGGTGCCACACGCAGAAAAAGAACAGCGTTCCCGAGACGAGAACTGAACCGAGGTCAGCCAACCCTCACCTTATAGGTGACAGGCACTAACCATTGCGTCACCAGACCGTCCCAGCCAATAGGAAAGCTGAGACCATAATTATCTTTATTATGCTTATCGTGATTTTGACCTTTTTCCTGTGAGTTGTGATGTTTGTAGGCGTGTATATCGAGAACGAAAGGAGGTTGTTGGTGTCGAAGTAACAGCTTGTACTGAGGTTTACTCATTCAGCAGAAAATTATCTTGTCAGTTTTTCACTTTGTCAGTGTAAGAACTAATTCATGCAAATGTGTCCAAAGAATGAATTTTGTTTACATTTATTATATTTATCGTGTAGTAATATTATAGCCACAAATACAACAGTGTTTATTTGGGTGAAAAATATATGGCAGAAATAAGTAAAGCAAGTAATGAGAAAGAAATTACCCAACACAATCACGACCAAAGCCACTTCCATTTGTGTTGTGGAGGTGACAGCTGAAGTGCTCTGCAACAATAATGTAACTACACAGACAAGATAATTCGACTGAGCACGCAGGCAATAAACTACATTGTTTACCAAACAAAAAACACGTGAAAACAACTTCTCTGCGCTCTCTAAAATAACAGTGTTTACAATTTATTAATTTTCAAAGGTAACCGGAATCAAACATGAAAGGTAAAAATTAAAAAGAGCATAAAAACAAATATTAAAAAGCAAAATTGCCCGATTTCAAATTTAGCCGAAAATATCTTTGCTTCAGTGCAATTCGGTTTTGTTTTTTTTTATTTTTTAAATCAATTTTGATAGTCTTAAAATGATTCAAGCCAGGGGGAGAGGTAAATTTCCAGCCCGAGAAATCCTTTGATCAAGCCCGCCAAGATAACTGCGAATTTCAGTAAATGCATCAGCTTTTTTCATAGCAACACAAATTTATATTAAGTAAATAGCCTTTTAATTAACGTATTTTTTTTTAGGGTCAAGCAAGGAACTTCTTTACGGGATAGACAGGACGCATACTTGTTGTGTAACTTACTGTACAGTTCAGGCCTACAAGTGTCCAACATAATCCTTTCATGGATTTTCGAAGAATGTAAAAATGAAAAAGCTTTGGCTGGTAAAAATTCGTTTGGGCTCAGAAGATTATTTGCACATGTGCCATCATGTCTGGGTGAGTAGCATGTATGCATACTGAATATACCATGAACTCCTTCATCAGAACGAGGTGTGTGAACTTTTTTTTATTATTATTATTATTATTATTATTATTATTATTATTATTATTATTATTATTATTATTATTATTATTATTATTATACTGCAAAACCAGAAACAAACAAATTTGGTAACAAATGTTTTATTATATATTTTATATTATATTTCTAATAATAAAGACATATTTTACAAACTTCAAACAGTTGTTTGACTATGCTGTTTATAGGAACAATATAATTTTCCCGCATCTATCTACGAAAAGGTTGATTATGGTGACTAAGAGGAAAGCAGTGCCAGGCAGGCTGGGATTTTACATGTTGCAAAACTGACCCAATAGAGAAGACTAATTTTTTAGGTAAACAGTTTTGTCTGCCACGTGAGTGATATTATAAATATAAAAATGGCCGGATGTTCCCCATCTCTGACTTAAGCAGGACAATTCAGCGCAGAGTGCAGTTACAAACGTAGCCATGATAAATATTAATGTTATCCTGTACAACCTCTTACCTTCAAAACTCACAGCCCTCTCTGATATTTTCTGTCCTCTGTAGAACTTGATAAGATGCAGCTGTGTTTGAAGGTAGCACGAAGTGAGCAATATATATATACACCCAGTTTTCTGACAGAAGGCAGCCAGTCAAAATAGGTAGCCACACCCCAGGAGGCGTGGTCTGACAAGAGGAAGGCCTGTCATTTGTATGATTTTATGTGGTTGACATCTCGAGCAAAGTACTGGCTCCAATGATTTATCAAGCAGTCTCGTTAGAGAGGGAAAGAGTGAAATGAACAGCAATTGTATATTTCGAATATCAGAGAGGTGTGGTGAGAGTCGTGGAGAGGTTAATTATTTCTGAATGACATATAAGCAATATAGTATAATTACACACCGCACTGTAAATAATTTATTTTTAAGTATTTTCTTAACCAATGTACCATTTAGTACTGACGACCACAAAAAGATAAGTTTTTGTTGTCAATATAATGTGGTCTCTCGTTGTAACGGTTAAGTGAATTTTTTAAAAGCGATAAGCTTCATAACTTTTTGTGGCGTTTGACTGAAACACATACAGTCCCGCTGTGAAAAGACTTGTATGCAGGTCACCGTTTTATTTTTTTAGAAAGAAAACCCTATAAACACGAACCAGTAACATGGGATTTAACTCGATGATATTCATTAAGGAATATTCTGTTGTACAGCACAATTTTTTCATAATTTTATTCTCACATCTTTTGTTTAACAACTTTTTTTAGTGAGGGCTTATGTCCTATACACGGCCATCAACATTTTCCAAAAAGAAAAGTCGTGACGTCATTGTTCGCCGTTGGTAGCCCAACTCTCCAATGCATAAAATAAACATATTGTTTGGTTGTCCTGTTTGCGAGGCCAAAATCCATTTCTAAATGAAATCGTTAGAAATCAGGACAGTGAATAAGTTAACAGTTCTCTACTCAACTCAGTTTTAGCTACAAAAATGGCGTCTCATACTGTCTCGGCTACAATATACTCCTCAGTCTTGCTAATCAAACACTACACCTTGTTTTGAACATCAAGATCCCACACTGACACATTTCTCTTCAGGCTGTTACACAGGCTGCTATACAAATTTTTTGCACAAACATGAAATATTATATCTCTACACAGGAAAGCAAAACAGACCTGTTGACAATCTATCATCCCCAATGAGGTCATCAGCAGCTAAGGTCATATGTCAAATATAATCCAGTCAAATACCACATAATACGCAAAGACTAGCATGTGGACCGGACAGCGGTGTCTTCTTTTGTTTTCAAACTGCTTTCCCAAAGGATATCATAAACAAGAGATCCCTGTTATTTATTTGACTCCTGACAGTTTTTTTTATTATTATTTCGATGATCTCCAGAAGACCCCACCTACTGCTTTTGCTAAATATGCTTACAAAAGCATTCGTCAGGCATTAAAGAGATATGATTCAAAAGTAAGCCAAACACAACACACTTATTTACAATGTATGACATGATAAATCATCCGAGATCTTGTGAAAGCAGAAAAATGCAAAAATAACCCTTTACATAGGAGAATACAAAACAGGTGTGTCTTAGTGTAGACTAACAGACTAAGCCCTTGTCGGTCAGACGATCTGCGGGCGAAACAACAAACTTTTGTCACTCCCTGCTACATAACAACAAACTAGAAGAGTATATGACAACACATAACATTTACCGAATGGAGAAACAATGTACGCAAATTGCAGAGTGCGACGATCCCCGGATGGAGGCTTTGTGAGAACCAACACTTCATCACTCGGTGTGCCACTCCGTCTGTGCACCCGGGGTTCTCTGCACACGGCATGTTTAAGGAATGATTGAGTGGAGGCGGAAATCTTGATCATGTCCCCAAGATGTACCCCTGATGGATTAATGATTACAATAGCCACTTGTATGACAGTAACCTATTTAATATATATATATGAAACTTTAATTTACATGCTAACAGATAATTAATGAAAACTGAAATATCTAATGATTACTTTTAGGTTAGGTATCTCTGGTTTGGCTAATAACTTTCGATATAGCAGTTACACCTATTAAAATGTATCCTTTATGTAAAACCACAAAAAAACTGTTAAGCTGTCCATATTTTGAAGATGTAAAAATGATTCATTGCTACCAGATATTGCAGTGCTTGAAGTTTTATTCGAAGTATTACTCAAAACTATCTTCACCTCTTTTTGCTGCCAATACCTGGATACCTACTGTTATCTTCTATCACAAAATCTTGACGCCTGGTAGCCACTGGGATTCTGGATGTCATTATATATAATGCCTCCTTGGCTCAACGTTCAGAAACCCCCCAGTCTCTGCTCCTAGAGTTTATACCTACAACCAGACAACCAGAGAGCTAAATAGGTGTTTAAATGATGGTCAAACATCTAACCCTCACCTTCATGAGGGGTGCCCTCAAGGTTCAGTATTTGGCCCAGCTCTGTTCATTGTGTACACCCAAGTACATCATGCATCCAGTCTCACAAGGTTTCATATCAATCATATGCTGACCACACGCAACTGTACTGCTCCACTCCACTGGCTGTCTCACTCTGCTACTTGCACTACAGACGCCTGTACTAGCGACATCATGGACTGGATGGTAACAAACTTAGATAAAACGATGATATCAACGACGATAAATCGGAAGCCCTCGGATGCCGTTGAAGAAGAAATCCACCTTTGCTCGTCAGTCTGAGCAAGCACATCAAGGTGGATGAAATGAACATTCCCTTTACATCATCCGTCAGGAATCTGAGATTCATTGTCACTGCAGAGAAGACTCTTGATAAACAAGTTACAGCTGTCTATCAGTCTGCCTATTATGATAAACAAGTTACAGCTGTTTGTCAGTCTACATATTACAAGCTAGGCAAGGCCAGCATACATTCTCTCTAAGCACTCTTGTCTGTTTGTTCTTTCTCGGCTTGATTATTGTAACTCCTTGCTTGCTGACTGCCCAGTGTACCTTCACAAAATCCAGAAAGTACAGAACTCTGCTGCACTTCTGGTGCTTAGAGCTAGGAAACGGGACCACACAACCCCTCTCTTTCGTTTTCTACACTGGCTTCCCATCCGTTCTCGCATCCAGTACAAACTGTCCGTGGTGTCTTTTAATTTCTTTCCTGGCTCCCGCCCTGATGATTTTACTGAATTTTTCTTCCCCTACATCCCAGCTAAACAACGCCACTCCTCGTCTGATGATCCTAACTATTCCTGTCACCATAATAACAACATATGGCCTCAGGATGTTTAGTTACTGTGTCATTTGGAACTTTACTCACAGTTCTTTTCGTCTACACATAGTTCCAATTTTATTATCTCGTTTACACTTTCTTGGCGACAAGAAACTCACTGTACACCCAGTCTACACACAGTCTACACAGTCTACACACTGCTGGGTTCTTCACCGAAGGCGACAAGATTAGATCTAGACGAATCCGCGACCACAAGTGCGCTACCTACCACAATCGCCCGTACACAGAGGAAAAAAGAAACCTTGTCTAGGCAAGGAATCACTTCTAGCATCTACACTCACATTAACATTCACACAACATCCTTCCATACTCATGTCTGCCAATGCCGTCTGCTTCTCTACTGTTTTTCGCTAGAGTGATCTCCCTTTCCTCGCTAACACTCTCTAATTTATACGTGTTATTTACCCTTGCAATTTACAAACAACGAAGGGATTAAACTAACTTTAAAACATAGAGGCACTGACTGATCCGTGACATTCTCAGACACTTGGTCTATGTTAGACAAGGTTACATTAGAAAATGTCAATCTACCTAATAAATGAAAAAAATGTATGGCGGCTTTCAAGCACATTAGGAACAATAACACTTAGAACACTAACAAATGGTTTAATAAAATGCTGCTATATGTTATAAATTTCTTAAGTAAATGTACAGCACTATCGTCTGACATCTCAAACATTTATTCGGATGTCAAAAAAAAAAATTTAAAAAAAAAAAAGGAAATGCCCGTGCTTAGTATGAGTTGCATTTCTGTGTGATTACAGCTATGTCTGCCTCGAAACTTGTTAGTAGTTTATTATCGTCATTCTTTCTGAACAGACAACAGGGATTATAACTGCCTAAAAATCTACTGAAATTTGGGAGGTCGATTCAAAAGATAGATGCAAATCTAAACTCTTTACTTTTGACAAACTTGAAGACCTTATCTTTGACACACATCCATAACTGCTTAAATTCTATCTTTCCTACCTTCTTTAACGGCTTCGAAAGTTCAGTACAACAGTTATTATAGCTAGTGTAAATTTGCATGTTCGTGCTACTATTGAAATTGCTGGAGATGCAACCACTCTTGTCAACATAAACACCAGCACATCGCGCTGTGCGTAAATCAATGAACATATAAGGGAAGTAACTTCAGGTATATTCAGGAATTGTTCACGTATAGATTACTTCCCTTAAAAAGCTGGGGAAGTGGGGGAAGGGACAAGTCAACTAAATAGGTATTTTGCTATATCTGAAAGTAGGCAAAGATGCAGTTGATCAAAGTCCATGTTTGTAACGCTTATCGGTATCTCAATTCCACATGGATTTGTACTCCAACAACCGAAAATGACAAGAAAATAGTAAGTAATAATTAAATTCAGATGCATATTGTAATCAAAAATGTTTGTTTGGCACTATATGTTTGTGTATAATGTAAAAAGAAAACTTTCGTTGTCTTTATTTTAGGTTAATAGTTATAATTATTCACAACCTACCAGTCACTGGATTTTTGGCCTATAGTCCCGTTTTGTTATTTTTATCTCGCATTTGGAGAATTTGTTTTATTAAGCTCCGGTAAACGCTATGCCATGCCAGTATACAAAAGCAATAGGCACCTGAAATCTTTTGTGCCATCCGCAGTTCAGCTACTCAATCACAGATGAACTATCAGCGGTGTGTGTGTGTGTGATGGGTAGGTGTGCATGTGTGTGTGTGTGTGTGTGTGTGTGTGTGTGTGTGTGTGTGTGTGTGTGTGTGTGTGTGTGTGTGTGTGTGTGTGTTTTGGCTTTTTTTTTTTTCATATACATATATTTTGGAAACAGGGCACAGCTTCCATCTAAATTACCCGTTGGGATTAATAAAGTCGTTTGTTATTGTTATTGTTAAACCATAAAAATTATTCTATAACCCTTTATTTTAATTTTTATTGTTTAACTCCCAGAAGGAAGGACACAAGGGTCGATTTCACTGGATTTTTTCGATTTTTATAAACATCAGCAACCGAAAGAGTGCTAATAAGTGGTAATGAAATGAAAAACGAATCCTTTATTTCTCCTGTATTGCTCTCGTGCTCTGTAATTGTAACTAAGTATATTTTTGAAACGTTTGACCGTCGCCAGATCCTTATCACAAGCCTTGAGTATCCCTTTAACCACAACATTCTGCTAAAAACCTTCAACGTTTTCCACTTGAACACACATATAAATAGACGAGATTCAAATTTATCCTACTCTTTACGCGATTCTAAGCAGTTTGATTTTGCCTTTAGAATCCCTTTAAGCGCTAAGAACATACTTCTTAGGAGTGTGAGTATGCGCTTTACAAATTTTGCATTTATTATTATTATAAATTCATCAGGTGGTTACAAATTTTGTCTGAAATTTTGTGTGCAATATTTGTGCCCAAGATACGACAGCTACTGTACTGTGAGTGAGAGAGAGACCACTGACTACAAGCCACACTGATATCTCTGTGACAATAGTACTATAACATATTCACTGGCTTGTCAGGTCTTACATTACCATGGAAAACAACACAATGGTGGGAGGAGTGATTTTAATATTACTTTATTTATCAGCATGACCAGTCCTCTCCCGTGTGCCATGGTAAGAGCGAAGGAGATTGAGACCAGCTGAATGACCATTACTAACGAACAGTGTTGACAGCACATTATTTGTCATTCACTTCTTCATGTCTATCTGACAAACAAACCCCAGCTTCGACGTGCAGGTAAAGTCGTTGAGCAGAACAGTGTTCCGGAACAATACTTCGACACAGTCCTCGTTTTGCCAGTCGTCCGGTTGCCCGCTTTCCCAAAGTCCGTTATCTTTGGTCAAAATGGTGCCGTCGCTCCAAAAGAAGCGTCCCTCAACTTTAATGTCATTCGCCCCAACCCACAAACCTGCAGTTATACCTTGGAGCACATGACCTGAGCACAACAAATTATTTCCTTTTACAATAAAGGTCTACATAACAATCTAATGAAGTCTACTCCTGCTTTTAACTAGGTCACCGGTTGGAAAAGCAAAATGCTCCATACTAATGCATATTTAATGAACGAATGCTTCAAACAGTAAATAAAATCCAGTTTCAATGCTCTGCATTCGAGAGATAAGACAAACTAAAAGCTTAACCATTAAGAGATAAGCTAAAAGTACAACAAAGCTGTATGTGGTCAAGAAAGGACATGTAAGGGTGCGGTGATGGAAATCCTGAATTGTACACATTCCTATTTAGGTAACCACATATTCATTTAGTTCATCAACTATTTTGCAGGAGACTACTCTGCGTGAGTGTGAATGTGTGTGAGAGACAGATACATAGAGAGATTAAAGCAGGTTATTCAAATATATATATATATACCATAACTTGCTTGGATCGGAACTTGATCGAATATTAATGCTTCTTGTTTTTTTATTGAGAACAAAAACTACAATAACACGCGTTTTTACGAGCAAATCCACCAGCCACATGACATATTAGCCAAGGTAATTCAGATCAATTTTGCATTGATAATAATAAACATTTTGACAGCTTAAAATAGTAACTAATGTACCAGACAAGCAATAAAGAGAAAAACTGCTTTATGTTCCTCAGCTTGAGACTATCTTAATACAGTACTCATTCACTTTTGCTGATGCGCAACTCCACAAACAAAATGCCGGGTGTAAGGTCATTTTATATTATGACACGTCAATCAACGACATTTTCTGCGTGCCCTCTCCTCAAACAGAACTTTAATACTCGAGATGTAGTTTTTCATTTGTCCATTGGGAAAGTTATACACGATAACAAATTCTCAATTTTTAGAAAGACGACCCACAGACCTCTCAAACCAGCTGAGATAACTTTATTTGTATCAACTTACCCATCGTGTCCAACAAATACAGCAAAGCCGGGCCATCCTGCTCACGTGACTTGAAGTCCAAGAGATGAGCTCCATCAGTTTGACAGCGTGCCCTGGCAGTCTGGTAGTCTCGCTTGACAGAGTACAGCTTCAGACAATGATTGTTATAAAGCACGTAACCTCTCTCTACAGGACAGCCACCTGCACAAACAAGTTTACATCGCAACAGGAACTGACCTTTACATTAGCGACCCTCGACATTGTAAGTGTAAGTAGTGTGTACTGGTGTAGTCACTGTCAGTCTTTGTCTGCATGTTGAATGATCTCCGTGCGACACGTAACAAGGATTGGCACTACGAGGAGAATAGACAGAGACAGGTTGATGTTGTATCTGTTGTGAGTAAGGCTGGATGATGGCTATAACAGCACTGTAGCATTTGGTACTTGGACCGCTTTTAGATGAGTTGTGTAGCCACGAGATGTCACTCGCTAAACTGTGCATCAACACCGACAGGGACAGCAGGGACTCAACGATGATGACATGACTTGTCCAGAATTAGGCTAAGATGTGCTAATAAATGTTATTATCATTCTTTTCCTGGTATATCAGAAAAATGAACCAGTTAAGTTTAAATTCTGACGGTTGCTGTAGTCGTGAAGTACACCTCTGAGAGTTGAAAAAGCAACGCAACGAATAGTCATGACATCTGGACATACGAGAATCACAGTAAAGCTTGACGAAGGACTTATGGTCTCTTATGAACCTTTCCATATTTTGTAATTTGTCAAAATGTACTTCATGAGAAAACACATTTCTTTTAAACATATAAAGGTAACGAGTCCCTTCGCCCAACTGTCTGGAGGGCACCAGCTGTCTGTCGTTTGTCTCATCTGTGGATGTACGGCGAGGTTTGCTTTCTCATACTAATCTCTGATGTTTGGTGCACCGTTCACCTTTATGGTGGATTGTTCTTCACTGTTAGTGCTGTGTCATTATTTACAACAGACATCTTCCACTAACGGCTTCTGTCTGCTTTTCTTCGTTTTGCCATTATTTATTTTTGACTGTACAGTATTGTGCGCCTATTTCACTAATACGTTGAACTGTTCTGACACTGTAGACGATTTCGGACCATTGTGGACCATTGTGGACCATGCCGTAGTCCAGTGTCGATTGACGAACGACGTACCCTGCTACATGTTATAAATATTAGCTGCTGGGTGATGGGCAGTGAGGCGAGGAAGAGAGTTTCTGATGAAGGGCGACCAGCGGAGTGCTGTCAAGTGAAATAACCATCAGTTATCGCTTATCATAAAGATATATATATATTATTGCTACCTTAGTCACTAATTATTCAGTTTTACCGTAGCAGCACGGACATATAGCTGAACGACTCAAACGACCGACTTCGCTTTTTCCGTTTGTAGTCGCCTCGTCTGGGTTCAACTTCTGACAAGTGGCACCTGAATGAAAAGAACAATAAACGATTAGTCACCTACAACAGGTATCGGTCTCTGAGGGTATATAACTGTATCTATGCTGTTGAATCGACGTTTGAAGAAGTGTTCACAAAACTTTAATCTCAGAATCGTTCCTCCAGTTCGTGCCTCTCGGCCCTCGGAGGTGTACTTGTGACACACAACTGTACTGCTCCACTCCAGCGGCTGAATCTCGCTCTGCTACTAGCGC
Source organism: Pomacea canaliculata (assembly GCF_003073045.1). Taxonomy (NCBI): domain Eukaryota; kingdom Metazoa; phylum Mollusca; class Gastropoda; order Architaenioglossa; family Ampullariidae; genus Pomacea; species Pomacea canaliculata. The sequence continues at coordinate 11,733,346 of NC_037593.1, forward strand.
CATAGAAGTCTTTATTAGCGACATAAAGCACTGGAAGTTTAGAAAAACATCTTAAACTTAACGATGATAAAACGAAAGCCTGGCATCCTTACAAACTGTCCATGCTGTGTTTTCATTTCTTTGTTTGCTTCTATTTCTCTGCTATTTTTCTTCGCTAACGTCCAGCCCAGACAACTATACTCCCCGTCTGACGACCATCTCCTGACTATTCCTGGCCACAGGATTTTTAATTAATGTGCAAAAAATGGAACTTTCATCCTTTGATCCCTTATTTGCTGATTACAGTTATTTTATGTAACACGTATTTATAACATATACTTTGAAAGGAGGTTTTTTTTAATTCTGTAAAGGTAATTGTAATATTGCCAAGGAACAACAGCAATGAACTAATAAACTAATAAACAAATGAAGTTTTTTAACTATAAAAAGAGAAAAAACTTGCCCAAGATGACAATCACCACAAAGGTCAGAGCTACTCGTGTTATGAAGGTGAAACGCGGTGATCGTGAGGTGGCCTGAAACAAATTTGTAAAAACCACAGACGATGGCATTCGATCGAGTAAACCAATAAGGAAGTCGCGAAGTAGAAAAATAAACTCATTCTTTACAAGCATTAACATGGGATAAAATATTAGGCTCTGGTGAAAATTTGTTGAATACACAACATGAATCGAAAACAAAAAGAACTTGTATATTATAATCATAAAAAGTAAACCTGCTAGATGCTATGTTTGTCAATTACTTAATTGCAATGGTTGTGTTCAGTTTTATTTTAATATTCTTAAAAGGATAGCAGCTCCACAGTATGGTGCCTAGATTTATGCAAAATTTCAATAAACAGTGTTATCCACATAAACTCTTACCATCTGAACACGTCAGTACTTCTCGCTGTGTTCACGTGGTTCGTAGAGTAGAGACCTCGGACTGTCTGAACACAGGGCGGCATCAGCAATATATACTCTCGTCCACACTCCCACCTGGCATCGGGTGTAAATATTTTGTGAGAGGAGGCCGGCCAGTAACAACAGGTATCCACGTCACGAGAGGCGTGGTCTGACATGAACACGCCCTGTCATCAATATTCTATTGTGTTGTTTGCATCTTGAACACAGTTCAACGAGTATAGCAAAACGTTACACAAAACGTAATAAGAGAGATAGACAGCATTTACCAAAAATAATTTAAGTACAGAGTTTCTTGTCTTTTTCGTATTCTTCTTCTTATTCCTTTTCGCCCCCAGTGGAGCACAGGGCTCCAACCCCACCCCGCTATCGGACCCGATTCTGGGCGTCCCTTTCCAGTTGGGACCATGTCATGCCAGCTGTCTCCACCTCTCTGTGGACTGATTTCCTCCACGTATATCTGAGTCTTCGAACCCTGTGCCTCCCCTGTGGGTTCCAGCCCAGAACTTGTCTTGTTAAATTGTCGGTTGGCTTTCGTGAGGTGTGACCAGTCCAGCCCAACTTCCGCTTCCTGATGTCTTGGCTGGCAGGTTTTTGGTTGGTTCTCTGCCACAGGTCTGTATTGGAGATCTTCTCAGGCCATCTGATGTTGAGCATGTGGCGCAGACATCTGTTGACGAATGTCTGAATCTTGTTAGTGATGTCATCTGTCACTCACCATGTCTCAGATCCATACAGAAGGACTGACTTTACATTTGTGTTAAAGATGCGGATCTTGGTGTGTGAAGATAAAGCCTTGGAGTTCCAGATAGGTCGTAGGGTGTGGGATGCAAGCCTGGCCTTGTTTATTCGACTTCTTACATCTTCATCTGCACCTCCATCTTTGCTAACTATGCTGCCAAGGTAGGTGAAACGGTCAGACTAATACATTCCCCGTGTAGTTGTAGGGGGGGCTTCTTGCTTGTTGTTTACCCGCATCTCCTTCGTCTTCTTTATGTTGATGGTCAGGCCAGTCATCGCTGCTTCTTCTGCGAGCCAAGTGAGCTTTGTCTGTGCGTGTTGCTGCTGGTAGGACAGCAGGCTGATGTCATCCGCAAAGTCGAGGTCCTCAAGTTGCCTGACGAAGGTCCACTGAACTCCTGTGTTGCTGTTAGAGGTTGTTCTTCTCATGATCCAGTCTATTATGATCAGGAAAATTGTCGGTGAGAGTATACAACCTTGCCTCACTCCAGTCCTCACTGAGAAGGGGTCAGTCAGCTTTCCTTTGTGTATCACCAGGCATGTCGAATCCTCATACATCTGTTGGATGATGGCAATGAACTTTGGTGGAAATCCGTAGTGCTGCATAAGTTTCAGATGGTTTCCCTGTCTACTGAGTCAAAGGCATTCTCAAAATCCACAAAAGTTATATATAGTGGTGACTGCCATTCGATAGACTGCTCAATAATATTTCGTAGTGTAGCGATTGGGTCTGTGGATGATTTTCCCTACCGAAAGCCTGCCTGTTCCTGCCTCAGTATCTTCTCGAGGGGATTCTTTAGTCTCTCCAAAATAATTCTGGTCAGCAAATTGCTGGGAATGAGCAACAGTGAAATCCCACGCCAACTGCTGCACTGTGGTCTTTTTCGTATTGGAATATCAATAAACACGTTCCAAACAAAAGAGCAAAGACAATTTCTGTAAATGTAGTGATTAGTTGTCAAAGAAAGATAAGCTTGATGCTTAACTAACCTAACAATATATCAGAATAAATTTGTTTAGAACTATGTATAAATACACAGCATGCAACTTAGCTTCATTGGGCAAACAGTTGCAAAGGACACTAAACTAAAGAAAAAGGCAGAGTAGTCTTTTTTGTATAAAAGTTTGCTAAATGAGGTAAAAAGAAAACTTAAACATGTAAATAATATTTTAGTTGTAGAATTAAGTGCTGTCTAGCTGGGATCTTGTGCTCAGGTATAACAAAGGGAGCTGGAAGTGGGGATGGAGGTGCTGTGGCTGTCCCTGGTGTGAGGTTGCCCCGATCAAAACTCATTTAGCCAGAGTTCGGGCAGGTCATGGCGTAGAGTGGATTCCCGGATTGTGTTTGAGTTTAGTTCCTGGTATGTTGGGCAAGGGATGCTCAATCCGTGTTTCAGGTTACATGCTATTTACAGACCACGAGAAATGCACCTGATGTGCAGAACAGCGTCAGCTGACAACCACCGGAGTTAACATAGGTGTGCATGTTTATAGGTAGGAGAAAAAAACGTGCGAACTGTTGATGAGACTTCTTATAAGGTTGATCATCTGGTTCTCTCGTTCGGCAGTGATATTCTCCAGTTGATTCTATGTGTTTGTTGATCGAGGATGTCGATGATCACCATCTTTTCAGAAAGAAAATGTTTTTGATGGGGTAGAGGGGTTCCTAGAGGACGCCGGTGGGACCATGATAACTCATCCCAACTCAAAATATTCTTTCCTACTGTGGTCATGTGGTATAGTGTGATGCTGGTAAGGGAGGGCACTCAAGCATGAGCTCAGTGTTTTCTCTCTGCCTGGACGTGTATTTATGCCGAGACTCACTCTTGGCCTCTTGCGAAGTGATCCGCTGTTAGTCTCGGCGAGCCGTAACAAAGAATGTGAATAAACGGAAGCTATGTCGTTTAATGCCTCGTTTTAGTAGTTAATCTGAAATGTGAATAAACCGGAAGCCTGTTGGTATGGAGCCTCGTTCTAGCAGTTAATTGAAAAAGATCGACGTCCGGCTGTCCAGGGGATATAAGTTCGTGTTTTGATTGAAAGAGTGAAACATGTATAATAAACTGAAGTGTTGTTGAATCTAGTTTACAGTTCAAGTAAATTCAAAATGGAATCATTGTTTTACTTTGGTCATAACGGGGCCTACTGGATACGAGAACGTGTTTTAGAAATGGCAGTACCACGTGGGGGAGGGGTGTTGTTACGGAGACTGGCACGCCAGTTATCAACTACTCAAAAGAGTGACTAATTTCAACGGCACAAATGAGCCAGCAAAACATAAGTGGCGATTGCAATTACCGACATCTGTCGCAGTTCTCCTCTTTCATCGTTCAATGACAGAGAAACAGAGAGACCACCACATTACACGCGAACAGAATACATGCAACGCGCATGCGCTGTGTTGAGATCCGCTCTCGCGATTTTTAGTTTTCCTTTTAGTTTAGCATATTCGGTTGATTGGTTTCCAAACCACACGGGCCCTAACTCCTAAAGTTTACACAAAGTCATCTAGTGATCCTAATAAAGAAGAAACACCCTAGTTACAAAATACTTAGATTACTGCCCAGGCAGAAAAGGGATATCATAAAATTATCATTAGTTTATGTTTTGAAGTCTAGTTTTTTTTTCCCTAATCATTGAAAGAAAATCGATGCTAACAGTATTTTTTCTATAAATCATCGATCCTTCTCGACAGACAAAGAGGCGAAAGAAAATGCAGCGTATCTGAAAAACTTACTTTACTCAAAAAAAGAACATCGTCAAAATGAAATGGGGATGTGCTGTCTACTTTAATTCTTACAGTTCTAATGCTAGACATAAATACAGTATGCAAATATAAGAAAATTGATCACATTCACCAATGGGACAAGAGGAACTGTGCAAGCCCATGCAATATGCTGTCTGCGTTAGTCGCATTACTGAGTGTCAGGGACTAGTCCTTGATTCATGTTTCCTTAGTCATGTACATGGCCGGCGCAATACTAACCAAGTAAAGATTAATTTCTATTTTTCCAACATGCTGCGCCCCCCCCCTCCACAAAATGTGAATCATTTATCAACAAAAATATTGTAATATTACAACAGCAGAGGCAAGATTGTTCAGTCTACAGACCTCACCAAGCATGGTGGTCACGTGGTAATGGACTGTAACGGTGCAATGGAATATTTTGTTAAGCTTTACAACACCACTCACTCAGCCACTTGCATTCATTCAAGCAAGAAATGTGCTAAAAAATGAATAATTATCTCTGAGACTGTAGCCGAGAAGCGTGTACGATTGGAAGAACGCGATGATAAAGATCGGCAGCAAAAAATAAATTGAAAAAAAAAGTACATGAAAATAAAAAGACTGAAAGGTTTAAAATAAAATAAGTAAATTAAAAAGCACTTTTATTTGAAATGTACTAAAAAGGATAAAATAGTTTTTTTTTAATTTCGTGCAGACCACTACGATAAGGTGGGAGGTCGATTCAAAAGATAGATGCAAATCTAAACTCTTTACTTTTGACAAAAATAACAAGATAACTTAAAGACCTTATCTTTGACACACATCCATAAATTTTTAGATGCTATCTTTTCTGTCTTCCTTAACGGCTTCGAAAGCTCAGTACAGCATCTGTTATAGCTAGTGTAAATTTGCATGTTCATGCTGCTATTGAAATTGCTGGAGATGCAACCACTCTTGTCAACATAAACACATCGCGCTGTGCGTAAATCAATGAACATATAAGGGAAGTAACTCCAGGTGCTTTCAGTTGTTCGACTATAGATTACTTCCCTTAAAAAGCTGGGTAGTTGGGGGGGGGGGAGAGAGAATAATTCAACTAATTAGGTATTTTGTTATATCTAAAAGTAGGCAAAGTTGTAGTTGATCAAAGTCCATGTTTGTAACGCTTACCGGTTTCTCAATTCGTCATGGATTTGCACTCCAACAATAGAAAATGACAATAAAATAGTAATATTTTAATTCTAATGTATATTCTAATTTAAAAAATATGTTTGTTTGGCACTATATGGTTGTATATAATGCAGAAATACGAAGAAAAACTGTTAAAAGTGATAAGTAGGCGTAACCCGTGAAGAGGCGATCAAATGTTAACACCTACAGTCAGCGTGTAAATAAATATTAGCCGAAAAACCGTTAGGCTCTTTAAATGTTAAGTCATTAAAATTTAATTTTTATTTTTTTTAATCGTTGCGATAGAGCCTTTCGGTCCGAAAGATATCGCAGCGATAGTCTCCCCATCAAGCTGGTATGCAGAGACACTTCGATAGAGCTCCACTAGCTTTCGGCTGGGTTATGTCAGTTCTATAAATAGCTTCCGGTTAGGCCCGATTTTCATGCGTTACTGCGCATGTCTTTGCTTTGAAAGTAGTGTGCTTCCTTTTCCTCCCCGACCGTGTCCTAGATGCAGAGAAATGGAAACGAAACGTATACGAAAAGCCAATTTCAGTGAAATGGAAGTAAAACATTTTGTTAGAGGAGATATCTATGGAAAGTGAAAATCTTTCTTGCTCTTTCTACTATAAAGTGACGTTGCGAAACAGACAAGAAATTTGGAAAAACATCGCGTCCAAGGTGTCGGCATGTGGAGTGGCCGTTCGGACGGTCCCAGACATAAAAGACAAATGGGGTCTCCTGAAAGAAGCTAGTGAATGTCGACCACCTGAATACGAAGAGACTGTTGTTGCGATCCTTGGCAATAGCACTAGTCTGATCAATGGTATTGCAGGTAAGTGACACACTAACTGGCAATAAAATTATAAATAAAAGTAAATGACAGAATAATTGTCGTTATGTTTATAGGATACTTAGGGACTGGGTACTTATTTTTATTTTTTATGAATTTATCATAGAAAATGTTATTACGTTTGCAAATCAACTGGATATAGGGAAGGGAGCAGTGAAAAATATGCTATGCATTGGATGTTTAAATCACTCATATTTTTTAATCATACACGCTCTACATTCTTGGTAAGTGGTGACACAGCACCATAGGGTGAAATGGGTTCGTGTAACTGCCTCAAATGAAACCATTATTTCGTTCTCATTTATTGTCTATACATCAGCTGTATGCTTATTGATGAATAATCAAATCAAGTACAATTTTTAAAACTTTTTTTTTCCAGTTAATGGTACAGATTCATTTGTGGCTGGACTAGATGTAACCCAGCCTTCAGGCTCAGGAAGTGAAGGAGGTAAGCAGGCTGAAGGAATTCATGTTTCATGGTGGCTCTACCGTGAAGTTTGTGTGCCGAATGCTGTGTTGTGAAGTTTGTACGCAATGCTGCCAGCTCAACAAATAATAGACAATACCTTAAAATTTACATAGTGAAATTTATTTTACACTCAAACAGTCATAATTTTAAGTCACATATTTTAAAACAAAAGCAAAGTGAAATGTGAATAATTTACAGTCTACAAGAAGAGATAAAAGTGTGAAAGGGAAAGACAATGCTAATGGTGCAGTATGTGAATTTGCATAATTTCAAAATATTGCTTGGATTTTGCAGTGACTGAGGAAATAATTCAAAGTTCAAGACCCCTGACAACAGAATCTGCTTAGACAACAGCTTGGTCAAGACTTGCAAAAAAGAAAATGGTAATTATTTTTATTTTAAGTAAAATATTGAATGCTTTGTTATTCTTGTCAACTTATATGATTTGCAGGAAAATCAATAGTCACATCCAATTTTCTTAGGTACACATTTGTAGTCTATAATTGCATCCACACACAAATATATATATACACATCTATATGATATTTGCAGTCTATTCTTGCAAGACTGATAATTTTTTGCCATGTTACACTAAATCAGTTTGTAGATAAGGGGGGGGGGGGGGCATTGGTGTTTTTACGCCGTGCCAGCAACTGAGGCTATATTACGGCAAGCAGCCAGCCCTGTAAACAGATGCCACATGCAGAGAAAGAACAGCGTGCCCGAGATGAGAAACGAACTCTGGGCAGCAAACCTTCACTGTATTGGTGACAGGCGCTAACCGTTGTGCCACCGTGCCGCTCAGTTTGTAGATAACATCACTTTTCTTTAGAATCTTATTGATGTACATGCAGAAATCTAATTGCCACTCTTGCAACCATCATTTAGTACATAATTCTTTTTGCTCTGCCCCAGAGTTTTCAAGTCCCTCCACATCGCTGGCAAACTTCTACCAATCAGCACCACTGTCCATGGACAACCAGGAAACCTTTAAAATGGAAAAAAAGAAAAAAGAGCCAGCAAAGGGGATGAAGAGCAACAACTCGCAATAAAATATTTGAAAGAACAAACAGCAGAGTCCACACTACGCCAACAAAAAATAGGACTACAAATGAAAAAACTCAAACTGAAAGTCAGGCTGCTGGAAGCTAATAAAAAGCAACCTACAGAAAGATGAATGGTAATTAAACTTGCAGTACTGCCAGTGTATGCATTTTTGTATGTTAGAGTGGATGTGTATGCAGTTAAATTTTTTTTAATTATGTCCTTGATCTTAGAATGTGCATCTGTTAATCTATTGTTTAAGTGTTGTATATTTGTTTTTTTTTTATCTCTTCTAGAAATAAAAGATGTCATAAGCAACAAAGTTTCTTAATGGTTTTTCTTCTCTGTGCCTTGATAGTATGTGTTATATTCTGGATCACCCTTACCTTGTTTTCTTTATTGGTGTGCAAGAAATGCAATCAGCTAATACTGCGGGCAACTTTCCCAGCAACAACTCTTGCTCTCTCCTGTGCTTGCATATTGTATCTCCTCTCTACAAGGTTTTCATCTGCACCATGGTTTTTTATCTGCACCAGTATCATCTTCATCATCTGGGTCTGGCAGAGCTAGAAACCTGAACAAAATGTCAAAAGCAAATTGTAAGTTAATAGAACATCTCATCCATCCCCCTTATAAAAATGATGTACAGATTGTGTCCGCTATACCACAATATTCAACAAAAAGAATGTTCACAAACCTGGCAGGATTGTGCAGAATGAAGCACACTGTGATTATTTCGCTTGCTATCTCTGGAGATACACATAAACCAATATGTAAGCAGTGCCACCTCTTTGCAACACCAATGCTTCTTTCCACTGTGCAGCGTGCCTGTCTGTGAAGTTCATTATAAATTCTCTCTTCTGGAGTTTCTGGGATGAAAACAGGGGTCATTAGCCAGTCCGTTAGCATGTACCCATTGTCTCCAAGAAGATGTCCCCTTAGAGGTGGCTGATTGCTTTCCATGGCATCATAGAATGGTGACTCTCTACAAAAAAACATTTTTATCAAAAAAATAACATTGGCGGATTACATGGGCTATTTAATCATGGCATTACATGGGATTTGAGTAATTGTGGTTGTACATAAAGCTGCTGCAAGCCGTGGCATTTGCAGATATGTCTCCTAAAAGATGACATGACATCTTGTATGAGTTAAGAGATAAGTGAGAAATTATTTGACATCATAAGAGTTAAACACATGACTGCATGTTGTTGCTGCAGTCTGAGGAAAACTCACCTCTTCCTTGAGCATGACTTCTAACACAGCTCACACAATGCTAGTCCTTTTCACCTCCCCCTATTTCTGGTTTTGATATTTTCCTACTTGTCTTCCTCTACAGAATCACGATTTTGACAATTCTAGTTACTCGGTGACTTTGTGTGTTTTCTCTACTTGTCTTCTATTCGTCGTCAGGATTGTTGTTTATTTTTCCGTCCGTCGTACTCTGTCCATGTTGTCCATGTCTCATTTCTGTCGTACGCGCTAAGACCATGGTCTGTAGGAGTGGGAATTTGCGCTAAATAAATTTTTTTGTTTTTTCTCTTTTTTTATTATTATTATGATTTACATCAACAAAAATAAACATAACAATGAAGGTGGGTCTTAAACAAGACAGACATTTCCCATGCCATTGAGCATACAACTATTACAATTACCACTGACATTCCCTAGAGACTACACATCCTAATCCCTACTAATTTCACCATAAAAAAAAATTAAAATAACATCAGTTTTACACAATTCTTAAATTTATATACCTTTTACAGGAAAAAAGTTATTATTACAGTGCTGTATATGTGGTTCCGTCATTGACTGAATCTATGATGTCACACCCACCTGTATTTCACAAATAAGAAATTTTTTTTTTTCCTTTTCCTTTCTCTTTCTCCTTTTTCCCTTTTCTTCCCCTTTCTCTCTCCTTTTTTTCTTTTTAAACATATGATAGGTATTGTCTATTTATCATTTGTACATAGCAATAGAGATAGAAGAGAATAGAATATGTGTGTGAGTGAGGGTGTGAGTGCATATGTGTATGTGTTTAAAACATGTCAATTTGGCATCATGCACAATCTATACCATAAGTGTAATCTACTAAGGAAAAAACTATATAAACTATACATGCCGTAGCCATATAAACTTTATAGCAGTAGTAGTAAGGCAATAGTTGTGGTATGAATAAGTTTATTTTCAACTTGGCTACAAATTTGTCTCATCTGTCATTTCCTGTGCTATATTTGTGTACAAGACACGATATCTACCTGTGCCACGGTAACTGATATCTCTGTGACACACACGATATTACTAACAACAGTCTCACATTCACTTGCTCGTCAGCTCCTACATTACAAGAGATAAGAACACAATAGTGGGAGGAGTGATTCGAACATTTTTTATTTCGTCAACTATCAGCATGGACAGTCCTCGCCCGTGTGCCATGGTAAGGACAGGAGACTGACACCAGCTGACTGAACATTACTAATGTACAGTGTTGACAGCACATTATTTGTCATTCACTCCGTTCAGATGTCTACCTGACAAGCAAACCACAGCTTCATGCTGCAAGGAACGTCGTCGAGGACGACTTGGTTCATGTAGCTGACTCTGACACACTCTACATTCTTGACATCGTCGTACATGTCGTCCGGCTGCCCATCGGCCCAAAGCTCGGAGTCTACCGCCAACGTGGTGTTGTCGCTCCACCGGAAGACTTTCGCCACTTTAATGTCATTCGCTCCAACCCACACACTTTTACCCATAGTCCCGAGATCTTTACCTGTGCACAAACAATAATTTCCTTCTTTTAATGAACGTTCTTTGAAAATATTAACTTACAATCTAATGATGTCTACTGCTGCTTTCAAACAGGTCACCGGTTTGTAAAGCAAAGTGCTCATTATATTTAATTTACGAATGCTTCATAAAATGAAAAAAAAATCTATTTTCAATTCTCTGTATTTGTGAAAAACGAGAGATGACACACAATGGAAGTTTAACCACGAAGAAGAAAGATGGTCGACAAAGCTGCATGTGGACAAGACAGGAAATGTTGTAAAGGTGAGGTGATCTACACTGAATTCTATTCATTTTTGAAGATAGTCGCATATTTGTTTAAATAGCATTTATTTAGTTTTTCAACTATTTTTAGCAAGAGAAAAATCGATTTTTGAATGTGTGACAGCTCTGTTGTGCATGCGTGCGTGTGTGTGTGTGTGTGTGTGTTATTTTGCTGACAAGCAATAAAGATAAAGGTTGTTTCATGTTACTTAATACATCACTAAGTCACATTTGCTGATGCACACCTCCACGAACTAACTGTCGTGTATTACGGAATTTTATACTATGATACGCTCATAAACGACATTTCTGCATGCCTATTCCATAACTAAAAATATCCCACTCATGGTATTTGTTCCTTGGGGAAGTTATACATGATAATATCTTCTAAATTTTTAGATAAACTATCCATAGACCTCGTAAATTATTTGACATTCATTTTTTTCCTAATAAAATACTATTTTCTTCATTTAATGTCTTTGACTCTAAAAATACAACGCTTTCATCGCTTCCTATCGACATCCTCGTTTCAAGAAAGTTCATGCATGTTTTTGAGAAAACAATTAATACTGAGTTCCTGACAATTTGTAACAACTAAACGCCGGAACTTCTTTTGTGATCTTGGATTCAGTAATTCACCATTTCTTCGAGCTAAACTTTATTAGTGTTAAAGATAGCAATACAATGTGTACCAACTTACCCATCGTCTCCATCAGCATCAGCAGGGCCGGGCCATCGTCACGTGACTTGAGGTTAAAGAGATGACCTCTGTCACCTTCACAGCGCGTTACGGCATCCGAGTAGTTTCGTTTAATAAAGTACAGCTTCAGACAACGGTATTCCAAAAGCAGGTAACCTCTCTCCACAGGACAGCCATCTGCACAAACAAGTTTACATCGCAACATGTTGTGTCAGGAACTGACCTTTACATTAGCGACCCTCGGCATTTAGATAAACCGGGCTGTGTATTTATTTTATTGTTCAACTAGGCATGACCTGTGACGAGACGATCACATGTTTAAAACCTGCAGCCAAAGCAATGTTAAACTGTGTGAACAATGTTCAGATTAACATCATTAACAAAGCCCACCCACAATCCCCCCCGCTTGACCTTTAATAATCAGCTGCTGGGAGGTGGACAGCGAGGTGAGATCTGATCATGGGTACCACCAGACACCAGTCAACGACTTTCTGTTCCACAGTCGAGTGCAGTAACAATCAGTAATCGTACATCATAGATGTAAACATCTTTAAACATATATTATTTCGACTTTAGTGACTTTAGTTTACCGTAGGGAGCCTTAGCGTCCGCAGAACGATTCAAACGATCCATTGCTGGAAGCAAGGCCAATTCAGTCACACCTAAATAAACAGAACAACAAACGATTAGTTAGTTTATTCCTTGTTGCTCCTCTGAAGAGTATAGGGCCGCAACAACACCTCGAAGGACTGCTTTCGCAATCGTGTTGAAGATGCGGGTCTTACTGCTGAAGGATAGTGCTCGGGAGTTCCAGATGGGGCGTAGGCTGTTGAAAGTGCCTGGCTTTGTTGATGCGGCTTTTGATATCATCATCCGCTCCACCGTCCTTGCTAACAATGCTCCTCAGATACCTGAGGTGGTCTGTTTCGAGGATGTTCTCTCCTTGAAGTTGGATGGGGAGTTCCTGCTTGTTGTTGATTCTCATCACTTCGGTCTTCTTTGTGTTGACCTTTAAGCCAGTCTTCTCTGCTTCCTTGGCTAGCTTACTCAGTTTGGTTTGTGCATGTTGTTGCCAATGAAACATGAGACCAATGTCATCTGCAAAGTCCAGGTCCTCTCGCTGTTTGGTGAAGGTCCACTGGATACCGATGTTGCTGTCTTGGGTTGTCTTGCACATAATCCAGTCTATGATCATCAAGAAGATTGTTGGTGATAATATGCAACCCTGTCTTACGCCGGTCTTCACTACAAAAGGTTTGGTGAGTTTGCTATTGTGAATAACTTGGCAGGTAGAGTCTTCGTACAACCCATGGATGATGTTTATGAGCTTAGGTAGAATCCCGTAGTGGATCATCAGCCTCCAGATGACGTCCCTGTCTACACTGTCAAATGCCTTCTCGAAGTCTACAAAAGTTAGATAGATGAAGGACTGCCACTCAATAGACTGCTCAATGATGATACAGAGGGTGGCAATGTGGTCAGTGAATGAACTATCCTGCTTGTTCGGGTCTCAGTCTCTTGTCTAGCGCTTTTTTCAGTCTCTCTAGAATTATCCTTGATAGAACTTTACTGGCGATGGACAGCAGCATGCCAATTGTTGCACTGAGAGAGGTTTCCTGTCTTCGGTAACTTGACTAGGCGGCCTACTTTCCGGTCTCTTGGTAGTAACTCTTGTTCCCAGATCTTATGTAGAAGGGGACTGTAAAATTGTTGCTGTTGTTTCTGGGTCTGCCTTTAATGCTTCTGCCAGCCATCTTCAGGATCAATGCTTGAGGAAGTGTTCACAAAACTTACTGTAATCTCAAAAGCTGTGTCATCCCTCCAGTTCGTGCCTCTCGCACCGCTTATGCCTGTGGCCTTATATTCAGCTTAAACAGTAAGTCTGCATTTCTAAATGTCTTCGTTGATCCACTGCCTGCTTATTTTTTTTTTTTTTTACTTGTCAGCTCCAATGCTTTTCAATGTAGCCTTTTGGTTTAAATGTGTAACATGTTTTGATATAACAGATATTTCAACATGAGTTTTATTTATTCTGTCAGGTAAACGAAGTTTTGTCAAGGCAACAACAGCAGTGATCCTTTGCTAATAGATTTATCACAAATAAAGAATTTTAACTTTAAAAATGTCTTGATATTAAAAAACTTGCCCAATGTGACAATCATGACAAAGGTCAGTGCTGTGTAGATCACAAGAAGTGATCGTGAGGTGGCCTGAAATAAATTAGTAACTTTACAGACGATGGCATTCGATTGAATACACAAATAAAAAATGGTGAAATAAATACATAAACAAATCCTGCAATCGCACTAACATTGCAGAAGATAAATTGTAAGGCTTCAATAACAATCTGTTGAATATAAAACTAGAGTACAAAAAAACTTGTAAATAATACTCACAAACAGTAAACTCTGTTAGTTGCCATTTGCCAATCACTTGTTTTCGACAGTTTGGTTAAGTTTTATTTTCTATTTTGATATGATTAAAAGGATTGCAGCGCTACAGTGTAGTGCCCAGAGCTGTACAAAACTGAGATAAATATTGTTGTCCCGTATAAACTCTTACCATCTGAACTCGTCTGTACTTCTCGCTGTGTTCACGGAGTTCGTAGAGGAGAGACCTCGGACTGTCTGAACATCAGCAATATATACTCTCGTCCACACTCCCACCTGACATCGGGTGTAAATATTTTGTGAGAGGAGGCCGGCCAGTAACAAACAGGTATCCACGTCACGAGAGGCGTGGTCTGTCATGAACACGCCCTGTCATCTCTACCTTGTTATGTCATGTGACCACTAGTAGCCCCGCTTCTTGCTCTGTCCATCCAAGCTGCTTGGTTCGCAAGGATTAGACATGGCTACTGACGAATGAACTTCCACGAAACTTTGCCGATGATTTGCATCCGATTAAGATTACACTGTGGGTCCCCAGAGGGCGCACAGATATTTTTGTGGACAGCTCCGTGCACGATGTGTACTTGTGTACAGCTGGTGAGCAGGACATTCGCGGTAAATGCTGTGCAAACTACAGTCGGTCTGTGCAACATCGCATTCACATCCGACTGCCATTACGGAAGCCCATTATTATTGCGTAAATAAAAACATAGTAAACAATTTATGAAAAAATAATAAAGTAGAAAATAGAAAACTGGCTCCAAGAAAATGGCTCTAACACCTCATCTCCCAAGCACATAAAAGAAAACAAAGTTGAGAGACGACCTTTGCGTCCTGGTCATTGTTCATGACTCGTGTAAATGATAGCTACATAAAATCTGTTGATTTCACATTTCTAAACTTAGTCATTCAATCGTGTAGACAGCCCTCTGTTCCATCAACAGTGCGGTGTGTTTAAACACACATTCCTATTAATCGGCGATAAAACAAATAACTCATATCCTTTCTTAAACTATAAAATATTTTATTCCTAATTATGCCATCAGATACTGTATTGACAGATATCAGATAGCTATCGTAAGTAATGAATTTCACAAATGCGGCTGTAAAGAAAGCTTTTGCTATCAAAGATTGGAACGATTTTTATTCCTCCAATGATTTTTTCTCTCTTTTTCCCTCTCTTTCTTTGTCTCTCTCTCTCTCTCTGATTAGGCCTTAATGCCAATAAAAGATTGTTTGATCCATCTATAGCAGCTCATTAAGGTTGTCCAGTCTGTGAAAAACCTAATATCATTAAAGATGAACAGCATTGTATGTTCAGTTTACATGAGATCGGAAAAGTAATGGTAGGCCATAGACATGGATATATTTGTGAATTGTGCATATTGATTTTTTATAATTTATTTATAAAATTTCGGCAATAATAATAATACTAATAATAATACTAATACTAATAATAATAATAATAGTTTAAATCACTTACATCGCATTTGCCCACTCACCAGTCAGTTCAAACATCAGCGCAACACTACAAATAAATACAGTAACATGGCTGCAAACTACAAAATCAAAAAGTGTAGGAGAGATAGTGTGGAAAGGATTCATTCAACCACTAAAGGTAGTCAAGAAATAGGAGGATCTTCACAGAGACCTGCATAAAGGTGGTCATTAGTGTGCGAGATCCTGCAGGCCAGCTCTTATTTATTCTAAGGTTCACCCCTTTGCGGTGGCATGGCATGCTTACCTGAGTAAAGACTCTCCCCCGCCCCAGTAGACAGATTGGCACAGCCTAATATAAGATTATGGTTTAAATAAACTAAGTAGTTACAGTTGGAGACAGGAACATATTTCTCATATTTATTATATATTATAATAAATACAGAGATATACATATACATATCTATTAAATTTAGTTCATTCCAGCTACTTCCTACTTCTTACAACTGGTCTGCTACTAATGAGTCATCTCATGTCGTGAGCGCAAAAACAAAAAGAAAAGGAAGCACGAGACAAAAACAGCAAATAAACAAAGTTAGCTTTGAAAGACCTCTACAAAGTTGTACACTTTTCCTAATGTTTGCTGTGTATATTACCTTGCTAAACGAACTGTAGTAAGCTTATAAGCTTATAGTTGTCTACTGGGAAAAAAATTAACGATTACAATTAATGCAAGGGACTTGGAAAGGTCTGCCTCGAGACCCATGCTGGCTTTCGGTAGCC
The DNA here is from genome assembly GCF_003073045.1 of Pomacea canaliculata. Classification (NCBI taxonomy): domain Eukaryota; kingdom Metazoa; phylum Mollusca; class Gastropoda; order Architaenioglossa; family Ampullariidae; genus Pomacea; species Pomacea canaliculata. Next base: position 11,749,617 of record NC_037593.1, read on the forward strand.
CTGTGTCCAGGTTCAGGTCCAAGTCACATCTGCCAATCGTCTTGCCAATGGTCGAAGCATTGCCTGGGGTCTTCTGTGGCTTGCTAACAATCAACAAAGTAGGAGTGCGCTAATTACACTCTATCTTGCCGACGACCCAGAAATTGTTCAACACCGAGGATCTACTTTTTTTTTTTATCTGACTGACATTCGATCCTGTCAGTTGCGTGGGAAGATGATCAGCTTTGAGGGTCGGGAAGAGGAACACTTAATACTGACAGTGAACGACGTTCACATTCTTGCCTCCTCAGTATCTTTTTTGGGGGCAGAAGCTGCTTCCCCACCCACCCAGGTTTCTACTCCACTGCCTTTGGCCTTGAACCCTCTGTCTTGTAGAGAGCGCACCATCATTCTGTCCTGTCCTTTAACCTTTGTACGATCTGTTGTCCTACACCAGAGCAGACGACCAGCAGAGGAGACTAAATAATGTCACCTACTTCAGATCATGTGGTTTCAACTTTTTGTTTCTTTCATAGCAATCTCGAAAATACATGCACACCATATATTCAACACAAATATACAAACATTTATAATATACAAAAGATTTACACCGTAAATATATACACCACACATTACGTACCATACATGGAAGAATAGAAGAGACATACATATAATGAAAACATAACACATTCCATACATAATACCATCCACAAACATGTCATATATTCTATATATATAAATTCATCAAACATACATATACACACATACACACCATACAATGCTCTTGGAGCACACGCTCGCATCCACCTACGCACATACTTGAGTGCAGAGGTCGATACAATTAGTCTGAACACCCTGCTCATGTTGTTGTTTCTCCTTGCCCTGGTGGATGGTAAGAGTGATTAGACTTGCTCGATCGAGTTTTCCAGAAAGTTACAATAACAGTGGTAATCAGGCCAAGAGTCACTAAGGCCAACAACACACCCAAAACGGCGGTCTGCACAGTCGTTGCCCTCATTGCTGATGTCCCGATATCCACATTTTCTGAAACAAATATGGTAAACCAATTAATGCAAGTAAAATGAGTGCATCCGAAATGAATAAATGGAAGCCACAGAACTGAGTCCTTTAATTGAAATGTGTGCATGGATTTACGTCTGCAGACAATTACACAGAAAAAGAAAAATTGCAGGAGTTTCACAGTTTGTATTTTTAAATCTCTTGGTTGATCTTCCACCGAAACCTTAAGTGTAAACTCTCTTCCCTCTTCGCCTTTTTTTTTTTTTCTTTTGCCTGCTGTGAACAAACACTACCTTGGGGTGGTCCTGCCCTGTAGGAAAGAAGCCAGCCTTTTCCGTGCATCGCAGCGTCTGAGCGGAAGAGAAGGCACATGCTGGGACCGGAACTGACGTAGGAGGGCTTGCTTTGAGCACAAAACCTCCCCAACAAGTGAGGATCGGGGTCATCTGCATTACCTGCCAACGCAAAGGGACCCCGTGCACATGCGAGTCAACCTGATGATTGTGATTATGATTGTTGTTCTATATTCTATATTCATGTGTAATCATTGTTTTTAATCTGACCATGAGGTGTGTCGGTCATCCGTGTACTTTATTTCTCCTTTCCTTTTTGTTCTTTCTTTATCAAACAGAGCATCGTAAATGCATGTGTGTGTGCGTACGTTCGCGTGGGGGTGAGTGTATGTAAGCGAGAGAGAGAGAGGGGCAATAGGGATACTACAGAAAGATGACTTCGACAATGGTTTAACTAAATCTCGCACTTTATTTAGGAATGTAATAATATACAAAACCAGTTGGAATTTTTATATTAACTCTGCAAATGTCAACAATTGTTTGTTTTCTCATTCATCGTTCTCACCATATTCATAACACATTTTCGTAAAAGGAAGTTCATGTCCTCACCATCGTAAACTTCCACGAAGTCCAAGCAAGTATAAGTCAAATCAGCATCCAGTACATCGGCGTAGATGATGTCATTGTTATCGTCTGATGTAATGCAGTAATGGCACAAGTAATTGCTGAAGACAAGAAAGTTTCTCTAAAGACCGATGGGCAACAATGGGCGCAAATATTTGTCTTCCCTTTATCCATTCCTTCCTGCTTTTCTTACGTTCGTAACACTCTTTCTCTCTGTCTCTTTCTCTCTCTTTATCTTTCATTATATTATTTCGTTATTTCTTTCTCTCTTCCACCTTGTACCAAATAAAACAGTTCACGTTAGGCAAAGATAACTACAACGACTTTAAACGTTGTAACTATTTGTAGGACTATAGACACTCACACCGGGTAGTAATTCGGGTAGTTTACTGATGTCAAGTTGTTGGCTTCTCTAGTCGCTTTTAACGTGATGACACCCTGGCAGAAAGCGTTGTCTACAAACGACACAACCGAAACATTGTCAGAAAGAGTATAACTAAAATACTGTCAGATACAGCATAACCAAAACATTGTCATAACCAATGCAATGTGATTCCGAAATATTAATTAATCTTTGTGGACATCCTCGTGGTGTGGATATGATGACTAGCAATAATGCAGCGTAAAATGAAGTATCTCATCTCCAATGAACGGGTGAATGAACCTCGTTCGACGAAAAGGAAGCACATACGACCACGCGACAATAAAAATGGAACCATGGGATGCAAATCAGCAACTCTAGAGCAATATTGACTAATTAAAGGTAAAAGTGGAAGTGAAAACATGTCTCTTACCTGGCACTGAGTTGAATTCAGCCCTGACAAACCCGTAGTTGTCTCTATCGTCAGTCCAAATTTCCATCATCACATATCGTGTCCTGCTCGTGATGTAGACGCTGATATGGTTGTCTCCCCCTGAATCGTACAGGAGTGGGCTATCCGTGGAATTTCCTGCGATCAGAATCTACTTGTGATTTCAGACTGTAAAAGTAAGATTAACTACTTCAAAAATATTAATAAACGGCACAAAGACATACAGTAAAAAAAAAAAAAAGCTACGATTACCAGCAGAATATACAAAGCACAAGCCAAATATCAATAATATTAAGGGGAGGTCATTCTGTTTATTGAGCTATAGAAAGTACATATACTTTAAAACCGAGTGGTTGTTAAACTTTCTATATCTCTCTCTCTCACATACACACACTTTATTGCTAAATATTTTCGTGTTTTCCGGTACTGTGTAGAAAACAATTAAAAGTTGATGTTCTACCCTCGTACTTACTGCTTCAACACGCTGAAAGAAAATGTCGCATGCCAACTAGATGATTAGTTGCTATTGGTGAAGTTAGACCCATCCTTTTAAAAACAGTTGTACTCGGCTGACCTATAAATTAACCCCCTACCTTCGACCTTACTCACCATCGTACAGCCTGACGTAATCACCACAAAAATGAAACTGCTCGCACATCTCGCCTGTCACGCGCGCAGTCACGTGATCTGTTTCTCGCTCGCCGCTTACAAGGTAGCGACACCAAGCGTTGCTGGGAAGTTAGAAAAACACAATGAAAACAACTTTAGCTTCGTCGTCTTTCAGCGGTAAACAGTCAAAGTTGCAAGCATGTAGGATGTGACAAGAGATTCTCTCCTCTTCCCGACTAAGAAAGGGACAGAACTCACTTGGCGTACTGCAGGCTGCGACTGACTCCCGATGGAGGCTGTGTGATGACCAACACTTCATCGCTAGGAGCTGTGTCATGTGTCACTCGGCCCTGGCACTCAGGGTTCTCTGCACACACCGTTACAATGTCACCGATGTCAAGACTAATCGTGTCCAAGAGATGTCCCCATGGTGGCGTGATGATCACAAAAACCACGTGCGCGGTTGGGGACCGTTTTAACAGATGTGAAATTTTTCTGTACTTTACATATTTACAGATATTTAGTGATAATCAACTGAGATTTGTACTGACTGCATTTAGGTTCGTTATTTCTAATTTGTCAGCCCACTTCTATAGCAGTTTTATATCTAAATCTGTTTCCTTTATGTAAAACTGCGGAAAAAAAAATGCTAAGCTGCCCATAATTTGAAAATTTAAGAAAACGGCTCATTGTTCCCAAGTATTATAGTGCTTCAAATATTATTTCAATTCCTCTGTCTTTCTTTGCTGTTGTCCTTTAATCAGGAAGAAATTGTGATTAATCTCTCTACATTCCTCTACAAGGAAATTTTCATAGCTTTAAAAAACTGTAAAATTTGCCGTAAATAATATTGTATTATGTGTATAATTCTTTCAAGAGGACTTGGCCTTATCGAATAAAGTATTTGTGTTTGGTATCTCTATTTCTTACACACACATGATATCTGTGCACAAACATTGGAATGCATTCACCTGAACGCAGAGGTACATTCGCATTGACATATTCCCAGAAACACTGACATATTTACATGAGGAGTATCACAACCCTGACCCACGTTTGTTAACACATTGGCACGAACAACACTTCATCATGAAGATGAAATATTGACTAACCCAAGGGAACCACTCTGATGAGGACTTTGGTCAGATTCCAAGCTGGTGAAAGAATGACAGAGTTGGCCTTCAGCCAGTAGACTGTCTGCCCGTCTGCCGTACACCTGGGGTCGTCTTTGGTGATGTTGCCATCAGCATCCTCTGAAAGTGAGCACCAGTCAGTGTTTCTGTTACACTTCGAGGATATTTGTTTCGGTCATTGCCTTCGGGGAAAGCGCGAGCTTCATTCAATCTTTCAAATTGTATTGAAAACTTTTCTAACACAATAATTGAATTCAGGTATGAAATAATCACACATGCTTTGTGCGTCCCCAGCACTGAAGTGGATGCCTCTTGTAGCTGTAAAACTCACCATGAACAACGTCTAAGAAGCTGACGTCACATCCGGCAGGCTGACCGTCAGTCTCGAGAACGTCTACACGTAAGGTCACTCCACGATGATGGGACACAATACGCACTGGACAGTTGTCTCCACTTCAACAAATCAAGAAACGTGTTGCTCAGTTGCTCAGTTGCTCAGTTGCTCAGTCAGCGAGATTACTTTTGCCACGCGGGGGAAGGTGAAGTCTGAACATCTTTCCAAAATTTTAAATGATAAAGACACTTAAGTTTACATACCTTGTGTTCTTTGCAAACGGTAAACCGAGAAATACGGGCAAGTGCTTGACCTCCACGAGTGGGGGTTCAGTGTCGTTGCACATTACTGCACGCCAAGACAAGTATTATTATAACTGTAATTAGGTCTTTATGTTTCAGTTTTCCTTCTATGGTTCTTTAACAATCCTTCTATTATTGAGATGTTTATTTTATCAACACACATGAAGAGATAGAAGGAATGTGTGTCACCTTATAAGATAGAAGTATAGACGTCTGGAACTCACAGGAAGAGGGCCTCGTTCTGACAATGAATCTGAAGGACGACGATGAAGAAGCGGATAACCACCTGAAGACAAGGAACGCATGACTGCCAGGCAGGAAGAAGGAAGAAAACGGTTGAGTCCTGCGCGCACACCATGTGAGCAGTTCCGGGCTAGATGAATCAAGTCCTAAGCAAAACATCAACAAGCAGGAAATGCATATACAACAATAATGATTCCATTGGACTTCAAGATTTATCGACAAAATCCAAAGATAAAAAGGTTTAAAAACGCAAACTGAAAGCATTAGAATACACATGGTTTTATGTATGCAATTATGAAAATATAATTATTTATTTGTGTCGAGTAAGTAGTTTGTTACCTTTATAATAATCACCAATACACCGGAATTAATTCACATGAACAAAGAATAATGAGGATGTTCTTTGGTTGTAATCAATCACAATATTGTTAATAAATTGAAATGCTAAAAAAAGACTGCCTCAAAAGAAAAATTAAAATATGCAGTCTACTAACCATCATAAATAGAAAAATTCCCGGATGAACAATCTAACTCGGAGTAGGTTTCAAGGTCAAGTACCACGTGACGTTTTGAGTCATCTGGCACGAGCCGCCAGCTGCAGGTGCTGGTAATGATATGGTGAAAGGGAGAATCAATATTATTGTTTACTCAAAGCCGTTGTAAATAATACAGGATGTAGGCAGGCAGCTGTCGCTAACTCTTGTCTTGTTTGGCAGTGATAGTAACTATTAATAGGATGGATTCGATAGGTATACCTTTGAGAATAAAAAAATATGTCAACAATCATGTAGCGTACAGAAAACATGAATTTTCACACAGTTTGTGTCAAACGTTAAGCTGAACCAATGTTCCAACACACAAACACAATGCACGCGCATATGTTTATGTAAGCACACGTGCAGTCGTAGCTGCTCACCTGTCCAGGCGCTTTTGGGATGGCGGCTGTACGTCCAGGATGACAGGAATGTTATCTAGTGGGATGGTTCGCACCTTCCCTTCTCTACAACTTGTACTGGCTGTGAATGTCGAGATATTCATTACGCATCATTTGTCAATATTTTTATTTTGCACTTTCATAGGACTATAATAGCCATAACGAAGACACATGACACCGTGAACTAGCAATTAGTTTGTTGGAAACTAAATTTAGTAAACAACACTCGAGTGACGCTCGTTTGTGTACAGAAGAAAGCGCGAATTTTTCCTGTGTGTGCGTGCGCGCGTGCATGAGAAGCAAAGACAACACGTATTTGTGAGTGTATTTGTCTCGTGCGTGGGGAGTGGGGCGAAGGGAAAATGTGTCCTGCGTGGGTCGTTGGCTAAACGGTCGTGCAGTCGACCACATGTGTCCGACTCACACAGCGTCACGAGGGAGTACTTAAGGGCGAATCCCCGGTAGCGCAGTTGGCGGTTGGCGATGAAGACAACCAGAACCCGACTTCCAGTAGACACACCCACAGTCTTGTCCCGTCCACACCAAGTGTGCAATACAGCCGACTCTTCCCCCGGCCCTGCGGCAGGAAATCACGTGACTCTATCCCGCATGCTTTGAGAATAAACATATACACTGTACAGTCCAGTAGATCTTTTACTCTGTTTATTTCAAATCATTTTTAGATTGTTTACATGCAGCAGGTATCAGTTGTCAAAAGACACAGTGACCGGGGGCGGGGGGGGAGGGAAGAAGGGACTTAACCACGTTCCACTCTTTTACAGTTCAAGTTACTGTATTTCTAACCGTGAAATCAACGGCTGTAATGAATCTTTCTCATCAGTTCAGTAACGCAGTGACATTATTATCAAAATGGTAACCATGCCAACACCAGCACTAAGAATCTGAGAAAATAAAATAACTTAAAACATGCTAATTCTAAACCTTCCTGCTACATGTGATGCTAGGTCTTCAACTGTAAAATGTACGTCACCATCGTAAGCTGTAATGACGTCATCAGGGCAACCGTCATCTCTGAGTGCGCTGCGGCCCACGTGCATCTCCAAGGGAAGTAACTGCACCACTTTGCCCGCAAGTTTCGATGTCAGCAGCCATCGACACTGTTGTGAGCTGCATCAGTGAAGACTGTTGAAAACTAGCCACCACTTTCTCTTTCTTTCTACCTCCACATTCCTTTCCTTCTCTCTCTCTCTTCCTTTCTCTCGGAGCTCGGTTGCTCGTTCTGTGTGCATGTTCGGATAATTTAATTTTGTGTGTGGGTGGGTGAGCGTGGTTGAACAGTAAGTTTCAATGCTCTTATTACTTAGATGATTACGCTTACTTGTAACGGTTGCACAACAAGTAATATTTACTTCTGATAATCCTCTGGGTAGCCCGGAGAATAAAGAACGCCTCCAGATGAGGTCACATCGATTTCGACCACGTGATCTGAACACCGCTGATCTGAAAACGAGTAAAGAAGTGAAACTCTGTTTTATTTCACATCAGACAAACAGACAGACATGCAGAAGCATTAAGAATGAATGAACGAACGGAGGAATGAACGGACCGATTATTTAAAAGACAGAAAGTCCTGTGAAGAGGCTCCCTTTGTGATTTTATTTTTGGACTTTTCGACAATACAAGCAAGAAACACTATCGCTGTGATCCCTGAATGTTGGCAAAGGTTAGGCAGAAAAATATGCACCGAAATGAGACACCATTGTGCCAAAGCAGTAACCTCCGTTAGACGACTAGAAGAAGTTATCAGCACATAAAACACAAAGCACAGACACACGAAAAAAACAAGCAGAGTGTGCAAGAAGTAAACGAAGTTGACAATGTTTTCACCAAGGCATCGCATCAGCCCATCTGTTTTAGCTAGAATGTCTGGCATCACTGACTGAGACCCACCCCGAATGTTCCCCTCCCCCTACCCCAATTTCTCTGCTGTGTAAGCATTTCCGCTTCCTTCACTGAGTATTCTCGTCTCACCTTGCTTATGCGTTTGTTCATCTGGTAGTCAACTTTCATGCAAAGTGTTCTTGGCTCTGAGATTGGGTGTGGCGCATAAATGTGATACTTGGATGATGCATAAATAAACTGAGAAAATGAGAGAGGGGCTGAGTGAGAAAGAAAGATGTATGAAATGGAGCAAAGACTGGTTAGAGAGAGAATGAAAATAAGCGAGACGACCCGAAAGTAGGGAACGTGCATGACTGCGCCAGCCTCGAGAAACAGCATCAGCCGAACACTAATTTCTTTCTCTTTTCTTGTCGGAGAAGAAAAACATGACATCGAGTCGACTGCCAGTTCGTGCGCCTACTTGAAGAGTGCCTCGTTTCTAAAACTTGTCAAAAAAGAAAACAAGCAAGAAATTTTACGAGCTCTGCCAAGGACAACAGTTATGCCCCACGCGTGCTTTTGGGACTGAGCTGGCAGGAATGTCTCACTGAAAAAGGTTCGTCGATGAAGAAAGAGGAGTGGAGGAAGGCGTAGGGATCACGACTTTTCACGAAAACTTTTCAGTATTTCTGGTGTCATGACAGGACACATTGAAAACATGCAGCTCGAAATCTCGTGAAGTCTTACTCGTTGAATTACTTTTGGCATCGAGACAATTATGCATTTGTTCATGATTCGCTTTTTTATCTCCCTTTCATCTCTTCGCGTTCCATACTTTTTTTTTTTTTTTTTTTGCTCTCATTGACTCTTTTCTTTGTTTGCTTACACCGTATAGTTGAGTATGAGTTTGGCTGGCTCAGTTGCTGGATAACCGCTAAAATTAGTAGTTTTATTTCGGTCCACCGGAACATTTGTTTTGTTTCCCTAGTGATTAGAGCAACGACGATGGAACCCAAAGCCGCGCATACTAGTGTGACTTCCGTTAACCAAGGAGCTAGTGCCCCTGTAGGGATAGGATAGCAGGGCATCGAGGGAGATGAGTTGGAAGAATCTCACTTCCCATCAACGGTATGGCCAGGAGATTACCTTCACCTTTTCTTCATCGCGTCACCTTGCATAGTATACTCTCCCCTTGGCATTCTCTCCCCTTGGCATAGAAATTCTCAATGCACTGATGGACACGCATAATTCCCATCGGAAATATTAACAGATTTTAGGCATAGAAAGTAAATTAAACACAAGGGAAATGTGTTTGCTGATGGTTTGGTGTTCCTTTTTTTTTTTTCTTACAGGGATGAAGACGGCGTGCATACTGCTACTAAAGTAGAATATTTTTTGACAGGTATAAATAATCCTGCTGTTTACCATTAAACTCTGACTAATGTAGCTGGATTTTAAAATGTTACACACTGGTGAGAAAAAAATTGTGGAAGAGATGCCAAGAAGGCAGGTAAGCGAGTTAGCGAATTTTAAGAATGCTTCGCTGCCGGTGCTAACATTACGAGCATCTGAAATTAGTTTATTCCTTGTTACTCCTCGAGGAGCATAGGGCCGCAGAACACCTGAAATATCTGCTTCACATTTTCGTATTAAGTATATTTTATAAGCAATAATATAAGCACACCTTTATGCATAAGTGTGTGCGTGCAAATCATTAGCTAAATCATCGAGAAGAGGGACATGAGCAAAGTTTTTAGCAAATAATTCAAGTCTAACAAGCCGTACAATAAAAACCTGTGCAAACCTGTGGGAAAACGCTGGATTTTTTTTTTTTTTTTTTTTTTTTTTAATCAAGCAACAACAGCAGATCGGCACAAAAAGACTTGTCGATATCCTGTTTTTCAGTTCCGAGCTGTTGCGCTGCCTTTACGGTTGTAATTATTATGCACTATTTTTACATATCGCTGATCTCACCAATGCCAGTGAACGCGTGTGTGTTAACCATGTCAGCTGCTTTTTCTATTTATTTATTCCATATTTATAAACAGGATGCCGTTGGACGCATGATGATATGTCGGTTTCTTTAGTGGTGGATACTCGTGAAAGTAATTTAGAATATAACAGCCATGTAAGCAAATTGAAAGCTTCCCCTGACCCAAAGGTTGGCTGTATCTATGGAAACGGGTAGGTCAGTACAGCCCTGTGGCTGGTGGGATTGAGCGTCGGTACATAAATAAAATAATGTAAAATAGAAGTAAAAGCACATTACAAACAATACAGATAACTATAATAACACAAACAAAAAGAAAAATTGTCAGCATAGAATATAGGATCAGTGCAACATCGGGATCCAGCAACCGGTGCAAACGTCTATCGGCATCCCTCCAGGACTCCAGACCGAAATGGACAAAGTAGGGATGAAGGGACCTTGACCAGCAATTAGCATCTGCTGCGTCACCGAACAGCGACCTTTTCTCTCCACCACTCATCCCTTTATTCGATATTCCCCATGTTCCATCCCCACCTCATCCCATAATAGGAAACCTCCAGTGACGCCACCATTACAACCGTAACTGCAAACTGAATAGAAGAAGAATGTGCTCAGACTACAAAGACTGTCTGACTGTGACACTCACCTTGGGCGAAGACAGACGACACAAAGGTGATGCAGCAAACGATGCACGCTAGCCTGTACATCGCGGCAACCGTGCAGCGCCGCCTGGCCTCTGGTCCGACGCCGCGCAGCCACCAACAGCAACGGCGACTGATGCTGACTACCGCTGTGTATGCTTGCCTGCCACTGCGTCATCCGCTGATCCCACCTTGCAATTATGTTCTCCTCCGTCCTCCTATCCCCCCTATCCCTCCTCTCCTCTCGGTCTATTTTCTGTGCTGTCCTACTTTCCTACTTCACCTTAGCGCTTCGTGCTTGATGTACTCCTCCGACAGTGCTCAGCACGTGTCACGGCTCAAAGAGCATCGCCACATTCCTGAGCACATTACACATTACTCGGTATCATCTACCCCAGAGTTGTAAACGTATTTATGCAGATGGAATTAAGGGTAAGAGTGGAGACTCTCCATCGGTTTCCTGTCTAAAACTGTTTAGAAATCAACTGGTTGTTCCTAAACCATGCTTGCTCCTCACCACCCACTCCACCTCCCCCATAAAAAAAAAAAACCTCTGCTACAAATGGCGTTCACTAACCACTCCACTTCTAAATTGACCACTTCTACTGGAGTATAGAAAATTTTAGTAGCCTTGCTACTGAAAAATGGTTACATGAATCTCCACTTTCCGATTGTGCTGAATTCAGTGTAAGCCTTCAGTCATCCACTTCACAATAATTGATAAAAGGTGAGAGAACAAAACCTAAAGCTTTTGCTTTTTCCCTTCAGGCAAGAGATGCGTGAAAACTGTTCTCTTTTTTAATTATAAAGTGGCACAGGAAGCTGTTCGGCTTTGGGATGGGGTGGGCGGGTAAGGCAAACTCACAATTAACGTTCGTAAATCACAAAACAAAGGAGGAATTACACGGTGGTAGCATCACAACACATGCTGCTTTCAGTGTTAAACGACAAAACAACGCTTAGCAAAATAACAAAACTCATTGAAAAATGATTCACCCGATTATCACCATCATATGAAATTAAATTCTTAATTAAATGACACAATTTAACAGACATTCATGCTGTAACCCTGTCCGATGGAGAAAATGACAGCAAAATAAAGCGCCTAACAAGAATCTTCTGATAAGTTTCATAATGTTAGTCTCTCTCAAATAAAAATTAACAAATGTTAAGACAATTTTTAATAAAAAGCCGATTCAAATGCAATCACCTCAAAATTATTCAAATTCGATGTCATGAACCAGTGGCCTCAAGGCCAGAAAAAGAGGGCCAAAGCTAGTAATAAAAACAATAGAGAGGGGCAGCGTTCGCCCTGGGGCGATACCAGGCTTTGAGTTGTAGATAGGTCATAGGTATCCCCAGTATAGGGCAGGGGGTGTGGTCACTTTAGTCAAAGATCGATAGCCTCAAGGCAAGTTAGATGTAATTCAGAGGGGTCACGTGGTCCAGTAGTATAGGCTAGGACAGAGCTGTAGTCGAGGCTTTTTCTCGTGTTCCAGCAAAGACGTCGCTGAGTGATTTTCAGTCGCAGGCAGCAGGTCTGAGACAGGTAAGCTGTTCCGCTTAGAACGTATCACTACCTGCTGGCACTTGCGGTCTGGTTGTAGAGAGAAGAGAGAGTGTGGTGCAGATAAGAGACTGGTTCTCCCAAACGACAAGAGAAGAAGTCAACTGTGCTCCGGCAGCAAGAAGTGCAAGGTAGCGGCTGGTAGACCCCCACCGTGCAGTGGCGTAGGAAGATGTTCGGCGTTGGGGGGGCAAACTCCCTGCTGACAGTGAACGGCGTTCGCACTCGCACAGTTCGTAAAAAAGGATGGAGGGGGGGGGGGTACTGCACGCACGCACGATCTGATCGTCAGAGGTGTTAGAGCCTCCACTTGCCTCAGGGCCCGCTTTTGTGACGGTGATGACCGTCTCCTCTCTACGTTCCCCTACCTTTCTTCAGTTCTTTGCTCTTTGTGAGGAATTACGTCTCAAATATTGGGGGGGCAAAAGGATATTCCTGCCCCCCCTGTATTTTCCTTGGAGGGGCGGCTGCCCCCGCTGCCCCCCTGGTTCCTACGCCACTGCCGTGCAACCGGTACAGTTGTGGTCATCTTCGGAGAACAGCAGACAAGTTACCGCGGCTGTGTAGAATCGTCGCTGCAGTCCACTGCCGGGGGCAACTGTTGCGGAGTAGCGGCAGGAAATCTTCGAGAAGGCAAGGTGTTTGCCGTCAGTTGTTCTCATCTCCTAGTAACCGAGGGCAAGGTAGTCGAGCGGTACGTGCTACCATGCAGTCCAAGCGCAAGGGAATAGTTCGTCTTCCGGGGGGCTTATCAAATTCCGAGAGTGTGAACTGTAGGCCACTCGACCGGACCGTGTGTCCGGACGCATGTACTGATATTGACCTAGTTATCTTCTAAATCCTTTATTCTGTAACTCTGATTTCATATCAACCTAATTTTGTTTTCTTGTTTAAAAGTTTATAATAATTGTATATATTGTACAACTGTTCTAATTGTCGGTTGTGTTTGCACACGCAGGTGTGTTTGTCAGTGTGTACGGGTGCGGACGTGCGAACAGGCGGGTAAATGGGTATTAGAGGGTGAAAGTCGGGTTAGCGAGCCAGCTGAAGTGACCCCTTTCTCCTCGGGCGAGTTAGGTTCATCCTTCTCCCCGGCTCGTTCGTCACACTTGACTTGTCCTATATACATAATATACATTGCATTCTAAGATTATATATTATAATATTCTATACATAATATATTAAATGTTTCAAAACGTGTCATGACATAATATTTCCTATGTGACAAAGATTGACGTGAATCTGACTTGAAAAAGATTTCATGAAATAAAAATTTGAATCGAGGGTAAGGGCGCGGGAATGTATAACTGACGTTGCAGAAAATATCAACACGACCCATGGGTCAGACAGGAACCCCGGTGTAAGCTGGAGGGTTTTCCTGGTGTTGGTTTTTGAAATCTTTGTGAACGACTCACCTCTACACTTTGCGTGAGTGGCACTATACCCAATAATGCAGCAGTTTGCAACATTCTTTTATTCTCTGATGTTTACGAAGCTTCACGGCTCAGAAATGTTCAACGCCATCCCGACCTTGAGGGCAGCGCGGGTGGCCTTGACCCCGAGGAAATGCCCTTAAAAATAGAAACAAGGGACACAACTGCTTTGCTCTTCCGGCGCACAACGATTCACTTGAGGGTTTTCCCATTCCATGCAGTGTGTTCGTACCTACGTTGGAACATATTGCTTGTTTTTCTTCCATGGTTGGTCATCAGGGTCATTCTAGTATCTCAGAGTACTTAGTGTGATGGAATCGACTTGCGTATGGTGTAGTAAATTTCACTGTCGGCGACGTTTCTATGCTAGAACAATAAAATAAAGCTTTGACTGGAGGTTTGTTTTGCCTTTCAGTTTCATCAGAGTGGGAAACATGTATTTCACTCCACAACAGATACACGTTTTAGTTATTGTTGGCGGCTTTAGTTTTGAAACAAGCAATGTTTGATCGACGATTATCGATTGATTTTAACAAAGCGAACTTCTGCTATTCCAGCTGTCTTTTTTTTCCCAGACTTAACCTATTACAGTTGTACTACTTGCACGTGATTTATATTCCTGCCTTTCTGATTCCATCCAGTCCCTTATAAAATTAACAGAATATGAATATGGCATAATAGTTTTGATAAATCTAAAAATTCTCCCATATTTTAGCATGACTATTTAATAATTTATGTAATAAAGACAACGAATTTAAGATGCATATATAACTTTTCCCATGTAAAACTCTATTGCATATATATGTCTTAAGGACCAATGTACAAAAGCATATACCCTTATTTTTCAAATTAGAACTCAGCAAGACAAGATTGGGGAATCTAGAGAAAAATGAATAACAACCACTTACTTATCCCACCTCGCTGGCTTCATTGTCCACGGAAGGGATCTGCCATACAAGGTTAGTCTGGAGTGGAGTTTATGATTAATAAAGATAAACAGATTTTCGTGATCATTACTGCTAATATCATATCATAATGAAGGAAAAATTTGGGGGTATTTTTAAGACTGCATTTTTGGATTTATGGTGAAAAAGCTGCTGTAAACACAAGTGAAATTTTACTTAAGACCTTGGAAGGCTTAGAAGAAATCCATTATTAGAAACCATCACAGATGAAAGACTTATCTTATCTGTACAGTGAAACCTCAGCTAGCGAACGCCTTTGATAGTGGACATTTCGGATAACAACCAAAGACTTAAAAATTTGCACAGATACTGAACAAAATTTGGATACCGAACAGCCATGTCACCCACACGCGACTGACTAGCATCTCAGACCAAATTCTCGCTCAAGACACAGTTACGATCAGTCATTTATTATCTTTATCTGTGCGCATCCTTCTTATTTAGTGATTTGTGTGCTTTATTTTAAAAGTACACCTGCAAATCTAAGAAGATTTGCAGAAGAAAACCCCAGGGACAAATGCTGCGAGTGAAGTTCGTTCAAGTATTCAAAAAAATAATAGAAGAATGTGGTTACATGCTGGGAAACAGGAACCAATTAAATCTTTTTCCTTTATTTCTTATGGGGAAAATTGTTTCAGATACCAAACATTTCGGGTACCGACCAACTTTCCTGAACGGATTGTGGTTGTTAGCCGAGGCTTTACTATATTACTGTTTACAAATTCTGCATTAGAAAAAAAATAGTTTCCTATAAATCATCCTGACAACAAACTTGTGCTTTTATAATCTTTGTGAGGTGTACTATTATTTTGCAGAAAAGTTTTTCCCATTCAAAACACCACTGGATGGTCGATATGATGATCAAATACCTGAAGAAAGTCGTTTCAGTCTGGAAATGTTATTTTCAACATTTCGCTCATACAAGGTACTAGATGCACTCATAGTCATAGATCATAATTAACTAATGGTAAGCAGGCATAAATTTGCATTTTTGAAATAACATTTTTACTGATTATTTAATGAAACATTAATTTTGCAAGTAGTACAACATTACTAGTAACGAACAAAAAGTCAAGTAATTTCAAAACAGCAAAAATAGCAAGATTGCTACACAAGTTCATTTAATGTAAAAAGCATGCTAATTTGTTTTGCAGATTTGGGTTGAAGAGACTTAGTTTCAGCTTATATCTTTAAAAGATATTTATCTTTTTATTATCACTTTCACTTTTCAGAAAAAAATTACTTAAAAGTTTTGCATATTGTGCCAAAGCTAAACTTAGTTGACATGTTGGATTTAGCACTCGAACATCATGCTAAAACCTGTTTGAGTTGCCAAACTTACATATGACACTGCTGAGTCAGTTTCAAGCATTAAAGACCTGTTCTAGTCTGTGTTCATAAACTTGTGGGATTTTTTTTAAATGTATATTTACACGCATATACCATATGATCATTTTGTCACCCAAGAAACTAGTGCTAAAAATGAATGAGTGAGGTAAACAGTAATAACAACAATGGAATAAACGGAAAAACGTATTGTCAAGTATGAGAATGGCATATGCCTGTTCGAATTAGCATTTAGTATAGCATAATTAAATCAATAATATCGACAATACTAGAACAAAAAGTGGCCATCAATGCTGCTGATGTAGAAAAAGGGAGAAAAAGCAGTAACAAAGCAGAGGTCTCAAATAGTGGAAGAGATGGAGAAATTCTTACTAGTGTGAATAAATTTTTAAAATTTGGCCAGAAGCAATAACACATCTTTTTAATGTGCTGTACGGTAAAATACTATAATATTGCTGGTTAGATAGGACTTGTCACTTGACAAATTCTGTTAATCTTATACACATCAATTTTGGGGTAAAACTCTGTGCATGTACAGCACTGCTTAGAGTAGAAAGTTTTAGCAACCTTTGCTTCTTCAGATTTAGTTTCAGGAGAAGGTACACCAAAATGGTCCACTCAAGAGTTCATTGTTGACACTCAATGTTAATTTTTTAGCTCAAAATGGGTTTGCTGATTGATCTGACAAATACAAAACGATTCTACAACAGCAAAGATGTGGAAGACAAATATGAATGCCGATATGTCAAGCTGCAGTGTAAGGGGTGAGTCACATCTCTTCATTGTAGACTTAACAAAATAGTGCTTAGTATAATGTATGTAAGGGTAGTATGCCAGAGCTGTTGCTATAGGCTTTCATACATCGGGAATACTTTTGTGTTTTCTTGCTTAGTGTGAGCATCTTGTGCTGTAGCTGTGATGGTCGGCAGTTACAAAATAGTCTGTATGAACTGCATGCACAGAAAAAGATGTTTTACTAAAATTTGTAGGTAAAAAGTAAAGATGCAAAACATGGGATGTAGAAACATATAAAGAAGAGGCTGTGCTGTTTGTTTTCATTAGTTTTTAAATTAACTCGTTGCGTTTAGTTCACTGATGTTGCTTCATTTAAGCTACACCCCTGTGCGGGTCAACTGATCTACTGATCTATGTTTCTTTTCTATTACTGTATGCTGTACACTGTATAATGTATTTCAAGACTGTATCATATGCTGTATACATTCATCAGTTATTCACAATTTGCCTTCTGGGTCACTTTTTTATGCAGACGATCAGAGACCCCCACTGTAGAACAGACACAGGCATTTGTTAACTTGTGTGAACGCTTTATTCACCAAAAGCCTCTTGAGGTTATAGGTAAGATATATGTTTCACAATTAGATGAGAGCATGCTTTGTATCCACGGCAGTAAGTCTAGCAAAACTTGCATAAAATTTGTTATAAGTTTTGTGAACTTTCACACTAGGCATGAATTTATTAATCAGTTGAGAGTCAAACGGATTTTCTTTTTAGTCTTTAGCAATATATTTATATCTGACCAGAAAAAAAAAAACATGCTTTGCCTTATTTTGCTTTCTTTTAAATGGTTACACTAAAGAGAGAAGTGCTTTATCACTTGTAGATAGTCATGTATGACTCAGTTGTATCTGAATACCTGTTGCAGGTGTTCATTGCACACATGGCTTCAATCGGACAGGTTTCCTTATTGTCAGTTATTTAGTAGAGAAGCAGTCATGTAGGTAAGTTAACACCACTGTAGTAGCTGGCATTGTCTTTCAAGCACAAAAGAAGTCTTCATTGCACCTTATATAATGGCAGCTAAATTTACATGTCACATATTTTTTATTGTTAATTTTAAAAAGTTTTGTGTAAAATCAGCCTTCCAGAACAAGACTAAAAATCAAGCCCATTTTATTATGTAATGCAGACTTGTATTTGTGTGAGAGTGGCTGGTCTGGAACTGTGCACAAAGTGCCATGTCACTGAAAGAAAACTACAGTATGAAGTAGACATCGTCATGATTTCCTTTCACTCGGAGTATAGTTACAAAAGAAAATGCAGTGTCTGCCGCTTAGTATCTTGTTTCGGTCAGTAACATGGCACTTTTTGGCTATTCTTTGACCTGTCATTCTTTCACTTGGTACATTAGACCCAAATTTATTAAGTAATAGACTCAGAGAGTGGAGTTCTAAATCAGTAAAAAAGAATAGTTGCAAAGAATTTGAATAAATATTGGTAATTTCTGTCATATTTTAATTTGTTTGTAATTGCAGGAAATGTTGCTTTCTGACTGTATTCCATTTGGTTTATGATGTGATTGTTTGAATGACTGTCAGATGGATGGTTGGTTGACTAATGGAGATATTTCTTGGCAACGTGTGTACTTAGACTTCCTTTACTTTTTCATTCCTTTTACTAGCGTGGAAGCAGCAGTGCGCTTATTTGCAGCGGTACGTAAAGTTTTTCTCAAAATACGAGTGTGTGGTGAGGTGAAGATGAGGAATGCATATGTAGATGTCAATGTGTGCTCTATTAGTATTTTGTTTACATCTATAAATCTTGAGCTTAAAGTAGATGATAGGGATATTTTTGCTCTTCAATGGATCCTGACTGTAATGACATAAATACCAAATAATGTCATGGTATCCAAAAATAGTATGCAAAGAAAGCTTGAAAAGTGTTAAGTCATTGAAAACATTTCTTTCATCAGTTTAACCTCCATAACTGATGACTTATTCCGCCGTCCTCTCTCCCTCACTCTCTGTGATTATTGACTAATCAACCCTTCATATTTTGCTTTAATGTGCTTTTCTTTCATATTTTTCTGTTCAAAATTGCATTGTTGTTTCTACGTTCTATTTTTCATCTTTTTTCAAAGGCCCGACCACCAGGGATATATAAGCAAGATTATCTCGATGAGCTTTTCCGTCGTTATGGTGACCCAGAAGAAACACCAGGTGCTCCTCCTTTACCACAGTGGTGTACAGGTGAGACTTACATCTTACAGTTATCATGTGTTTGTGGCAACTGTGTCTTGTTTCATATGTGTGTGTGTGGTTTGTTTAGTAAAAGTTTCCCTTCTTAAAAGGGGCAGTATTGTAGAACTGAGAAATGCTAAGGGCAGAAGCAGCTGCACAACTGTCTCTGGTTTAAACAGAAATGACTTTTACTTATTTACAGATACAGACTGCACTTTTTTTTTTGATACCCTTTCAGAATCTGATGACACTGTAGATGATGATGGCCATTCTTTTAATGGGGGAGCCAATTCTGCAGATGTCAATGATGACAGCAGAAGCAGTGGGAACAGTGAAAAGAGCAAGAAGAAGAGGGAGTTTGTCAAACGTGTATGTCTCTTACCTAAGCATATGTTAAAGATTTTCAGATCAACCCTTTTGCTACCAGAGGGAGTATGTCAAACAAGTTCATTTCTTAAACTAGTACATCTCTTTCCTAAAAACATGTTAAAGATCCTCAGAACAAATGTTTTTTTATTAAAGTTCCAAATAAAATGCAAACCAGACACTGCGGAGGATAAAGTGTCAATATTTTCATCTTATCAAGAAGAGACAAATATCTTGCATTGCCCAATTAGATTGTTAGAGGGTGACATATTCTTTGTTACCCTTGGTTTTCAGAACTTTTTCAAAACTCCCTTATATAGATGTCATTGCTCTTGGATTTACAAAAAGTGCAATGCTATGATGGATTGATATAGGAACAGTTGTTTTCTGCTTATTTCATACATTTCTTTTAAGTGTGTTTTGTCCAGCTATGTCTTTGGCACATCAGCCACAAAGATATAAAAGTGTATAAAAGGCTCACATTTTCTATTATAATAGCAGGACAACAAAGTTGAACATAATGCAAGTAAAAATAATTAAAAAAATGCAAAATACTTTGCCTTTATTTCTTGGCTTTAATATTTTTAAATTTGCCGAAGTAAGCACATTTCAGCATTTATCTAGTACTTTAAAATTCCTAAATATATATTACTCTTCAGCTTTTTGTCTTGTTTTGTTTTTTTTAGAATGCAAAATTTGCTGATGGCGTAACGGGTGTGTCACAAGTACTGGCCCAGCCTACTTTGTCTCAGGTGCAAGAAAAATCTCAGACAATGTGTGGTTGGAAAGGGTGAGGCGTTTTATAAACTTGCTGCTTGTAAACCATTGTTCTGGATGCACATCATGATAATGCTTCCATCTATAAACATGAGACATTCATTAACAGTTAATTTCAGCTGCCACATTTTTCATTTGTTCCTTTGGTTAAAAAGAAGTGCACCAAGGGTTCCAGAATGAAAGGTGACTCACCATCTTTTTACAGATTTTATTTTTGGGGAGTAGGGAGGCACTGCATTGGCAATTAGTGGTTATAGAAACTGCATATTTTGGGGGGTTTTAGCAAAATTAAAAGTGCAAACTTTGTTGCAGGTCTGGGTTTCCTGGCTCACAACCTGTGTCGATGGACATGAAGAATCTAGAGTATCTCAAACTCAAGCCATACATGGTCAGCTGGAAGGCAGATGGTACAAGGTCTGTCTCACAGGATCTTTGAGGGTGTTCTTATTTTTAGGTCTCTCTGTTAAAATGATTACCCACTACAGTCTTGTGTCTGGTAATTGAGTGATGTTTAAGGCCAGACACCGGTCGAAAAATTGTCAAAAATTTGTCATTTTGGCCATTTTCAGATTACTTCATACTGTCAAAGTTCATATTTTGTTCTATTCACTCGCCAAGTGGTTTTTCATAGAATAATCTAGAAATATGTCTATTTTGTCAATGAAAACATCTACTTCTATCCTATTTACTTTTCCCGAGCGCAGAATTAGCGAGAATAGAGAATGTTTGAGACATAGCAACACACCTCGCCACGTGGGCAACTGTGTCACATCGTATATCGGTCGAAAGGTCATGACATAAATTTTCAAACAAAGGCTGAGTCAAAACCCTTAGAAGGCCCCAAGCTATGATACAAGCTCTTTTCTAGACGACACAAAGGGTCGGAAACTTCCTTATATGGACGCATGCGTAACATACTTTGCATATAGCCAATCAGAATTCACTAATGCCGACCTAGACGGGGTCATAGGGCACACGAACACGCTTCGGCTGTGCTCGGGTATCCCACAAGGCAACTGTCATGGCCTCCGGATGTATAAACAATGGCGACAGCAAGTCAAAGCTTGTTCTGGGATATTTTCTTTTCTAAGACATTAACGTTAATATTAAATGTTTATTGTGACTGTCAGACGCTCATTTCTTCTCACAATACCACGTGCAAAAAAATAAAAACCACGTGGACATTCTTAGACCGTCGTAGCAGCTAAAAAAAATAACTTAGTGAACCGAATTCGGCTGTCGAAAACACCATCAGTCATGTGGTAAGCGAGCTGAAAATAAAGCGAAGTTTTCATTTCTGCTGCAAATCTCGGTAGTAATCATGATTAGATGCGAACATTTACACATTTGAGTGAACTTGCAATGCTAGTTATTTATGTACTTTGTCAGGAATGTAGGGAAACAGAGCTTACATCACTTGCACAGAAAACAAAGGTTGGGTGGGGGTTGGATGGTCTTACTCCAACCAAATGTAACAAACAGAATGTGAAGACAATTATGTATAGCATTCCTAACAAACAATGAAAACTGCTATCTAGTCAAGTTTGTAGCCATTCAGTGTCTAGAGAGCACATCATTGTCAGCCCCCTAAAAGGCCAGACAGCTATAGTGCTTTTCCCAGAAATCTTTGACAGAAAATAAGATACCCCCTAGCCACAAAAATCAACCATCTTTAATCCATGTGACTACAGAGGTAATTCATAAAATAATCCTAGCATACAGAGGAACAGAACATGAGCAGCTGCTTAAATTCTGGTGCACCAGTGATGTATCTCTAGATTTCATGAATAGGTTATTCTTATTCCTATTTGCCCCCAGTGGAGCATAGGGCTGCAAGAATTGGTTATACTTCCCTATAAGCTTTTGAAATAATTTCTTTAATTGATGTTCATCCCATCACCCTGCAACTGAAGGCTAAGAAAGATGAGAGTGTTTCCTACTAATGCTGCTACTTCAGTAGATGCTCGCAAAAATTGGAAGCAATATATGTAACATCGCGCATCACTAAATGTTAGATAGCAAAAGACCAAAGATGGCAAAAACCATGAAGCTAGTGGACACTGAACTTCTATATAACTAACTAAACCTATAACTGTGTTGCTCAATGTTTGCAAACACCATTGTTTTTATTACTGTGTACTTCTCTGAAGCCTGGTCAGCAGTTGGGTACACAACACAACCATGTTGACTTTTCTAAAAGTGAATAAAATAATTAATTTTATTAGTAATGTTAAAGTTATATGTAGTAACACATTGAAAGATGGTTATATTTTTCATTCAGCAGGTAAATTACATGAAAGGCTTAGATAAAACAAAGTTACTAAGCTTGATATTTCTGCTCGCGCTTTTTCCGTTCATTGTTTTTGTTACAGTTTGTTTACTTAAAATCCCTATAACTTTATATTGACATGTGATACAGGCCTAAAATTGGAATGAAGTTTTCTTCATACATATGTAAACATTTCAGTGAGAGCTTTTTAAAAAATATTTAGTGGTTTAGTAGTTACTAAGCTTTCACTTTGTTTTCCTTCGCCTTTTCAGTTTCTTGTTTTAGTAAGCTTGTTTAGTTCAAAAGCTTATAACTTTATATTGGCATGTGATACAGGCCTAAAATTGGGTTGAAGTTTTCTTTATTCATATTTAAACATTTCTATGAGAGCTTTTAAAAAAATATTGAGTAGTTTAGAAGTTACTAAGCTTTCAGTTTTTCTTTCCGCGATTTCTCAGTTTCTTGTTTTGGTTAGAGACTGTTTACTTCAAAAGCTAACTCCTTCTTTTTGACAAGAGATATAGATCTGCAATTTGGTTGAGCTTTTCTTCATACATATAAAAACATTTCTATGATAGATTTTTAAAAATTACTTAGTAGTTTGGTAGTTATACCGTTTTCCATCAAAATTTCTTAAAATTTAACACACTTTTTTACAAAAAAAATTATAAAAAAAAAAACTAAGAGGAATTCGCAAATTATTTATCATAGAAATGTAGATCTGTCTTTTAGGTAACTATTTCAAAAAGAATTTTGAGTCTACTCACAAAATTGAAGAAGGAGTTAGCTTTTAAAATTGTTTGTTTTGGCGCCATTTTGGATTGTTTCCATGGCAACCGATAGCGCGACGAGTGCAGTAAAACCATTTTTTGAAACTCCATTCAAGGGCTAAATAGCTGATACAAAAAAATCCGCGCTATCCCGTGAAACAAAAAAAAATTTTTTTCGACCGGTGTCTGGCCTTAACATCACCATCAGCAATTCCTTAGCCCAAAATTAGGGAATAGGGGTAGCTGATGATTTTCCCACCCACTCTTACCAACTTTCTCAGTTTTCCACCTTATGGAATGAGAGTTCGTTCTACCACTGAATGCTGTCTTATGGTTTTAACCCTGTTTTATCTTATCTTTATTATATTCCATTTTTTAATGAGCTTTATTATAGGTGTGAAAGATGCATAGCATTCTGTCCCAGATGTTCCTGTTGAATGAAATCTGTTTGTATGTATTTCAGGTACTTGATGTTAATTGATGGGCCAAACCAAGTCTTCATGATAGATAGAGACAATGCAGTTTTCCACGTTCGGGATCTTCAGTTTCCCCGCAGAAAAGATCTGAAAAGTCACATATTTGACACACTCGTTGATGGGGTAAGAATATTTCTGTCCAGCAGGTTAATTGCGTAAGCTTTTCATAACTGTAGTAATATTGGATATTGCTGTGAAACTTCTGAATTTCATATGAGGTAGTCTAGTGTCCAGCTTTTTCTTTATCCATGAAAATGTGCATTCAACTTCTCTTTACTACAGGAATTTTATGTCAGTAACATCACTTCCAGTAATTGATGCTGTTAAATGTATCTCCTATGTGGCAGGAGATGCAGGTTATTTTATTTCATAATATCTCTCATATTACAGGAGATGATCCTGGACAAAGTTGGAGAGCAGAATGTTCCTAGGTTTCTTATCTATGACATAATCAAGTTTGAGGTGAGCGCATAAGCTTATGATGTGGAACATGTCATTTCCAGAATGTTACATGTAATCAGACTTTGAATATTCTGTTTGTAGAGTATGTGATAAACAGATGCAAATAAGAAGTGTCCTTTGATGATTGTGATGAGGTTCCAGCCATCTCACTTTTACTGTGACAGGGGCAAGATGTAGGTCATACAGATTTTAACCGCCGCCTGTTGTGCATTGAAAAAGAAATAGTGGGACCACGTAATGCCAAGATGCAGCAAGGTTTGCTGGATCGTGCAAGCCAGCCATTCAGTGTTCGTGCTAAACCTTTCTGGGACATCAGCACTGTTCCAAAAGTAAGTCATGCGATGTTCCTCAGTAGTACTCACCTTTGCTCTTAGCTCCTTGTTTCTATATTTTGGAGATGAATGCAACACTTGGCCCTCATATTTTCCCTTGTAGAGTCTCTAATTTTGATCTGTTATTCCCACACCTCTCACCTTTTCTGCACTGACACTTGAAGTGCCTCCTTCACCAAACTCTGTTGATTTCTGGTTAAAGAGTTGTGCAAAAAAGCTTTGACAAGGTAAGCTGTTACTTCACCTCCTTCTTCTTTCCTGCTTTTAATTCTTCTATAAAGTCACTGTCTAGAATCTTCTTAGTAAATGATTGAACATATCTTATAATGTTTAAATTTTATAAGCACAGTGAGAATGTAAACAAATTGGTGAGAGATTGTTTCTGGGAGTTAGATTCTCCTGTCCACTTTTTTCATCAGTTGCTGGAGGGTGAGTTTGCCAAGAATCTCAGCCATGAAGTGGATGGCCTTATCTTCCAGCCAGTCCCTGATGTGAGTGTTTGCTCCATATCAGTTTATCCTGTTAAAAATGTATTTCCATGAATTGAGGTTTATAAATGTGCCGCTTAAATTGAAATTAATACTTTCTTCCATGAAAATAATAAAGGTAATAAAGGTACCAGAGTATGAAAAGGAAATGGTCCTAACTGACCACATAATGACAAATTGTGTTTCAACAGTGTATTGATATGCTTCACAATTGTAGATTTATTGATTGCATGCATTTGACAAATTTTATATTTACAGTCTTAAATGTGTTTGGCACGTTTTTCACTTCCAGTCCTATGTTTGTGGACGGTGTAAAGATGTGCTGAAGTGGAAGCCTCCTTCACTGAACTCTGTCGATTTTCGGTTAAAGATTGTTCGAGAAGAAAAGCCTGGGCAAGTTAATTTATTTTCTTCTTTTCTTGCCGACTTATGCATTCTGCACTTCACAATCTGTAAGCAATAAAGGTAGAGGTAAATAAACAAGTGGCTTAACTTTAGTTGCCAGATTTATTACCCAGTAGTAACAACAAAAATATAGTGGTCAGATTCCAAGGTCAACTTTGTCATGCTCACTTTATCAGTAGACTTGCTGATTAGGCAATACTGTCAGCTGTATATCAGCAAGAGGAAAAGGATGTGTTGATGTGTTTGGGTTGTATACCATACTTGATCAAAAGACCACCTAGAAAGAAATATAGAAAGGAAAAATGGAAAAAGGAAAAAATAGTTGTATGACGTTTTTTTTCCAGCTTACATCCCCACTTCAGGTGTTTACCTTTCTTTCTAAGTCATGACAGTTGATTTAATAGCCTTTTATCTGATTTTTCTTGCTGCTCTAGATTCAAATTGTTTTCTAAATATGAGACTATTTGATATTCAAGTCTTTCATTAATTCTATTTCTGCACTTTGTCATGCCTGCAGCATGTTACCAGAAACTAAAGGATACTTATATGTTGGAGGATACGAGCATGCATTCTCACAAATATCAAAGGTACCTTTTTTCAGCTCCTTATAAGCACTTTGGTCAGTGAAGTGATTTATTGTTGTCAAAACATAGGGAAACAAAAAATATAATTATAAAAGTATTTATAAAGCACTCACTCTTGCTACAAATTCATGATGTACATGCACGCAGGTGCGCGCACACACACACACACACACGTGGCAGTAGGAAAAAATTATTGCAAAAGACCACTCAGATCCTTAGAACATGCATCTTATGAATAAAAGCTAGTTTTGTTATTGCTGTAGTAGGGAACAATTATATAAACTTCTTGTTTTTGCAGAAATGTAAAGAATCCAGAAACATCTAAAGAATTTCTACCTGACATTTCAATATAGAACTGTTTTCGTTTTTAAATTCTTTTCATTAGTTTTTAATGAGTTTGCTACTAACATATCTTAGACTAATATAAAGCTAGTATCGAATGAAGGCATCTCAGAAATTATCACAGGTAACCAAGGAGCTGAGGGAACTTGACAACAAGATTATTGAGTGTTCCTGGAATGGCAGCCAGTGGCAGTTCATGCGGCAACGCACAGACAAATCTTTTCCAAACAGCTATGATACCGCAATGGGTAAACTGCTCTTACACACTATTATCTCCTCTGTTTTGTATTTTGTAAGCTTTCTTCTGCGCATAATCTTAATGTGGCTTTTCTTGTTTAAGTCATTTCTTGCTTGTGGGAATGTGTGTGTGCATGCATATCTGAATGTGTGTTTGTATAATTTGTCTATGCTTATGTGCTGATAAAGAACTCTTTAGGTGATAATTTTTTTTACATGTGAAAATGCCGTTTACATGTAAATAAAGCTTTTAAAAGACTGCAAATTTTTTCCTAATGATTAAATAAATCTTGGTACAATGTATTATTACCCAAATCTGAGTATACCCCTGAATATGCCTCTTCTGTTCTTGAGATTAACATCTACAAATATTACCATGCAGCTCTGAACTCTTTGACTGGCTAAGACCTTCACAATAGAAGCACATCCATGCACCATACTGACATCTGTGTTGCTGATCTCTTTCTGTGCATAGTGATGTTTGTAGAATGGATATAGGGAAATATGGAGATATAATTATAATATCCTTGAAATGGGGAAATTATGTTTTGTACCGAGCTTTACCAAAACATTGAGAAATATTGCTCCCCACGGGACCTTTAAACAGGCACTTTTTTGGTAAGCATTATTCTAGAACTTTGAAAACCAGAAAATTATGCATGTATGTACACATTATGTGTATGTGTCATTAATATCTTTTATATAAATTCTCATGTTCTCTCTCATGAACTGTAAAGTAACACAGGTGGCATGCATAAGCCTATTGTATTGTCACGTCTATTTCCTGTTTCTGCACAGGTGTGTGCAACAGCATTGCTCACCCTGTTACCAAGGAGATACTTTTTCACACCATCAACCGCTGTCGTTGGCAACCCCACAACAAACAACCCCATCCACCTGGTCAGACAGACCGCCTGCTTATGCCACCCCCTCAGAAGAAGCTGAAGCAGTGAAACAGACGCAGGAGAGTTCTAGAGAATGTGGCTATGGTCATCAGAAAATTGTGGCTTCCTTCAGACCTATGTTGCCATTCACTGCTGTGCTCTTTGATCTGATTTGGTTTCTTCCATCCTTGAGTTCCACAGATGCTCTATGCTCACATGAAGTATAACATTTTCACGCAGCCATTTATTGTGTGAATAAAGTAAGGCACATAAAGAAGCCAAGAGGTTCAAAAGGGGATCAAGTAGCTCTGCTGAGTTTTTATAGATGACGAATACATCTTACACATGTACTTTGACCTTTCTTTACACCTCAGAAGTCATATGGAAGGTGTTATATTTTTGACTGTGCATCCCTCCTATAGAATGAGATGATATTTGAATATGTCATCTCTTTGTGAAATGATGCCAGGTTGTATGTTTGTCTGCATTATGGAACTCTAGGAATGCCCAGGTTTTCCTGTTCGGTATACCCACAGGTCATCAGCTGTGTACTGTGATGCCACATAAAAATTTTCCAAGCTTCTGTATGAATGAAGTAAAGGAGGAGAAATGTGGATTATCCTCACCGATCTGCAGTCAGAGACTACAGTAAATCTGAAAACTATGCTGGTATTTGAATTGTTGGTAATAATAACAAGATGGCAACCATTCATCACTTGAACTCCATGATAAGTGTTGATGAGAACAAAGACTTCTGTGAGAAAAAGTGCATTTTTGAGAGATTGTGTGTACCTATATCAGTGTACCACTGCATGTGTGTGCTTGTATGTATGAGAAAGTGTGGACATTCAGTTCAGAAAAACTGTAAGCACTAATACATTTAACAGATAAAGACATCCATTCACTTGTGGTTCAGTCTTTTTTTAGCAGCAAAATAGACAGTGGTAGAATAACGTTTAAATTTTTTTAATTCTATTATTAAAGAATTTAATCTACAGCTTAATGTTTTAATGGTGAATTTATATGGTACCAGTCAATGCCATATGATTTGACAAACTATTAGGGCTTCTTATTTTCAACAGACATCAAAGAAAGGGCTGGTGTAGGCCATAGAAAAGAATGTGTGAGACGTAACAGAGTCTGATGGCAAATTTCTTGGGTCGGTGATACGGGTTTAGTTTGCTGTTTTCTGGCACAGATAGAAATTGTAAAACAATGACATTTATGATACCTACTCTTTAAAAAATTTACTACATTCAGCCATGAAACATTCAGGTGTGGAAACTTGAGCATGCATCCTCCTGATGAATGAATGAACATACAGTTGCTCCCGCTCCACACACACGTGTACATGTGTGCACATACAGGTAAAAACTCTAAAACTTGCATGAATGTATGCACATCCACGTGTATTTGCTATGATAAGCCATAGAGGAGAAACAAAACACTGGTGATCTGATTGAAATGTAAAGCCCTATTAAAGACTAGTGGCAAAGGGCTAGTTAGCAACAAAAAAATGAGTGTTGTATCATGTCATGTTGTGTGTGCCTGAATGTGTCATCTGAAGACCGGGGTAATCATCGTTAACATGGGTAGTGATACTGATTTTGTGAGATGTTCGTCTGCATGTCGTGTGTTGTAATTTTATCCAAGTGTGTGCTCATTAGGATGAATTAAATTTTTCATGCTGAAAACAAGCTTGAGTGTACTGTGCTTTTATATGTAATCTAGTAGTGTGAGAGGTGGAGAACACGGGGCTGTAGGACTCGGGGGGGGGGATATCATTTACTCCTGCCTATAATTGTTACAATGATAGATTTTGTGAAAGACAAGTGATGAAATTTTGTTTCCTGTCACAACTACATCGTCCCTTTTTTCATGTCGACATAAACCTGCATTTTTTTTAACATAAACGTCTTTTGATAGTGCGGCTGTTGGCCCCCGACAGACTGGTGTGTGCTCGTTTCTTCTTCGTTTGACTGTTTAATTCTCGTCGTTATTGGAAAGTGGCTGTCAATCTCCATACAGAAGTCATCATTATACGGGTCAGAGAAGAGTTGTGTTTGGCGCAGTCAGCAACTAAGACTGTAGGTGCCACGTGCAGAGGGAGGCCCGGTGACGCAACGTTTAACGTCTGTCACCAATACAGTGAGGGTTGGCTGTCCTGAGTTCAGCTCTCGTCTCGGGCACGATGTTCTTTCTCTGCATGTGGCATCTTTTTACAGGGCTGGTTGCCTTGCCGTGGTGTAGCCTTAGTTGCTGGCTCGGTGTAAAACACTATCATTCCCCCTCTCCGTCACATGCAAAAAAAAAAAAAAGGGGGGGGGGGAGTTCCCTATCATTTGCACCTTGACAACGAAAGAACTGGAAGGTGGGTCACAGGTAACCGTGACGTCACAATGATAACAAGGGTTGTCTACTCAGAGCATAGATAACTGGATAGAATAGTGTCAGAGGACACCGCTCGCTGTTCTTGTGGGTCACCTGGGCGTGTGTGGTCGAAGAAAATTTGAGCTGGACTAAGTTACTGGTAAGTGCATGAGTACATTGTCTCCCTCTTCTGGTATAGAAAATAGTTCGTTTTATAAATCGCCCATGTGTTGTTCCCGGAGAATGTTGGCCTCCTTGCGTGACCATCCATCCGACGGTACTAAAGATGGTACAGGAGGAAGCAGACACACCAATGTCTGTGTGTCTCTCTCCCTTTGAGGTCAAAGAGGTCAGAGGTCAGTAGTGGGAACAGGCGCGTGCGACATCGTTTGCCGGCGAAGTTCAATGCAAAAAACAGCTGC
The DNA here is from genome assembly GCF_003073045.1 of Pomacea canaliculata. Taxonomy (NCBI): domain Eukaryota; kingdom Metazoa; phylum Mollusca; class Gastropoda; order Architaenioglossa; family Ampullariidae; genus Pomacea; species Pomacea canaliculata. The sequence continues at coordinate 11,779,847 of NC_037593.1, forward strand.
GAGGTCGAATCTTTTCGCTTTGGAGCTACGTGCTGCAGCAATGTAAGTTTGTGATACACGATAAACCGTTTGTTTTTTGGTGTTTTTTTTTTTTTAAAGAAAGAAAGCTACGACTAACGGCTGCTTGTCACATACAGTCCGATCAAGACCGATAACCTATATTGGTCATGCCAGACACCCCGGTTCTACGTACTCCAACGCGTGCCCACCCGTACAGGTTACAGTTTACAGGCTCGATGTGACTTCCAGTCCTGAATATACGACACTTCATCTCACATCTCACGGACCGCCATAGATGACTAAGTCTTGTATACCTCGTCAGCAGCTAATAGTCCAGGACAGAAGGTGCGTTTGCCTGAGACCCTCTAAGTAACCATTGCACGAGGCCCGTCTGCCAAAATGTGAAGTGCACTTTTTTTTATTCAGCCTAGGTTAATTTGATGTAAATTTAATTTATCAAGTACAACAGCGTTAGAAATCGGGGGTCCGTAACATTCCAACGCAGACGAAGTACAAAGATAACAAGTAACACGGTTGACATGTCTGATGTCGACATTAGACAGCATCGAGGGCGGCTGCCTTCAAAGGAAAGATTGGTTTTAAGATTGTATTGTGAGCGAATTCAAACAGCTTCACTTTATACAATATATTCGGTAAGTGAACGCCATTTCGTAAATGAAGAGTGTGTGCGGGCACTTCGAGTCGGCAATGACCAATTTGTACTCTGAAGAAAGTAGCCTCGCTCCTCCGTTAGAGCTCATCATTGTCACTACCCAGGCCCAGGTTCTCTCCACGCAGAGCAGAATCTCTTTCGGGAGACAGTTTGACAGAGTCTGGCACGAGGGCTATGGTATGTGATGCGAAAATTTAATATCGAAGAAGGCGAGGACAGTACTGCCGAACAACCAAATAGGAGCTGACTTTCGCACCACAACAGGCGTGTCAAGAATGTCCTCTAACACCGGTACTATTTAATATTTTCTAGAAGAACATCATGCTCGAAGCTCTTCACGACCATCATGCTTCCATTTTTATTGGTGGAAGGTCTTGTTTGGCCATGTGACCCGGCACGACACCTTGTCGAAGACTGTCCATCAAGGCACGTTGGAGGGTAGTCGACGCCGCGGTGGCCAGAGGAAGACTGGACTGGTCGAGCTGTACAGGACCTGCTGACTCGCCCCACAATAGGCAAGAGTGGCGGCCCTGTCAGCTGCATCTCTCCATGTGCCCTTACTTCCTCTAAAACAGATGCTGTCAAGGGGACGACTGACTGAGGAAACTGTGTACTCTGACTGTTTTACACTTTTTCACTAAATTAATAGGCGCAGATAATTTCAGAGATTTTATATGGCTTTTTTTTCGAAGAACAGTGTGAGAGATCACTCACAACAGCGGCCCGTATCCTGTGCTGCTAATGGTAATGTAATATGACTACGTGACAGACCGTAAAGGCTACGTGATCAAGTAGTTGTAATGCTAATCATCGTTTCTATCGTCTGCCCAAAGAAAGGAAGACATAAAAGCTTCAACATGTGCAGGACGAATAATGTTAGTGTAAAGCTCTTTTTTTTTTTTTTCAGAACGGAGACTGCACTGCGAGCGTGCATAACGTGTCTGTATTTACTTTGTGTATGAGTAGGCGTGTCATTTGTAGAAGTGAGTGTATCTGTTACATGCGAATATGGATGCATGGTTGTTAATGATTCTGTTTAGGTGGGTCGGTCTATCACTTCTGTAAAGCGCTCTGATCAAATCATTGGAAAAGCGTTATATTCATCATTATTGTTATTGACTTCAGGAAGATTCAACTACATGAAACATTTTCTCCCTTTCTTGCAGAAGTAAAAGAGCAGCCCACAGACGTTGTTTACATAAAGTGCTTGTCATTTTGTACCACTGACCACCATGACATCGCCCCTAATTGGCTACTGGAAGCTAGAGTCCAACGGTAACAACTGGGACGAGTACTTGAAGACTGCAGGTACTTAACAGTAGCACATGTGCACGTACAACCTTGGGTTACCCAGGGAGTGTTCTAAGATAAAATTTTAAAAGGAAGGTATAGGATCGCATGTACTGCAAAGAGCGCTAGTTTATCGTTTCCTTTACTAGCGAACGGTCAAGAGTGCAAGATAAGAGAAGGCCTTGAAATATATAAAGGCCAAAAAATTAGACTGCGTCCTAAATCTGTTTAGCTGTTGGCCTTTATAAATAATCTGTTATTATTATTTTTGGAGACTTCCTATTGTCATACAACTGCACGAAGAGACAATGTAGCAACGGATGTGTCATTTTAAACAGTGATATTAAACTTTTCTCCATTTAAACCATTGCGAGCCGGATATCTCGTTTCCCGATCACGTGACGTTGTTAAGAAGAATTTTCTTGCTCAGTGGTTTGCTCCTTTATGAGATGTTGTCTCCGAGAAAGATTCCATAGTGTTTGCAAAACAATGCGCAAATGTAACAGAACTCTTTTTGTTGGCGGGGTTTTTTCTTTTTCCTTAACTAAAATATTTTTGTTAAACCATCTTAATATGCTAGACAGCTAGAGTAATCCCTACCTCCCTCTGCAAGTATTAGATTTTTAACTGCTCAAAACACCGTTGTTGTTTTTTTTATATTGATAATCATTCTGTTGATTGCTGGATGTTTTTTTTTTAAGTTATTTGCGTTTTGCTCGGTTATTAACAGGAGTTGGTATTGTCCTGCGCAAAGTGGGCAACACCATCACCAGCTACGAGGAAATAAGTGTGGACGGCGACGAGTGGACAATAGCAATCACATCGAGTTTCAAAAACAGCCTTCTCAAGTTTAAGCTGGACCAAGAATTTCCAGAAGAGACGATGGACGGCAGGAAAGTCTCGGTACGCACCCTTTTGCATGCGGGAGCGTGTTCGACGTGAGAATGAGGAACTCCTCGCGATCATCAGTTTTCAGAGTTAAGCACTTAAACCCTCTCTTACCCCGACAAACTGATGTAGATAAGCAGACAATGCATGGTACGAACCTCTTTGATGTTTTCAAGGTTTTCTGAGGTGACAATACAGGGGATATTAGAGAGTTTGAGATTCATGACGCGTAGGGAAGACGCGTACTGCAACGGGTAGGGCCCGCCTCTAAGCGTACCCGTTCTGAGAAAGCGATTGCGATTAAGCGACGGGAGCGCGAATGCACGGGAAGTAACTGCATAGACAATTTTTTTGCCTCTGAAAGTAAAAAAAAATATGCAAATGCTAGTAGTGACCAGGGATAACCAGTACAATTTAATTTCAAAATTTCTCAGCATTTCATTCCTGACCCACTATAATTCCTAAGAATAATAAACTATTACACAATCAAAACTTGTTAAATGAAAATGCTACAAAAGATGAAATTGCTTATGGTTACTGCTTAAATTATGGCATAACTGTAATAGTATATATAGAACAGCATAACAAAATAATATATATACATAATTAAAAAACATAAATATTACAACTGTATAATAAATAAAAAATTAATAACATAAAGAAATAATTTTTGCCTATGGTATGAAATATTTCTTCAAGAGTTATAGATAGTTGTTTCTATTGCTCTATAATAGTACTAAGAAATATTTAACGGTTATTTTGGGGATAGATAACTAATGATGAAGAAAATTATAATTATTATCTTTAACAGTTTTATCTCGTCATTAAATAACTTTACACGCAGGCCTGACGAGAGGAGGGGACAGGGGGGTTGGTGTACCCGGGCCCGCGGCTGTCAAGGGGCCCGGTCTTGGTCAGTGGATTTGTTTTTACATTATATACTGGGAAAATAATTTACGATTACAAGTACAAGGGGCCCGGAGAGGTCGTCTGTCCCGGGGCCCGGGCTGGCTCTCGGCGGCCCTGTTTACACGAAAAGTGTCTGAGCAAGTCTTGTACATACGATTGAATAGACATAAACCAGCGATTGCAGGCATGGTCGTTTTTCACTGCTTTAACTTTATAAACAAGCAGCTTAGTTTGATTTCCAGCATATATTATGATTGCAGAAGATTTAAATATTATAAACAGTTGAAATTATATTGACTATCCTTGCAAAAAAAGCTGAAATAAAGCGAACAATTTACACGTTCTGGTCACAACCGCTAGACTCCAATCTACCCGTCGCGCCGTGTAGCTGTACGGCTGGCTGTGGCAGAAGTGATGACGTCACACGCAAGTTCCCGTGACGCTACACGTTGCCGTCCCCGTACGCGTCGCGCCAGCGCTGAGTCTCAAACTCTCTATTGTGTGTGAGTCAATGAGGGGAGGTTGGGGGTAAGAAAAATCCTTTTCTATATTACTAATACACCCATGGGTTTCTGGTACGTCCTCACTGACGGTCTGCTTGAACTGTTGAAAGAAGCTTCGGCTGTCTACACCATCCCTCCTGCCTTCGCTTTTACATTGTCGACAAGCTGTGATAACTGTTGTTGTGTTGTTTGATGTTTCAGTCGGTGATGACGTTAGACGGAGACAAACTTGTGCACAAGCAGAGGGCTTTGAAAAATGGTGAAATAGACAGTTTGATCATACGTGAGGTGAAGGATGGACGCTTGAATGTGGTAAGTTGATCCGAACGAGTCTTAATCACTGCTTGCCGAGATGACCTTTTTGCACTATAAGGGGTGGGGTTGGGGAGTGGGATCGATAGCCGATTAGATCAAGCACGGCCGTAGAAATGCACGCCAGCCGATTCCATACCCGCGTTGAGAACACCCCACACTAGTAGAGACCACAAACTAACATCCTGTCAGGGGTTTCTTTGGCTTGCGACCCCTTCACAGGTAAATCCGAAATCACCTTTAAGTGGAAGCAATTTCCTGCCAAAACGCATTTATCCTCGATATTCGAAAGATGGGATTTGAATTATTCGTTAACGGATGCTTGCACTCTTAAGGCTGACCTGTGCATATTGTGTAGTGCTAATACAAATCCCAGAATAGTGTATGGCTTGTGAACAGCGGATCCCGACACTCGTCTTCCTCTGCCTTTACTTTTTTCTGATAAAGCGTTGGTAACGCCCAACTGGCATCAGCTCTGCCCACTTCTCGTTTACTTTATAGAAATTAGGCAACAAAATTAAAAAATGCAAGATCACCTAGTACGTGATCTTGACGTAAGGTTGTCCCCTCACCTTTTCAGATTGGGAGGTATTAAAGACCTCACTTCCGTCGGGGTCAGTGCCCATAGCTGCCTACCTCTACATTCCCAACAGCTGGGTCGACCGGGTGAAGTTACACGGGTATCGAACCGCGACTCGAATGCAAACGATTTAACTACTTGGCTATCCGTTTCTTGGTAAAGGTTGTCCTCTTCACCTTATTAAGTAGCTGGGGAGAGGCCTGAGCCCAACTTTATCTTTCGTTTACCTCGGAGTTTTAGTACACGTACTAATCTCTGAAAATTTTACGTTTCTCCATTTTTTGTTGCAGACATTCGTTGCGGAGGGAAAGAACGTTAGCGCAACTCGTACATTTTTGCCTCACAAGAAGTGATAATCATGCACGAGAAACGGTCTGTCGATAGCAACTACAATTTGAAAATTTGTAACACGTTAATAAAACAATTCAAAATGCACTTTTTATTTTTATCAGCAACTGCGGTGTTCTTAGTCGTTTATCAGGATCTCAATATGCACATTTGTTCGCGCATTTAACTTTGCCAGTAGCCTGAATATAAACGTACAACCCTCATTTCTGTACCATTTACCTCCCTTGATGCAAGCTAAATGTAGGTTTATAGACATGAATCGCACTACTAGAATGGTTTTCACATATCCTTCGAGGACCCAAATCTTGCCGAGATTGTGTTTTGAAAAAATTGCAACCCCACTTAACTAAGAAATAATGCTTGCAAGATAGGTGCCTCTTGAAATACAATTTAAATAAGTTTTAATAGGAGACTAATGGCCAAGCAACTCGGGGGGGGGGGGGGGGGGGGGGGGGGAGAGAAAAAAAGAACACATTACAAACTATACAACAGACAAGCCCATCGTGATGGAATACAGCAGCTATCAACATTGCTGGTTCCACAAAGAACAAGGATAAAACCTATGATGAAGAACAGAGCTCTTTTAGCTTCTGTTAAATAGAATATGTGCAGCAAAATTTTTCAACCATCATTTAAAGAATGCCTGTTTCTTTCCCTCAGCATTATGTAAATTCTTACAAGGCCTTTTTATTTCCTGCCTAAGCCTTATTCCAATATGTCAAATCCATGACACTTAGTAGAAACTTTAAATTTGCATCAAGACAACACAGCAATAAGGTACAAGACACTTATGAATCACGAATTTACTTTTTTGGACAAGACAAGGAGGTAATCAGCTGCCGAGAAAGAAACACAAAATGTTGACAGTTCCAGTACTTTATTGTCAAATCTCCAAAGCACAAGAATCTTGACGTGTGAATTAAATCATATTCCTCAGTAGAGCGTTTATCTTCTCATCCCTGCAAACAGAAAATTTTTATATCAGGAAATAGCACCCACTGATCTTGTTTTAAGGCCTCTGTCTCTAGTAAACGGGAAGTTAGCAAACGGATGTCACATTAATTCTCAGTGCTAAAACTTTCTGATGAAGCAGAGGAATCTTACAATGAGGATTATCCTGACTTTTGTCAAGATTTGAAAACGATGAAAAGACGTTCTAAAAGGCAAGATTTTGGTGAATTAAACAGGGTTCCCAGGGATCAGGGATGGTGCCAAAAAAGGACATTAAAAGGACCTTAAAAGTACCTTTCATGCATTCGTAAGGACCTAAGTGACAGTCATCAATGCTTAAGTTTTTCTCTTGTGTGGTCGGAAAGATGTATTATTTATGAATCTGTGGTCTTCTCTATGTTCTCAAATACATGTATTTCTAGTAATAAATAATCAAAGAGTTAATTTTGATGCCTGTCTGCCATATTTAGATTAGATAACTTAAAAAGTGTCCTTAGCGCGCTGATAACATACACCGTTAATGTTCCAAGTTTTCTAGAAATCTAAGTAATAATAATTGCAAAACCTGAAAGCCATTCTTGGTGTAATACAAAAGTCAGTTCACATGTCTCTCTCTCGCACACACACTCTAACGGAAGAGAGAGAGAAATAGAGCTATGCACAGTAGTACTAGAAGATCAAAGTTCAAGAAAGAGTAAGTTTCTAAAGACCTTTTGAAAAAAGAGTGTTTTTTGCGAATACGGAAGGGCAACTAGTGTTGTACAGATGTGTAGACCAAACATGCGGCGAAAAATTGTCGGTATTTTGCGCCAAAGTCAACTCCGGAAATAAATTTGTGGTAATATTTTATCGATAAAAGGACTTAAAAGGGTCACAGAGAAAATGTAAGGACCTGTGTGAGAATTTGAAAGGACCGCATGGCAAATAAAAGGACTTAAAAGGCCTTTCGGCGAAAATTCAATATAAAAGGACTTAAAAGGACCTTGCAAGGACCTGGGAACCCTGTTAAAGGAAGAAACCACCAAGCAAGCGTGTCATCTAATAAAAAAGTGTTGAAACAATGTCTGAATCTACCATGCACAATATTTTGTAGATGTTAAAAATTTCATAACAAAGTTGCAGGGCTTCTGGTTACGCAAAAAATTGCATACAAAACGCATTAAAAGTTCGGAGGACCCCTTCAATGGGCTCCCCTTAAATTTTGGCCGAAGAACAAGGACCCCTTAAAAATCTGAAGGGGTCCCTGGGACCCCAAAGAATTTAACCTTAGCAGAAGCCACGAGTTGGTCGTCAAATCAAATGCACTAACCACCTAATCTAGCTTTCCTTCTTCAGGTGCACAAAAACTCTGTGCTATCAGAGCATCTTTCTTACCGGAATCCAAAATCACCACCATCATTGAAGTGGTTGTACTTTCTCCTCCATCCACCATTCGGTGTGTTGAGTTTAAAAGGCCAGAGGAAATTAGCGGCAACCTTGAAGTTGGGACCAACTGTGAAGATTTCGTGAATCAGGTCCTCCATGCACAGGATGTCTCTGGAACCTAATCACATTACCAATTACAATCAATCCTATACAGGCAACAACAGATAACACACTGAAGCATAGCCCAGGCTCAAAATCAAAAGCTGAATCACAGGTCATTACCAACGAGACTAAAATCATCACAGCTGAGCATTTTATAGCAAAGCATTGCCTTTAATCTGACCAAAAAATAGATCAGGCAAGCGTCTGTGTACATATATATAGGGGTCTTCCCTTTAAAGAAGAAATGAAATTATGGCATGGTATTAGAAAAACATTTAGTTTAGTCACAAAAATAAAAGGAGCAGTTTGCTCACCACAAATGTTTTCTGTTTTACACCTGCGATTATGGTAACTTGAAGCAACATAAGAGTTAAATTCCCTACACCTGGAAAGAAGTTTCTTCCCAACTTGAAAAGAGATACAAAAAGTGGGCCAGTACAAAAGAAATCTTACCAAGATATTTCTCAATGAGCGCATTATCTGTCAGCGGGATACGCTGGTGATTCACTTTACCATAGCCACGTTTGTAGATGAGTTCACGCACTGTCTTCAAGTTGGGTACACTATCAAAATACATCATAGACATTACACACCAGAACAAAGGAAGATCTTTTAAATAGCCGAAATATATGTAATAATGATCATATCTCACACACTTTCAAGTATAGCCCAAGCTCAGAAATAGAAATGTAATCAGAAGTTCATACGAACGAGACTAAAAATCATCACAGTTGGGCAGTTTATGAGTCGTTGCCTCAAAATTTGCTGTGAAGAAATGGCAGTGCCAAATAACCAAAACATACTAGAAACAATTCAATAACAAGGATTACCCCCATGCTACGTAAGGTTCTGCAATCTTCAGCATGTTTAGTGTTGCTTTGTTGAGCTTCACAAAGACACCATTGTTGATTTGTCGCAGACGGAACAGTTGCAGCACTTTGCGAGGACGTGGATGGATACCATTTATACTGGAAAACCATAAATCATGCAAACTTAACAGTTTTGTTCTTTTATATTAAGACCTATTTCAGCCAGAATCTTTAAAAAAAAAAAAATCTGACCTTAACCTCTTTTCTTTAGAAAGCATATTTAATCTCATATTCTTCATTATCCCCTTCTCATTGAGTCACTCTTTCACACAATTTGGCTAATTTTCATTAAATTATACAAAAATAACACAAACTATAATTTTGAATTAGGAAGTGGTATGTTTTGGGGTTTGCCTTGTGTTTTAATAAAAAATTCACATGTATCCGCATACCCAAAACTGTCATTCATACATATGTCAGAAGTAGAACTACAGTGACAACTTGATATGTAGGTAAAAAGCTCCAGCTATTAATACACATAACTTTTTTCATCCTAACATGAATACGTATCATCCAGAATTAGGAAAATCACAAAGTATGTGGCAATTTGGCCAATGAAATGTACAATAGGGGCAATATCGATTCACATGTTTTATCACGATTTGCTTATTTACTATATCACAAAGAACTTAAATTTGAAAAAGACAGAATGTCCTTGTCATGAAAACCAAGTAATGTGTACAGAAATAATTCAGCTTTCAAATGAGCCATATTTTTTTCTGTACCATTAACCGTTCAGGAATTTTTCTTTAAATAACAAAACATTGTACATGTGGCCAGCGTGACTTCTAAAACAAGGTGATTGAGCCACTGGCTATAACTTACTGGTGCAACTGCGATGCATTCCATTTAAAATCAAAGACAATAGTTAGGAAGCATATAAGAACAAAAAACAATTTAAAAAATCTGACCATGTTCGAAAATTGTGAAACAACCCTGAAGACTGACAACTACAGGGAAGGAATAGAATTTCAACAAACAATTTTGCAAGCTTAGAAATTGGACCAGCTCATTTTAAGAGCTAGCACAGAGTGTTGCTTGCGTAAGTAGCACAATATTTTAGTTCACAGCAAAGTGTGTAAGCAGATTCAATCATACAATAGGTCCACTTTAATTCCTAATTACATAAAAATATTTTAAATGGTCAAATATATGACTGTAATGTCGGACTTAATGGAAGGGCTTATTCCGAACAGTGACAAGTGAACTTACCCTCGAATTCTCACCACAAAAGCCAGTTTAGGCTCTGGAGGTACATAGAAGTTGCCAACTTTCCTTGCCTGACGCTTTAGACGCAGCAGGTCAGCTTCACGGGCACGGTATTCCCGCACATATTTCTCAGCACGTTTGAAGAACAGTACTCTTTTCTGCTTTTGTTTCTAAAATGAACGTAAACAAATTCTTTTAATTGGCAGTTTCAAGGAGGGAGATGGAATCTTCAAATAATGTGTACTTGTATCGCTAAGGATCACTACCGACATAAATTGCACTCTACTCGCTGACCAGTAATAATAAATGATTAGGTAACAACAAACTGTGATATACGTATTGGCATACTGAACAACATAACGATGAACTACAAGAGTGGAACGTAATGTAATGGATATAGGTACTATAAACAGCGTCGAGATGGACTAGTTACACTGGTTCACACGACAGACAACATTGCAAATGGAGTTTAAAAAATGCAGTATATTTGTTAAACAAAACTGAATTGTAATTACCCGATCACAGCAACACTTACTCAAACTATTAATCGAATTCTTTTTTTAACAAAACAGGTTGGTTTGCATTCATGTTTACCAGCGAGCTGTCCACTTTTTACTTTTAACACAAAACGTACCTTTGTGTTTGCTACAGCAGCTTTAACAGCTTTGGCCTTAGCCTCGGCCCGCAGTTTTCGCTTTTTCAAAAGCGTCTCTGGAACCTTCGGCAGTGTCTTCCTGCACAAATAGTGAAATTGTTTTTTTCTCAAATCTTGCCTTGAAACAACCGACTGGTATGCATGCAGGTTTCAGGGCATGCATAATTCAGTATACGTACAAACAAATACTAATACTGAACATTTTTATAAAATCAATGGATCAAAAGATGATATTTTAAATCGACAACCAACGTATGTAGTAATGGATGTTTAAGATAACTAATGATATCGTAGAACACAAGACTTTTACTAACGTGTCTGCCATCTTGAGAACAGGAAAAGGAAGAGCACAGGCCGGAAGTAGGCGAATGTTGATTTCATTCTCATAAACAATTGAGACCAATAAGTTTGTTACGTTATTAGAAATTAGTAGAAAATGCAGACCAAAGTTATGGAAAAGTCTTTTTTATAATTTTATAATTTTAATTTTGCGACCGAAATAAAGTGCTTGAGGGAAGTTGTTAGTGGCAACTGCCTATACAACATGGCGTTGCACTGTTGTAAGCGTAGAAAACGTGTAAGAAACATTTTAAATACGCGATATATACGTTGGTTGTCGATATTAGTTATTTTTCTTCTTTAGAAAGTGCACGTGAAAGTAAGTTACTCTGAAAATACTGAATTTAAGTCAGATGTAACCTACGTCTCGGGCGAATGCATGCTTAACCTCTCTCTTCGTATCATATTTATTGCTGCATGTTCTCCATAATTTTCAACATTCTGCAACGGATAATTTTTCTTTCTAAATGCTAAGTTTTAGTGAAGCCATATTTGAGATTAGGGGTTAATGTCCTCTTTTAATTTGTCTGTTAGGGATAAATTCAGACAATATTAAATGCAAATTAAGTAACTTTCCACAATCACCATAAAATTAAAATTTTCCATTAGTTGGAAATGAAGTCATTAAGCAGATTTTAATGGACTGTTGTATACAAAATTTCATGTCTTCAGTTTTCTTGGTAACCTTTCCAAGTAAAATGTACTATGCTGCAAATATGCTTTAATTTATCAGTTCATTAAGCTAATATGATACAAGCAGCTATAGTAATTCAGAACTAAATACTGTTTTATTGTAACCTACATATTTCTTCTTTACATTCACACTTATACAATGCAAAATAGGTTTTTACATTTCACATCAGATGATGTAGTTAAGCCTAACTATAATAATAATATAATTCTAAAGCACATACACTCATAAAAAGCATTTATCTGCGAGAAAGAACACGACATGGACAGCATATGAGATACAGAAGAACAACATATGAATAACAGAAGGATAAACAACAGTACTGATGACAAATAAAAGAAAAATACAAAAAAGGCAAAGAAGAACTCAGTAACAAAGACTGAAAACATAAAATGAAAATAAACTAGATAATAGAATTGGAACTGTTTGTTGACAAACAGAGCTGTGTGAGGCGTGTGTTTTCCATACATAGATGATATGAGTTGTATTAAGAGTTGAGATTAAGATTATTTGACTAAGTGTGATTGATTGGGGAAGTGCCCCGGATGTAACATTGTAGATATCGTTAGCTGTGTGTCGCCTTTAGAGTATAGTGTTGAGGCTATAGCTGTAAGTTATGCATATATGTGATGTAGTTTGTAAAGTCCTGAGCCACTCAACAACTGAATAACATGATTTGGGCACCCTCAGGCAATCGTTTAGTGTTTTTTTGAAAGAACGCTTATTTGTCTGGTGCGAGTGTGTTGTAGTGCATGATTTTGCAAAAGAAGACAAGTAGGGAAGTAGCAATTAATAAGTGGGAAAATAGGAAAAGGTGTGGAAAAGGACTAGCATTGTGTGGCTTGTTGTTAGGAGTAATGCTTAAGGAAGAGTTACGTTTTCAGTGCACATTTAAAGGATTAAATTTTTGGTAGGTAATGGATATGGAAAGGGAGAGTTCCATTGTTTAGCTGCACAGTAACTAAAAATCCTGTGAACATATGTTGTTCTAGTGACAGGAATAGTTAGGAGACTGTATAGTCAGATAAAGAGTGTAGTCAGCTGGCTGGGATGTAAGGGAAGAGAAGTTCAGAGAAAAAGTGTGGGCAGGAGCCAGCAAAAACATTAAAGCACAGCATGGACTGGATGTGAGAATGGATGGGAAGCCAATGCAGAAAACAAAGGATAAGAGTGACATGGTCCCGTTTCCTAGCTCTAAGCACAAGATGTTCAGAGGAATTCTGTACTTTCTGGAGACCTTATGAAGAAGATATGCACGGCAGCCTGCAAGTAAGGAGAAGCATTAATCAGACCAGGAAAGAACAAATGCACAGACAAGAGTTTTGATAGCATGTGCAGAGAGTATGTGACAGCTGTAACTTGTTTATCAAGAGTCATGTCTGCAGTGACAATGAACCCCAGATATCTGATGGATGATGCAAAGGGGATGTTGCTTTTGCCCATCCTGATGTGATCAGGTGGATAAATGAGTTTAGACGGATTTCTTCTTCTCAAGCATAGAAAGACTTCTGTTTTATCATCATTGAGTTTAAGTTTGTTTACTACCATCCAGTCCTTTATATCACTAATACAGGCCTTCACGAGTGAGACTCAGCGGGTGAAGTGGAGCTGTATAGCTGCATGTCATCAGCTTATGATTGATGAGAAACTTGGTGAGATTGAATTCCTGATGAAAGTAGTTTTATGTACGAAATGGACAGAGCTTAGCTGGTTACTGAGCCTTGGGAAAATGGAGTAGGGTGAGATGTGTGACCATCAATAAACAAAGTCTGCATCCTGTCAGTGAGATAAGAGTTGAACCATGCTAGTGCAGGTCCATAAATTCTATAGAGAGGTTGGTATCTATGAATGAGCAGAAAGGGGTCAATAGTGTCCAGTAGAGTTAATGCAAAACCATCTCCACTGTTAAGGGCAGATAATGTCTGTTGTCACTTTTGCATTCCATATACTTTTGTAATTATACTTTAAAGATTTATAATTGCTTGAACTATGCCTTAATAATGGAAAAAAATTTGTGGTGTCACTATTTTTTTAAGTATTATTTTTAAACTGTACGATTTATCAATAGTTAATGCATATAGAAAAAAGACCACTTCTTTATCTGACATGACATTAATATACAGAAACCATACTGAAACATTTTAATTGAAAATAAACTGTTTTATCTCCTGTTAATAATAAAATCAGGTAAAATAAAAAGTAGTTGTAGCTGGAACTTTAAACTCAATAGGCTGCTCTGTCAATTTATTTTTCTAGTTGCTTTTTATAGCCTACACTAATCCTTAATAAGTTCTTATCTTATTACAGCACTGAATTAACTGTCATGCATAAGCTACAGTGTTAGATGGGTTTTAGTTCAAAACTGCAAAGAAAAGGATTGTTTAATGTATACTGTCACTTGCATTATGTAGATAATCAATTATTGAAGATTACTTCAATGCTTAATAAAAGTGGCATGTCTCGCATGAGCCACTCTTTGATCCAACAGTTGGCAGCCAGCAAAGAGTTATGCTCATCATTTTAAATCTTATGGAACACTCCTGTTTCACAAAAACTTATTCTGCTTGTACTAATGTCAAATTATCATCATTAGTTTAATTGGTAAACTCGATCATAATCATGACAAATGTCAATCAATCAATGTAACTTAACTGAGTGCACCTTGTTATACACTTTTATTTAACTCACTATGGATGTATGCTTGTTTGTCCAGTGGGAATTTCATAATAAATTTTTCACCCACTTCCCATTGTCCTAGAGATCTGAAATTTTCACCAGTTACTTATTTCCAGTGACAATGCAACATTAAATCATTTTCAGCAGTCCACAAATACTAGAATAATTATTTTTAAATTTAATGTTCTGCAGAATGTAAAATGTTAAGACATATGTTATTGTGCAGACTTGATTCCACTTTTGCATGCAATAGTTCCTTGGACAGCCAAACAGATTTTCACATTTCTGAAAATGACGTTCTCATGATAAAGGTTATATTGAGAATTAGAATGATGACAGATTTAGTGTCATCATTTTAAAAATTTAATATTCATAATTTGTATATAGTGCATATTGAATTAAAGAAGGGAATAAATTTATAAAATAAAGTGAAAAAAATTGATAACTAAATTCATAAAGACTAGACATTTTAAAATATGAGATGTGTGAGGGGCCCTAGAGTGTTCCAATTTCAAAGAGTGCACCTTTATACTTTAAATTATATGTATTAAAGACAGTCCTGAGACCTATGAAAAAATTAGTTTACTCTTTTTAGTACATTTTAAATAAAAGTGTGTTTTTAAAAAATGTTATATTTAATACTGCCAAATCCCTCAGTGCAAATATGGTTAGGTCACACATTTGTACTCCGATGGCTACGTCATATTGTGGGAATAAGATGGCCTGAAAGATCTCCAACAGCTGCCTGTGGAAAAGAACTAACCAGAATGCCACTAGTCAAGACATCAAAACGTGCAAATGGGGCTGGATAGGACACACTCTGCACAAACCAACTGACATCATTGCCAAGCAGGCACTTGACTGGAACCCTTAGGGAAAGAAGAGAGTTGGGAGACCAAAGCAGACTTGGAAAGGAACAGTCGAGAGCGAGGCAAAAGACATCAGAACCACCTGTGCCCAACTGAAGGGGGCACCCCAAAACCAGGTCCGCTGGCGTTGTGTTGTTGGGGCCCTATGCTCCTCAAAGAAGCAACAAGGAATAAACTAAACTAAACACATTTGTACCGTAAAAATTCCTATAGTTTGTAACACTCTTTCATGTCTGTATCTTTCAACAACCAGATCCTTTCTCTGTCATTGCACATAATCATTGCTAGAGGCAATATTCACTATTATTTGGTTGCTACACAAACTATTTACTCATGGTGTGCACATCAAATGACTTCTTTGCCATAAAAACAGTTTGGATTGAGGAAACCCGATAAAGAATGAACAATTCCAGCCTAGCTGTTTCTTATTTAATGTCATTAGAACAGAGGTTTTACTGGAGGACTAGAAAACTGCTGAGGAAGTAGTTTTACTTTTTATAAAAAAAAGGGCAAAATAAGAGCCAGGTGATAACAGACCTTTGAGTTAAATGTATCATGTGTAAATATGAATGGTTTATTTTATTAGGCCTTTGTGGGCCCATTCAAACAGATTATCATCCACATGTTACAGGGAAAATATATATATTAATATATACCAAGTAATCACACTAAGATTGGCCCAACGTCTATGTTTGCTGTCTGCTTCATTGGCTCCAATGTTCGTATTTCCTTGATTACAATATTGGTGAAAACTGGCCCAAGATTGGCATAAGTCTGGCCAAATCTTGGCAGTCCATAAGTGAAAATGTAACACCTAGCTTGGCCCAAAGTATATAATATTGGGCCAATCCTGGCCCAAGCATGTACTGCCAAGATTCCAAGGACACCCCAGGTTTGAGCAATGTCGGCCCATGTTCTTTTTGGTATTAGGTCCCCATCATCCCTCTTCCCAAACCCTATACTTCCTGTAGCGCTTAAGGCTATCAAGCATGTAATGTGCTCTCTAAAAAGCTGTACTTTAGTTGACAAGTTGGAACTAGAGTTACTAGACTAACATTAGCTGTTCACTTTTGGGTTGCTCTTTATGTGCAGAAACTTTATTAGAATGCATTTTTTCACACTAACAACCACACTATTCTTGCATCATTCACTTGCATGCACAACACAATAAATATAAATATTAAACATTTTATTTTTCAATGAACCACTAAGGGTGGGTTCAGCCTTTCATATTAACATATATACAACAAGCCTCCTAAAAAAGTGTACAAGCGTATATAATGCAAACAAGTTGATATATCCAGCTGGTTCACCTTTCACTGCAGAATCTCAACTGCAGCTAAAGTTTCCTTCATTTTCTTGAAAGTCTTTTTCAAAAAATAGGCAACATTTACACTCTACTGCCTAGGACGAAATGTATACCTGTCAGGGACCTAGTCAGAGTACATAGGACTGAGTACGTGCGAGGGAGAAAGGGTGTGAATGATGGACGTTTCCTGAATGCGTGTCTTTTAGATGTTAAAAAAAAAGAAAAGAAAGAGAGGAGTGACTGGAAAGGGAGAGATGAGTCAGCGATGCGAGATTGGGGGACGAAAGGAGGTGAAATTGGATGTTTATACTTGTGCGAAGGAGGTATATGTGTTGTTTGTTTTTTTGTTTTTTTGTTCTTTTTCTTTAAAGTGAGAAGTCACTGCCGAGACAGTGTACTGCCGCATACAAAGCTGAAAAAGTGTACGTGCGGGTTGTTGTCTCCATTCAGCTTACGTCATCGTACGTGTTCGTCGGGGTGTCTGGAGAAGTTGTTTTCGACAACGTTGGTGGTACCGGCTCACCTAACCCTAATCAGCATCTTAAGCTCTGGGGGTTGTCTCCTGTATATTTGGTGCATGTGAAATTCTGATCAGTCTCCCTCAGTGAGTGTGCGGCTGTTTTATAAAGCTTTGTAATGCTGCTATCCTCGCCTACGGCCATACCACGTTGAACACACCGGTTCTCGTCCGATCACCGCAACGTCGGGCCCGGTTAGTACTTGGATGGGTGACCGCCTGGGAACACCGGGTGCTGTAGGCAAACTTTTTGCTTTTCTTCCGTTGATTTCTACTAATTTCATCTATTCATAGTTTTCTGTATATTTTGAACAGGCGGCCTTAGCAGCAGTACGCGGTGCCCTGCTGTTTGGTCCTATGCGAGGGCCGAAAGCCGTAAGTGTAGGCTGCCTACCGTACCACAAGAATCTCCTATCGCGGGCCTCCATTACCATCTGTATGTAAGCATAATTATTGTCATAAACCATTTTTTAGTTTTTTGGTTTGCTTTTTGGTTTTGTGTGTGTGTGTGTGTGTGGGTTGGGTTTTTTTTATTAGTATTAAATATATGACTTTTAGGCTTGTACTACCTCAATTTTAGTTACAGGTTAATCCAAGTTCGCATCTTCTTGTAGTGTGTTTGGAATGGATGGGTTCTCTATCTCGCTAGCTTCAAGTACTGTCTTAAAATGACCATACCACTGTTCAGCCTCTATTGTGCTTCTCTCCAAACATTTTTTTTACACGATATATTCTTTATACGTCATCATAGGCTAACAACTCGTGTGATCATCGATGGTGGCTGAGCCCACCTGATGAATGTCTAACAGAGTTTTTATTATTTATTTATTTACTTATTTATTTATTTATTTTGTGCCGACACACTACGTGCAGAGGAGGAGTGGAGGGTACGTTTTCCTAGAAAGGTGTAGTATTCGTATTTTTGTGCATCTGAGGATGATTGTATGCTGACATTTTCCTTTTCTTTTTCTTTATAATATATGGATAATTAATGCGTAATGTTTGTGGTTATAGGCGCAGTCTGCGGCGCCGTTGAGTGTTTGGGCCTGGCTAATGTCACGTACTAATGGGCCTGGCAGATGCCATGAAATATTTGAAGAGTTTATGCTTTGTTTTGTTGTGAGTTGTTCCGTTTTTATTGGTATTTGATTGGAGCATGTGTGTGGCCCAGGAAAGTTGAGGTCGCTCGTGCCCACAGACAGCGTCATTTAGAGTAGTATAACGTCTGTCCCGAAGTGGAGACTTGAGCTGTGTTTTGTTTGTGATTGAAGAGAATTTGTAAGTGTGGAAGAACATTCCAGATGTATAGATTTACGGAATATCAGTTGCCAGTTCCTGTTGTTACAGTGTATATATAGTGCCGAAGTTGATCATCAAGAAAATGAACTTTTTCTCTGTGGAAGGAAGTCAAGCCTGACTGTATGGGTGGTGACAGGCTAGTTAGCAGTCGTCACCCTGCATCGTTCACCAAAGAGGTTCCTAGTTTGACATTGAGTATGATTACTCTCCAGGAGGAGAGTGGGCCGATCCTGGAGGTACTGCAATACCAGGCCGACCCGTGACAGAGGTGGAGCAAGCCCCTAACACTCCGTCATGTTTCAAAAATCAGTTTAATATCGAAGTCCCCCAATGGAGGACGTATCAGATATTAAGCTGATAAGAACAGATACTACACTTTGATCTTAGCCAAAAGGCCGAGAAGCGATAACCAGAACGTGCCAGACTTTCAAGACAGCATCGTCTGGCTTTCCGTCACATTCGGGTTTGGCAAACTAGCATGTCATTTAAGTAGCTTTCAATGTAGAAAGTCGCCATGCTTTTAAGAAATTGCATGATATTCTGACTGCAAATACTATCTTCAAAGATTTACCGTATTTCTGCAGCTACGTTGTCACAATGAAATAGCGGAGCAACGTTCAGGGGTTAAAACTGCAGCTGTCTTCTCCGAGCGACACAAGGGAAACAACACGAGTGAGTGAGTCCTCGCTAGCTTTGCAAAAAAAAAAAACTATGAACGGATATAGCGATAGTATTAGTTCGTGACAAAAAGTGCGCCGGTTGCTGTCTCCATTGATCTTACGTCATCGTACGTGTTGGTCGGGGAGTAGAGCAGGTGTCTGGCGAAGTTGTTGTCGACTACGTTGGTCGTACTGGCTCACCTAACCTTGATCAGCATCTTAAGCTGTTGGGGTTGTCTCCTGTATACTTGTAAATTTTGATCCTTCGCTGCTATAGTCTCTGTCAGTGAGCGTGGGCTGTTTTATAAAGCTTTGCAATGCTGCTTTCCTCGCCTACGGCATACCACGTTGAACACACCGGTTCTCGTCCGATCACCGAAGTTAAGCAACGTCGGGCCCGTTAGTACTTGGATGGGTGACCGCCTGGGAACACCGGGTGCTGTAGACAATCCTTTTGCTGCTTTTTTTTTTTTTTTTTTTTCATACACTACATAGTTTTCTTGTGAAGTGTCGTGAACTTTTACACCTTGCCCCATCTTCATTTCCAAGCATTTTTCGGGTGCTGTAGGCAAACCGTTTTCTTATTATCTTCCTCCTTTCTGTAATATTTAGTCCCATATAGGACTAACAGAGTTTCTCAACTCTTAGGTGGGCGGTAAAGAAAAAAAAAAGTTGTAAGGGGGGAGGGGGTGCTTTTTTTTTCATTTCAAGTGAATTTGTGATAGTGCTATCTATTTCTTGGTCTATTTAAAGCAATAAAAAGTAGACCAAATATATTGGACAATTTCGATCAATATTTCCAAAATGTTGCCAGATTTGACCCACATCGATGGAGAACACGTGGACTTTCATTGATCAAAAGGCACACCAGAATAATCTAAATACGCTACCAGCCACTACCAGGTGTATATTTGTGTGTGAGAGAGAGAGTGGGGGAAACTTAAATTATTTTGCACTGTAGGTTGGACGTGTCGTTTAATTTATGATTATATGTAGTCTGTGTCAGTGAGTGTGCGGCTGTTTTATAAAGCTTTGTAATGCTGCTATCCTCGCCTACGGCCATACCACGTTGAACACACCGGTTCTCGTCCGATCACCGAAGTTAAGCAACGTCGGGCCCGGTTAGTACTTGGATGGGTGACCGCCTGGGAACACCGGGTGCTGTAGGCAAACTTTTTGCTTTTCTTCCGTTGATTTCTACTGATTTCATCTATTCATAGTTTTCTGTATATTTTTCAGAGGCGGCCTTAGCAGCAGTACGCGGTGCCCTGCTGTTTGGTCCTATGCGAGGGCCGAGAGCCTTAAGTGTAGGATGCATACCGTACCACAAGAATCTCCTATCGCGGGCCTCCATTACCATCTGTATGTAAGCATAATTATTGTCATAAACCATTTTTTAGTTTTTTGGTTTGCTTTTTGGTTTTGTGTGTGTGTGTGTGTGTGGGTTGGGTTTTTTTTATTAGTATTAAATATATGACTTTTAGGCTTGTACTACCTCAATTTTAGTTACAGGTTAATCCAAGTTCGCATCTTCTTGTAGTGTGTTTGGAATGGATGGGTTCTCTATCTCGCTAGCTTCAAGTACTGTCTTAAAATGACCATACCACTGTTCAGCCTCTATTGTGCTTCTCTCCAAACATTTTTTTTTACACGATATATTCTTTATACGTCATCATAGGCTAACAACTCGTGTGATCATCGATGGTGGCTGAGCCCACCTGATGAATGTCTAACAGAGTTTTTATTATTTATTTATTTACTTATTTATTTATTTATTTATTTTGTGCCGACACACTACGTGCAGAGGAGGAGTGGAGGGTACGTTTTCCTAGAAAGGTGTAGTATTCGTATTTTTGTGCATCTGTGGATGATTGTATGCTGACTTTTTCCTTTTCTTTTTCTTTATAATATATGGATAATTAATGCGTAATGTTTGTGGTTATAGGCGCAGTCTGCTGCGCCGTTGAGTGTTTGGGCCTGGCTAATGTCACGTACTAATGGGCCTGGCAGATGCCATGAAATATTTGAAGAGTTTATGCTTTGTTTTGTTGTGAGTTGTTCCGTTTTTATTGGTATTTGATTGGAGCATGTGTGTGGCCCAGGAAAGTTGAGGTCGCTCGTGCCCACAGACAGCGTCATTTAGAGTAGTATAACGTCTGTCCCGAAGTGGAGACTAGAGCTGTGTTTTGTTTGTGATTGAAGAGAATTTGTAAGAGTGTGGAAGAACATTGCAGATGTATAGATTTACGGAATATCAGTTGCCAGTTCCTGTTGTTACAGTGTATATATAGTGCCGAAGTTGATCATCAAGAAAATGAACTTTTTCTCCGTGGAAGGAAGTCAAGCCTGACTGTATGGGTGGTGACAGGCTAGTTAGCAGTCGTCACCCTGCATCGTTCACCAAAGAGGTTCCTAGTTTGACATTGATTATGAATACTCTCCAGGAGGAGAGTGGGCCGATCCTGGAGGTACTGCAATACCAGGCCGACCCGTGACAGAGGTGGAGCAAGCCCCTAACACTCCGTCATGTTTCAAAAATCAGTTTAATATCGAAGTCCCCCAATGGAGGACGTATCAGATATTAAGCTGATAAGAACAGATACTACACTTTGATCTTAGCCAAAAGGCCGAGAAGCGATAACCAGAACGTGCCAGACTTTCAAGACAGCATCGTCTGGCTTTCCGTCACATTCGGGTTTGGCAAACTAGCATGCCATTTAAGTAGCTTTCAATGTAGAAAGTCGCCATGCTTTTAAGAAATTGCATGATATTCTGACTGCAAATACTATCTTCAAAGATTTACCGTATTTCTGCAGCTACGTTGTCACAATGAAATAGCGGAGCAACGTTCAGGGGTTAAAACTGCAGCTGTCTTCTCCGAGCGACACAAGGGAAACAACACGAGTGAGTGAGTCCCTCGCTAGCTTTGCAAAAAAAAAAAAACTATGAACGGATATAGCGATAGTATTAGTTCGTGACAAAAAGTGCGCCGGTTGCTGTCTCCATTGATCTTACGTCATCGTACGTGTTGGTCGGGGAGTAGAGCAGGTGTCTGGCGAAGTTGTTGTCGACTACGTTGGTCGTACTGGCTCACCTAACCTTGATCAGCATCTTAAGCTGTTGGGGTTGTCTCCTGTATACTTGTAAATTTTGATCCTTCGCTGCTATAGTCTCTGTCAGTGAGCGTGGGCTGTTTTATAAAGCTTTGCAATGCTGCTTTCCTCGCCTACGGCCATACCACGTTGAACACACCGGTTCTCGTCCGATCACCGAAGTTAAGCAACGTCGGGCCCGGTTAGTACTTGGATGGGTGACCGCCTGGGAACACCGGGTGCTGTAGACAATCCTTTTGCTGCTTTTTTTTTTTTTTTTTTTTTCATACACTACATAGTTTTCTTGTGAAGTGTCGTGAACTTTTACACCTTGCCCCCATCTTCATTTCCAAGCATTTTTCGGGTGCTGTAGGCAAACCGTTTTCTTATTATCTTCCTCCTTTCTGTAATATTTAGTCCCATATAGGACTAACAGAGTTTCTCAACTCTTAGGTGGGCGGTAAAGAAAAAAAAAAGTTGTAAGGGGGGAGGGGGTGCTTTTTTTTTCATTTCAAGTGAATTTGTGATAGTGCTATCTATTTCTTGGTCTATTTAAAGCAATAAAAGTAGACCAAATATATTGGACAATTTCGATCAATATTTCCAAAATGTTGCCAGATTTGACCCACATCGATGGAGAACACGTGGACTTTCATTGATCAAAAGGCACACCAGAATAATCTAAATACGCTACCAGCCACTACCAGGTGTATATTTGTGTGTGAGAGAGAGAGTGGGGGAAACTTAAATTATTTTGCACTGTAGGTTGGACGTGTCGTTTAATTTATGATTATATGTAGTCTGTGTCAGTGAGTGTGCGGCTGTTTTATAAAGCTTTGTAATGCTGCTATCCTCGCCTACGGCCATACCACGTTGAACACACCGGTTCTCGTCCGATCACCGAAGTTAAGCAACGTCGGGCCCGGTTAGTACTTGGATGGGTGACCGCCTGGGAACACCGGGTGCTGTAGGCAAACTTTTTGCTTTTCTTCCGTTGATTTCTACTGATTTCATCTATTCATAGTTTTCTGTATATTTTCAGAGGCGGCCTTAGCAGCAGTACGCGGTGCCCTGCTGTTTGGTCCTATGCGAGGGAGAGCCTTAAGTGTAGGATGCATACCGTACCACAAGAATCTCCTATCGCGGGCCTCATTACCATCTGTATGTAAGCATAATTATTGTCATAAACCATTTTTTAGTTTTTTGGTTTGCTTTTTGGTTTTGTGTGTGTGTGTGTGTGTGGGTTGGGTTTTTTTTATTAGTATTAAATATATGACTTTTAGGCTTGTACTACCTCAATTTTAGTTACAGGTTAATCCAAGTTCGCATCTTCTTGTAGTGTGTTTGGAATGGATGGGTTCTCTATCTCGCTAGCTTCAAGTACTGTCTTAAAATGACCATACCACTGTTCAGCCTCTATTGTGCTTCTCTCCAAACATTTTTTTTTACACGATATATTCTTTATACGTCATCATAGGCTAACAACTCGTGTGATCATCGATGGTGGCTGAGCCCACCTGATGAATGTCTAACAGAGTTTTTATTATTTATTTATTTACTTATTTATTTATTTATTTATTTTGTGCCGACACACTACGTGCAGAGGAGGAGTGGAGGGTACGTTTTCCTAGAAAGGTGTAGTATTCGTATTTTTGTGCATCTGTGGATGATTGTATGCTGACTTTTTCCTTTTCTTTTTCTTTATAATATATGGATAATTAATGCGTAATGTTTGTGGTTATAGGCGCAGTCTGCTGCGCCGTTGAGTGTTTGGGCCTGGCTAATGTCACGTACTAATGGGCCTGGCAGATGCCATGAAATATTTGAAGAGTTTATGCTTTGTTTTGTTGTGAGTTGTTCCGTTTTTATTGGTATTTGATTGGAGCATGTGTGTGGCCCAGGAAAGTTGAGGTCGCTCGTGCCCACAGACAGCGTCATTTAGAGTAGTATAACGTCTGTCCCGAAGTGGAGACTAGAGCTGTGTTTTGTTTGTGATTGAAGAGAATTTGTAAGAGTGTGGAAGAACATTGCAGATGTATAGATTTACGGAATATCAGTTGCCAGTTCCTGTTGTTACAGTGTATATATAGTGCCGAAGTTGATCATCAAGAAAATGAACTTTTTCTCCGTGGAAGGAAGTCAAGCCTGACTGTATGGGTGGTGACAGGCTAGTTAGCAGTCGTCACCCTGCATCGTTCACCAAAGAGGTTCCTAGTTTGACATTGATTATGAATACTCTCCAGGAGGAGAGTGGGCCGATCCTGGAGGTACTGCAATACCAGGCCGACCCGTGACAGAGGTGGAGCAAGCCCCTAACACTCCGTCATGTTTCAAAAATCAGTTTAATATCGAAGTCCCCCAATGGAGGACGTATCAGATATTAAGCTGATAAGAACAGATTTTTTTTTTTTTTCCATGTTTGTTTATTCAAACATTAAAAACAAGGGTAAACAAAGTATTAACAAGAATGTAAAAGTGTTAAAAACAAGAGTTCTTTTCACTTATTCGAAATCTGAGTTACGAAAAGTCATTGTTCATTCGTTGCTTTCAACTATTTCTTTTTTCGAGGTGCGTGGGGTGTGGAGGGGAGGATTTCCTCCTCTCGCACTGTTGCTGCTGTCGTTCCCATCAGGTCGCTCCGAGGTGCGTGGTGTTCTGGTAATGGGTGTGGAGGGTACTCACTGCGAGGTTGGAGGTTGTAGCATCAGTCATCGAAGGCAGGGGTCGTAGTTGGCGTCTAGGCCAAAAAGAGTTATTGTCCACAGGTGCGTTGGCGGCATTATCCAAGGTGAGGAACACACAGGTTGTAGCGTCAGTCATCGAAGGCAGGGGTCGTTGTTGGCGTCTAGGCCAAAAAGAGTTATTGTCCACAGGTGCGTTGGCGGCATTATCCAAGGTGAGGAACACTCAGGTGCGCAGGTCATCCTATGAAATCTCCATCGTTGTTTTCGTGCTGAAAGAGGGGCACTTTCGGCACAGGTAACACATGTTATTGCCACATAGTGTCGTCGTCGTCGGTCAAAAAGGCGTCGTCATCCGGGCGGTGGCGCGTCTCCTTGCTGCGTTTGCTGGGTTCTGTGTCTGTCGTTACGTTGTCGATGTAAGTCCTTTTAGGCACAGAGCCCCTCGGGAGCTGCGTTGATGGCGCTTCTTGGGGGCGTGCGGTGGGGCTCTCCTGGCTGTAGCTTGTCTTGCTTGGGGTCAAGGGTGGAGGGGGAGGTGGGGGTGCTGCCCTGCTTGGCCGGCGGGGTCGGAGGCCCGGCGTAGACTCCCACGGCTGGTCCACTGGGCTCTGCGTCCTCGGGGCAGGCTTTGCCTTAACCCTGCCGAGGACCGTGAGTGTCGGCGCTGTGCTTGGCTCTTTGTCGTCTCGCCTGGGGGTGGTTTTGCTGTGGCCAGTGGGTCCGGTCGCCGGTCTGTATTGTTTTCTGACGTCGGGGCAGTCTCGCCTGGTGTGTCCCGGCCGTCCGCAAACCAGACAGGTTGACGCTCTGCCTTTAACTGTCACTAACATTTTGAGAGAAAGTTCTGGTACAGTGAATGTGGTGGGGATTTTCCCCATGTTCTTTCTCTGTATCTCAAGCTTCAGGTATCTTGTACCTTTGTCGCTGCCGTCGTCCTCTCGTTCTGTCTGAATTTCCTTCACTCTCCCTATTTGTTCGAAGCTCCTAGTGATGAGAGAGTTCTGGATATATAGTGGGACCCAATGGATCCTTATCTCCACCACTGCGCAGTCCGCGTGTTCAACATGTGCCGTGACGCCTTGTGGAAGTGTCATGGGGCTGGCCTCAAGGACTGTCGGTACGAACTCTGGTCTTGTAAAGGTGACATTGACTAGGCGAGGGTTTTCACCCTTCCACAAGCCGATTATCTCGGCCTTTGGTACTCCGGACGCTATCAAGACGGCGACGATGGCCTCCCTTCTAGTGAGGAGGGCGTGTCGGCCTGACAGATGCAGCTGGATCGTTGATCTTCTTAGGAGATCATCGCAGTCTTCGTCGATGAGGGTGAGGGAGACTTCTCCCACCTCCGAGAGAGGGATGAAACCGCCTGGTGGTCTTGCTACTGAGGGGGTGTCCTTGCCGCCGGTGACGATCTCCGAGTACAGGGAAGGCATGTCTGGAAGATGTCGGTGCTGAGCCGTTGAGCCTTCTCTGGGTCGCTGCTGTGTAGCTGACTCCTCTTGCTGTGTCGTGGAGTCGCCGCTGCAGTTGCCGCTCGGAGTATCCGGCCTTAAAAGGCCACGATATTGCAAAACTTACGGGACAGATACTACACTTTGATCTTAGCCAAAAGGCCGAGAAGCGATAACCAGAATGTGCCAGACATTCATGACAGCATCGTCTGGCTTTCCGTCACATTCGGGTTTGGCAAACTAGCATGTCATTTAAGAAGCTTTCAATGTAGAAAGTCGCCATGCTTTTAAGAAATTGCATGATATTCTGACTGCAAATACTATCTTCAAAGATTTAGCGTATTTCTGCAGCTACATTGTCACTATGAAATAGCGGAGCAACGTTCAGGGGTTAAAACTGCAGCTGTCTTCTCCGAGCGACACAAGGGAAACAACACGAGTGAGTGAGTCCCTCGCTAGCTTTGCAAAAAAAAAAACTATGAACGGATATAGCGATAGTATTAGTTCGTGATAAAGTGCGCCGGTTGCTGTCTCCATTGATTTACGTCATCGTACGTGTTGGTCGGGGAGTAGAGCAGGTGTCTGGCGAAGTTGTTGTCGACTACGTTGGTCGTACTGGCTTACCTAACCTTGATCAGCATCTTAAGCTGTTGGGGTTGTCTCCTGTATACTTGTAAATTTTGATCCTTCGCTGCTATAGTCTCTGTCAGTGAGCGTGGGCTGTTTTATAAAGCTTTGTAATGCTGCTATCCTCGCCTACGGCCATACCACGTTGAACACACCGGTTCTCGTCCGATCACCGTAGTTAAGCAACGTCGGGCCCGGTTAGTACTTGGATGGGTGACCGCCTGGGAACACCGGGTGCTGTAGGCAAACCTTTTTACCTTTTTTTTTTTTTTTTTTTTTCCCAATCATTGCATAGTTTTCTTGTGAAGTGTCGTGAACTTTTACACCTTACCCCCATCTTCATTTCCAAGCATTTTTCGGGTGCTGTAGGCAAACCGTTTTCTTATTATCTTCCTCCTTTCTGTAATATTTAGTCCCAAATAGGACTAACAGAGTTTCTCAACTCTTAGGTGGGCGGTAAAGAAAAAAAAAGTTGTAAGGGGGAGGGGTGCTTTTTTTTCATTTCAAGTGAATTTGTGATAGTGCTATCTATTTCTTGGTCTATTTAAAGCAATAAAAGTAGACCAAATATATTGGACAATTTCGATCAATATTTCCAAAATGTTGCCAGATTTGACCCGCATCGATGGAGAACACGTGGACTTTCATTGAGCAAAAGGCACACCAGAATAATCTAAATACGCTACCAGCCACTACCAGGTGTATATTTGTGTGTGAGAGAGAGAGTGGGGGAAACTTAAATTATTTTGCACTGTAGGTTGGACGTGTCGTTTAATTTATGATTATATGTAGTCTGTGTCAGTGAGTGTGCGGCTGTTTTATAAAGCTTTGTAATGCTGCTATCCTCGCCTACGGCCATACCACGTTGAACACACCGGTTCTCGTCCGATCACCGAAGTTAAGCAACGTCGGGCCCGGTTAGTACTTGGATGGGTGACCGCCTGGGAACACCGGGTGCTGTAGGCAAACTTTTTGCTTTTCTTCCGTTGATTTCTACTGATTTCATCTATTCATAGTTTTCTGTATATTTTTCAGAGGCGGCCTTAGCAGCAGTACGCGGTGCCCTGCTGTTTGGTCCTATGCGAGGGCCGAGAGCCGTAAGTGTAGGCTGCATACCGTACCACAAGAATCTCCTATCGCGGGCCTCCATTACGATCTGTATGTAAGCATAATTATTGTCATAAACCATTTTTTAGTTTTTTGGTTTGCTTTTTGGTTTTGTGTGTGTGTGTGTGTGTGTGTGTGTGTGTGTGTGTGTGTGTGTGTGTGTGTGTGGGTTGGTTTTTTTTTATTAGTATTAAATATATGACTTTTAGGCTTGTACTACCTCAATTTTAGTTACAGGTTAATCCAAGTTCGCATCTTCTTGTAGTGTGTTTGGAATGGATGGGTTCTCTATCTCGCTAGCTTCAAGTACTGTCTTAAAATGACCATACCACTGTTCAGCCTCTATTGTGCTTCTCTCCAAACATTTTTTTTACACGATATATTCTTTATACGTCATCATAGGCTAACAACTCGTGTGATCATCGATGGTGGCTGAGCCCACCTGATGAATGTCTAACAGAGTTTTTATTATTTATTTACTTATTTATTTATTTATTTATTTTGTGCCGACACACTACGTGCAGAGGAGGAGTGGAGGGTACGTTTTCCTAGAAAGGTGTAGTATTCGTATTTTTGTGCATCTGAGGATGATTGTATGCTGACTTTTTCCTTTTCTTTTTCTTTATAATATATGGATAATTAATGCGTAATGTTGTGGTTATAGGCGCAGTCTGCGGCGCCGTTGAGTGTTTGGGCCTGGCTAATGTCACGTACTAATGGCCTGGCAGATGCCATGAAATATTTGAAGAGTTTATGCTTTGTTTTTGTTGTGAGTTGTTCCGTTTTATTGGTATTTGATTGGAGCATGTGTGTGGCCCAGGAAAGTTGAGGTCGCTCGTGCCCACAGACAGCGTCATTTAGAGTAGTATAACGTCTGTCCCGAAGTGGAGACTAGAGCTGTGTTTTGTTTGTGATTGAAGAGAATTTGTAAGTGTGGAAGAACTTTCCAGATGTATAGATTTACGGAATATCAGTTGCCAGTTCCTGTTGTTACAGTGTATATAGTGCCGAAGTTGATCATCAAGAAAATGAACTTTTTCTCTGTGGAAGTCAAGCCTGACTGTATGGCTGGTGACAGGCTAGTTAGCAGTCGTCACCCTGCATCGTTCACCAAAGAGGTTCCTAGTTTGACATTGATTATGAATACTCTCCAGGAGGAGAGTGGGCCGATCCTGGAGGTACTGCAATACCAGGCCGACCCGTGACAGAGGTGGAGCAAGCCCCTAACACTCCGTCATGTTTCAAAAATCAGTTTAATATCGAAGTCCCCCAATGGAGGACGTATCAGATATTAAGCTGATAAGAACAGATACTACACTTTGATCTTAGCCAAAAGGCCGAGAAGCGATAACCAGAATGTGCCAGACATTCATGACAGCATCGTCTGGCTTTCCGTCACATTCGGGTTTGGCAAACTAGCATGCCATTTAAGAAGCTTTCAATGTAGAAAGTCGCCATGCTTTTAAGAAATTGCATGATATTCTGACTGCAAATACTATCTTCAAAGAGTTAGCGTATTTCTGCAGCTACGTTGTCACAATGAAATAGCGGAGCAACGTTCAGGGGTTAAAACTGCAGCTGTCTTCTCCGAGCGACACAAGGGAAACAACACGAGTGAGTGAGTCCCTCGCTAGCTTTGCAAAAAAAAACCAAAAAACTATGAACGGATATAGCGAGTTCGTGACAAAGTGCGCCGGTTGCTGTCTCCATTGATCTTACGTCATCGTACGTGTTGGTCGGGGGGGTAGAGCAGGTGTCTGGCGAAGTTGCTGTCGACTACGTTGGTCGTACTGGCTCACCTAACCTTGATCAGCATCTTAAGCTGTTGGGGTTGTCTCCTGTATACTTGTAAATTTTGATCCTTCGCTGCTATAGTCTCTGTCAGTGAGCGTGGGCTGTTTATAAAGCTTTGCAATGCTGCTTTCCTCGCCTACCGCATACCACGTTGAACACACCGGTTCTCGTCCGATCACCGAAGTTAAGCAACGTCGGGCCCGGTTAGTACTTGGATGGGTGACCGCCTGGGAACACCGGGTGCTGTAGGCAAACCTTTTGCTTTTTTTTTTTTTTTTTTTTTTTTCATTCATTGCATAGTTTTCTTGTGAAGTGTTGTGAACATTTACACCTTACCCCCATCTTCATTTCCAAGCATTTTTCGGGTGCTGTAGGCAAACCCTTTTCTTATTATCTTCCTCCTTTCTGTAATATTTAGTCTCATATAGGATTAACAGAGTTTCTCAGTGGGCGGTAAATAGAAAAAAAAAAGTTGTAAGGGGGGGGGGGAGGGTGTGTGTGTGTGGTTTTTTTTTTTCATTTCACGTGAATTTCTGATAGTGCCATCTATTTCTTGGTCTATTTAAAGCAATAAAAGTAGATAAAATATATTGGACAATTTTGATCAATATTTTCAAAATGTTGCCAGATTTGACCACCATCGATGGAGAACACGTGGACTTTCATTGAGCGAAAGGCACACCAGAATAATCTAAATACGCTACCAGCCACTACCAGGTGTATATTTGTGTGTGTGTGTGTGTGTGTTTGAGAGAGAGAGAGAATAGAGAGAGAGTGTGGGGGGAACTTAAATTATTTTGCACTGCAGGTTGGGCGTGTCGTTTATTTTATGATTACAGTATATTTAGTCTCCGTCAGTGAGTGTGCGGCTATTTATAAAGCTTTGTAATGCTGCTATCCTCGCCTACGGCCATACCACGTTGAACACACCGGTTCTCGTCTGATCACCGAAGTTAAACAACGTCGGGCCCGGTTAGTACTTGGATGGGTGACCGCCTGGGAACACCGGGTGCTGTAGGCAAAACCTTTTGCTTTTCTCTTTTTTGTTTTCTTTCATTCATTGCATAGTTTTCTTGTGAAGTGTCGTGAACGTTTACACCTTGCCCCCATCTTCGTTTCCAAGCATTTTTCGGGTGCTGTAGGCAAACCGTTTTCTTATTCTCTTCCTCCTTTCTGTAATATTTAGATTCATAGGATATTTTTTCTCTCTTTTTGTTGCATTTATGGTATTGCATTAACCAGAGACGTTATAACGTCTATGCATTAACATTGAAACGATTTTCATTCACTTTAGGTTCGGCAGACGACTGCACACGTGTTTAGAGTTCACGATTTGCAGGAGGTGCAGGTAGCAATTAAGAGCTAAGAATTAAAGCCAGTGCGAATACATGTAGTACGTACCATGGGTGACGGTAGAGCGTCAGACTGAGAAAATAAGTTACGATTACAATTACAAGGGGTCCGGAGAGATCGCCTACCCTGGGGCCCCGTGCTGGCTCGGCCACCTTGGGGCTAAGTAATCTTCTTTCTAATAATAGATTCAGTTCCCTGTTCTCGATAGGTGCCTTTGTCAAACAGGGTGCTAAAATACTTTCTTAAAAATTACAAAAGCACCACCCTAATATTTAAAAACTTCGACCATGATGCCATGTGGCATGCACTTTTTTGGGGGGGTTTGTTTTGTTTTATATATATAAGTGACTTGTTGACTTATCATAGGGTAACAACTCACTGATCGATGGTGGCTGAGCCCACCTGCTGAATGACTAAGCGAGTTTTTTTCTTTTTTCTTTTTGTTTTTGTTTTATTTTAGAATGTGGGAGAGAAAGGGGAAAGATTGTCGCGGGCCAGCTCTTCACTTTCCATGAAGATCGAGAGACATGCTTAATTATTATCATATACTAAGAAAATAATTTGCGAATACCCTTACAAGAGGCCCGTACTTGCCTTAGATCTAAGTAATCTCCCTTCTAATGAATGGACTGAATAATAGATTCAGTCTAATGTTGTTGATAGATGCGTTTATCAAATAGTACCTTTCTAGGAAGACGCGGTCGCCACCTATAGTATCTGGGCACTCGCCATGCGTCTCTGCATGACAATTTTAACAAGAACAAAAAGAGTGGAATCGGTTACTCACATTTTAGGAAATACCATAAAAACTTTAACTCACACACACATAATGATAACATTATATATGCATCTCAATGCTTGAGCTTTTCTCTGTAATGAATTAGTCCACTTTAACCTATAATATTTGATGTTTCTTTATGTTGGCGATTTTCAATTGATAATGGCGATTAAGTCTGGCAAGGCAGCATAAGCAGACTTTCACAGGCTTCCATTACAGAGTTATCAGCATAAAACTAATAGCACAAAGCCATTTAATGTATCCTCCATTTCAACAGCAATTATGATGGGTTTAAATCTGCCATTCTCACAATGCATTGTCTGACCCAAGTGTGGCGTTTCCTCTGTGCATAAAACTTTGGTGTTTTGGTATTTTATGTTAAATACACATACACACACAGAGTCAAAAACATAAACATATTTTACATAGTTTATTTAAATACCTTTTGTAAACTATAATCACAGACATGATGGGTATGGCAATAATACTTAAGGACGGATTATGCCATAATCCACAGATTTCTTTAAGCAGGCATTTAAAAATAATTGGCTTCATACATTAAATTATGAATTTACTATCATGCTGATGTGTTAATATTAATAATTTTTTATTACCATTAAGTAGAAAGAAAAAGAAATAATTTTATTTAAAAAAGTTCTGATGATTGAAGACTTTTTTTTTTTGCAATGTATGATTTATACATGATCTCAGGATGATGAAGCAGTCTTCACATTAAATATTGAAGAAAAAAAAAACCCACATAAGTCTCAATGAGACTGTGTGCATACAAGGACTGTAAGCAATATCAAGGGTCTCAAATAATTCACTGACAGTGGAGGTTGAGGGAGATGGACTACAGGAATTTTGCAAATATTCTGTAGATATGCACCTGTAGATTAATTTACCTGTCATCACTGTATCTTACCCTAATGTCATCACTGCATTCTACTTTAATGTACCTAATATCTCTATGTCTTCACAGCATGTCAAGCATTTTTTCCCCTATTGTTGCCCATTCTTGTATATACTGTACATTTGGTTTTTATCTAAGTACACGCTCCTATATGAACACGATTTTGCACTTCAAAAGTCATACTTTTACATCATCATCATCATTATCATCATATCATAAAAAATTATATGGTTATTTCTGTCCTTTTTGTTGCTAGCTAATGAACATCAAGTGTGAATCAAAGTAGGTAACATGAGAATGAAAGGAAAACAACAAAAGGAAACAATGGCTTCAAATGACAATATGATTTGGTGTTACTTCAAAGCCCAGCAAAAAAAAGTATATTTTTTGTAGGAAGTGTAATTTTTATATAGGAAATATATAAAAGGAAAAAACCTGTTTCTTAAGTCTGTAGTAAACTGCAATATAAATATAGTACACTATTAAAAGCAGACATGTATCACAAAGCTACTTTGTAAAAAAAGTTCTACTTACAGATCAACAAATGAATAAAACTGTGGAGGTCCTAGTGTGGTTACATCTTATACAATCTTATATAAAGACTAAGAATGACAATTGCATTACTGCTAAAGTGTTTTAGCAATTTTAAAAAGAACATTTAAGAGCCAGATATATACCATACACCATCCAGTATTTGGACTGATTGCTGAATGGTTTCTATGAATATGTAGGGAAATCTTCTATAACCTGGCTATTTGGAAATGGGAATATTATAATTGACATCAACAAAATGAAATGTATGGATACAATATACTTAGAATACATAAAGCATTCTACAATCCCAAACTAATGTTGATGGAACCCTGCTGGTAAGAAAGAAAAGTAATAATACAATTTATGAAAACAGCGTGCTATTACCAAGTTCATTCATTATGGTATGAGGTTCTAAGGCTGAGTTACTAGACCTATACTGTAATATAAATATGCCAAATGCAATAAATCATTTTGTTGGTCTGAATTTCATTCAAGGCCTTCATTTCTGGGTAGCAGAGTAATTGCCTAAAGGAGCGTTAAAATATTTGATTTTATGGCAGATTTTTCTCTTAAATAGTACTAAGTGCAAGATTTTTGAAAATGCCAACACTATTGAAAAAGGTGTAACATACACTTTGACTAAAAACGTGAAAAAGACTTGATAATAATAATAAAGGTGCGAAATCCCAACCCTATGAGGAAGCTCAAGGCGCTTTACAAATATTAAGTATAACAATAATAATCACGATAGGAGGAAATTGAAGAAACCAACCAAGATGACAGGAAAGAAAAGGGTTAGGAATGGGTGGAGGGGAAGTGAGTGTAGTATTATCTGAGTAACAGCTGAAAGAATACAGTGCTCTGTTATCCAATAAGTCTATGAAAGAAAAATAAGTGCATGAACTATGGAAAAGGAATTCATGGAGACAGAAGAAAAAGGAGGACTAGATTGGTCTGTGTAGCCTGGTGACACATTTTGCAGTTGAAGATTGAGAGTTTAGATCATCGGAGAAGTCTTTAGAAAGAACAGATCAAGAATGCTGAGGATAAACCTCTGCAGGTCAAACAAGCAGTAGACAGTTGCTGCCTTGAGTCATCAAGAAGTTTTGCAAATTGCACATATTTCATCTCGCTGTCAAACAAGAAACTGGAATGAGATGAAAATCGTATTGTGGAAGAAGGACTGTAAGTCAACAGATCAGATGAAACCACAGAATTGAAACCAAATGTCACAAATGAGAAACACAGTCCAGCACATCACTAGGATTATGACAGATCAAACAATGGACTCCAAAATCAAAATTAATTAAAAAGAACAAAGATTTGGGGCCTTCCTTCAGAAATATTTTCATTATT
Organism: Pomacea canaliculata; assembly: GCF_003073045.1. Taxonomy (NCBI): domain Eukaryota; kingdom Metazoa; phylum Mollusca; class Gastropoda; order Architaenioglossa; family Ampullariidae; genus Pomacea; species Pomacea canaliculata. The sequence continues at coordinate 11,814,609 of NC_037593.1, forward strand.
AACAAATAGAAAATGGAATTTTTGTAACACAAGTAAAAATGACATTCACTTCTAATGAGATTATTGGGATGATGATAAAATAAACTGAAACTGAATGTAAAAAACACATATTGGGATTAAAGCACATCTGGATCCTCAGTATGATGTCAATACAACAAATAAAAGAAAAGTTTGAATAATGACTGCTCTCATAATTTCAAGTTTGCCTTTAGGCATCAGTCATCCTCTCTTGGAATGTAGTATAGATGAGCACTCTTTCACTTGAATGTTTCAGTTTTCAGTCAATCAGTCAATCCTTTCTGTTAGTAATGAATAGTATTTTCTCTTCCTTTAGTCGGTTCATCTAAAAAAAAAACTGCAAAGATCTTGTTCAGGATCTGTCGCATAAAAATAACAAATCCTCTTGAAAAGAGAAGGAAAAGAAGACTCGTCTTTAATCATTGTCAGAATCTGCTTGGTCTGGAACTTTCCATGGCATTGAGGGAAACAGCTCTGTGCCTATTGACATATGCAAGAACACACACAGATATTAAAACAACATACCCAGAAATAAAACAGAAATGTTTGAGTAATTCTAAAGTGCTCCAAACACCAGAAATAACCCTCATTTTCAACTAAGCATATGTTTATTCCTTACACTGCTATGCTTAAAGATCACGAAGATTCAAGCGACAAATTACAGTGTTCCCTCACTACTTCGCGGTTCATCTATTACGGATTCACTACTTCGCAGTTTTTTTTGAGTGAAGTATCGATCAATATTTTTCGTGCTGGGAATTATCGTTCTACAAAATACCATAGATATTTCATCAGGAAAAAGACGAAAAATGTAGCTATATTTGTATTTCTATTAAAATACCATGGTTATTTTGTAGAAAGAAAGAAAGAAATAATTGTGTATGAGAAATCCATTGCTATGCGTAAGCGACGAGCCATGATTGTTATCTCCCATCTCGCAGCCAGTTAGCATCAGTTTTCTGGGTTTCTTTGAGTACAGTTATAATTTTTTTTACACTAATTTGTTATTGTACTGTATTAATACCATGATTACTATATTACTTTACACTCACATGATATTGTTTTACATGTATATATTATTATTGCATATATGTCCCTATTTCGCGGAAATTCGTTTATCGCGGCTGATCATAGCACCTATCCCCCGCGATAAACGAGGGAACACTGTACTGAGAACGCTACAATAAGGGAAGAATTTTCTGAAAACTAGAAGTTTCTAACATAATTTTTCTTATAATAAAGAAAATATTTACTTGGAGGATCACGTGCTGAACGTGCTGTCACAGGTCGTGGAATAGATTTGGGTGTTTTGGGAGGTGGACTGACCGGTGGTGGTCGTGTTATGGTTGCAATGATTCCATTTGGCTTCATGGCGTCTTTGTGGTAGTAAGTCATTTTTCCCCCTACCGCTTCATCGGCCTGCTGTGCCCACTTAGGTCTTTCACTTGAAGTTGCTGTGGATATGCCTGCACTAACTCTCTGAAGATACAATTACATACAGATGAGAGGAAAATAAACACTGTACTAAATAATACCCTGATTTATTCTTTTAAAGAGAAAATTTATTTAATGTAAAGAAGTGCATTCAAATTTATATTACAGCATTTGCATTCATGATGGATATGATGATGAGTTTGATTCTGACAATGATGGTGATAAAGGTATAGTTGCATCCAAGGATGGGAAGTGAAAAAAAAAGCAGTCCCCTTATACATGTTAAAATCATATTCACATATTGTTACACCAGCTTACTGATAGGGACTGAGATCGTCGCATTGTGTTCAGCATGATGCTTCCTGTATTTACTTTGCTCCGTGCATGGGTAATAATGTTGTCTGCATCTGACCCATATACGCGCCTTTGACGCCTAAAGGAGTAGAAATAAAGTACAAAAATTAATTAGGCCCATCACTGGGTGATAATGTATTTACACCTTATCATCATAATAAACATGAGATTTATGTCATGCAGAATCATGCTTGTAAGGGAGCATGCTCTCAGCACTTGAGGAAAAAACAGAACACGAATGTTTACAAAGGAATGGACAGATGAACAACAGTACTGATAGAGTAATAAAGACAAACAGCAAAGATGCAAAGTGAGTGGGGTAACAGCTAGAGGATAAAAGAGAAAGGGCAAACTAGTCATTAGACGTTACCGAGGTGAAAAAATTAGCTAGTAGATACAAGTCCTTGTAATAATACATGGAAAGGGCTAGAACTAACAGCCTGCAGCCACACCACAGCAGCTTTGTGCAAAAGATGCATGACATAAAGCAGTAAGGAAATAAAGCACCACCAGCTTCCATTGAGCAAGAGAGGAAGAATGAGCATCTGCAAAAGGACTTATCTTTATCTGCTCTTTCCCTTTAAAGCCAGATAAAAGTATCCTTGAAAAATGATACCAAGTGTCATCCACCATAAATTACTTAACTAAATTGCGTAGGAAGTTAATAAAAAGCAATAAAAATCCCCCTCCTTAAGACAAAGCAACATGGAGTTTCAAACCATGGTGGGTCAAGACATAATAAAACTATGAAGAGGAAAATTGCCCTAAAAGCTTAACATACAAGTGCCATGCCCATAAAATACAGTAACCTATCTACACATGCTAAGGCCTGTGGCACATCTAGGCACAACGGGAAAAAATATTTAATATCAATAATAATATAAAGACATATTATGGATTTCCCTCCAAAGCTTTGGACATTCTGCCCTGATGTGTTCTATCTCTCTGTATGGAAACACATCGTCTCTGACTCCAGATGATTAAGTGGGTCTCTTCTTTTGGGTGCTGACACCAACCGTCATCCTGACAGCTTTTGGGACAGGGCTCATCTTTGTCCTAGTAGCTTTTATCATTTAATAAAAAGTATTATAGTAATATTTTTTGCATTTTAAGACTTCAATCTAAGAAAGAATCAAAGACATTTATATAGATATATATGTGCATGCACATGATGCATGTACCCACACACTGACACAAAATAGTCTGGCTATTTTTATAAAATTTATAAAAATTTCTTATAAAACTTACAATTTCTGAACAGACTTCACAATTTCATCATTTTCCAGGTAATTATTTCGCCAGATATCTTTAGGCACTGGATCAGATCCCCTCCATGGGACCTGACCTGGGACTTTCTTTTGACTTTTTTTACTTTTCTCTTGCTGATGATCCTTGAGCTTTCCAAGATCAATCTTTGGTGGTTTCTGGAAACACATGCATCAACCATTCAATGTCCAATAATTGCTTAGTTGAATTAACAAGTGACATATCTTAGAACAATACTGTATTTCAGTATTTGCTGATTTTCTTTTAGATCTACAGTGGAACCTCGGTTAGCGAACACCTCAGATAGCGAATATTTCGGATAACGAACAAAAGTTTCGTTAAAAATTTGTCTCGGATAGCGAAAAAAAAATTTCGGACAACGAACAGCATCGTTCACCACACGTGACCGACCAGCATGTCATCATTTGCGCTCGAGACACAGTTACAAACGGTCGTTCCTCACCTGTGCGCTTCCTTCTTATTTAGTGATTTTTCTGCTTTATTTTAATAATTTTAATAAGATAATCCTCTGAAGATTAAGAGCAATAGTAGTGAGGTAATGACAAGGAAGCGGCCAACAATTGAATTGAGAAAGGAAATGATTTCAAAGTATGAAGGAGGCATGCGTTTGTCGGATATCGCCGCCAAATACGGCATGTCGAGGTCAACAATCTCGACTATTTTAAAGCAAACGGAGCAGCTTAAAGAAAAGGCAGGAGCGACAGACACTGGATATAAGTTTTTTCATTCAACCTCAAAGTGACATAAAAGGGAAGTCACCCCCAATTTTACAATGTCACGTGCTCATTGAGGGGGAATCCAAGCAGTAATTCCACCCCTTCCTCCCCACACCTCCATCCACCCACGCCCTCAAAATGGCAAGATTTCTTATGTTTAAATGCTTTCATTAATGTTTTTATGTTTATCTAACTCCATTTATATTGTATTATAACTGTTCTCATTAAAACATACCTATATAGCCTGTAACTTTCAAATATTAGCGAGTGAACAGGTGCTGGGAATCAATTTAATCTATTTCCTTTATTTCTTATGGGAACAATTGTTTCGGATAACGAACATTTCGGATAACGAACAACTTTCCAGAACGGATTGTGTTCGTTAACCGAGGTTCCACTGTATTCTGTTTAGGTACATACAAATTAGCTTGCATGATAATGTTTAAAAGAAGCAACTCATATTGAGCTATGTGTCACAAACAAGAATTATTTGTATCACATTATACTTTGTAAGATTATCCACCCCCCTTGCATCCCCATCTTCACAAGACTATGATTATTACAAGTACTCCAAGTTGTCACTGGCAGTGCTCACCTTTGGAGCCATTAGTATCAACATCTTGATGTTCTCAATGAAATTTCTTTTCCAAACCCCTCTCTCATAAGGGCTGGGGGTGAATGACAGGTACCATCCCACACGTACACACCTTGGCATCCATAGCTCATCACGCTCACAAAGGTCATGCCAGTACCAACACACCTGAATGAACCAAGGTTAAACAGGAAAACAGCTGGAATATGCCAAAGCAATAAAAGCTGTGACCTTTTGCAAACTCCTATAATAGTAAAAAAAAATCATGTCTTTTAATCTCCTTGGCATTTACCTCAAACATTCCCCAGGCTCAGAATTTTAAGTAAAAATAGTTTACCTACAGCAGTACTCAAGCTTAAAGCTGCATTGGGTTACTCCAAGTGATGCTCAGAGTTAATTGCTGCCATATAACATACTGACCCCATGCGATGGTCAAGCTTATCTATTTTTACATAAAATTCCAAGCATATGTAACAACTTGGACAAATGCCAAGAAGGTTAATAGTTTTACTTTTAAGAAACATTCAGTTTAAAGATATTTGTATGACTTAAATTCTTTAAGTTCTACAATATCAATTTTAATTTAAAAATTGCACATACTAAATACATGCATACAAATAAATACAGATTGTGAAAATAAAACCATTTCTGATTAAATCAATTTTGAACTATTACCTGGGATGCACGGCATAATGCGCTTGGGTCAAGGAAAGAAAAGATGTAGAGGGAGATCACTCTTGGAAGCACCCGCGTAAAATCAATGTTGGCAGGTGGAACTTTATCATGCACAATATCTCTCACAAACTCCAGTTGTCGACGCTTACTGCTTTGTAAAAGATCTTCTAAGACTCGACAACGCTGCTCATTTGACCACTTTTGATACTGTGTGAATGATAATAAAGACAACAATTCTTTTACAGTGCAGAAGCAGCAACAACTCTTTTACAGTGCATTTGCCTATCTGGCAGTGAATTCATTGTGTAAGATCGAAGAAGTATGAGTGGATCTATATATAATAGATACCTCGAAGCAAAAAAGAAATCATTCAATAACATTTGTTTGCTAGTTATTTAGGTTATATGCTTTCAAATCCATCAGAAATTTAACTGAACTATTTTTTTTTTAAAAGACATAACCACAAAATATATGCCTATATATTTATTTCTACACATACATACTTGCACACAGAGAAGAATCTAAGAGTTAAATTTTTCTTTTCGAAATTACTGACAAGTAAGCTATTTACCCATTTTGCAATAAGATCATGCCTCTCTTCAAAAATCTGAAAAACAAAACTGTAATTATATCATATGCATAAAAAAAAACGACTTACAATTTCCTCAAAAGGGCATTAGCTTGGACTGGGAAAACACAGTTTCACAGCAAACAGGTTATAACGAATATTCTAGTGTTATATTTTGTCAGAGTTAAAATATGAATTTACAAAAGCACATTTAAAAACAACTTATTTCCATAAATTGATGTGTACACATCAGAAAATTATTTTACCTTGAAATCTCTAGTTAGCTTTGGCTTATATATCCGTATATGTATTTTTAAAATCTCTACCTGTGCGTTTTAACAGTGTGAATAATAATGTTATTGACATCAATCACAGTGTTTCATGTGTAATTTACACTTGCCTTGTTGTTTGTTTCTTCATTGCTTAATGGCGTCCAAGCGCTTTTGATGCGATTTTTAGCTATCATAGCCATATGATATTATAACATCAAGATTCCGTACTAAATGACAATAATAATATATAATATTTATCCCAGAATGTGAAGACTGGTTTCCCAACAAATCACCATTCATAGGAAGACGCCATATTGTTAGAGTGTTGCTAGTCTCTACTACATTGTGATTCTTGTCATTTTTAATAGTATGAAAGTAAAAACCATTAACAGTTATTAGCAATTATTAAATTGTAAAATTGCTAAAAAATCAGTAATTGATGTTGTGCATACTACTAAAGTAAATCACGTTTAAACGAGAGTTTATCAGTTCGGGTGCTGACTAACATGGCCGCTTGTTAGTCTGTAATTTTCTTTACTGTTTGCCACTGTTTTAGTCTCTCTTTCATCCTGTTACAACTCTGCATCGCTGTGCCCAGGACTAAGCGACTTTCATAAATTGGGTAGAAAAAGGTAATTGTCTTTTATTTAATGATTTGTACGAGTCGTCGTGTACTTTCACACCGTACGTAACAGTTATAACAGCAGCCGAATATAATGTTTTTCTTTGAGTTTGTCGTCGGTAATATGTTCAGCTGAGTGCAGCAGTCAGTAATAGGGTTGTAATCATGGAACATTTTATGGAGAAGGCTGCTTAAAAGATATAGCTTAGCTTTAAATGAGCGCTAGTGGCATGCTTGCGTTTTTCTTTTTGTGGTGAAGCACTATTATTGGAGACTAAGAGAGTTGTGAATCATATAGACTTTACTACGATGTGCTAACACTTACAATTGTAATTTCATTAGCAACTCTACCTCTGACCTACAAGACCATTAAAAACTACGCAGGACAAGTCTTTTTTTTTCCATCATGCCCATCCCTGTCCCACATTTCCAAGAGGTTCTTACATGTTTAACTTAGAAATGAGGATTCTACCGCTTGTTAAACATCTAGTGCCCTCACAAAAGCCACCAAAATCAGACAGGGCAGCAAAATTGTACAACTGAGAGTTACCACACAGAGATGATAAAGATGATCACAGGACCAAAGGATAGAAATGAAAAGCTGCATTTGCATTGTAAACAGAACTGGTTTCAATATATATAACATACCTAAGGAGAATGGAGGTAGACCTAATTTTTCCAACAGCTACCGACTGCTGTTGCTGTTTGCTTTTCATGATTGGTAGCGGCTGATACAAGCTAAGGACTGTAAAACATTGACACTGCCACAGAGACATAATTTGCAAACATCAAAAGAAGAAAACCTTTGGTCAAGAGTGCCATTGTTAACGGTAACATATTCAGGCATTGTTTCTCAAAACAACACAGCCAAGCAGGGCTCGTCCAGCACTAGGACATAACAGAGCATCATTGATAAGGTCACATAACAGATAACTTGACAGTGTTGAAAAGACTGTGTATTTAGACACATATTTTTCAAATGAGAAAAGCTCAGTCCCATGCTGACTAATTAACATTAACAATAATTTTTGTAATAATTGCTACTTCATGCAATATGAATTTTTGATATGGATATACTCAACATAAAAGTATATAGCGAAAAAAATTACATTCTTTGTTTGTAAATCTGTGGATGAAAGTTTCTTAACAGTACATAATGAAGACCTTGCTATCTAAAATCATTGCTAAAAGCTTTACATTCCTTGCAAAGTGGCTTTTAACTGCCATTTAAATTGTATTCTATTTTTTTTAAATGTTAGCTTTATCAGTTATTAAACTTGAACTAAATATGACACCTTATATAATGTATGGCCATATTTAGTTCAAGTTTAATAAGTTTAAGCTGATCTACAATTTAGATTGCTTTTGACTTTATGGATAGCAGTTTTGAATTTAAAGAAGGCAAAGCTCTAAGCTGTTTATGGTGGAAGGAGATCATAAGATCATATAGACATCGATATTCTTATCTAGAACCCAGTGCCTTGCTAAATTTGAGTAAAAATTTGAGGTGTTTTTTTTTTTTTTAGTATTTTCAGCATGTCTCAGATAGTGAATCAACCAGGTCAGAACCAGGGTACATCTTTTCAAGGAATCTTAACTACTAGCACTGGAGGCCCACCACCCTGTAAGTTACAGTTGCCAGGTGCTGTTCAGATTTCTAGCTGATCACTTTGGTTGAAACAAACATCTGAACTTTTGATATATGAAGTCTTTGCTTGTTCTGCTTATAAACATTTTTTCCATTTATAAACATTTGACTTCTTGCATTTGCATCTGTATTGTTGTATTTCTTAAATATTCTTTAATAGGATATGCAGATAAATCTTAATTTTTGTTTGTCTTGCCAGATATGTCAACAATAGGCAGTGTTATAGTTTTTCACATTCCCTGTTTTAATAAGAGTTAGCCACCTAACATGGAATCCTCTTGTTTTAAAGTGTTAGTTTGTAATTGAGTTCTTGTTTTTTGGATTTACTGGACAGTGAGATTCCCTGGAAAGACTGCCGTTCTTGCAACAAAAGTATCTCAGTATAGTCAGCTCTCTGCCATGCAGCAGTCACAGCATCTTACCCCTCACAGCAACCCCAGCATGGCTGCATCTACTTTGATAGGGAGTGGGGGAGTTATTTATGGGTCTTCAATGAGCACAGAGAAAGCAGGAACAGCTTCAGTCCACTCCACACAGCAGGCAGCGGGGGAAATGCAGAATGGAACCACTGCTGGGGGAGGTAATAACTTTAGATTTGATGGTACATTCACTATCTCGATTTTAATCAACAAATGTATGGGAGCATTGCCATTTAAATGATTGGTATGTGACATTATGAGGATCTTTATGTCTGTCATTCAACCTCATTTTAGACTTTTTTTTTTTTGTTCATGCTCTTCCTGGATAATTATGTGAAATTTACTTTTAACGTTCATACTCTAAATGTAAAGAAATCTCATTTTTAGTCTCTGATTTCTCTTTGTCCCATCTTTCCTCCAGTTTCAAAAAGACTTGTGGTTAAGAATTGTTTGTTTGCAACTGTTTGCTCAATTATAATACAGTATGAATTGCAGCATTTCTTCTATGTTTTAGTGACCACAGGAAAGGCTGGGGGAGCAGGAGTGGCCCCGTCTAAGGGACAGAATCAGGCTGCTCCTGTCTGCCAGCCCTTAGGGAAGGTTGGGGAAGGAGCAGACAAAAACGTGGCAAACACAAAAGAGAAGACGCCCATGTGTCTTATCAACGAACTCGCACGTTACAACAAGGTGTGTTTGGTAATTAAGAAATGAAACTTAATACCTTGAAAAGTTTAATCTTTATACAAGATTCGGGGTTTCATATTTAGCCACCAAATACACCCATATTTTTGACTCACTGTGGTGTTGATATGAAATCTAAAGAGTTAATGTTTTGAAATAAGCTAGTAAAACTGTCAAAAATTTGATTTTCTTCGAAATAAGTTGGCCGTTGAGATTAAAAATATCGACCCACATCAGGTTTTACTAAATGCTTCAACCCAAAACAGCATATTGTGTCATCTTTCAGTAGTGTGGATTTAAAACAAAGATCATAAACTCATAAAGATGAGCATATTGCAGAAGTAATTGTACAACAAGCAGTGGATGATAATTGTTGGCAGGTAGCTCACCAGTACACTCTAGTTGATGAACAGGGCCCAGCCCACAAAAAGATCTTCTATGTCAAATTGAAGCTGGGTGAGGAAGAGTATTCAGCCTTTGGGGAGAGCATCAAAAAAGCCCAGCATGCAGCAGCAGCCAATGCACTAGAAACCACCAAGTTTCCCCACCCAGTGCCCAAAGCTCCTAGATACCAGATTGATGCAAATGACTGTAAGCATTTTTTATATGTTCTGTATGCATGCATACAGAGTTCACACCTTTGATCATATATACCCCTTCTCCCTACCTCCCTCCCCCCTCTTTTTTTTTTGCCTAGTTCAGAAATTCTACCTTTTTTTTTTTTTTTTTTTGCACATTGCCCTCATATCTGTATTAGATTTGCTTATTTGATGCTACTAGTTTACAATAATGGATTGGAAATCTGTATATAAATCAGTTATTTTAAATACTAGAGTTTCTAAAGTGAGATAAGTGAAGCATTTATTTCTAGTCATAGTAATAGTGGAAAATTGCTTTATAATGGCTTTGAGTATCTGTACTGTTTCTTCAGTGAAATTTGTAACTTGCTGTTCCATTTTCAGTCCATATTCTTGAGATTTATGATTTTGAAATATCTTCCTCATCCATCCATAAACTTAGATATAATATAGGTATGTCATTATGTCTGTACATGCAGCCAGTAACATAACACCTACTGTAGAACTCAATGCCCTGGCCATGAAGCGTGGCGAGCCAGCAGTATACAAACTGATAGAAACTCGTAGCCAGCAGCAGATGTATCCACAACAAAACATGGACTATCGTGGCTTATACAATCAGAGGTATGTTACTAGAACAAGTTTTTGTGGATAGAACATTTCAGGAGGGAGCTAGGGTTGAATGTTAGAGATTTTATTTTTTGTGGTTGGATTAAGTTTAGTTTCCTTTTCAAGATGTTAGATTTTTTATTCTGAAAGCTTTGATAGATTTCAAAGAGAAAGAATAAGAAGAAAATGAAGAGGAAATCAATAAAGAAGTAATGTTCATAGCTGTTTGAGGAATGGAGTCATTGCATTTCTTTTAAGCATAACTGTTTTTTCCTCAGATTTTTTTACCCTTCTTTGAAAAGGTTTACATCATTTCACTAAGTAAATGCTTAGCGGACATTACACAAGCAGATATTCACAAGAGACCCTATGCTTCACTGGGGGGTGAATAGGAACATGAAGAAGATATTCACAAGAAGACTCAATTGGCAAATTAGAACCTTTTCCTTTTATCACAGCATGCCAAGATCTTGTCATCTGTCCAGTTCATTTCCTAGGTACTTAATGTCAGTGTGTTTGGTTCTTGCAGATACCACTATGGTCGTCCTCCAAGACCTTTTTATGTCCTACTAAAAGTTGGGCTGCGTGAATTTATAGGAGATGGTCCCACACGGCAAGCTGCACGACACAGTGCGGCATCAAAGGCCCTTTCTGTTCTGAAAAACTTACCAATGCCCAGAGAAAACAAAGTCAAAATAGAAGCAGAAGAATGTGCTGATGGAGAAGGTTGGTTGATTTTATTTTTGCATATGATTTTGCTCATAGGATTTTTTCCAAGATTTCATTTTGCTGTGTTTACTTTCTTAGCCTTTGGACATTTAAATTTAAGTAGGTGAGTGTGTGCACATATTAACTTATAAATACAAACATAATGGCATCTGAGTGTTTAATGCTTTTGAACTTTCCCGTTTATTTTGATAAGTGATTTTTAAATTACTAGGCAGATAGATCAATGGGTACTTAGTTTTTTAGGTTTGTTGCTGGGTCAGTTAACTGTAGGATTGTGGATTTACCAACTTAGTATTTTTTATATTATTCTTATGGTGCTCAAAACTTTCAGTTTCATTTTACACACTTTTTTATTAGACAGATATGTATGACTGTTTACAACCATTAATAAGAAAATGATCACATAGGCTGGTCCTAAAGAAAATTAATTGATGTCACTGTGTCCAATGTGTAGTTTTTTTGTTTGAAAGAAACGTTCCTGATGTGGCTATAATTTTTTGATTCTTGTGAAAATTTGAATACTGAAGCTTCTGAAGAGTCCTTGTGGAATTCAGTTTAGGATTTGTTTTTTATTTTCATCCAGATGCAATGAAGTCTGAAATCAGTTTAGTGCATGAAATAGCTTTGAAAAGGAATCTTGCTGTCAACTTTGAGGTGAGAACATTGCATATTTTTTTTTTTGTAATTCTTTGTTTACCATAAAGTAATCTGACATTCTTCACTTAAAATCAAATATATTAACTTATAATGTTGGCTTATCACATAATAACAAATACCATAATACTCCATACACTTCATGTTACCAACCATTCCAGCCAATGATTTTAGTGAGAAATGTTTATTTACAGGTGATACGGGAGTCAGGTCCTCCACATATGAAGACTTTTGTGACAGTTTGTCAGGTGGGAGAGTTTGTCACAGAGGCTGAAGGCAATTCTAAAAAGGTGTCAAAGAAACGAGCTGCAGAACTGATGTTAGATGATCTCAGAAAATTGCCTCCCTTGCCATCTTCCACCTTAAAACCCAAGCTGAAACAGCCCAACAACAAGAAGAAGAATAGAAATATTATTAAAGTATGCTTTTTTTTCATAATAACTGTTCATGATTGACCAGTAAACTTACAATGCGATCACTGAGTAATAACCTTTACATGAATTTACATATTTACTCATGACTGCACAGCAGGAGTAAGGGTTAAAAAATGTTTGGCAAATGCCAAAAAAGTGTAAAAGATCTAGCTAAACTTCCCATACTCTTGAGTAGAATTGTTATCTATATGATATTATTCATCAGCCATAACCAAAGCTGCCCACTTCAAAATATGAAAACAGCACAAAACCTTGAAAAGAGAAACAACTAATGTCTGGTTTTTGGCAGTAGTAAGGAGGGTGCATGTGTGTAATCTCATAAATGACTTTGCACTTTTATTTGTGTCTTTGTATTTGTAAAATAGGTCCAGAAAGCAGACCCTAGCTATGGTGTAGGCATAAATCCCATAAGTCGACTCATTCAGATCATGCAGGCACAAAAGAAAAAAGAACCAATTTACACCTTGTTAGCAGAAAAAGGACTTCCACGCAAACGAGAATTTGTTGTACAGGTGAGTGTACAAGCTAAACACAAACATAGTAAATTTCCTTATGTGATTGTAACAAAGATATGATTTGTTCTTGTTTCATCACTCTGACGCTCTCTTCTAGTAGGCAGTTTTTTGTTTTGTTTTGATTTTTTTCAGTGTTTACTGCATTTTGCACTAAATTGTAGGAGTGCATGAGATGAAATTAATGTGCACAATCATAAGATAAATTGCATCACTTGTGACTAAACATTATTTTCAGAAATGTGATGTTGTAATACTGATATATTTAATTAGAAGGATTCAAATAAAATGTGTAAGAAATGCAAGAAATTTCCAGAAAATTACTGAAAAGTGTCAGCAGAAGTGAAGCGGTTTGTTAAGAGCAGGAGTTTTGTGCAGGTGCAAGTGGAAGAGCATGTTACAACTGGGGCTGGGCCTAATAAAAAGCTGGCCAAGCGCAACGCTGCTGAGAGTATGCTGCAGCTTCTGGGCTTCAGCCGTCCTTCCCCTCAGCCCATTAAATCTGCTATAAAAAGTTCACAGTCAACTGAGGTTTGTTTTCATATGTTCTGAAAGATGACTCCCTTTACTTTTTTCCCCCTCATTGTGGGAGAGTTATCCCATGACTCTTTAGTAGGGAGGAGATGTATACCTCACTTGTCTTGACCAGCTTTTTTTATGAGGGTGAGCTAAAGCAGCTTAAGAAAACAAAAAACATGCTATGTTGACAGTTTATGAAAATACGGTGGCAGAGCTTTAAAATGCTAAGACATTGTCGCCTTACGAATGCCATTATGGTAGCCAGTTAGCTTCAAGCAGACCCAGCCAGGATCCTATGTTGGTTTCAAATTGGTTAATTCTGCAGATCACGTATGTGATTGGGAGATGAAAGATTGCAGTACTGCCCACTTCTGTATACCTCTCTCATGTTTGCTCATGTTGTCAAAATTTTGAGCCACATGTAATGTACCTTAAGACGAGTAAAATAAACAGCAAAATACAAAAGTGAAGCAAGTAACCCTGTAGTACTTACAGGATCAGACAAATGGCATTGATTGCATAATACACACACACCCTGTGTCACTCTTTGCTTTATTTATAAGAAGATGCACATACATTGTCATACAGAATTTCATGCATACCTCGACAGTTGAAAGAAGGTTATTCCCTAGGCTGTAAGCACTTCAGACCTACCTAGTGGCTAGGAAAAGATTCTTATAGGTGAAGAGACAATGTTATCTCATTTATTTTTGTTATTTCATCTCAAAGGTCTCAAAGAAAATTTATCTTTAAAATTTTATTCTCATTTACAGCCTGGTTCATCTGACAAGAAAGTGACATTTGTAGATGGCAGCAAACCATATGGTAATGGAGGTAAGCTGTAATATGTATCTGTGCTCTATCTTGTTACTTTTAGTAATGCAGCCCTTACACTTCCATTGTGCTGAATTAAACATTGCATACCCACATCATTTATGCTTACAGTGCCTTGATTGTATTCAAGGGTAACTTGACTTGGACATGAAAATAGCACAGAATACGGGTTTTATCCCTTTGCGAAAATAGTTAAGACCTGAAGTAATTTACAAATATTTTGCATGTCTATTAGTCGAGACAACAGGCACCAGCATATGTCAGATGGCGCCTGGGTTGCTGCGTATAAACCAGATTACAGGCCTTGTCTCAGCTTCTTCACCTGCCCTCTCCTTCCCAGGTAGGCTTCTCCATCCTGACTTGCATAAATATGACACATAAAAATGTTTGCTGTTGTGTCCAATAAGTGAAAACCTTTTAAGATTTAAATTTTTATTTCTTTGACAGACTCTACATAACTTCTTTAAAATATGTTTGTTTCTTTTGTAATAGATAATATGATTACATATTTTTTCACTACATAAATTGGTTATTACATAGCCTTATTGGGGAAAATTGAAATGAACCAGCACATATCATGCTCATACATGTACTACTCATTGTTTTCAGTTGGCATTTTGATGAAGTTTTTTTGTGTTTTGGTTTGGGTTGCTTAAAAATTTTTTTTATAAAATAAGTGGGTGCAGAAGTCATGCTGAATTAGATGTCATCCTATTTTGCATTTTCTTGACTTTTTCTTAGATGTGATTATGCTGTTCTGTAAGAATCTTACTCTTGTCATTGTTTAAGAGGCTTATAAATGATCAACCCATTCAGAAACTGATATTTATGTTATGTGCACATGCATTCATCCACGCATCATGGGTAATATGGATTATGACATGCTATCAGGTCAGGCGGAGAGCAAGACATCGGTTCTGCCTGGTTCAGGTCCTCGAGCAGAACAACAGCTGAATGAAATAGCTTCCCGCTTGGGCATATCTATCAAATTTGATGAGTTCTCCAAGGTTTGAGCAGTCTCACTTTTAACAAGATGTTTTAAGATGCATGCACAAATACATGTGTGTTATATTGCACAGTGAGCATGATATTGAACCAGAAAGGGCTAGATAGAAACCTGTTTAATGTACAGTGGAACCTCGGTTAACGAACTTAATCCGTTCTGGAAAGTTGTTCGTTATCCGAAATGTTCGTTATCCGAAGCAATTTTTTCCATAAGAAATAAAGGAAATAGATTTAATTGGTTCCCAGCCCCTGTTGACTCGCTAATATTTGAAAGTTACAGGCTATAAATGTATTTGTTTTAATGAGAACAGTTATAATGCAATATAAATGGAGTTAAATAAACATAAAAACATTAACGAAAGCATTTAAACATCAGAAAACTTGCCGTTTTGACGGCGCGGGTGGAAGCAGGTGTGGGGAGGAAGGGGTGGAATGACTGCTTTGATTCCCCCTCCGTGAGCACACGTGACATTATAAAATCGGGGGTGACTTCCCTTTTCTGTAGCTTTGAGGTTAAAGGAAAAAACTTGTCCAGTGTCTGTTCCTTCTGCCTTTTTGTAAAACTCTTCGGTAATACGACATCACATATCCGACAGACTCATGCCACCTTCATACTTTGAAATCATTTCCTTTTTCAATTCATTTGTTGGCCGCTTCCTTGTCATTACCTCACTACTATTAATTGCTCTTAATCTTCTTTGGAGCCATTATTGAGGATTATCTTATTAAAATAAAGCACAACAATCACTAAATAAGAAGGATGCTCACAGATAAGGAACGACCGATCGTAACTGTGTCTCGAGCGCGAATGATGACATGCTGGTCGGTCACGTGTGGTTAACGTGGCTGTTCGTTATCCGAAATTTTGTTCGCTATCCGAGACAAACTTTTAACGAAATTTTTGTTCGTTAACCGAAATATTCGCTATCCGAGGCGTTCGCTAACCGAGGTTCCACTGTATCTGTACTTAGTATTTTTGTTTTCTTACTTTTTTTTAACCTACATTGTAAAGAATAATGGATAAGATATCATTTAACTATTTTTTTTTTCTGGTACATTATGAAAGTTGTATAAATTTTGTTCACTGTTGATAATTTTTAACCAGAATCTGTGTCCTGTTGATTAGAGAATCATAGAGAGACATAAAATCGCATTAGCTTTGATAAAAATCATACACTTTAAAAAAGTACTGTTTGACATCATTGCAGATTAATAATTCTGAACATCTTACCTGCGTCACACTGTCAACTGCCCCTCCCCAAATGCATCATGGGACAGGACCCACTGTGGAGGCTTCCCGAGATGCCGCAGCTCTAGCAGCCATTCACACTCTCTTAAATGCCTCTGTTACTCTCAACAGTGAAGCTTTGCAGGGCAGTGGAGATGTGTAAATTCCTCTTTCTTGTATTGTGTTTGTCGAGTACTTGAAATCATCATCTTGCTTGCATAATTTTGGGGGATGGGTGATATGTTTGCATGTTGTTCTGTGCTGATATATATATAAGTGTTCATGTGTTTGAAAAAAGGGGATTTTGTGGTAATTTATAAGCATAGACAAGGAGGTCAAAAAAAGTAATTGGCATCAAGCTGATGGTTATTGGAATAGATGTTCTTAACGGCCTCATAAATGGTCTGAAATTTATGGTCATTTTATGTAGAGAAGTTTTTGTCAAATCCTATCTCAGTTATGTAGGTTTATCTTTCTGCATTTAGTCTGTGGGAGACAGCAGTATGCTCAGTGCTCAACTGTTGTGCCAAAGCCTGTATGAAACACATATAGGCAAGGTCTCAAGTAATGGAAGAGATGGGGAAATTATTATTGGCGTGGATAAATGATAAAACAGATAGCCATAAACAAACCCATCTTTTTGACATCTTTTGCTGTACTATAAAAATACAATAAACACTACAAGATGGTTATTGGTGGGTGCTGGAATATAAAATATGATAGTTATTGGGGGGTGCCAGACCAATCAAATACATTTATATTATATCTTATGGGTAAAAGTAAGCGTGGCACTCGAACAGCCTTCCAGAATGGATTGTGGTCAAGTATGCAAGTACCACTTTATTTGTGATGCATTATGTATAAGAGGAAGAAAACAATGTATGTGCATGCATGTGTGACAAAGGAGAGAAAGTGCATGCACACAAACTTGAAAGGCTTATGATTTAAAAGTGTTCTTACTCTTTTGATTTTGAAGACTTTTTTTTTTTAACCTAGCTGCTTTGTCTCTTTCTGTGACAGACCAGGGATTAAAACAGAACCTGCATCCATTTCCACCTCCCTGCCCCATCGACTTACAAGTGCTGGAGACAAACTGTGAACACCTTGTTGTGGCGTCATGCTTGGAGTGTCACTAATGGATGAATGGTGGCAGTGGCCTGTTGTGACTTTTCACTCCCTCCCTTCGTCCATGAAAGACACATTGCTGTCAAAGTTTACTGGTGGTCAGATTGAACACTGATCAGGTCTCAGCATTCAGATCTGAACACCTGGGTGATCAGATGTAAACGCCCAACAATTTTCAATGGTGTTTAGATGTGAACATCCTTCTTAATTTTTTTTTTTTTTTTGGGGGGGGGGGTTATGTTTGTGAATTCACACTTTTGATTTAAACTATTTAAAAAAAATTGTGACTTTGCATGCAAAACAGTTGTTAGTAGCTTTAGCAAATGCTTGGAGCTGAGATAAAGAGTTTGGTAGGTGAAAGAGAAAGGTTCAAGCATTATAAATTCATTTGTTAGTTCACTCATTGCTAACAGATGTTGATACTTTCTGGTAACTAGCAATCAAGATATTGCGAGTCGTACATGGTCTTTCTGAAGTCCAGCTTAACTTGTGTTTTGGCAGACTTAAGTCATTCTAAAGCCTTTACTTTTGCATCCTTGGAAAGACAGCATCATAAACTGGATGATCATGTCAGCTGCTTCCTAGACTGATTTTTACTCACCTTGATTGTCTTTTGAGGTTCCATCTCTTTAGATTTCTGCTGAGCAAAGAACAAAAGCATAGAACTACAGAGAGTTTCATTGCCTGGACCCTTTGAACACATTCAGAAGCACACAAGAACAAAGCATTTAGGGATGCCAGTGTTTCAGTGTGTTTTAAATGGCACATACAGTGGTCCGTCAGCACTCAAATTGCTCTGTGCTCAAACATTTTGAGATCTGTGGGCTTAGGATTGCATGCTAGAGATGATTATTATTTATATGTTTATACTTCTTCAGTGCAGAGTGTGCTTTGAACTCAGACTGAGAGTTCAGTGCACTTATCTCGTGTAGTTTTATTTAGGGCCTTTTAATTGCCCAGAGGTTGTTCCAAGTTGTTTGTGATACCATCAGAAAAAGTAAAACAAAACAAAAAAATCACACAAAATACTGTTTGAACACATATAACAGACTGTTGTGCTGTGCTTGTCTTGTGCTATGTCCATAAGCTTTTACCTTTGCTTTAAGGTGGCAGGCATGAACATCTGTACATTTTGTTTATACATATTTAGGAATAATCCACATTTGACAAATTCAAATTTCTGGTGATAGATCTAGGTCAGCAAAAAATGATGCACTAATGAAGGGTAAGCAGTAAAATCGGAGGACAATTCATGGCTTCACAGCAGGTTAGTGACAAGTTGCATCCAGTAATCTCTGCTGCATGTGGAGTCACTTGATATACAAGGAACTATTCATCAGCTTACTGCATTGTAGCCGGTTATGAAGGCTGCTCTGTGTATAGAGGAGTTCTTTTGAGGTCTGATTATCAATATTTTTCAATAACCTTACATCTTATGGTTTTAAGATATGCTCAGTATGTCAAAAAATGATTTGGAAGTGACTTAAGGACCATTGCAGCTGTTTACTGTTAATACTCTTGGGGGAAAAAATGGTCTTCTTTTAGTATGTTTGGCTTGTCATCTTCAAGTTGGGCTTGATTGTTGTTGTGGCTTAGGAGAGAACTTGATCATTATCTGCTTTGTCTGAAGTTTTTTTTATTTAGTTTTGTTTTTGGGGGAAATGAGTGATAGATTCTACACATTGGAAAAGAAGAAGTCTGTTATTAAGATGAACAATTCCAGAAAAAAATTTGGTCCAGGGTCTGAAATTATGATGAAAGTCAACAGGTGAAAGAATTTTTAATGACTTTATGGAATTTACAAATATAGTAGATGTTAAGACAACATAGATTATTGATGCATACATTGTCATCTAGCCCATCACAAGCTAGCTGTGTAATGTATCTGGCAGCGACAGCAGGGCAGCGATGCCTGCTGGACACCGAAAAAATTACTTACAACTAAAAGCACTGTTTGGCAAAGATTTTTTTTTTCAAAGAGTGCATGTTGACATCTGCTAGTTTCAGTCGTTCTTATTAATACATTTTCTTAGTGTAAGTGATTTTCTTGCTCAGTTTCCAGACATTTTACTTAAATTAAGATGGCTTTGAGATTTAACATCTGGTAGAACAAAGAAAATGCTGATGAAATTGTGCCATGTGTGTGTGTGATAAAAAAAAAAAACATTTTTACCAAATGAATTTCAGCTGGTAGATGTAGATGCAAGTCAGCATTAGATGAGGAAAAAAAGGAAGCTGTCCATTTTGGCATTATTTAAATTTCAGATTAAAAAGGCATTTTACAATCATGTTTGTTTTGATTCTATCACTTGTGTAGACATTGTTAGTCTTCCCATGTGCCCTACACTGCCTGTCTTCTTGTGGTGTACTTGTAGAAGTCTCATAGGTTGTAAGCAGTGTCATTTCATGTCAAGCTGTATTCATATAATGAAGGATAGATGTGTGACTGCAGATTCAGCAAAGGTGCCAGTTTCTATTGTCATCAGCTGAGATAGACAATGGGAGATCAATGCTGCATTGACAACATGGCTTTTTCATCTTGAAAAGTGGTTACAGAATTAGGTGTTCTTTAAATATAAATACACAGCTACGATCACTAAAGCACTAGTTTGATTTATTAAACAATTTGGGTGACAAAAGCAAAGTTTAAAATCTTAAAATATTCTTAAAATCTAAAAAGATTTAAAATCTTTAAATCCATAATGTGAAATGTGTAGTGTTTTACTTTAAATGGAGTTGAAAATGAACATACCAAAAGATGGCAATGGTCCGTCTTCATTTTGAAATTTTTGTAGTATATTGATTTCAAAGATATGAACAAAAATTTGTCTGAGAAGTGCAATAAAATAGCCCAAGGCAGGGGAATGATGTCTGGTTATTTTTTACATATCCTTATTTAAACAGTATTTGTAAACTTCCAAAATTTTGATATTATTACGAAAATAAACCTCCCCATTCAAATGGTGAGAATGATGACAAGCACATGCGTGATGTCTAGTCCAGATCTTTATTTTCTATCCATTTACTGTGCTAAGTCAGAGACCACTCCAGACTACCTATGAAAAGGGTTGCAACCATGAGTGAATCATTCTTGTACATATCTCGTTCCAGTCTGAAGTACTTCAGCCTACGTGAGATGTGAATTGATTTTAGGGCACACATGTAATCAATGTCCACATGCTGATAGATATTGTGTAAAGTTAACAAAATGTTTTGAAAATAATAAACCCATTTTTAAAAGAGCCTCAAGTCCATTTTAATGTGCCGTGAGCAGTTGCAGAAATCTTGTTCAATCTCTGGGTTTGAATCTCATCTCAGGCACACTTTTTTTTTTTTTTTTGCTGGCTGCTTTGCCGGGAAGTAGCCTTAGTTACTGGCTCAGCGTATAACACCAATTCCCCCGACCCCCATAAGTTTTTTGTTCCTTCAAGGTATCTCATAATGGTGTGGACTTAAATTCAATCTAAATAGGAACGTGCATGCTGTTTGGCTCAAATGTCTTAACCATCATTATACTCACAACAGACTGGTCCCCTACAACTCTTCCGCACTTGACTGCAACATTTTATGTTGGTTGGTCAAGTTGAAGTGATATTTTCAGCAGTTGTACAGCATGCCTTTTTTTAATTGCCTCATGTTGGTGTTTCTTTTATTCCCTCCAGATTCTTCATATATGAAACATACTTTTATTTCCCTTGAATTGATGTTTCCCGAAATGCATGAAATAAAAGAGTGATATGCATTTCTTTTCTTTGTTCGCTTTACAGACCAGTCCATACTGTGTATTTTATCACAATTCTTGCCACTCTGCACGGCAAGTGTTTAGATCGAGCTGTTTCACCACGAACTTGTCTTATCACGTGATATGCAAATGAAGTCGTAACCCTCATGTAGTCATAGTTCGAGTTTTAGGCTACCTTATCTAGACAATATATCACTTATATCCTCTGCCTGTTACAATCAGCCAGTCCTGCCAGTTGTGATCAGCATTTTAAAGCTTGCACTGTTTATCTTCGTTGGGTTTTTTGGACCATTTCTAACTCGTATTCGCATGTAATAGTTTTTTCTAGTTCTAGGCATTTCTTTGGGTTATTAAATTTATTTGATAGCGGGGTTTGAGTTTTTAACATCATCTAGAAGTTCCATGACCTGACATTCCTAATGAATATTGATAGTTAGATCTCTATTGAATGTGGTAGTGGTTGAGGAGGAGGAAGAAGAAAGGTCAGAAATCTGAACTAGTGGCTTAGGAACCAGGGGGGCTGCAACCGCTCGAAAAAGAATACTGAGGAGGCAAGAATGTCCCTCCAAAGCCGAACATCTTCCTACGTCACTGAAGACGAGACCCATTTTCTCTTCGCCAGGCATCCTCACAAGCAGAAAACCACCACACGGGCACCCACGGAACTTGGAACGTCTAAACTGCTCTTTATTTGTCTGTAATTAAGGCATCTCCGGCTGGTGGTCTCATCCCTTGAAAATCATTGAGGACATCTCCCAGGAAGCCAAACCAGAGAACCACATAACCCACAGCTTAGCAGCCATCACCGCTGTATGCAGATTGTGTCCCATGGTTGTCTGAAGTCTCGTCAAAAGGTTTCATTCGTAACTATACAGACAACCTTTGCATCTACCAGCCTAGAACGGTAGACGTGTATTTGGGGAGTGACGTCACGTCACACTGGTTGATACCGCACGAAGTAGCGGCGAGCAGTGACGTCCTTGCCTTCAGCAACAAACGTCTGCCCACACACGAAAGAACGCACGCATTAGCTCCTATATCATCAATACGTCACTCGATCGTTTATGCCGCTATCAAGTGACGTAATGCCGGCGAAAATCTGCACCCGTTGCACTGTACACTACCAAAAATAACGACAGAATTTCTGGAAACTGCAATGCCATTTGGAGAGAAATGTGGGAGTAATTGGAAACAAATGTTAAAACATTTTGTTGTTGTTGCTGTTAAATCATACATCCCACTTGGAGAAAGGAGAACTAACCGTCAATAATCGTCCGTCACTGAGCACTTCTCGCGTGACTGTCGTGTCGATCTCTCCCTCGGTCATCGCCTTCTGACGATACACCAGCTTGTTGCCCTCTATGGTCAGAACAGACTGTACGGGATAAACGCGTGAGCTCATAAGTATTATATCAGGCACGACTTAGGTGTGACATGAGTACAGTATTGGGTGGGACATGAGAACGATGTTCAGCTCGACGTATGTTTGTCGTGAGTACAAAATTATATATTACGGCGTACGTGAGACATGCCTAAAATATTAGACAACGTAGGTGTGACATGAGTACAAAATTATGTTACTTGAGTGTGACATGGGTACAACATGTAGCGCAATGTAGGTGTGATACAAGAACAAAACTATAGGCACTACGTAGCTGTGACTGAGTTAGACTAGGTGTGACATGGGTATTATTTTTGGCTTGACGCAGATGTCACGTAAGTAAAACTTGCTGTCACGTTAATTCGGACTAAATGAGACATGAGTACGATATAGGGTGTGATATGGATACGATATTAAGGTTGACGTAGGTAATAAGAGCACAAAAGTATGTGTGACATGAGTACGAGTTCAGTATGTGTCATGAATTCAAAATTAAATGTGACGTAATGAGTGTGATTTTAGGCTCGATGTAGATGTGACGTAAGTAGGTGTACGACTGTGACGTGCGCACAACACGACTACGGCAAGAACGTGACACAAACATACGAGTACGACACGACGGCGATAGCGATGTGACCGAATGACTGATGTACACATGCGCGTTGAACCAACCTTGACTCGCCTCCCGTCCATTGTGGTCTCCTCAAACTCCTGGCCCACGACCGGGTGAGACTCGCGCGACCGGAACGTTGAGGTGTGCTTGATGTGCCATTGCTCCTGGTTGTCTTCCTCAACACTTATCTCCTCGTAGCTCGTGATGTTAAGCGCCGCTTTTCTTAGCAAGATGTTCACACCTGGGACCACACAGACACATAATAGGTAGGTCGCGGAGACAGAGATGGACACGCACCCATTTATTTCAATAACGTCCAGCAATGAATTCAACAGAAGAAAGCACAGTACGTGCACACTTGTCGTACACACAGTTGATGCACATCTAGTGATGAAAGTCAAATAGTACATACACTATATATATATATCTCTCTTGGTAAAAGTCTCACGGGGCATGCAGACTTTCATGTTCATGGTAATTACAACTGTCTTCCACCACAAGATCTTGGTGGTGCGTATGTGTCACCTGTCTATCGGTTAATAATGATAACAACGTGACGCAACATTGACATCGATGTGACTTCGGCGATAACAGAAAAAGAACAACATAAGAAACCTGGCAATTAGTAGTAACACTATTGCTATCGCTGGTGGTGTTTGTGGTGTTGGTGTTGCTGATGCCGTTATAGTTTACCTGCTGCAGCCATGTACTCATCCCAGTTCTCATTCTTCTCCAGTTTCCAGTACCCCACCAGTTCTAGCGCCATGGTTGCTGAACTCAGTCTGCCCCTATCTGAGGTCACCTGGGAGTACACAGCAACCCCTGTTCAAAGAAATGTCCCCCAACCTTTTTTATTTTACACCATTCAATGGACAGAATACTGAGTTCTAAAGTTGTATCGAAATCTCTTAGTTCCCTTGTGCTAGATGATTGAAGCAAAATAATTAAGGAATTAGGTCGGTGCAAATCAACCTAGCAAAGTTTTCCACATGTCACAAGGGTAATGCGATATCCGTGGACTTTGCCACGAGTGGTGTCGAAAACTGCAACGTGTTTGTAAAGCGATAAGGTATGACCTGCAGGGATCTGAGTCAATAAGGTTGAAGTAAATTTCCTTACCTTAATATTAGCTTTTGTGCGTGCGAACAACGGTAAACAACAATCCTGACTTTTCCAAACATAGAATTTTTGTTACCTTGAGTATCTACAGCAGAAAGCGCAGAAGAAAGTCTCTGTCCGTTATGACTTGTAGCAGAATGACGCACGAAGCATGTGAGGTAACGTAAAGGCTTCCGTAGAAAGCGCTCGAAAGGTCACATGACTAGCATGTGATCATCTTGGATTCAAGGCGGATGGTAGGTGGTGTTTGTCTCAAATGACAAGGTATCGCAGGGACTGCATCTCTCTTCAGAAACACTTCATCCTGCAGCCAGTGCGGCAAAGTTGGTTCTGAGAAAACATTTTACAATTATATTAAGGCCAAGGGGGAAGCTTATCAATCACCTCATAACACAGAAATGGATTTAAAGGAAAGATCTAATCAGAAATTTCAGTGGGGTAGGAAGATGTTCTGCAATGGAAGTAGGGGGGGGGGATATGGGGGGAAATGTCATGCTGACATTCTTTTTTGAGTGAAGGTGGGGCGGCTTCGATCCACCGTGTCCCCCTGCTCCCTACTCCACTGAATTTACGAAAAAAAAAAAAAGGAATGCATATGTAGCACTACTATAGGATACAGAGATATCATTGTCTAAACAAATTGAGTACTACTTTTTTTCTCTCTCTTTCTTTTTTTTTTTTTTTGGCTCACATAGCGCGGTTGTTGTGGAATTTCAAAACATTACGCTCTCTCTGAATGATTTAACGAAACAGATGAGGTAGATGAGAAATGTTTTCTGCAGAGGCTAAAACCTGCCAGAAAAAAAAACGTTGTGACAACACATCGTCAGTTGTGAAAACACATCGCCAGGCCAGAAACTCAATCTCTAGGTCAGTCATAAATATACACAAACCGTGTGACCCCATTCCGTCATTTAAGGGATCTCACATATAGTTTTTAAGGGCCAAACATGTCAAAGAAAATTATGTCATCTCTCTCTCTTTCGTATGCGTGTTGTAGAGTAGAGCAATGTTACATATTTGAAGCTGTTATTATTCTCAGCGATATCTTTTATCGAATAACTTTTGATTAGAGGGTGCCCATTGTCAGACACGATTTATAGGTAAACCATCAGTTCGCAACCTGACCTTTTCGACCCTTGACCCCGATTTCGTGGTGCAGATAACGATGTTAGGTCCCAGTTGTAGGTCAGTTGCACAACACTCTTCTAATTTTAAACTTTCTCAGTCTAAATCTAAGTCGATAATCAGTTTTACTGAAACACAGTACACTACACAAATTTTGAACTTTTAAAACTAAAATCGTTTTAACTAAAACTGCTGTGACAGACTTTCGAACTCGTTAGCATATTTTTTGGATGGGCTTTTAAAACACATCTAAATGCATTTGAGCGAGTTTCGAAAAAAAGTTTGTAAATTTGCTTCTTTAGAAAAGATTTTAGTTTTAGAATCCTGTTGTGCAACGTCTACAGGTCATGTGGTAATGCAACAGTAGTTCTACAGATTTAAATGTCTAAGAAGAGGAAAAAAATAATAAAGTGGTTTTTTTTTAGCTCAAGCGTGACAACCTAGTTGTACGATCAGGAGGTCGTAAAGAGTTTCTTCCCTTCTATTAAAAAAAAAGAGTTATCTGATGATGATGATGGTGGTGGGGTCTTTTAACGCGCAAAATCCGTATCATCTGCCAAACTTTCTTTCAGTGGAAGAAATGATAGGTGGTCAAGGTGGCATAAATGGGCCTAGTCTAAAAGGTTGAGTACAAAAAAAAAAAAAAAAAAATCAAAGTTACAGATTACAGGCCCTTACAATATTGTCAACAAGTTTGGGAGAACAAAGAATGGACACAATCGTTTGCCATGCCCTTTTCAAAGGAAAAAGAAATGAAACAGAGCAGTGCCAGAAGTACAGGACCATTAACTTGATCCGACACCAAAGCAAGAGCAGATCGCCTCAATTCCATTGCTGAGGAGTTGTTAGTGGATGAATAATGATGATGAATGAACAGCTTTTAATGAGACGAGGGAAGACATATTTTAGGGGGTTTTTTTGGTTTGTTTGTTTGTTTGGGTATTTTTTGTTGTTGTTTGTTTGTTTGCTTGTGTGTTTTTGTTTTGTTTTGTTCTGTTTTGTTTTGTTTTTTGTCTCAGTTAAAATGAAACCTGGTTCTTGTCACGTGACTAAATTTTGATGGCCGCCTAGTTTTTGTGTGGCGCATTGGTTGAAATGGGCGTCACCGCTGGCTCCGTGCTACCAAGTTTGTTCCCAAGATTTAGTTTGTTGTTGGACGAAAGAGTAAATGTTAGGATGCATGCGTAAGCGATGGCAAGCGCGATTGCCTTCACACACACACACACATTCACACACACCTATACGATGTGCTCCCAATACACAAAAAACAGGTGAATTGCATTTGAAATATTTTATTTAAGCAAAGCAAGATATAGTCTGTCTGGCTGCATTGGACAGCACTACATACAAACATCACATAAGCCTTTAATGCACTGAGCAAGCTGCTTGTTGTTGTTGTTTTTGTTTGTTTTGTTTGTTTGTTTTTTTTTGTTGCTGTTGCTGTTGTTCTTGAGAGCAGATTTACAGCGACCGGTTCATCAGTCCTCAAAGATACACGCAGCAGGAATGATATTTTTTGTCAGCACTAAAACTTTCAGGGAAAGAATTTTATCAGAGTTATCAGGATGCGAGGACAAAAATGTCCACACTCAAAATATTGTTACAAGAGGAACAAAAAACAAAATAATAAGTGTACATTTTACTATGTGACGTCACTAAGAATCAGCCAATGACAGGTGAGAGGTGCCATACTGTGAAAAGCTGTCTGGATTTGTCTGGAACATAAAAAGGTAGACCATTGAGAGTTAGGATAGGGCTAAAGCAGATGATGACGTACCTATCCAAAACAAGATAAAGTGTGTGTGTGTGTTTTCCTCACCATTAATGGCATCTCTCTTTTTCTCTCTCTCTTTCTATCGTACATGTGTATTATCTTGAACTTTCTCACCCCCTACCTTTTCTCTCTCCCTCTCACACGAACACACACGCATGCACGCACGCATTGCTGTATAAGTACTGTTCATTGCTGACCTGATCTCCTGGCGCATGTTCTACTCCTCGTCCACGGTGATCTGAATGCGCTTGCCTTCCTTGCACGACTCCTCGTTGTCGAGCGTGAAGTAATAATCGCCGGGCTGCAGCGCATTATTTATGTTGTAGTCATAGACGTTGGCGTCGCCGGGTGGGATGGAACACTTTTGTAAGGTGGTGTAGCTACCCAATTCGCGCACGCGGCCCTGGACACTTTCTCCTCCGCCCACGAAGCGGATCTGAGTTCCACGGCGAACGATCACCTGTAGACACACAACTGCGATATCAGTATTCCAGATGACCGCAATACTTGATTTGACACTTTGTGTGATTCGGTAAATCAATTTAGAACAGAAAAAAATAATAATTAGCTTTGTGAGTGTGTATGTGTGTGTTTGTGTGAGAGAGAGGCATTCAGATGAGGCTAATCGTCTATTTGATTAATACTTAGTTCACTCCTTCAAACACAAGACACAAGCCTTGACAATGGCACCAGAGACAACTGCACAGCTGCACTCCTACCTTAGGCGGTATGCTGACGGCGGTTTCCAACGGCACGACGAGTACATCGTAGTCGGCGTTGGCGGGGCGGACGACGACAAGCGGAGAGGGGAGGCTGGCGTCGACAGAGCTGCCGTCGTAGCCTGTCAGCGTGACGGTGATGTTGATGGGTGAGTAGGGGCTCACACTCAGCTCGGTGACGGCGTGGGTGATGTCGTACTTGTACACGCGCTCGTAAGCCCACGGCAGCTCTTTGGGGCCACCCAAGATGTAGAAAGAGCCCTCGTCCTGCGTAGATTTTCCAGAAGCTCCCACCTCCACGTGAGCGGTGGCACTGGTTCTGAACCCGGACAGGACCAAGCCGGCGAAGACGCGGTCCTTAGCCCGCAAGTTTTTGATGAGAGTGTCGATCTCCTCAACGCTGTGGCCGTTAAGATTCAGGTTATCAAACTCGTAATGGAACTTGGCCGCGTCGAAGATCTGTATGGGTTTGGAGTTGGCGCGGGTGATGGGGTTCGGGTTCAGTTCGTAGGAGAAAGGCTCCAATGGGCGGAAAAGACTGCGCGCCGCGCAGCGCGCTACATTGAAGGGACGGTGGCGAAGCTTCTGCAGCGTCTGCCAGATCTTCCAGATGCGGTCGATGCTGGAGTGGTGGATCATGAAGTAGGGGTCAAAGGCCGAGTAGTCCAGCGTGGCCATGGAGTAGGTGCCAGTACCTCCCACCAGCGCGTGTAAGGTGTTGTGCAGCATTTCCAGCTGCACCTCGAAGTCACAGTAGGTATCTTCCTCAAGGGTCTCCAGGGTCTGATCGAACAGGTAGTCCTGGCTACCGTGCTGTGTGCGGTTGAACAACAGCTGTTGGACGTCACGTGTCACCTGCTGACTGGCGGACTTGATAAGGTATCTGAGCAAAGGAGATCAAAATACTTTATGCACAAACTAACCACAAAATGGACCAAGTAGTCTATACAGAACGGTAGATAGTGTTACTTGCTGGCAATACCTCCTATAGCTCTGCGTCGGCATAAAGACAATTAAAGAAACATATTCTATTTTTTATTGCTCTTCTTGTTGTTATGATTATGATTATGACTATGATTATAAAAATTAATTTTCTCGGATGACAAAGTAACGCAAATGATGATGTGTAGTCAGACCATCCAGGTTGTCAAGGTGGCTGATTGAACTTAGCTGTTCAAGAATTACTTAGCGGAGAAATTCCATAAATTTCTCACGTGGGCAGAATTTTGATGACACAGGATAGTGAGAGAGCATGAAAATTGCTTGCGTGTTGAACGTGTTAATCATATGGTTGCTGTTGAGGTGTATTTGATACCATTTGTGTTTTTGTTCATAATTCCTGACGCAATGTTTTAAATAATCTACGTTGTGAATCCTTTCATGTGGATTTTGTCGATTTCTTTCCTTCCCCGCGAGGGTGTGGAAACAAGATAAAGAAACTTGTCTGGGGCATGAGGGATGAGCCCATACGGCTTGCCACAACAGCCTTCTGAGAGTGGTGGTAAACAGGTTACGGTGCCATTACGATGGCAGTGCAGGCATACTTTTGATAGACGTGAGCTGAAGGTTACACAATATTTACACCGATGACCCCCCAGCAGGTATTCTTACCTGCTACTTTCTCTGTCAACTAGTCTTACTCACTATAACAGTGTTGAACAAATAAACGAACGGCGGGAAGAACACAAGGTAAACGAACACACCACAACACGCAGAGCAAGCTAAGAAGCCACATCGGTTTCTCACCCAGAGAAGGGGTTGTCTTTGGTATCAGCAAGGAGCGAGGGCAGGTTCTTGGCAGGGCGGGTCCAGTCCCAGTAGGGCACACCCACCAGGGCACCCTGATCCTTCAGCGCCATCTCGAACTGCACGGTCAGCAGGCGGTGCCAGTGTGGGAAGACAGGCATGCCGTGCGTGCAGCAGGCGTAGCGGTTGGTGGCGTTCTCCGGACAATTGTTGGGGTAGCCGTGGAAGCCGGCGATGGTCTCGAAGCTGTTGGGGCCGTTGTCGTTTTGCAGCTTGTACAGCGCGTTCTTCAGATTGCTGACCTGGTTTACGAAACAGACAGCAGTGGTGACACACTAAACGGAACTGCCTGGGTCTCTACAGCTGTTTAGGAAGTGTCAATACACCAGATGGAAAGTGTTTATACAATGTGCTACTCGTCCCAGCATGCATTGTGGGATCTTGGTCCTTTACAGGGGAGTTCGCTGACGAGATGGAAGTCAATTGAAGAGATCCATAAGTTTTTTCTCTCTGTGATGTCTTTCTTTTCTGTATAAAATGAGTTAGACGCAGTGTCTATACAGAGAAGCAGGACATACCTGCTCGAGGCTAAGGGCAGAAATCTCGTAACGGACGAGGTCGTCGCTTGGCGAGGGTTGAGGCTCCTCACTAGACGCGGCATGAGCCCCGCGACCTAAGACGTCATGAGAGACATATTAAGTAAATAATTAGCACAAATTAGTAAGTGTCAGTAACGACATGTCAGAGATCTTCAGGTGCCCCACGCCACTAAACGCCAGATGCTTCATGCCACTGAACGTTACACACAACACTTGCATAAGTTGGGTTTTTTTCCCAGGATTTAGTATAGCAGACACTAATGGTCAAACGAAAGACAAAACATGGTTAATTTCTCCAGCTTTTAAGAGTATAATTACTTTTTAAGGTTACAGAACAGGATGTTTGTTATGCACGCACGGACAAACACACTACTTACGTCTGCCTGGCACAAAACTGACTGACGGCGGCTCCAGCAGAGACGAGCTCAGTTCCGAGCCATTGACGGCCCTGATGTGAACATCGAAGTGGTACTCGGAGTCGGGTCGGAGGTGCAGCTGCTTGAAGACGGCCGTGACGTCATATTTGAAGAGTCGGTCGAACTTCCAGTGCATTTCCAGAGGCCCTCCCAGTACGGCAAACGTGCCGGCAAAGATGCAGTGATTCTCCTTGTCGCACAGTTCAAACGTGACGTCAGCGCTAGCCCCGAAGCCCTGTTCACGTCAGGAAATAGCATCAATGGCGTGTCTTTTGAAGACCTGTGGCAATGTTTGCCAACAAAGGGGTCTGTTGGGTGAGCAGTAAGATATCTTATCTGCGAAGGTGCATGAGAAGGATTTTTTCTTGAAGGATGT